>NC_142200.1:97974350-99174350 GCF_049639895.1 Pseudopodoces humilis | reverse complement strand
TTTATTACCTTCTGAGCAATTCCTTTTAAGAAAAAAATGTTTTATGAAAACACTCTGGCAGGAATACCAGAATATGTTTGTGGATCTCTTAGGAGATTTTGTCTCATGATTCATCCTGCACAATCTGATTCCAAATTATTGCTTTTTATGTTCAAATATTTTCTAATGTAAGCAGGAATTCATATACTCATGGCATGGGAAAAATGTGGTAAATCATATTCCAATGCACACATACAACCTGTCATGTTTAACTCCCAAGGATTTTTAAATAGCCCAAAGAAAAACACAAATAAAAGGAAATGCAGAAAAAGCTAATTCTAAAAGTAGAAAGAAAAATACTGTTCCCCACATATATTCCTGAAATGTTTCACCAAATTAATGCTTGTTATATAATACTTAAATATAGGTTTTCATAGTTTTATTGATAACAATGACCAGCACTTAACTTTCAAACCCTACATGCAATTCACCCATCCTCAAAATCTTTCTGTAATAAGCAAATAAATTTTATTTTAGAGTAATCTGCTCTCCACCCCACTCTTCCTTTTCTGCAGTAGAAACAGATTTCTTCAGAAACTCGTCCAGATACTGAGCCTAACCCCTTGCTCCTTCACCTGTCCCTCTAAAATTCCCTGAAATTTCCCCCCTAATCATTTAATAAGATTAGAATATGTTTAACTCAAAGATCTATTAAAGTTGGATTTCATCTCATCTCAAGGCTTGCTTTTGCCACAAGGCCTACCAAACACTGCCAGACAGTAACGCACAGCCAAGAAGATAGATTCATTGGTTGATAGCTATTCTGTAAATGAGCTCATCCTCCCACTATCCAGTTCTACCAATTTCTTCATCCACATGTTGTTTCTTGTAATTCATCTAGGTTTTAATCTTCTGGAAGCACCGTAAGCTCTTTTCAATATCTAGGTATTATCTCTACAAGAATCCCAGCTCCAGAAAGGGGGTCAAGGGTGCTCCTGCAACATAAACCTTTACTTTGTTCTCCACCAGTTACTGTCCTATTACAATACAAAACAATAACTGATGCCATTATAACCAAATTTTAGTACCTCTCTTTAAATGTGTTCTCATGGACTCCTCGTCTCTGTGATAAGTGTTTTGATTTTTGTTTGCTAGTTCTTAAAGCTTTTTGTCTGATCACAGAGAAATAATTTTGCTCCCAGCTGACTGGGCTTCACAAGGCATTTAACTGCACAGAACCACCATAGGCCTGCAAAGAATCCTAAGGGCTCCCCTAGTCCCTAATCCAGTCCACAATACACCCACTAATCCACAGTAATTCCAAAAGTCCATTATTGACAGATGTTCATCCAGCATAGCTGTGAAAACTCATCCAAAGTGCCTATGAACAGCATAAATTTTCCAGCACTCTACAGAAACTCACCAGTATCCTTACTGTTAGAAAAGCTTTCCTAACATCTAATATGTGCAATATAAGCTCCTTATTTCTACTGCAGGGCATGCTATAAAAATAATTCCTTGCAGTTTGCATCAGTCTTAAATATTTGAAGACTTTCATCATATCTTTACTCCATCTTGTATACTTTAGATTAAACAGGTCCAAATTAATGCAATAGTCCATCACTTGGAATGCCTTAAGTCATCTGACTGTTGCCTATAGGATTTTACAGGATGTTGGCAGAAGCTTTCTCTTCATCCAGTGAAGTCAATGCCACTGGCTACAGCTGAGCCCATCAGCAGCAGTGGCAGAGCCTCTGAGACAACGCCTGGAAGAGGGAAATAAGGATATGTGAGAGAAACAGCTCTGCAGACTCCAATTTCAGTGAGAAAAGAGGGGGAAAGAGGTGCTCCAGACATCACAGATTCCTCTGTAGTCTGTGTTACAGACCGTGGCGAAGCAGCTGTGTCTCTGCAGCCCATGGAGGATCACAGTGGAGCAGATATCCACCTGTAGCCTCTGGAGGACCTCGTTTTGGAGCAGGTGGATGCCTGAGAGAGGCTGTGACCCTGTGGGAAGCCTGTACTGAAGTAGGTTGCAGCAGGTTTGCTGGCAGGACTCATGACCCCACAGGAAGGACCAATGCTGGGGCAGTTTTGGAAAAGCAGTAGCCTGGGGGAAGGACTCGTGCTGGAGAAGTTCATGAAGGACAATCTTCTGTGAGAGAAATCCCATGCTGGAGCAGGGGAAATGAGTGAGAATGAAAGAGTGACAGAGACAAGGTGTGATGAACTGAATGCAACCCCAATTCCCCATCTCCCCATGATAGGAAAGAGGTAGTGAAATCACAGGAGTGAGGCTGAGCCCAGAAATAAGGGAGGGATGGGGGCAAGTGATTTTAAGATTTGAGTTTATTTTTCATTACCTTAATTTGATTTTGATTGTCAATAAATTGAATAAATCTCATTAATTTATCCCAGTCAAGTCTGGTTTGCCCTGTTGTTACATTGTCTCCTGATAAGACTCATGACTTTCTTTATATTTTGTCTCCCCTGAACAGTTGAGGAGCAGTGATAGAGAGACTTTGGTGAAGATCTGGCAACCAGTCAAGATCTACCAACCACACTCTTTTAAGCAATTCTGTCTTAGTATGGATGCACACTCAGTCCTTTTTTTAAAAAAAAGTCTATCAGATTTAATAGATCTTGATTTTGTCACCATAAGGTCACTACATCTTTCTCAGTTTGGAGTCTCTTTTAACTTCTGTTCCCTGCTTGTATTTTCTTTCATAAATGTCTGGGTTTGCAAAAACTTTGTTTCTCTACACTTTTTCCCACTGTACATCTCTAATAAAGGCAAAAATGAAAAAATATTCAGAAATTAATCAAAAATCTATTCAAGCTCCCAACCCCCAAACCTCTACATAATACCAAAATGTCTTCTAAAAGCATACATAAACTAAAAGCATAAGTACACCAACAGTACTTTGGGGCAAAGATATGTGCATTTATATGTTTTCTTTTCTTGTCAGAAATTCAAATTATTTTCCCCAAGTTTTGCAAGGCTATTGGAGATAGAAGGAAGTAGAGAAGAGTGACATCTAATTTTATTATTTATTTACTTGAATTAAGAACTGTGACTCTTCAAAAAACTTTTTCAGTTTGAATATGAAACAACACTCCTCTATGCATTAATGCAAGATTTATTCCTCTATTTATACATTTTTCAATCATCAAAGTTTATTTGACAAGTTTTTATTATCCGAACACCAGTGTATGTCTAAGTAATCTCAACATTCCCACAATAACATGAGATATTAAAATAAAAACAAAGATACTATAGTAGATGATCTAGATCTACCCTTTCTCACAGTAATTTCACAGTAAAATTCCTTGAACACCAAATGTTTAAAAGATTATTTAAAAAGTTAGGAAAATAAATAAAAAGGTTACATGATGCAGGATAAATAGGAATGATCACTTTTGTCACGCTTCATCAACAGAGAAGCTGGTCTCCTTAGCTCAGAAAAGAAAAGCCAAACATTAGCAGAGCAGTAAAATCTCATTAAGAGTTCTGGATTTCTGTTCTAAGTAAAAATATCTGGAGGGGCCAGTGGGTTTCGGGGGTTTTTTTGTTGTTGTTTTTGTTTGTTTGTTTACTTTGGTTTTGGTTTATGGGGTTTTTTTTGGTGGGTGTGGGATTTTTTTGTCTTCTCATAACTTACAGAATATAAGAGCTCACTGCTAATTCCTCTTTATCAGAATTTTATCTGGGTTTAGATCCTTTTCACATATTCTTTGAAAATCAGAAATTATGAAAACAGAGGCATTGTATACTCTGGAATACAAGTAGTCAGCAGCTGCCTGCAAATTCCTTAAACATTACAATTAATTGTGTTTACTGTAAAGTTTTCCACCCCTAACTCCAGCCCCTTTCCCAATGCCCTGGGCCTAAGATGCCTGTTCCAATTTCAGGCCAACTTTTCACCTCTAGAGTAAATGGCAGCAACTTTTACTATTGACTGTAATGTCACCACACATATCTGTCACCATTTCATTATTTATGCAAACCATAATTGAAGACAGTCAAGAAATACATACATGACTACCACTTCAGTCCTTGGGAATGGAATCACTTTCTGTCGTGACTATTTTTAGTGAAGCTTGTTTCCAATCGAAGGCAAGAAGCATTATCAAGGAAATAAGTTATTCTAGCATCACATTACTGGCTATTTCTAGACAAATCACTGTTGCTTCAGAAAATAACATTATCTGAGGTCCCAAGGTCTTTTTCATTCACTTACCGAGAGTTTCTCTCATTTGAGAGAAAAGACAGGGATCCTTCAGAGGGGTTCTTTCTTCCAAACTTGTCCTCTTGAATTTAGGCAGTTTAAGGGAACAATGACTGCTGACAAGTTCCTTATTACCAGCAATTAATGGCCAGTTTGTTAATTAGTGTCCTGAGGCAAAGTTAATGTAGCATTTTCAGCAGAACCCAAAACAAAAACATAGAATATTTTTGGATATGGGCTAACAGCTCTGTTTTATTCAGTATTTTTCTTAACAAGGACAGATTTTCCTGTCCAAACCAGTGGACTGCAAAGTGCACATACTGGGAAAAGAAATCAGCTTCATTAAAAGGAAAAATAATAATAAACTGGCTGTGGTCTTTTTCCTGACCCAGAACATGGCAAGTTCCCAGTGCATTTAGGAAAGAATAAAAATTCAAAAAGAAGACAGAAAAAAATAAGGAGGATGTGAAAGTGTTTTCTCTGCCTTTTCAATGAAAACTCCAATCAATTCCAGAGGCTTCCTGACAGATTCTTTCCCTGCTCCTATTATTCAAAGAAAAATAATCATCATTGGACCAGATGACCCACTGTCCTCTCTTCCAACTTTATCCTTTCTGTTATATTCTGTAATCTATCAACTACCGAAAATGCCTTCAATGATCTAACAACTTTCTTTTCTTTTTCTTTTAAAAACCTGAAACAAAACATCCCACAAACCCATGGAGTTTCAACTCAGAACTGCTGTTTGCTTTGGGGATATCTCTGCTTGTTACAAAATTACTAAATTTACAAAGGCAAATTCAGAAACTATCACATACCTTACCCTGTCCCCCACTTTCCCCTGGCCTCTCAGAGCTGTGATCTTCACCTTTTTCTCCTCTAATGAGCAGAGACATACAGGACATCTCTTTTATGAGTAAGGGTGCTCCTGGAGTGTCTACACTGGGCATCAGAATGTTTTGGGATTTCCTATAGGTTTCCCAACAGTGTGATGCTCAGGGGCCTCCAAAGAAGGAACAGAAGCAATTCTTGAACTGGCTGTAAAACCTACTTCCAGTTCTAAAGACAACAAAAAATTCTCCAGCAACCACATGGCAGAGGATCACAAGGCTTTCTAGGAGTGACCTCCATTGTCATTATTTCTACATCCACTAGACTGCTCCTCATGTTTCACTGTGCCAGTTAAATAAGGGCAAAACTGCTGCTGGCCTCTGCTGTACGTAAGAGACACCTTAAAGGTCATGGATTTCTCCTCAACTTTCCATAAGGCTAACAGCCAGAAACGAGAGCCGGCCCATCTGGCTCCTCTATGAGCCACGCAGACAGTAGAGCTGAGGCAGCTGTGCCAGTGAGGATGACTGAACAGCTCACAGTGAGGTTTCTCCAACAGGGAGGCTGAATTTTCATGCTGCAACAGCTCATTTCATGACTCTCCAGGAAGAGGTGGGCTACAGCTGGCAGCTGTAGTCACTTCAGGCATCGATGAGAACATACTCCCTATCACTGAGTGATAAGACCTTACAAGAAAAAGTAGAATACTATGAATATGAATTTTTATTTGTTACTATGGCATAGTCAGGCTGATTTAACTACAGGCTTTGCATCAGCCAAGCACAACTTTCAGACACAAAACATTTATAAATGTCTGCATTTAATTACAATGGTAAAACTTCTTAAAATAATTCTCTAAACATGTTAAATCACATGAAATGCAATCAAAACTGTACTATATTTTTTAAAATTGCACAAGTTTTTAATTGGATAAACTATATTAAATTTTAATACCAGCCAAGATGTACTTACAACAAAACCAAAATGAGACACGCACAAAAAGGCTGGTTGGTGATTGAGTGGATACTTTCCCCACAGAGGGATTCATGTCAGAATTCTTCAGAGAGTAATCAGGGTTTCATTTGTTTGGTTAATGTATTCATTACTGACGAGAACTGTGCTATATATAAAAGGAGAATAATCAAGAGCCATCATTTACATGCTTTTCTCCCCATTGCATCTCCTAATGAATTGTAAGTCATTTAAGTTATGAATGACTTAATGGCTAACTTAAGGCAGTCTATATATTTTTATATATGTATTTATAGTTTATAACACAATAAAAAATTAGGATTTTTAAGATTGCTGTGTTACCCTTTCCTTTTGGTTTTTTTTATATGAATGTCTTTGTGAAGAAAGCATTGCCATCTGATAATATGCCAAGAATTGGCAACACTGACATTGTTTTGACACAGTGATTTGGCATAAATTGCTGAGTCCATTTCTGTAATTCCAACCACATTTATAAAAGAAAAGATGGAGAGCCTAAGAACTTTCATGTGATTTATGTACAGTTTATTCCCCAGGAGTGTAGCCCTAAGAAATATGGAGCTTCACTGTCTTACCATTCATTTGTAAATGGCAGGTATTGACTTCAGCCAGTTACGGTTTTTGTCCATGGTCAATGTGGGGTTAACACATTATGTGTGGACTGTAAAGCAAGACAGGTCTGTTTCTCAGATCCAATGTGCAATAGGAGCTCTCAGCCAAAGGCTGAAGCTAGAAAGGACATCTAAAGAGGTGCTGAAGTCTAACACTGATTCTGATTGTAGTTTATATCAGGATTTTGTCAGATGGCCTAAAGAAAGAGTCTAATGCAAACACAGGAGGGTTCTGCAGAAGCACTATAACAAATGTTCTTCTAGGAGTATTTGATAACACTTTGTTTATTAAACATGTAGTAAATACTAGTTAAATTGTAGCACACGTCACATATAAGCACCCAAATAATCTTTCCAAGACAATGTTCAGGGGGGAGATGTCATACTAGTTTTGCCAAACTTTACTTTACTTTTTACTTTCCATAAAGCAAACGACCCTCTGTTTCTGTACTGTCTTCACTTAAGGAGTATGTATTAGGTTAATTAACATATGTTTATAGTCCTGACATCTCACGTTTGAAGCAAGAGCATAAACCCAAGTTTAATTTTTTCCACTGGGTTTGATAATCTTGGAAGGCTGAACTGACAGAGTCTGGACACTCCTTAAACAGTGAGAACTTCACACTGAATGCTCCCAAAACATAGGATGAATAGGTTTTTTCAGGGGTTGGCACTGGAATCAGTGCTGTTTAACAGCTCTCTCAGTGAGATGGACAGAGGGATTGAGTGGGATTGAGTGTACCCTCAGCAGATGTGCCAACCACACCTGGCTATGTGGTGCAGTCATTGGAAGGAAGGGATAATGCCATCCAGAGGGACCTTGAGGGGTTTGAGAGGTGAGCCAGTGCAGACCTCCTGAAGTTCAACAAAACAGAGCATGAGGTCCTGCACATGGCTCAAATTAATCCCACAAATTAATATAGGATGGTCAAAGAATGATTTGGGAGCAACCCTTAGGAAAAGGACTTGAGGATATTGGTTGACAAAAAGCAGGATGTGACCCATCAGTGTGCACTGGCAGCCCAGAAAGCCAGCAGTGCCCTGGGCAGCATCAAAAGCAGTGTGACTAGCAGGGAAAGGGAACAGATGATCTACCTCTGCTCTGGTGAGACCCCACCTGGTGTTTGGCATCCAGGTGTGGGGTCCCCAACATAAGACGGATGTGAAACCACTGGAGTGGGTCCAGAGGCAGGCCATAGCAGGCCATGAAGGTACTCAGAGGGCTGAAGTACCTCTCCCATGAAGACAAGATGAGAAACCTGGAGCTGTTCATCCTGAAGAGAAGGCTCCCCTTATAGAAGCCTTTCAGTACCTAAAGGACACTTGTAAAAAAGCTGGAGAAGGTTTATACAAGGGCATGTAGTGCTAGAACAAGGGGCAATGGCTCTAAACTGAAAGAGGGTAGATTCCCTTCAGACATTAGGAAGAAATTCTTTAGTATGAGGGTGTGGAGAGACAGGAACAGGTTGCCCAAAGAAACTGTGGATACCCATCCCTGGAAGAATTTCACATCAAGTAGGACAGGGCTTTGAGAAGCCTGCCCTAGTGGAAGGTGTCTCTGCTCATGGCTGGGGGTTAGAACCAGATGATCTTTAAGGTCTCTCCAAACTCAAACCACTCTATGATAGAAGTTCATGAAATTTTTGTTCAAGTAGCCTATTCAAGCTATGTTAATTAGATGTTCCAGCATTACAATTGAGAAATACGGCACAAAGCCACACAAAACGGAGGTGGCAGGGAAAGGACAAAAATTTTTACATATAGAAGAGAATTTGACTAAGGCAATCCACACCACAGAACTGGATTGGTTGAAAATAACTTTCTTGGAGAGCATAACAATAACTGGAGTGCAAGGCATACCTAATGTGACAGAATGATAACAATATGCTGGGATTTTAAGAGAGTTTCATCAGGAGTGAAGGATGACATATGGCTTCCTTCTTATACAAAGATTATCTATTTCCCAGCTGGACATTGCACCTCTAAACTACAGTGGTTTTAATATTGTTTTCTAAAACAAGCATACTTTTCAATTTGAAAGCGAGGGAAGGAAAATGCCCTTTCAGTTTTTGATGCCTTTATCCTATTATGTGAAGCACGAGAAATTAAATTAAATCATGTAGGCCTATACACAGGTAAGTTATCCATGTGAAATATGTATTACTCCATGCAAAAAAAAGTTGTCTATTATAATTGGGATATTTACTTATTACTATCATTATCATCATCACTATTAATATTATGAATATTAATATTGAGTAACTGGTCAATGACTGGATAATTCTTCTATCCCTGCCTCCATGCAGTTGATCTGTTCAAGGGATTAGAAAGAAAACTTTAGTTAGCAGAAAGGGTGTGTTGAAAATACAGAGATAGCTAGTCTAACCTGCCTCCACCTGTCCACCCACGCAGCTACCTGTATCAGTCAGGAAATAGGTGACTAATATTTGCTCACTTTTGGGAATTTGTTTAACATTACTGAATGATTCATAGAAACAGAGATGTGAAATAATAACAACTTTTAAGGATAAATTTAAAACAAAGAACTCCATTCATTCAACAGATACACATTCTTTGGTACAGAATATAACTGGGCTGTCAGCCATGATCTCTCCTCTCCTCTCCTCTCCTCTCCTCTCCTCTCCTCTCCTCTCCTCTCCTCTCCTCTCCTCTCCTCTCCTCTCCTCTCCTCTCCTCTCCTCTCCTCTCCTCTCCTCTCCTCTCCTCTCCTCTCCTCTCCTCTCCTCTCCTCTCCTCTCCTCTCCTCTCCTCTCCTCTCCTCTCCTCTCCTCTCCTCTCCTCTCCTCTCCTCTCCTCTCCTCTCCTCTCCTCTCCTCTCCTCTCCTCTCCTCTCCTCTCCTCTCCTCTCCTCTCCTCTCCTCTCCTCTCCTCTCCTCTCCTCTCCTCTCCTCTCCTCTCCTCTCCTCTCCTCTCCTCTCCCTCTTCACTTTTTTTCTCATTTCCAGTGTTATTTATGCAGCTAAAGAGATCTGCTTGGTGCCCCTGCAGCACCATTTTCAAAACTGTATCAGGTTAAGAGCAGCATAGAATCTCTTTTCCACTCTGAATAAAACTTCTCCCTGACCACAAAATAAAAGCAACAATTAAACCTTTTCTCCCCCATCACACTGTAATAATAAATCAGGCGCCAAAAATCTCTTGGATTCACCTTTTTCTCCGGAGTGGGCAAAAAAGAAATAGAAACCCTGTGATGTGCCTCAGAAATATTGCAGTATTAAGAAATCAGTACCAAAGAACACCCTTCATGATCTTCCTGATGGACAGATTAAGACTGTAGGCTCGTGACAGTATTACAGTTCTAAATGCTATAACACTCAAAAAAGGAGAACTTGATGTTGAAAGGGTTATCAAAGCTCTAGAAGGTGATTTTAATGAGCAACAGGTGATACAGAGATACAGCTGGATAACTGGTTTGCATGATTTTTTGTGGGATGATAAACCTATAGCCACACCCTTTTGTGGAAACCCCAGTTTCACCTAAAGTCACTTGTCACAAAGATACTGATGATATTTCCATCAGGTGGGCTTCACACTGATTAATGTCACACTACTCAAAAGCTTAAGCAAAATGAATCAACTTCTTGCAACACACTGTTTCATGTAAATAGAAGCAAAAGAATATAAAATGGTGGTGAGCTTTCTAAAGCATGTTTTATTTATTTACTTAAGATATTTTTGTAGGCCTGAATTCAGGAGAGAATCCCTTCCCAGGAGAGACTCTTGTGTTGATGTTTGCCTACTGGAAGGTGTGTACTTCAGCATTCTCTGAAATATGATGATGTTAAGATTGAGATAATATGTTGAATCTTTTGTTTGTGTGAAGATGTTGACCTAGCCAGAACAATCATTTTACTCATAAATGAGGTTTTTGAAGGAGGTCCTATTATTTTGTATCTTATCACTCAGTTCTTTTAGTCTGTCAGACCAGAATCCAATCTCAGGCACTTTAAAAGGGGCCTTGTGTAACATCATAAAAAGAACATACAGGTTCCAGTAACATCCACACCCAAGTCATTGGATTGTTTTAGCTTGCCAAGAAAATCCCAAACAAACAAACAAAAAAAAACCCACAAAAAAACCCCCAAAACAAGCCACCAAAAAAACTCCAGAAATTCAAAATTAAGTACCCACAACAAACACCAAACCCCAAATACCCTCACCCCTCAAGATTTAAGAACTTTAAACATAGATTTAGAAGCATAAATTTCAACATTGAAGTTTAAAAATGTGTCTCTCCATTTTCAAAGAACAGAAACTTGACATCATGCTCTAAATCATTTCCTCTTAAATAATAATGTAAACTAATGCTGACTCTCTGCAGACATTAAATTAGGTGATCAACAGACAGGCTTTTCATCAAGCTGTGATTTGCACAACTAGAAAAATCCTACCTTTTTATTAAACAGTCTAAAAAATAATCATCCCTTTCATTTCTGTTCTTCTTTCTTTCTTTCATAAACACTTCAATAACTTTGAAACAAAGATAAAAAACAATCTACAGAGGTGCTCTTATCTGTTACAGTAAAAATTCTTCTCATGGTTTGTTATACACATGCACACAGATGTTTCACCAAATTAGCTTGTGGGTATGCTCAGATGTGTTTAATGTCCAGCAAATTGCAATGTCTGTTTATAACAAACACCAAATAGAGAACACAGCAACTTGTGGAGTCCAGTTCCATTAGGAATGTAAAACTGTGTATTAGGAAATCGCATTCTTGTATCTCTCTCTTCGGAAATGCGGTACATCCTCCTGATTAATTTGACCTCAGAAAGACCCATATAGCCATAGTTCATAATTTCTTTGAGTTAAACACTAATGTTTATTTAAACTGGCTTTGGTTCAACTATTTTTGCTTCAACAGTAATTGTGTTGCTCTACTTGTTTCTGGTGAGGCCTCAAATACAAAATTGAGGCAGATTTTCAGTATCATGCCATAGGATCAATCAAGGCAAACTTGTGAGACCAGAAAAATGGCTAGCATGAGAAAAAGATGAAGGAATTGGTCATTTTTACTCTGGGGGAGACAGAGAAGCAAAAGCATAATGACAACCTGCAAATAAGAACGAAGCTGTTACAGAGACGATGGTGACCAAGGTTTTCCATATGCACTTGGAGTAACTTGAGAAAATGGGGCTTAATTTGCAGCAAAGTTTTCTTTACATGTCTATTTGTAATGGTTATGAAGCACTGGAAAAGCTACCTAAAGGGGCTGTAAAATATTATTTATTGGGAATTTTTATGACCTGATCCAGAAATGTTGATTCCAAGCAAGGAACAGTGTATATTTTTTTAATGTTAGACACATCGTGCCACAGACCATGCTTCATGAGCACTGCAGGGATTACCTCAGGTCTAATTACTACATTTCCAATTCCAAGAAGAGAAGAACAAGAGCTACTGAAATTTCAAGAAGAAATTCTCTGTTACACTGATCCTACTGCTCAAGTCAGCCTCTCTTTCAAGAAAGAAAAAGAGGCCAAGACCAGGCCTGATCATGCAGATCCACTAGCCAAAAAAAGTAAAGCAAAAGTAAAGGGAGCTGTAGTCAAGGTTACTTCACCAAAAGAAACATCTCCCAAGTTCTTCAGAGGAAAATTACCAGGGAAACAGAGCAGTTGTATGGAGAGCCCAAAACTCCTGGGGTCATTGGCCAGTATTCGGATAACAAGTATTATTTGGTGTATTATTAGTTGTCATATGGATTACAATAATCTGCAGGACTGCAGTTCACCCCAAGGATAGAAAAGGTTACATATCTCCATTTATCAGCAGTACCATGCTCAGACTGAAACCTTGCCTTTATATCTAAGGCAATCTTAATTCCACCTACAAGCATCAGTGGCTTAACATTCACAAGCATCACAAGATAATGTAGTCATCCTGGACTTGAAAAACAAAATGCAACACTTGTGTAGCAAATAATAAATAGCTTCAATTAAATATAAAGCAGAAACAATTAGACTTGTGTTTGTAAAGCTGTCTTTCAAAGAAATTCAAAGAATGAAAATAAGGAAAACAGTGTTTATGAAGGCATGAGCTAGCTTTTTTAGGCTCCACAGACCATCAGAACCCAACAAATCAGGGATCTCCTTCTTAAATAAATTTACTGAGTAACTTCTGATACCATGAATAACATTCCTCCCCATAAAGGCCAACACTAAATTATTTGGCAAGAAGTTACATGAAATGTGATAAAATGTGACAGAATTGGCCCTGAAGTAGCTGTCTCACTAACTTGAAGAACTTGCTGCCTAAGCATACTAATTACATGTGCAGTAAATGAAGAATTATTTTTATTTGAATGAGTTCTCTTTGTGACATTATGAGAAATGAAATATGGGACCACACAATTACATTTCCTCTTTATTTGTTATTCTGATGTCAGTTTGTGACTTGGAGAAATAGGCATAAGAACAGAAGTAGATACCACCCACCATTTGATAAAAGTAGATGTTCCAATTCCTGATCACAATTGTAATATAAAAAATACAGAAAAAAGCAGAACAGAAATAACTATTACTTTCATAGCACTTTTTTTGAAGCTGTCAAAGCGATTAGCAAGCATGTGTTAGTCTCATAACAGCCCTATGAAAGACTTCAGATAAAATATTTTTTTATGGAAAGAATTTTACACTACCACAGTTAGTCCAATATGTGAATTTGTATATAATGCATAATTTTGTTTTGTTTTGTTTTGTTTTTTTGTTTTTCACTGCCCACTCCCTTTTCTGGGAGTAATTTTTATTAATTTTACATGATCAATTGCACAGATTTCATGTATTTCTGTACTGACTTCTTACAGCTAACTCCAAACTAAACAAAAGTTTATGGGTATGAAACTAAGAGTATGGCCTATATAGAAACAAACACAATATGAAGTAGCAATCCCACTATCCTCCCTGGGACACAGTAGGTGATAAATGCCACATTCCTTCAGAATTACAACCTCTTGATCCTTTTGTGGGGGAAGGGAGGGGAGAAGGAGGTCATCTGAGGTGACGAGAGAGGAAAGCAATCAGAAGCCCCCATGACCCAGGTGTATAAAAAGAACTTGAGCCACACTCAAGAGATCTATCTCAATCCTCTCAATCACATCAGTGTAGGGCCTCTTAGAGAGAGTTAATATCTGCTCTGCAAAACTAGTTAAAGGATTACATACACTCTTAGAGTTTATAACTGCAAAAACATAGGCTGTGATATAATCTTATCTTTTTTTTAGTCTTTTTAGTTGCCTTTAATTTTGATGGAATTTGAAAATTTTGTTTGTGTAATATTTCTTATACCAACATTTGATAGTGCTTTATCACATGACAGATATCTATCTGCAGATTCCATACAGACTAGGCCAGCTTTCAGCTGCAACTGATGTGTTCACAACAGTACAAGTACTTAATATACTGGCAGTTTATGGCCACATAATTTTCTTTATGCTGCACTTCTCTGAGGATTCCTATCAGAGATTTAATTTCTGAAGAAATGCATGGATAAGAGGGCAAAAGCATCACCTCTGAAGTTGGGCCAAAGGTCATATGGGCCCTATCTGACCTCCTGGCTTGTCGGTGTTCTCTGCTCCTTCAGCAGGGGACATGAACCTGGTACTGATGATGCCAGAAGTCTGTTGCTGTCTCTTAGCCATGAGGATTCCAGCCTGACATGATCAACCATGGGACTGCAAAGTCATCCTTGCAAATCCGGAATTTCACATGAGAATTAACGTCTTACAGGGGTTACAAGCCTAAAGCCAGCTTTTGTCCTTGGCTTCTCCTGTGAGAGGTCCCACTAGACATGGCAGGACAGCCACCACCTGTGCCAAGCAGGGTCCTTGTTACCCTCTTGTCACTGTGGCAGAAAGGCCAGAGCATCTTGTGTTCTCCCATCTCCATTTCAGCTCTCACGTGTCCCTCTCACCTCATGTGTTAGGCAGCAGTCACGGCTACAGCATGGTCTGCAAATACATTGTTAGAAACCCTCCATTTCAAGTGCTGACTTGGATGGACGCCAAACACCCCCTGGAAGCATCTGCATTTGAATTTAAAGGGGTGGGTGAGTGACAGCAAAACTAGCTTCTTCTGAAAAGGCTTTGGCAGATCATTGGTTGTCATCAAACCTATTGCGTTTCTTGCCCACTGCCAAAAATTCCACCTACATGCCTGATGGCAATTAGTCCTTTGTAGGTGCTAATGAATAAAAGCAGCACGCACACTTTACAGACTTTAAAAGTATATCCCAATCCATATATTAATTCCATATATAAACTCACGCGCAAGCACAGTCCCCCCTTCCCCTATCCACATGCCACTGCGCACCCACACCCAAATTCGTGCTTAGAAAAAAAGCAAGTAGCAGTAAGATGATCATCCAACTGTGTGCAAGTAGGATTTTTTTCATGAATCATTAGCTATTTTCCCAGAACTCATCTACTGAAAAAAGTACTGTTTTATGAATGCAGAAGGCATCCTACATTTGGGATAATGAAGTACATTCATTACATGCTTGAACCTTTCAGAGGTCCAGACATTTCACACACTCCCTCTAACCATGATTTTTCTGTGGTGTCCAAAATCATCTGGGATACAACAGTATGACAAAACCAGCCTTCAGGAAAATATACCAATAATTTCCATAGAAGGGAAAATGAGTAAAATAGGGGTACCGTAAGACTTCACCACAGCACTTTCAAATCAACAAACTGAACATTGCTTTCATGTTTTCTGTGTAATTCTGGGGGTTCTGGTTTATGTCAATTTTGGAAGAGAAGGTATCAAAACAGTATGAGGTAATACGCTCTATATATACCTAATTAAAGTGTCATTTTTAACATTTCCCGTCAGAAGAAAAAAGTCTGTTTTTTTCAAAATAAAGCTATTTTACAGAATTGCATCAACTCCAAACCCAAAAATTTAGGGAGAAATATTGCATTTTGACTTTGATGTTATTGGTACATATATAGAATACAAATAGACAGAATTAATTCTGAAAGTCAAAACACTTAATTGAGTATTATAGAAAACATTTAAAGCATCCTGAAAATGACTGCATTCTTTTTTCTCAGACTATTCATTTTGCATGAAGCTTTCAATTCAAGTTTACAACATTTTCTTAAATAAGGGAATTTCCCAACTACTTTGTAGAGTGCTCATGAACTAATCAGGAGGGTTCAGTATCTTATTGTGACATTTCCAGATGAGATTTCACAGCCTCCAAAAGGCTTCAGACCGTCAGCTTTAAGCCAGCACATTGATATTTCAGCCTCACTAGATTACAGAGAGTTTTACCCTTTTTTGCTGGCTGAAGTGCAGGCGGGAGCAGGTGGGGAAGGCAATCAACAGCTCAGGAGTTGAAGGAAAGTGGGCAGAAGAGGAATGACAGTGCCTGGCATCAGCCGCAGTGGACAGCAGCCATTGCTGCATCACTTTGTTTGGACCAGCAAGTAGCAGGATCTTTCTGCCCAGTATATTATAAAAGTCAGGCCAGGGGTCTTTAGTGTTCCCAGAGCAGGTGAAGACAACGTTCACCTGCAGCTGCAGAATAAAAAGCTTCTCTACAGCAGTCTCTGGTCCTTCCTGCCACAGGGGCACATAGCTTCTTTTGTCTTGCTCTTGCACCCAGGCAAATCTCTTGCTTTGTAAACAGTGTTCATCATTGTAGGCATTAAGGATGAAGGGAAAGGTGTGACAAATGTCAGAATGTACCTCTGTGAGAAGCCTTAGCTGCCGTGTCTTCTTAATTTAGTTTCTAGATGAGTTCTGTAACTTTTCTGCCAAAACAATACTTTCTAGAATTAATCTGAACTGGGCAGGGAACTTTTTTTCCATTTTATTTTATTTTCTTTCAGCCTGTAAGAGGATCACTGTCCTAGTCCATTCCAATCCATAGCATATCCACAAGTGCAGTGGGGATTAACAGTTCATACACCCTATTTTCTTTATCCCCTCTTCAAAAATTTCTCCTCAAACTTCCACTTGCAGGTGAGAAACTCAAAAAATCTGTCCATTTCTCTCTCATCAACATCCACTGAATCAGCTCCTTAAGCATACACAGGTGCCCCTACATAGCAGCATCAGAATAACACTGATGTTAGAGCCAAATGCTCTGAAACTCACATTTCACTGGCAGACAGTAGACCTTAACACCAGGGTCGGCATTTGGGTGCTTTCAGAGTGCCACAACTGTAACTCTAAACCCATTCTTCAAAAAACTGTTTCCATCACAAATGTTGGAGCATAGTTTCTCCAAATAAAGTTTTATTAATATGCATTGGGGTGAAACCAGTCATGCAGGGATGGTTGTGTGGGACCTTTGTGCTTTGAGGATACCCCAAGGTTTCAAGTGCTCCTGCCATTGAGGCAGGCTCTTCTGCTTGTGCTGCAGAGCTCCATAGATACCAAAAGCTCCAGCACATCTCTCAGAAGTCCTGGACCTAGATGTTTTGTCTCAGCACAAAGAGCTAAACCCTCTGCCTTTTTTGCTCTAGGATGCCCTAAACTTTGGGTTATACTACTCTGTCCCTGGAAGGACATTTCCCACAGACAGCAGGTGTGCAAGAAGTCAGGGCTCTCCCAGCTGGGGCAGCAGCAGGCAAGACACCAGATCTGTAGCCTGATGGGCAGAACAGCCTCCACTCAAAGGAGGAAAACTGCTTTCGGAAATTATCCCAGGGCAATTTTCTTTTTATTCAATGACTGTTTAATGTAAAATGCATTAAAAGCTTAGGAGCAAAATGTGAAAACATATGGAGTGAAGATGTCTAGGCAAACTGACAAATATGTCCCCACCTCCCTGGAAAGTCTTACAAAAGTCTTCAAAGCTCCTTGGATTTAAATATCCCTTCAGCTTTCATTGTCCCCTATTTTGTTCTAGAAAGCTTTGGGGAATATGACTGCTCAGAATATTCTATTTTATAAGGTTTTGAATATCCCCTGAGTTCCACTTATTTTAAGAATTGTCAAATTATCAAGGCCATAGATATAATCCTAGTGTTTACAGAAAACCTAAACTTTTAACTGGCATATCCTAACACTCTAAGGGGAGCTCAGTTTGCAGCTGATGTTTCATCTGTGCTCTCCATTCAGAATCCCCAAACTACATGGCTACATTTGTAATCTCCTGGTCTTTTTCAGTCATAAAAGTTTGGTATTTTCTCCCTTGCCGAATGATTGATAAAATGGAAAGTTAAACATAAAACAAAGGCAAAGATATAAATTAAATTTATATTTCTGGAAATTGAATTATTTCAAAGTACTTTTAATATTTACACAATTCTATAAAATTTCACGTACAGTAACCTCTCAAACCAACTGACTCATCCTGATGTCCACATGCTTTCTTTGAAACCAGAAAACTTCTTTTTAATGTTGAAAACACAACGTTTTCCTGGAACAGATGCCTTATTTGAGCAAAGTGCCACATTTCTGTAATATTTAAAATAACGTCTCAGTTTAACCAAGATGCAAGTAATAGTCAATGAGTAGTCATGACCAATGAGTAGTTTTTGCCCAGTATCAGTGAGAGGACTGTGAAACATTTTGATAAAAAGTGTTTGATACCAAGTCATGGCTGAACAATATGTTTTGCTTTCTTAGTTATTAGTGTAATTGTTAGCTCTGTTTAAAAGAGTTGTCAGTACAAAGCAATGAGGTGAGGCTGTAACCTTGGGCTAATATCATCTTTTTAATGATTCATTTGTAATTCTGTCTAACTTTTATAATCTACATCTTATCCCTTCTGCTTTTAAACTTTTTGAAAAAACATGTATTCTAACAGCTTAAAAAAATCCAGCCCCCTGTGAAGAACTTAGTGCTTTTAAGTTGGCTTTTGCTTTTCTATTTTCCAACAGCAGCACATCTGTCCCTGGAAGGTTTTAAGTGTCTTTGTAATTGATACGTGAGGAACCCCAAAAAGATTTATTTGCTTTGGCTCAGTTAAAGGCTTTGGTTTCTAGCGCTTGTTCAAACCTCCTGGAACTGCAAAAATAGATGGCGAATCTCAGAATGTTTCACTGTGATTTTGCCACCTCCCTGTATTCAGCAGGAAATTTCACAAGAGCCTTCTTTATAGTAAACTGACATTTTTGTTAATGGATTTACATCTTAACTGTAGACTTAGCAGCAGACTTACAGTGGCCAACTTAACTGTAATCATCACAAGACATGGAAACTTAGATGGAGGCCATAACAAGCTACCCTTATCCCATGTCTGCTCCTTTGGGAGTCTAATCCAAGAACACAGAATTTCCACTGTGGCAGTGATATTTTTTTCCTCAAATTTCTTGATCTTTATCATCAATGTAGTTGAGAATTGAATCTCTAGTGTTTACTATCCAGATGTTTTCTAGGGATTTAAAATTACAGTTTAGAAAATAATTTGCTTTTGGCAGCATGTTTCCCCACTCAAATGACAAAATCATCACAGTTTTTGCAAAGAGAATCAACTCAGGCCCCATGTGCTAGAGACAGCACATGGAAAAGGATCAGCACAATGGTGTCATGAGGTGACACCACATGTGCCATCTGGTAACAAGAATGTAATGTCTAAGCTGCAAGACCATCTATGTTGACTAAGGGCATAGCTAGGCATGTAGGCAAGACCCATATACATACTCATATATATATATATATGTATGTATGTATGTATGTATGTATGTATAAAAGGGTCCATGGATTTTGAGGATCCACTAAACATTGCTGGTTGGAAATGGTCTTCCCTGGCCATGCCTGTGTTGACTGCTCCCCAGACTGCTGATGCTAACAGTGCAATCACCCAGCCCAGCCTCTGTCATCTCAAAGTCAACAAATTAATTGTTTCATCTTGAAAAGGCCTGAAAAATCCATACAGTTGTTTAATGTCTCAGAGCTGAACATCAGATCTAATAAATCCTTAGTCTAGAGCAATGTAATTCTATTAGTCATTAGGAAATGGGAAAACAAGAACTCCTTTTCATGCATCTTTAGTTTCCAAATCCTAATATCTATGTTATAAATGTTATATGTCTCTGTAGTTTTGTTTTCTGTATAGAATGTTAAAGGAGCCAAGGTAGTCAAGAGTATCTAAAGATTTCTAAAGGTGGATGGCTCAGACCAGTGCCAGTGAAACTTGGGCAGCTTTACATCAGACAAGGAAATTAATTTTTTTCAAAATAACACTCATATTTAGGATCATTGCTCTTGGAAACTCAGAGTTCTACTCTTTGGTTTTACCTGTAGATGAGTCTCCCCCGAATACCCATATCCAGCAATTTTACTGGCAAGGCTTACACTTAGCTGCCAATGATACATCTCACAGTAATAATGAGGCTGAAGTTACCTGGGAGTGAGAAAGCGACTTAGATTGTCAGGATAGCTGAGGTGGAACACTGGTGCACACTGGCAAATAACATAATATGTGGGTTATTTTATAACAAAGTGAAGGCAAATAAAAGTTCTCACAAGAACACCAATGCTTACATTTATTTAAATCTAACAGATTTATAGCTAACAGGTTTCACTTATCCCTCCAGGTATCTGGCTTGATTTTCACAAGGTCCAAATGCTTACACCTCCACTGTGTCTTCCGTTAAAATAGGAACACAAATGCTAACAGTTGTTTTGTAATCACTAATACTTGTTTTCTTAGACTTCTACAATACACTATTATTCAGGCTTGTTTCTACTCTCATTCACATCAGCCTTAGGTATATTTACATAGATACTCTAGGATGATACATTAAGGCACAAACGAAATGAAACAAATAAATGAGGGTTTTAGACTGTTACTGACTATAACTCCTGACGATAAGCTTTCTCCCTTTACCCATTTCAAAGTCAGATCTTGAATTGCTATGGCAAATATGCCTTCCCCAGCTGGCTGAAATCTGGAATCAGATCCAGAAAATAATTTAAACACCTTGGCTCACATTAGCTCACCGCAAAAAAACCTTAATACAAAGGCTACAGGTAAACTAATCTTTCAACACAGTGCAGAGCAGCTCTAATCCTTGTGTATTATTTCCTAGCACTAAGTAATTTGAGTTCTTAAAAGAGCTCAACACAACTCACGTATAACAAATGAGGTAATTTTCTTAGCAGATGTTTATTTTTGTCATTTATAGAAATACCAACAGAAAGTCTTATATCACCAGGTGAGTCAGCAGCAGTGAGATGTGTCATCATAGGAACTGCAGGGTATCTCCTTGTTTGGCTTCATCATCTAGTCAGTGTTGCTAAGGGGAATTGAAAAAAAAGAGTAATTCTTAGAGGGCAGGAAAACCCCGTTACATCCCAGGATGATGAAGAAAGGAAACTACGTCTTGAAGCAAGACAGCCACCAAAGTGCATACTGTGAAATGACACAGAGGGGTTTCTCCATAAGAAAACCCAGCAGTGCTCAGGAGTGCTGGCTACTGACAGTGATTAACTGTCTCACACACAGGAAGTAAGGATAACACATTCCCTCTTTAAATCAACTTGGTTATTTTAAGTATATCAGATCCTTTTCCTGTTTACATCCAAGGTAGCAATAGCAGTCACAAAAGACAGCTACAACCCTTGTTATGCTGGATTTTTCCCTTCCTCCGAATAGTAAGAAACTTCCTGGAATTTACTGAAAGCTTTGCGTTAGTGTTGTGAATGGCAGTTCTCGGATGATGAAAAGGGAAGTATTTCTCTGCTTATTTTACCATATTTGGACACCCCTTAAAATATGTGGGGTTTAAGTTCTGTTGTGAAATCAAAAATCTTTTCTCAGGAAGGCTCATATGCCTGCCTTGCCTCCACTAAAGTCAGCCTAGCTTGTCTGAGCAGAACTCATTTTAGGACTTGAGAGCATAATTTGAGACCTGTGGTTCAATTTCCATTTGGCACTGGCTAAATGTGGTGACAAGACTAGTCTATGGTTTCTGATCTTACTTCCTTTCTTACCCTAAAATCACTCAAAGAAGTGTCTTCACAGTTTGCATAAGAGCAGGCTTCATTTTGGTAATTTTCTATTCAGAAGGGAAAAGAAGAAAGGAGATGGTATGGTTCAAAAGTTGAAGATGAAATTAAAGAAATTTAGAATATATACAAACATTTAACAAGAAAAGCATGTCACCACTGGAGCAACTAGTCGTTCATCCTTTTCTGTGTTTGAACATGGTTTATATCTGTCTCTAAGAGGTATACAATCATTCCCGAGCTTCCACACTGTGACAGATCACACCAGTGTGCAAGCCATGCCAAAGCCAGGAGCTGCTGTTGCTGACAGTAGCACTCAGTAGTGACATAAGGCATGGGAATGCATTAAAAAACAATTGCACAGACACACAGAGAGGAAAATTTAGTCTACCTTTCCTCAGGAGACAATGTTACCCCCTGGAATGGGAGGGCCAAAGTGATTCATGCAGCCCAAAAAGATTTACCAAGTAGAGAATCTAAAATGTAAACTCTAAAGCATCTTTTGAAGGTCTGTCAGCAGGATATTCAGCAGGTCTTACTCAGTCACGAGTCAGAAGAAACTCCCGTGGAGGGGTATGCTAAATTTGCTCAATAGAAATGACTAAGAGAATAAACTCACAGGTCTCTTTTCAGATCCCACTACCATTAAAGGCAAATTAACCACATGCCACAGAATTAAATTTTTCTTATTTTTGTGACTGATGGATGACTCCTGGAGTGGAGGCTTAGACTTTATACCCCACTACAGAGTCTGGCAATGAAGCATCTGAAATCTCTTTATCTATTTGAGCTTTATTCTGACCTTCAAAATTTGACTAGGGATGAGCTGTAAGATTCTGCCACTACCAATTCTACTCTCCCCAGTTGCCATTAGAAAAAAACACCCACAATTTCTGTATTTCCAACTTTCTTTTTGACCAGAGGATGTAATTGCAAGTTAACGTTTCATTAATCATTCTAATTAAAAGAACATATCTGAACATAGAGCAAGAGCTGGACGTCAGAATCAGGCTAAAACCTTTGCTCTGGCTGCCATGACCTGATTGCTATCAGGATCAAAAGATACTGAACTGATCTCTCTCAAAATATTCTAAAAGTAGATCAAATGTTTGATTAGCAGAAGAAAAAAAAGCCCCCAGAATGAAGCTCCTATTAAAAAAAATTCAATATTTAGCACAAATACTAACTTGAGATTACAAGAGTGTTCTGAGAAGTCTCTCACATAAGTACCTGAGAAACATTCCATTATTTTTTCTCAGGAGCTGTTATTTTGAAACCAAGAACAGAAAAATAATCCAAAGTTACCATTTCTGTATTTAGGTGCATGTGCTGGCTTCTAAAAGTGATAACTAACATGCATTCTATAAAACTGTACGTACATTTTAATACATTTAGTTCTCATCATCTCTTGTATCATCAGTAAAAGAATAAATTAATAGTGTTTCTTCATATTTTCCCCAAACAAAAAGGAAAGGAAACTTTGATCTGGGATGAAGCAGAGGACTATTCTGAGCCTCAATTCATATTTTGGTTGGTTCCAACCAACCTACATTGGTTTTGTTCAAAGTTCAATACCTAAAATTAAGTATTTTAAGGAGATAATTTTGCTTTCACAAGAAAAATATTATAACTTTTTTTTTCCAAATGATACATTGATGGAAAATTATTATATCCTCTCTCTTACAGGAAGTGCTCATTGAAATTCTCATTTTTTTTCACCAAAATGCAGTGTGTGTTTATTTCTTTGTCAGAGATATACAAAGGTTGGCACTACTTATCAAAGAAACAGATGAAACATTCAGAAGTACTGAACATGACGAAAGTGGAGGGGCAGGCCCTGATCTCTTCTATGTGGTGAACAAGGGAGCAGCATGAAGCTGTCTTAGGGGAGATTTAAGTTGGAAAAAGTTCTTTCCCCAGAGGGTGGCTGGGCACTGGAACAGGTTCCCCAGGGAGGTGGCCACAGCACCAACCCTGACAGAGTTCAAGAAGCATTAGGGCTGTCAGGAGTTTGGCTTGATGACCCTTACAAGTCCCTTCCAAATCATGATATTCTATGATTCCATGACTCTATGAACATGAAGGGATAAATATTGCAATACTGAAAAGTTGGCTTTCCTTCTTTTCTTTCATTGTCTTTCTGTCGGAACAAGATTATTGTATATTCACACCTTATCTAGGAAATGGAACTCAGTTCTTTTCATATATTATAAATCTTTCCCATGAAACTTTGGATTCAGCTCCAGAAGAATTCAAATTATGAGTGTTTTCCACTCAGTAAGCACCACTCATACACATCTCAAGTATCCACACCAGCTGACACAAATAATCTTCACTGACCAGTGCAACTATCTAAAGCAGGAGAAGAGCAAATATTACCATTCAGGGGAAATTTACTCCACAAACTGCTAGAAAAACGAGATGCCCTAACAAGATGATGTGGTTGTACCAGGAGACTGGGATATCCTGAGAGACACATGCAGGTGACAGCACAGAGTCATCACAGGAAGTCAGGTGGCATGAGGAGGACCCATCCCGGAGGAGGCTTGGGAGATATTCAGAGGCTGCAGCTCTGGCCTTTTGTCGAAGAAACACTCTCACACGTGTTTGAATACTGCATCATTTCAGCTGAGAGGGAAAGGCTTCCAAGCTGCACAATTATGCTATTGTGATCACAAAGCACAGGCCAAATTAGACAGAGCAGCTCTGTTTTCCTGAATCTGGTTTTATAAGCTACATTCTAGTGGCGCTCCATTACACTGCTATGCAGAAGTGTCTGGCATTGTTTCCATCACAAACAAATCTTTATGTCCTAAATTCATGTTGGACGGAAACTTGGCTTCCATAGCACAAACCTAAGAATTACATTTGTTTGTTTAAAGAAATTTGAGGGAAAACATACTTGGCCATCTTTGAGTTATATGATGACAAGATGATTTAGATCTCCCATAAAAGATATAATTCTTTTTTTCTCCTCATGCCAAACAATGATGCTTTCTTATAACTGGACAGTTGCTGGCTAGGAGTACAAACCTATCGAGAAAAGCCAACTCTCAGCTGTATTGATTAGGACAGCAGATGCTGAGCACCTCATAGGATGTGGTTCTTCCTTTGGAAAAGTGAAGACAAAGGTTTATCTCCTACATTTATAAGACTGCATTTTCTTTCACTGATGCTTCTCTGTGTAAAGCTAAATTGGAATTGATGCATTTTCACAGTATTGTGTACTATTGGAACTATTTCATCATCCCTAAACAGTGCTTATTTACAAACCACTACTACAATAATTCATCTTTGAAAGGAAGCATCCTAAGATAAAATTGAAATATATAAGAAATGCAAACAAAACTCAATTTTTTCACTTTTGCCCATCAAATGATAACTTATGCTTACGTAAAATCAAAGGAAAATGAGGATGACCTTCTGCACAGAGCATCAAAAAAATCGTATCTTTAAGTCATTGAAAAGATACATACAGTCTTTTACTGATGGGTGTAGAATGGGTGTGCTTTATTTATAGAATAAAATGCCTTATGTCACTTAATTAAGCAAATTGTCCCTCAGAGAAAAAATTGTAGTCTAAATGTATTCATAATTTTCTGTGTATAGAGCAGAAGTTGTATCATTTTAGGTTATCTACATGATTTTATGAATTAATTCAATCCATCTAATAACTGGCACTGAAGTATCATGGAGAAATAGACAAAATGATAAAACAATAATACTAAAACTTTCTTTGAAACAAGAGAGAAAATCAGCCTTAGTAAATGCTTCGTTATCATTCCACGTTTATTATCTCCTTTATTTATCATCATCTTCATTTTATCTTCATTTCATTCAGATGGGATCCAGACTCTACAGGGCTGTATCAAAGAGAAGGATAAACAGGTCCTTGAATGAACAAGCAAATACATATTCTTAGAGAAGCACACTGGATGATGCTAGGGACAGATCCCTGTGACTATATTTTAGACATTCTTCTTTTGAATGTCTCAAACCAACTTGTAACTATAAAAGCCATTGAGTCTGAAGACAATAGAAGCATATTTAGACAATAGATGCAAAAATTAAAATTTATAAAATATATACTTCTTCTCATGAAAAGCTGGGGCTCTTCTCCTTTACTGAAATCAAGTCTGTAGTGTACAGGTATAAGCAGGACAACAAGAATGCAGTTCTTGATCACCTGGGCCTCAACTGGAACCTTCTCACTTGGGAAGATTCTCACAAGCCACTCTTTATAACTCAGCAAGGCCTATCAGCTAATTTCCTTTTCCAAATTATTTCTTAAGATTTAATTTCCAGTACTAAATATTTGTTCTTGGCAGACTCAGAGGAACTCAGAAACACAGATTAAACAAACCATTATATGCATAGACACCTGCTACACTATGGCATACCATTAAAACAGAGTCAAGTCTCAACAAATTACTTTGTTTGCTCATTGTTGCATTTTAAGCAAGTGCTTGCCGTTTAAAATAAATTCTGAGCAGTTTCCACTATCGAGTTATTTGTTCTTAATGTCATCATTTACTACAACAGTGGCCAGAAGTAGATTTTCCATCCTGACTAGATTGTAGTTTACTTCATCAAAGTAATTATCTATTACTCCCATGTATAGCGTTTGTTTACAAGTTCCATACCACATGCTTCTTTCTAAACCGAAGTGATGGTCTTTGCTGAAGACAAACCAAACAATGAGGTAGAAAGAAGAAATATATTGGTAGTCACTGAAACTCTCACAGTTGAAGGATCCTCAAGTCAGACATGCAATTGCTTTTGGACAGAAGAAAGAAATTAAGAAGCTGGATGGTGAGATAAGAAGCTGACATAAGCCAAGGAAGGCCCTTGCAAGATGTTTGCAAAAGTTTACCAAACTTTTCCAAGTCACTAAGGATCGCCTGGACCTCCCACTAGGCTTACAAACATCTGTCTCAATTCATGCAGTCCTCCACACTTCTCTGACTTTGGGATACATATCTACACTCTTCCCTTGTAAAGGCAGCACCTCTACATCTCACCAGCTTACTGTGCAAAAGCAACCTATAGTCAACTTCTTCCCAGTGTTACAACCTTAGCAAGTACCGAGAGGCATGTTTTACGCATCAACTCAAAACATTGAGTCTCACTCTTCCGCCCTGGGACTTTTTTATGTTCCACTATATTTTCTGGCTTGCTTCTAGTAAGAAATGCCAGGGATCTTCTCTTCAAGAACCAGAACTTCAGCTGGCTTCTCTGAACTTCTATCACTAACAACAATCCCTTTCAGAAATTGTCTTTATCCCCACTAGTCTTCTCTTGATTTTTTTTTTCCCTCAAAAAACTTGGCAAGGTGAGAAATTGATTTTTGTCTTCTTCAAAAACTTCTCTTATTATCCATTGCAATATCTGATTCCATAGTGTATGCTTGTTGCTTCTTCCTAAGAAGGGAAGTCAAAATTGATGCGGTTGACATTCAGCTCTCCCTAAAAATAAAAGCCAATTACCCTTTGTGAAATGAAATAAATATGTACATTAAATCTTTCATCACTAGCTAAAATAATTCATTACTGTTTCCTACTGAAGGGAAATGAGGAACGTGATCTCTATGTGAAAGCATGGCAAAGTAACACCCGTGGATTTGACATGATCAGACCCTAATATTTGTGAGTAAACCAAGGGCAAAATGCAAGGTAATTTCCAGTCAGATTGAAAATAGCTCAGAGCAGCTTGCATCGATCTGCCCCCGTGTTTCTAACAGTGCCACATGTTAAAAAAACAGTTTTAAAGTTAAATTTGAAGCAGGAAAAGGATATCTTAATAAGGAGCACGTGTGTGCACAGTCATTTGCAGACACACATTTTCTTGACACAAACTGTCACCTGAATATTGGTTTCAATATTCAGCATCTCAGTTCTCTGCAAACATTAAGAGAAAAACAGAATGCAGGAAGCCCTGGGATTCAGTAAAATCCATGGCAAAACTCCCACTGAGCTCCAGCTATCCTCATTCTTGCGCTCAATCTCTAGTCAATGTGTCTTTTTGTTTATTTTCTTGTTCCAATACTTTCCTCTAATGATATTAACACAGGAGAAATAACTTCTTGTCAGCACAGCTCTACAGAAATTGGCAGGTTCTGTTTCAAGGCATTTGTGCAAGCTTCTTCTTTGGTTTGATTAGACTATTCTTGCTTCAGCATTTGGACCCAGATCAAGAGAGAAATTTCAAATTCTGCCCACAGAATGTACATGTGCAGCATCTGAATTGGAATGAGGTCATTCTGCCTTCATTTTCATGCCTTGAGGTTTGTTGCTAGCTTTAGAACCAGAAATCTGCAGCAAAACTGAGCTCCTTTCACCTAGCTTCAGGATTAAATTATCTAACATCAGGAACTACTTACACTGGTGAATACATGCCAACAGTTATCACACAGTGGTATCTGAGATGGAGCATTTATTTCCTCTTTTAACCCTAAGGAAATATTATGATAACAAAATGTCGTCACCCCTGGAAAGTATTGACTTTTACATGATGACCACAGGGTCCATTTTTGGACCGGCTTGTCTGAAATTCATTACACTAACCAAAGATTGGTAGGTTGGGCTTTTTTTCTCTTGTGTTCTAAAAAATTGGAATCATAAAAGCTTCATGCCATGTGAGATTGGACAACAGAAGCTCTGAGAAGCTCCTCTTAACTGTGCGGCTGTTGCCCAGACTAAGTAGTATTTACAGCAATGTTCATTTGTGGGTCTCTGAAAATCAGTGGTCACTGCTGTAAAAGAGCCCATCTGTCCTTCTAAAAAACATTTCAACTTGGAACCAGTGAAACTCTGAAGCTTACTGTGAGGGCCCAGAATTCAGCTGGCATGTTCAGTTTATTACTGCTGCCTATATATCCTGCAGATGATTCCAAAAGTCTCCCAGAAGCAACAAATTAATGACCAATAAATTTTTTGCTAATTTCTTGTTATTCTATTATTTCCTCATCACTCTCATTATCTAATTTTTGTTCTCCTTACAGCTGTTTCTCTCTGATTGATTTTCCTCCCTGTGTCACCACGCTGATCAAGTACAGCACTGTCCTCCCAGTGACACCATTTGTCAATTCCTGTGCACTTGATACTCAAAGGCAGTTATGCTGCAGCATCACCTTAGACATTTCAAACAAGAGCTCTGTAATGTCACCCCAGCTAGCAGTTATGCAAAGGTCATCCCCACCTATTTGAATGGAAAACCCACAGCATGGATTCACTTACGCATTCATGTATACGAAAGGGCAGAGAAGTCTGGCACCCTGGAGAAGACTGTTGCTGACTTGGGCATGCAGGACCTGAGTGTTCCCATAGACTTGTAACTACACACATAACACCATTCTGTTTGACTTTTTCCCCCCTTGGTTCCATTTTCCAAATCAAATTTTAAAGGGTTGGATCTGACCTTCTCACCCTGAGAAACAGTGAAAGAGCTCAAGCAGGAATACCTGACCAGTCACACTATTAAAACAAAAACAATTACTGCCTTATTTAACAAAACAAGCCACAATCTCAAAATGGTAGAGGCCGCCTATTTTGTTAAGGTCTTAATAGCATATTTTATGGTTCCCTGAGGAATAATTCTCCTTATTCAGAGAAACACTTATTAACCTTCATAATTTATTTGTGGCTTCACTAAACACGCACGTACTGTACTGTATGGCCATTAATCCTGGGAATGAACTTAATGATGGGTTCAGTTTAGCTCAGATAACCACCCAGATTTCTGGATACCTTTTGAATATATATCAACTGTTTGAGACTCACTAATACACTTTTTCCAAAGTCTCTGGTACATGGCACTCTCTTTCTAGTCAGCCCTCCCAGAAGGTCCCCATTTTCTTCCCATCAAGTTAGGTAAAGTGTTCAACTATTTGCTAACTGGCACCACAGTTATTTGTATTTCTGAGATAAAACCTTAGCTTTTAGCCAGAAGGTCCTAGAGAAATGCAGCCTGTATTGTAGTCCTAGACTTTGCTGTCAAACATGCACTCTCTCTCCCATAACACTTGTTTCAGTGAAGAAGATGAGAATAGTGGAAATACAGAAGCTACCCCATCTGGCTCCTATAAATTTGGCATGTAGCTAGTCTGTGCATAACCTCATACAGCTTTCGTTACTTCTAGTTTGGTATTTTTTTCCCAATAACCTACTTAACCAGGCCTTTTTTTGTGCCTTGCATTTGATAGTTATGTGTTTTGATTTGTTATGTCTGTTTTTCCTGTTCCTATCACTGCAGGATGCTGAACCTGTTTAGGACTCTAAACAGAGACACATCATTAAAAATAATTATTTATCTATAAAGCATTAAAAAAAAAAATCCCAGAAATATTGTCTTGCTATTAAAGACAATAGATGCCCAAATATTGAGATGTCAGTCTCTCTCATAATGCCTACTGTAGTTGGTTTTTTTTTATAACTTCTTATTATTTTGACTTTCTCTGCTGTTTTTAGCTAGTAATTACAACTGAATATGAAGAACTCCTCCTTAACATAATCCATCATTTTCATAAAATGAACAAACCCAATACTAATGATGTTACTCACAGAATTTACTAGCATGGTGATATTTCTGTGGAGCCTGTGGACAGAACAGCCATACCACGGCTATGTGAGCAATTACTGCTTGAACCAGAACTAACTTTAGAGAAAGCTATAGTTATTTCTAGCCAAATTGTGACTGCAGTAGCAAGGGCTAAAATAATTGCTCAAGAGGCTATAGACCATGTCCAAGCAGTTCATTCATTAACGGGCATAAACTGGCATAAGCGTGGCAGGCAGAGTGGTCATAAACAGAGCACATTTGATAGATCTAGAAAGCACCATGCCATCTTAACACCCTCTGATACTTCAAAGTCAGGCTTTGATTGTGAATCTCTTCTGTGTGTTGTCAACTGCACTCTGAAATAAAACCATGATCGGCAGGCAATTTCTTTATCAAATTATGGGTTTTATAAGGGTGAGATAAAAGAATCACAAATCTGTGCTTACATTTGTCATGGCTGAAGACACTTGAAGACATTGGATATTCAATTTCTACTAAAACAAAATCAATAATTTAGTCATCAAACAAAAACACACTAATACACCTGGGCTTCAAGGCTATGATGATTAAGAAGAAAACTTCGGAAATTTGATCAGATATAACCAATGTAACAAGCTTGACTAAATCTGAAGATGGGCTGAAACAGCAACATTGAAAGATGTGAACTGCCCTGTTAACTAACAGAACAAGGCCTTCACAGGACCTTACCAACACCACTGTAATTTATGCATCAACTATTAGCTTACCCCCTGGGATGACCAGGGAACGAGTTAAGGAGCTCTTGTTACTGTCTTCTGTGTCTGGTTGGCTGTATAAAGGAGAGATGAGGAAGAGAAGCTTCTGAATGGCCCTTGGGAAGAGAAGAAAGTTGGCTGGTCTGGCCAAATCAGGAACTTACTTTCTTGTCCTGACAGCTCAAGGCCTTGGCACTAGGCCATAAGATTCACTTAACTGCACAAGAACAAAGACCCCAATGGGACCAAGCAAGAGGATGCTGCTGTTGGAAGTTAAGCACTTGATTCTGTTTATGGCCTGAAAAACATTGAGCTTCTCTGTAGGTTGTACCAGCCAATATCAACTCAATGTGAATGAGCAAGGCTAGATAAACACATGCTGTGTAATGTGTTTAAATGCATTGGCTAATTTTCCTGCATACAATTGAATAAAAGCCCTGAAGTGAAAACACTTCCATAGCTTGCTCATGGGGACAGGCAGTTATCTATGGTGGGGAGGCTCATACAGTCTTTGCTCCCTAGAAAATCACCATGCTGCTGAACAGCACAAAGTACAATACTGAGTAGGGGGAGAACATTTGAGGATACCTCACTTGCAGAAAATGCAGGAAGATTCCCTGACATAAGTGTGATGGGTCACCTCTGCCGAGCAGGCTTGCAAGGGACACTGCTCTGTATCTCACTGAACGCCAAAGCCAGGTGCCTTCAACTTGTTCAGAAACTACTTAGACAGTTGGCTGCAAGAGCAATGGCTCAGAATCAGATTCCAGTCCTAGGAAATCCTGCTACTTGCCAAACAAGAAAGTAGCTGTAACACTGCTGGCCCAGTTGTATCCATTGTTCTTGACACAGTGTATTAGGACCTTTTGGAGCACCATCAGAGAGCATAGAGTACACTACTGCTTGTAATAGACTGTGCCAGCCAACGCCTAGAAATAAGCTTTTTTTCTGCCCCACTTCTATAACTGTGCATCTATAAAATACTCCTGTGTTGCCTTAATTATGCCCCTATTTGCAATTCAAGCCTTGTTAAGGAAAACCTCCAAGAATAAAATAAACAGAGGGGGTGACTTTTTCCTAAATTTTCACTAGCACAGTCAAAAAAAGTGAAAGTAGGAAAACATGAAGGCTTTCCTAGAAATACTAATTTTTCAACTGCAAATATGTTTTTAATTATTTTTAATAATCTCTTCAAACATTTTAAAACTTCTTGTCTTTTATGCACTTAGAGATTAAGGGGGCATCATTCTCAGTAGGAATTACTACTTTCCATTGGAAATGTAGACAAAATTACTCTGACAATGTGTACTGAGTAAAATGTGCAAATACTTGTTTTATTTACATCATGGTAATCACCACAGTATTCCCAGTGCAGCTAAATATAAATGGAACCCTATATTATAATTCCACAAGTTCCTTTCCTGTTTGTTATTTTACATACTAATCACAAAAAAGGTATTCTGACTGAAAACTGTGCACCATTTTAATGCAAACATTGACAACAATTAAGTAGTGATGGGCAATTGTAGTTTACAGAGATGTTACATATATTTTTATATAGTATCTGCAAAGAATAAGTAACAGATTAAGACCAAATGTTTTTCATGGATTTTTCATGTGACTGTGACAGTACATTTTGTCAGTAAATGTATTAAAATATAAGTCTCGCACCCTCAGTCCTAATTCTGTGATGACAGAAATGGTCCTTCACTGACTCGCCCTGCTGGCTGCTGGTACAACAGGGTCATGAGCAATTCAGCCTAAGTAAACGGGGAAGACTGACAGTTCTATTTATTTACAGAGGATATCTTCCTTCCTTTGGTCTGCCTTCCTCCCTTCTTCACCCCCGCAGTCTAACCCTGCCCTGTCTGGTACGTGGGTATGGTATTTGTCTTCCAAACATAACAAATAGAAGTTAACATTCACCAACTGTGACTTATCTGACAGCTCAGCACTCTGTTTCAAGTTGTTCACTGTTGCAACTTGATTTCCACAAAGCCCTGCATCATACTGGGGCACCCTGCCAGGTCATAGGCTGCTCCATTTCTTCAAAATTGAAATTTGTTAAGTTTGCTGAGGTCTTTCCTCCTTCTCTTATGCTGTTTCATGCATTAATGGAAGATCATGTCAAATGGTATTGTGGTAGGGAACAGCAATTCATAGCTCAGCAAAACTGTCCCTCCATTTTCAGTATGAATTTTTGCTACTCTGTTTGGATAGGAATTCACTCAGTTCCAATCCTGTGAAGATGTTGCTTCCCTAGTATTCTTCCCTGGACTAGAAAAAGAAATCTTCCTATATGGCTCAGATGTCAATTACTCCAGTCCAGAGGTAACATCCTCTGCCTCTCTCTAACCAGACTTCTTTCAGACATAGTAGGGCATGGATCCAGACTCCTGCTATGATCAATTACTTCCTGACCTTAGCTGCACCATAGGAACTATTTTTTTTTTTTTTATTGTTTAAAGGGCCAACATGTTTTATAGGTTTTCCCTTCCCCATTTTAGACTTTGGAATAGATTAAGGACTACTTAAGAGTCACAATGTAGCAATCCATAACAATGACAACAACAAAAACGGATGAAGAAGTACCTTTATGTTCCATATATGGATTTTCCATTATGGCAAAAGTTGTCTGCAAGAGTTTCTCTAAGATAGCTAGTGACAGTTTGTCAAATGTCCACTTGTATTTGTAACTAGTTCAGGAAGAATAAAAAGTTCTTAATCCCTTGGTATAACATCTAAGTAATCATGAGCCAAACTCCATACTCTGGAGGCTTTTGAAATCTACACGGCAATGGTCAGTTCCTTTCTTTCTTACTTACACGTCCAATCTTCCTGCTCAATTACCTCAATTACCAAAACCATGCCAGAACCTGCAGCTTGCAGGTGCACCCTCAGATGCCTGATCTGAAAGCAAGAGTACCACAGTGAACCCAACTGTGAGGCTGGATAAGTGGGCTACAGCCTTTTCTTGCTCTTAATGCCTCTGCACCACTCCAGAAAAGCAAATCAACCTGAAAAACCTTTCATGTACCCATTCTTCTCCAACACCTTAATGGCTGCACTATCTGCTACTCTGCAGGTTACAGCTGACATACACAGAGCCAGCTCTATACCACATCCCTCTCATGATCTCCAGAGAATGCAGTGAGCCAGGGGAAGGAACAAATGGATGGGCCATCACTAAACTGCTCTCAAGAATATCCCCTAACAAGAATTTCATGATAGTTAGAGCTGCTCTTTGGAAATTGAGTCTTGAATGAAGAAATTTCCCATGGATTGTAAGACACCACAGAAAAGCAGAATAAAACCCAAGCTCCCTTCTGCAGTCATCTGCAAATCAAGATAAATAATTTCCTAATAGCATAGTGTTGTGTTCTCTTCTATTTTCTGGTTATTGAACGGCTATTTTCTGTGCTGTGGTGCAATGTTGATGAAGACTGGATAGCCTGAACAGGAGCAGGAACCTGTTGGTTATTTCTGTCTTTGTAACCTACCTAACAATGGGGAGAAAAGGTTTTGCCTGTTGAAGTGGAATATGTCCCCAGTGCTGCTGCATACACCTTTCACATGGAGCTCTGTGTTATGAGGATGCAGTCACAGTAATTGTCCTCCTTGTGTAACACAAAACTCCTTTCCTGTTGCTGGGGCACCTGTCCTTGATGAGAGAAGCAAAACTAGGAATATGGTCCTATTCGTAACTTCATTTCACTAATATCTCTTCCAAAACGTCACCTCCTCTCCAGTGGAGTGATCAAATTCAGTGTTACTCAGATATAAGGAAAAGACCAACCAGCCCTGACTCACTTTATTCCTTGGTCCTTGCTTAGATAGAGGAAGACTGAACAAAACCTCACTAAGGAGAAAAGGATGTGGCCTATGGTGATTAATTCTCTCCCACATATACAAGTCAGTGAGGGTGGTGCCTCACCATATGTACCAAACCCTTCTGTCTCTCACTAGGGCAGGAAGTCCTCACCAATCTCCTGAAGAAGCAGGGCACCCCCTGCTGACCCTGCATCTAGGAGACAGGAGGTTTGGGAGGCCCCCAAACCCAACTGAAAAAACCCCAAGCATAACACTGGAGCTCCAATACATAGTCTTAATTTTATTCTTTTATGTATATATTTCTTTTCAATTTTCAGAGAAAGATTATTCTCACAACTCAAGAGTTTCATCAGGTAGAAAGAAATATGTTTGCTATTTTCCATACTCTCAGCATCTTTGGGGAAATTTCCCGAAGTAACCAGTGTTGCAGCAGAGAAAAGCTGACTTTTATACACTGCTGTTATGCCTTTCCACTGCTGTTATAGCTGAAAAATTGATACAGATATTCTAACAATGACAATAATAATAGTGAATGGTATGAAGACAGAAAAAAAGTACTTATTCCTTCTCTATGAGGAAGCAATTTAGGAGTTTACCTGACTCAGTGTACAAAATACTCCTAATTTCTGTATGTCATTATATTTTTTGCCCATGTGGGATTTTGTTGAAGCAAATAATTAGTATTGTTCACGCCTAATCCAGCTATGCGCTCAGCTCCAACATTTGCACATCTTGTCTCATTGAATAAAGGAACTATTGGAAGTATACACCAAGGCCATTATGCCTTGGTATTTATGCAGGGTACAGGAAAAGAAGAGGGCTTGTCTCTGTCTTTAACTTGGCTTGGAGCAATTTAGCTTGAGAACAACCAATGTACTTGTAAAATCTAAAATACTTCACAGATGCTAGGTCTCCAATAAATTTTGGAAACTGAGATGCATATTTTAATATTAACATTTTCAACATTTTACCTGACATGCTGGAGATACCAAAAGAATTCTGAATTCTTTCTTCTTGTATTCAATTTACTCCACATTTTTCATAGCAAGACTTTAAAGATCTGTCTTAGCAACAAGCAGAATAGGTAAGGGATTATTACAGCCCATAGGAAAAATTGTGGGTATGAAATATTTTCATAAATCTAATCCAACCCGGAAAATCTTGATTATAATGTGTCACATTCTCTCTTTTGACATAATACAATGTAATTCATTTAAATTACATGAATTGAATTGAAGGAAAACAGATTTGCTTTTACTTAGTTTATGACCTTTGGAAGAAGGGGCAGGCAACTCAGAAGGACAATATTTTGACATTAGGCAAGGAGAAAATTACAGGGGCTAGAGCCCAACTGGAACTTAATCTGGTTTCATCCATGAAAGAAAACAAAAATGTTTCTACAATTACATCAGCAACACAAAGAGTGCTAAGGAGAATCTCCATCCTTTACCGGATGCAGAGGGGTACATAGTGACAAAGAATGAGGGAAAGGCTGAGGTGCCTGATGCCTTTCTTTGCTTCAGCAAGACCAGGTGTTCCCAGACCCCTGAGCTGGAAGAGAGAGATGTGGGGCAGAATGAAGCCCACATAACCCAGGATGAAACAGTCAGTGACTTGCTGTATCACTTAGACACACACAAGTCTGTGGGTCTGTTTGGGATCTGCCCAAGGGTACCAAGCAAATTGGCAGAAGTGCTCACTGAGATGTGTTCCACAGCAGTTCTGACCAACTGGGGCGGTGCCTGAAGTTAGCAGATGTACTGCCCATCTATGAGAAGGGCCAGAAGGAGCATTCAGGGAGCAACAGGCCTGTCAGCCTGATCTGAGTTCCAAGGAAGGTTATGGAACAGATCATCTTGAGTGACATACACAGCACTTGCAGGACAATGAGGAGATTGGCCCAGATAACACACGTCTATGAAAGGCAGGTCCTGTTTGATCATCCTGGTCTCCTATGGCAAGGTGACCCACCTAGTAGATGAGGGAAAGGCTGTGGATGCTGCCTACCTGGATTTCAGTTAAGCCTTTGGCTCACTTTCCCACTACATTCTCTTGAAGAAATTGACTGTTCATGGCTTGGATTGTGTATTCTTGCCTGGGTAAAACACTGTCTGGATGGTGTCTTTTCACCACTGGCCACCCCATCACTCTATTCACTGGAGAGTGGTGGTGAATGGAGTTACATCCCCCTGGTGGCTGGTCGCTTGTGGTGTCCCCAGGGCTCAGTATAGGGACCAGTCCTGTTTAATATCTTTATCAGTGATATCAATGGGTGGATACAGGGTAACCCTCAGTCAGTTTTGCAAGATAGCACCAATCTGGGTGGGAGTGTTGGTCTGCTGGAAGTTAGGAAGGCCTAATAGAGGGATGTGACAGGCCTGGATCAACGGGCTGAAGATGAGTGTAAAAGGTTCAAGGAGTGGAAGGTCCGCTTCTGCACTGGGCCACAACAAGCCCATATGTTGGGCTGGGGGTAGAGTGGCTGAAAAGCTTCCCAATGGAAAATGACCTGGGAATGTTGGTTGAAAGCAGCTGAACATGAGACAGTGTGTGCCCAGATGGCCAGGAAGGCCAAAGACATCCTGGCCGGTATTAGAAAAAATGTGGGCAGTGGGGTCAGGGGAGAGGTTGAACCTCTGTACCCGGCACTGGTGAGCTGCACCACAAATACTGTGTTCAGTTTTAGGCCATGCACTCCAAGAAGTGTCTAAGGGAACTGAGATGAGGTTGCTTAGCCTGGATAAAAGACGGTCCAGGGGAGTTCTTTTCACTTTCTAGAGCTACCTGAAGGGAGCAAGGTCGGAGCAAGGTCATTTTTCCAAGTAACAAATGTTAGGACAAGAGAAAAAGGTTTCAAGTTGTGCCAGTGAAAGTTTAGAATCAATATTTGGAAAATATTCTTTACTGAAAGGGTTATCAAGCAGTAGAACAGGCTGCCCAGAGAAGGAACTGAGTCACCGTCCTTGGAGGGATTTAAAAGACATGCAGATGTGGTACTTAAAGGCATGGCTTACTGGTGGACTTGGCAGGTTCAGATTTGCAGTTGGATTTGATAATCTCAGAGGTCTTTTCCAACCTAAATTATTTATGATTCCATCATTCAGGAGAAGATAATCACAAGCCTTATACTTTCTTTGTTGTATCCAGCATGCCTTACAAAGGCATTTAGAGTTGCCATTCTATTTCACAAGTTACATTTTCCCCCTTGCTACATAAAAAATAGAAATACACAAAAGTTTTTAATATCAAACACAATTTGATAGTTGCTTGTTGTTAATATTTTTATTATTATTTGAGAATTTAAAGTTTTAAAGTAGTAGAAGCTTCCAATATTACTGTTCATGATTTTTAATTCAATCTAATTTTTATTGTAGAATTTTATGCGAAATTGCTAAAAAACTTAGAGCGGAAAAAATATCAAAGTTAAGGAATTAAGAGCTGTTTGAACTATGAAATACGACAGATGGAAAAAAAAGCAGCCTTCCCTGGTGATCAGTCAGACTGAGGGTTTGTCTGATCTTCTCTGCAAGACAATTCCACATTCTCCAATTCAGAAAGTCTTGCATCTGGTTCTCACATACTTTCTTCTGGGCGATGTGTTCTGCCTCAGTTAGTAGGACTACAATTCTCCTGGTGGTTTACACATCAAAATTTGGATTTGATTAGCTGGTGTTGATTCACTAACCACTCTCAGTACTGAAAGTGACATCAGGAGCTCACCAAGCAAAAGGAGAGGACTTGAATATCTAGGGTAGCACCACAGAAGGAGGCAGCAACATCTTCAGACATTAAACACACCACTAGGTGGTCGCATTAACATGATCCTCGGTGTAAGCATCATTTGTCAGATAAAACACATCCAGGTCAAATAAATTCCTATAACCCAGGGCTGTGTGCTCCTGCCCTCAGGTTATCATTGCCTGGGAGGAAGGAAGGGATGTTTCCCAGCTAGCTGTGAAACCTGTAGAAAGCAATGCTACCTGGCCATCGAAGGCAGAGGCAGGACCCACAGGCTTTGCAGAATTTTGATAAATAGAGTCCATATGTCTTCAATGAATGGAAGGTGAAGACAGTGCCTTGGCCCACTCTTCAAAGCATTCCCCTTTTCTGACTAGAATTTCTTTGGTCTTGCCTGCATTCAACTTGAGCCAGCTGCTCTTCATCCAAGAGTTTATTTCCTGAAGGCATTCCAAAATCCTATGGCCAGTGTGAATATATTGTCAGATTAGACCATCTAATAGCCCTCTGTCTGCCCTCAAAAACCTCAGAACTGCTGAAGTATTGGTGCCTACAAGGCACAGCTGAGATTAGAGCCCATTCAGATGACACACAGGAAGGTAGACCTGGTCTGAAATAGCTTCCAGATGAAATTAATAAAGTAAAAGCAAAGGCCATGGGTACATAGGATGGCTTCAGGGTGCTCTAAGAGCAGGGTAGGAGCATCAGATGTGTGTCACCACCCCACTATCTTATCTGCACTGTTAGATACCTGGTACTTCTCCTCAATGAACCTTCTTAAAAAAATATATAAAGTCAAATTACAGCTTCTGAGCCCTAAAAGTAACTCAGTCATAAAACCCTTTTTACCCTGTAGAAATACAAGATTTTCCAAATTAGACCATTTTAACAACTCAAATTATTTGCACCAAAAATCCACTGACATTCTGGTTTGTGCAAAAGCTACTCTTACGAAAATATTGAAAGTATCTCTAAATATATTCAGCCAGCAATATCCCTTTAATCAGATTTTTTTCTCTTCTTCTCTAAGAAGGAATTCATTTGGCCATTTTTTGAAAGGCTGTGCATTTTCAGATCAGAAGTAGCAAGTTGGTCAGACAGTCTGATTTCCCATTTTATGTAACAGAACTTAAAATCATCTTCAGAAATTTCTCTGTCAAACACAATAATCCTGCTCAAGTCAGAGATTTTCTCCCAGATATTTGGCAAATTGGTAAAGCATTTTTGTGGTCTGTATTAGGTCATTGAATCACTTCAGGCAGAAAAAAAGTAGTAATAACTAGCTCCAGTATTCTAATTCTCTCACACTCACTGTACGCAACAAATATCACATCCTACTTCAATTTTTCACTCCATATTTTCCTGTCTGTCTCACAGAATTAAATGTTAACCAGTCAACCAAAACTTTAATGAATTAATGTTCTCAATTTGCACGGATTAATATTAATCATTATCACGTGTGACTGATTGATTTTATGTTTTAACGCATCAAAACCGAGAATGAGAGGAGTGTTAATGTCAAGCTCATGTATCAAAATCATTAAACCTTTCTATTATATGCCTGCTGCTATTACATATTTTCATGGGAACTTCTTACTTTGGTCAGTGTTTACCTACGGTATCTGCTGTACTCTTCTTGACACAGGAAATACAATGGTGGGTGGTAAAGAGACATTTTAAGGTCTTCCATGCATCAAGTCAGGTCCATTGATGAAACATTGGTTTTATCTCACTTGACATCTTCCCAGTTGACTTGCAAGTTGGTCAGCACAGTACCACAGATGTATGGACCTTTGCTAGCATCCTTTTCCATACTTTGAGCCACAGGGAAACTTAATATGGAGCTCTTCTGGTGGCTTTACCAGTTGAACTGTGGTCCTGGGGCAGACATGCAGACAGCTGAGCTGCAGAAATCACTGTGCCCCATCATGCCATCCCTTAGTTTTAGTTCCTGTTTATAAAAACAAGCCCCTCATTTTAACAGAAAAAAATATCTATTGAAAAATACTATAATACTTTAGGATTTTTACTATCCCTGAAAATAGTATGGTTTTATGTGTAAAACAATAAATCTTATTGAACTCTGTATGCGCAGAAAAACTAACTAATCATCAGTAATAGAGAGCTGACAGTTTTAATCTTTTACTTTTGTATTAAGGTTTAGGTTTTAAAGGTTTTCTTTCCTTTACAAATGAGATATTGTCCTCTTTTCAGAGGTTTCCTATTATACCACGAGTCCAAAAATTAAGTTATAAAATTGGAAGAATTTACAATATCTATTATTTCTGCAACCTTGCACATCACTCACCAAAATTTTAAGTCAGTGCCATGACATAGTGTATGACCTTTACAGATGTTAATGATTTCTAATGGCATATTTGCCATGGTGGAGGAAGTTATGAGCAGAATCAGTTTATGAATAAATAGTTTTTAAGACTTTATAATTAACCAGTGGTCAAGATAGCACTGACTACTCTGTAGTAGTACTGTGACTACTGTACTACTACAGAATGCCTTCTGTATCCCTACATTTGGATTTTAAAAAAATGGAAATGGCTTCCTAAACAGATATATTTCCCTCATACCCGAGCCAGCTGGAGAGCCAGTGTGACTTTTGTTATGTCTAGCAATGGCTTCTGTATGGATTTCTGTCTCTAATTTATTTCCTATATATTTGGCTTAGAAAATGCTCAATATTTTGGATGAGAAAAGAACCAGGCAAGTCATTAACTTTATAGATCAAAATAAATAATGTTATGGTGCTTCAATGATATTAGCCATCCCCTTGTGGACACTGCTGAGGTCACTATTGGGACAATGGATGAGCATTCTTGATCAAAGCTAAGAACAAGAGAAAAGGAACTCCACAAAGCAGTAACTGTCATGGCTACTGGATACTGCTCAGGAACTTCACTTTATGTAAAAAGAAATTGAGTAATAAAAAACATATTTCAAGAAAGAACACAGATCAGGAACAAAGACACCATACCAGTAGGCCCCCTGAAGTATAATTCTGTACAAAAGCCATAAACAACAAGAATAAATATACTTCTTTTTTTTCCTTCTCCTGCTCCATCACTTCCATTCTGTACAAACATTTCATAACTTTTTTGGAGAGGGATAGGAGAATTCTCAAACCTTTAGTTATATTAAATTCATATTTAGAGAACAGAGTGAATGAAAATCCTACTTCCAAAGCACCTCAAATTTGGCAGGAAATATATTCTTAGAGCCTGACTGTTATGGCTCAGTCCAAATCTCATAACATGGAAAAGTTCAGAAAGGGACAAATTGATGGTTATTTGGTAAAGGAAACATTTGGTTAAGACCAGGGAAGGCATATATCTCTGTTCCAGGAATGCAACACAAGGCTGGTCTAATCTCACAGACTTCTGTAGGGCCAAACCAAGGCTAGACAGGACAGAAGCAGAATTTGGAACAGGAGGTTGGCAGCACTCACCCACATCTCAACACATTTTTCCACCAGGTCTTTCCCAGCAACGGTTTTACCTGATACTTTCCCATCAAATGATAAAATTTTCAACATATGATTTTTTCAGTTCTCTGTCTCAGTCCTTCCCTGCCTCCCCCCGCCAGTGCTGTGATCACTGGAAATAATATTAAAAGTTCAAGTCCTGAAAGCACTTAATGCCATGATTAATTTTTACAGCTTAAGGAAATCCAAGATGACATATAGTAATTTTACTTATTCATGCAAGTGACACTAAGAATTGTTAAGCTGGCACGATATTCAAATAATAGCGAGCTGATATTCTCAAGAGCATGGAGCACTCAGCATTTTGCCAAAAGATCAACAGAAACTCTCTGAATGACCCTCTGGTTTAATCTATAGCTGTTTCTTTTAGGAACATATCAGCAGTTTCCTTTTTATTTGCTCTTAATTAATAAATGTGAACCTATGTCCTGAGTTTCTGATGTAAAATATACTCCCTAGCCTAGAGCAACCAAGCATTGCATAAAGAGATGGACTGTGTTCACAGTCAGACCTCCAGTTCACTGGAAAATATGTTATCCACAGCGGTGCAGTTGTGCCAGTTAGAGGCTTTGCAAATACTGTGGAGCAAGTACTCTGAGAGAGTACTCTGAGCACAGAAGTAGTTCAGCATGCTTGTCTGAAACGCAGGCATAGCAGGAGGATTTTCAGTTGGAAGGATCAGGTTGCGCTGGGCTTGCTCGCACAGATGCGCTGGAGCCGCCCCAGTGAATCAATGGAACAACTTTGGTAACTGCTCCCTAACGTAAATGAAACGCTTCTCCGTGTGGCTCCACCTTTTAAGTTTGCTCCTGACCAAAGCTAATTCGGGTAACAATAATTAGCTCCTCTTCTCCCAAATGTCAAACCGCAACATTTGCTCTTCTGTTTCTGTTGCCACAAAAAAAATAAAACCAAAACAAAACAAAACAAAAAAGTCAAACAAAACAAAAAAAAATCCATCCCAACCATTTAATGTACCTTTAGCAAAATACTTAAGATAAAACAAGATAAGAAAATGCTTTGAAACCACTGTAAGAGGCAGCAGAATGAGCTCAGAGCCCAATTCTGTAAACATACCTACTTTTTTCTCACACAGATCACTCCATTAATCTCAACAGGACTATCAGCAGAAACAAAGTGGTACCCAGGTGCTTAGAAGTTAGCAGGGGTGTGCTATTACAAAACAGTCGAAGTTTGGGATTTAAGGACCTAACAAAAATACTTCACACTTCAAAAAATACCTTCTGCATCCCTCAAGAGCTGTAAGGCCATCCCAAATAACCCACCCTCTGTGGAAAATTCCTGAAGGCAGGAGCTTTCCTGGCAGCAGAATCTTACTCCCTCTTGCTCCTTCTTACCACAGGCGTGTTGGTACTCTAACAGGGGGCCTGGACACACAGGGGGGAAGCATCAGTTGGAAAAGGGAGAAGTAATACTGGCTTCTACTCCCTCTTGCTCTAACAGCTTGAAAAAGAGCAGAAACATTGTGGTGCCCTGCAAACTGTAAATCCTGTCCCTCACTCTGGCCTGGGGGAAGCAGAAAAAATGTGACTTGGGTCACCTGCATAGAATGGGTCCCATTCTACTTCTCCTTATGCAGAGCTGGGGTGAAAGCAAAGGTTTAGTCTGAAAAACATGGAGCAAGATCTTCTCTAGGCAATACCTTGGGTGCCTAGAGAAGAGCTGAAGCTTACTCCAAACAGAGGATCAAGCAAGACTAGACAAGACTGTCATTTGCAGAGGTATACCAAAATGACAGGGTTGAAGGCTGATATATTCTGCTTGCAGCTAGACGGGAGAATTAGAGTATTAGTACCAAGCATTACCTCCCTTTAAAAAATGCACATAAACCTCTACCATCAGTTTCCTATTTGTGTATCCATGGGAAAAGTCATCCAGGGGTAGTAATTCATCTCCCATTTAGAGATGTTATGTCCAGGCGCTGAGAGTGTACAGGTCATTTATGAGCATGCAGCTCATTTGCAGACCATTTATTACACCCATCCATCTCACGGCCTCTCCCTGGCGTTGCCAATACACAATAGCTGCTCTTGTATTTCTACCAAGCTCCTCATTCCCAATGCATTTGAGCATCCCAGTGATACTAATGAACATATCCTCACAATGTTCCCGTGAGGATATTATCACCATTTACAGACGACTTGCCTATGGCTATACAATCTGTGGGCAGACCTGGGAAGGAGACCAAGAAATCTGGTGCTTCAGCCCAGTGCAGTAACCACAGTGGTCTTCCTCTGCTCACTTTTATGAGCTGGACACCTGTTTGCTGGTTGAGGACCACCAAACAAATATCACATGGTAATAAACTTTTACAATCACAACAGACCTGAGCTGGATTTGAATCAGCATCTTAGAGGTGCAAAAGCCTCATATACAGCTCATTATTGGTCCCTTGAGCTAGGTTTCTCACTGGTGAATGGTTGTTTACCCACCATAAAGATGAGCTTGAGATGACAACAGTCTCCAGAAGCGGGTATTACCGAATACTCTGAATTATTTAAGTTCAGTGAAGAATTCAATGGTAAGGATGTGTGTCTGTATATGTGTGTTTGCATGCTCTTTTTTTTTTTTTTTTTTCCTTTTCTTCCTGAGGAAACATTAGAAATCAACCTTAAGGATATGAACTTAGTTTAAATGTCAGCTGAAAAACAGCTGCTGAGAAAAGATATGATCCATGAGCCAAAAGAGTGGGGCTGGGAGGAAGTTGAAATGAGAGATATTTAGTTTGCTAATGCTCCTGTGTGAGGATAAAAGGGTGAGATGTGGGGAATCTTCTCTGGCACGAGGTCCTGCAAAGTGTTCTGGAAGATTCGGGTTAGCAGAATATGATCTCCCCATATGGCAGGTTTGAAAAAGTGGTGAAAGAAGTCCAAGCATATGCAGCAGTGAGGTAACAGGGCCAGAAGGGTCAGGCACCTGTGACTTTCTAGCCACATTAAGTTTTTCAGAAGCTGCTTTTTGACTTAACAGAGTAGAGTTTTCCATCACATATGTGTAAAACATTTCATCCATTACAGGTTTCTTGGCTCTTTTAGATTGATTTTGTTCATGTGTGGGGAAATTTCAAGGAAACAAAACAACAACAAAAAAGCTTCTGAAACACATTTCTTCTCCTGTTTCAAGATTTATCACTCATCCCGCTGAAGCACATGACTTGTCTTGCATTTGAACGATCGGTTTTTCAGTGCTGCATGTTGTTTTGTGTCTGAAGGCTGCTTAGCACAATTAGCATGCAGGGCTTCAGGAGCCTTCACCTATCACTAGGCATCTTAGGTAGTGCTATAACACAAAACCACTAATAAATCACTGCCTTCTCTCCACTCTAAAACTTTGCAGAGACAATGCGTGAACTCTAGCCACAGGCAGAAAAAATCCAACTGCCTATCCCTCCTCATATAAAAATGACTTAGAGCAGAGTTTTCCCCAGATAGCTATAATCCACAAATAATCCTCACTTGCTACAACAAAAATGACAGAAAAAATACTCACTGTTGCAACACAGCTGACTCCTTTACCTCCTAGTGTGCTTGAGGACTGAGGGAAGGAGAGGATACAGGGGCTCTCCAGGCAGCTATGTGGGACTCAGAGCTGCCTGTAGACCTTAGGTTTTAGTTCAGCTTCAGGTCACCACCAAGGAGAGAATGAAAATGCAGCTTCTGAGGAGCCCAGACATATCTGGGCTTACACTTGAGGCCATTCAAATATGGTACTGCAGCCTATAGAGTGGGCCAGAATTCCTCTTCTTCCACAAGTTCAGGGAGACATATGGCCAAGCACAAGCAGTGACACTAAAATACCCTAAAAAATAGGATGTCTGACTTCATAATGCATGTAATACTCCCACAATAGATGTGGGAAGGGAGGACCTGACACCACTGATCCTTAATCCTAATGTCTTGAAATTCATACCCATGTAAAAGTACAGGTAATGCTCATCTCCATTTTTCTGCCATTAGGGATTAAATGATCTAGTTGTGACTATCCTTTGAGCTCATACATGATATTCCTGCCCTCCAAAGGAATTTTATCATGATCTCTTGGCACATCACTGCTTGCCCTCACTGTGGTTACTGCTCTGTATCTACGTAGTCGACTTGCAGCCCCCCTTCAAGACAGCAAATTTTAAAAATTCATCAATTTGTTACGCAGGGCTTCAGAAAACCAGTTATGAAGATTTCCACAGCCAAACAGCCAAAGCTATAAGACCAGAGCTCACACCTAGCCCATCCTAAAGAGTCTCTCCAGCTAGAAGAGGTGCAGGAAACACAAGCCAGACTTTATACATACTTTTGTCTCACCTTTTGAACTCACCTGAATTCACGAGTCCCTTAGTTTCAGGAACACGTTAGAAAAAAAAAGCTGCTGTTAAATGAAGTGAACTCCCCTCTCATCAACTCACTCCTGCATTTCTGGGTGTGTTTTATCCTGAGCCATGTCACAACACTGAGTGCCTTATCACATCACAATTGGTCTAGGCAATTTCACAAGCATCAGGAGGGGTACATTAATCTGCACTCTTTCCCCTATCATGACTATGACCATTTTGCAGCAATGCCACACACAGATCAAGGTCTTGGTACAAAATTCCCTTTGATACCAAACCTCATTACAGCTGATGGATGTTGATTTTCTCTCCTTACAGCCTCGGCAGAAATGAACATCAAAGAGGACCTGTACCCCAAATCACACTCTCCATCAACGGTAGCACCCACAAGACATGCACCAGTGCAGGCACTTCCCTGTTGCAAATGAAAAGGGAAACACACAGACTGAATCTTCTTCAGGCATTAAGGGTTTACTTGCTTATTACAGAATGAATCTCTCAGACGCATGGTGTAATTTTTGGGGTATCCTGTGCAGGGAAAGGAGTTGGGCTCGATGATCCTGACTATTTCCTTCTGACTCATTGTGTTTTATGAGTCTGTGATTCTATGACTGGTGAGTTGAGATCACCCACAAGCCCAGCAGCACCACAGGGAACCACCAGGCTGCTGAGGGAATGGGGTGAGCCTGCTGATACCCCACCCAGCACTTCACCCACACAGCCATCTCAGCCTGGGGCTGCGGGACAGGCCGGCATTAAGGCCGTTCTCTGGCATTCGATGTTGTTTGTGACAACACCCGCAAAGCATCACAAGTGGATACTATCAAGGATTACTATTTGTGTATTAGTGAGTCACAATACGCCAGATTCATAAGAGCCAGATGTCACAGCTGACCCAGACAAGGCACTCAGACAGATCCCACGCGTTTCATGTGTCAGCCTTATATCCATTCATAAAACAGCTCTTTCCCAAAATATAAGTCTTGGGAAAATTTAAGATCATTGTGCAATCCTAAGTCAAGTTTCAATCAGTTTCTTGGGTTTATTTTTCCCCTTCTTTTTATTTTTTTTTTCAACAGTGGTTGAAAGAAAGGAGGGGCAGGAAATGATGTCCATCACAGAGGAGGATATAAAAAATGAAAAATATGGGTAGTCAGGCTTGGAAAAATAACTTTTTTTTCCCCCTGCTTTTCAAAATGTTACAGCTATAGAAACAATCTCCTGGACAAAGTCAGACAGATGTTTTTTTCTCCCCCCCTCCTTTCCTTTCTTTGGATGGAATGACTTTCTCAAGAGCACAGCTGAAAAACCTTTGGAAAAAAAAAACACACACAGTCTCAGGCGTTGGAGGTGTCTGGGGCTGAGGATTACAGAAGTTCAAATTGGCTCCCCCTGTCAAAATTACAGCTGCACAAAAGATGGTACAACATAGCAGCCCAGGGCTCAAAAGGACTTTTTCCGGTTCTCAAGAACCTTGAGAAAACGCAGCTGTGCTGTGCACAGCCAGGCTCTGCTGGCCCAGCCAGGGCTTACCCCTCACACCCCCCCACCCCCCACCCTAAGACAAATTAGTAAGGGTGCCAGCCTGCTAAAGGACATGATTAAAGAATATCTTCCTGTGTGCACTTGTCATTTAGGGATGATTTACTGCCAGGGCATACCCTTTGTGACTTCTTATAATATGTTTTCTTAGTTTTCACACTTGCCTCTTAAGGCTTGAAATTTAATATGTATTCCAGCAGAGCTCTTGCTCCCTTGCCCCCCCAACTCGTTCTCCCTCTCCTTCCAGCATATTATCTTTGTCCATTGCCCAGATGAAGTGAGCTGATTAAAATTTATATGCATTGTCACTGAGGTGCTGTTTTAACTGTACAAATGTGTTACAAAGCTGTTGCACTAGTCAAGTCTACCCCACCAGGGTGACCCTGCTAATCTCAAACTGCAGCCCTTGTCAGGTGATGACTGCTGAGAGATCCCTTTACAAGCTGCACCACGCCATGGTTTTGTGGCTGTGTGTGTGTGTGTGTGTTGGTGTAAGGTTCCTTCCTGTGTGTTGCATTTGGATGCTGCAGCCTCCACCAGCAGTCAAATGCAGGTGCAGCAGTTCAGGGGTCTACACATAGCATGGATATTCTCAGTACAATTTGCCAGATACTCTTGCCTACGTGTTTTAAATGAAACTTTTCCCCTTCTTTCTCCTTAAAAAACATAGAGAGTTGACTGGCTATGGGAACCAGCTACACACCTGGTTTAGCAGCTCCCAAACAGGTACCCCCTCATAACATGGTCTGATTGTTGCTCATGCTGCACATGCTGCTGTCTAATGCACAAGAGCAACACAATCTCCTTCTAGCAAAGGCTCAATACTTTGGCTATAAATCATGCCAAGTTACTCAGAAACTATTAAGCAAATATAAATAGTATTCTTCAATAGGAAAGGCAGCTAAACAATTCATTTGAAATTCCTGTTTTGATCTCTGGACAAATGGCAGCTGACCTAAGAACATGAAGAGCCTGCTGATCACTCATTAGGTAATCAAAATTATTAATCTGATTATCTTCTACAACTTCTGTTTCTGTAAAGCAAGTTTTAAAGGAAATCTCTGTGATTTGCATATGAGAGCATCTGTAAATTTTGGGTTCTTCCCCTGATGTTTGTTTAGGTCTAAAAAATCCCCCTTCCTCTAAACATTTTCTGTCTGAATTGCTGACGTTTCTTGTAATACATTCTACCAAGAATTGATTAACTACTAGTATCTTCCTTCCTTCTCAGTCAATAGTACAAATTACACTACTAAAAAAAAAATTCACCTTTCTTCCCCACCCATCTAATCACATTCTTCTCTTCAAATCCTGCTTTTGGCTTTTCTATACTCTTGAGGAATTTTCTCACACTTCCATGATAATCTCCACTTCTTCCTATATCACTCTTCTCCCTTGTTTCTGTTCCCTGCCCACTTGCCTAAAATTGCTCTCCCAGATCCTTCTGGTGTCTTTCACACATTGTTCATGCCACCAAGGTCTTCTTGACAGTAGGGACCTGTTTCCAATCTATCTGAGCATCAAATGGTCCTTCCCTTCTCACTCTTACTTCTGGGACGTGTATCAGCCTGGAAACAGCCCATGTAGATCATGCACATCTAGAGAGGAATATTGAATATGTAAAATATCAGACTGCTCTCAGGCTCGGTCATCTTCTTGATAACAGACACATTATCTGAGCATCATTTCCTTTGAGATTTAAAATGCTGTCTCAGATTCCTTGTAGCTTGTTAAAAATTAGCTACATATCAAAATGTTTCATTTTGCAGCAGAATATCTCTCATTCAGTCCATGGTTAGTGACAAAGCATAACTATACCACTAGATACTCTGTGCCACCTTTGGCAAGATATTTTATTTTTCACTCTAGTTTAAGTCCCTCTGTAAAGCTCTTCTCCAAGCCAGCACTCACTGAGACATCTTATCAATGACCTTTATCTGTGTGGTCCATTTATGAATTCTTCAGAGACTTGGTGTATCGAAGTACATTGCCAGGTACAATAAAACCTCCAGTCTCAGTCAATACTGATGTACCACATCTATAACAACAATTTCATGAAATTTATTTATTATTTTTCCAGTGCTCTGAGCATGGAAAGCACTGCCAACAAGGTGCTTTGTTTGCTTTTGTTCAGGGCTGCTCTGCAGCAGTAGTAGTAGTAAAATAAAAGATCAAATCATTCACCGGGAATTGTGTCAGATCCAGTATTATTACTGCAGTCAACTGCATACAATTAAATATATTCAAAAATTTACAGTCTTTATTTTATATCATATATTCTGGATTTCTCCCAGAATATGCTTAAATTCATATCATTGTGTTTTCCAGCAGCTATATTGTGTAAAGCATACATTAAGCAGAATCCATAATACAGAATTTTTTTTGATCAGTGATACAGAGAGCATATTGCACAAGGCATATGTTTGGGTTTTTTCCCCAAAAAATTATTATCCTGAATTCAAAACTCTTGGAAACACTTGGAAATTAAGGGGATTTTCTACTGCTGCTAGCTCATTTCAAAATGAAACATCAGCTGCCCCTTTTCCATATCATATTTCCCTCATTGCTTTCTTAGGAGATACAGGATTAAATCTGATGCTTATTGAATTTATAGATTATTAACACTAGTTATACCCAAGGACAATGTCTACAGATTCCCCTATCATTTTTCTTCTAAATTCTGTGTATAAATTCAGTTCTCATGGAAGCAGTGAGGAGAAAAATCTGATATCACTGACTAATGTCAATATAGTAGAAGCAGATGCTGTGCTAGCTTCTACTCAAAGCTTTGCCAGTACTTCTAAATTAGTCTTTTATCCTCTCCTGTACCAAATCTTATCTCTTTCTTGACTAGCTCAGCAATTGTCTTTCATTCCAATTTATGTAAGAGAGCTCTGTAGCTTTCCAAATGTCCTGTACAAATTGAAAAGACCTCTAAAAAAATAAATTTTTAAAAACCAACCAACCAAACAAACAAACAAAAAAAACCCCAAAAGTAAACATGTTTGCAATAAATATGAAGGCCAAACCTTTCACTTGTCTCCAAGACCTGCTAGCAGGGATGTCAAACAGAGACATGTCAACAGTTCTAGTAGGGTTGGCCCTCCTTGTTTAGACCTATGCAGTGGGTATGCATGGAGTAAACCTTTTGTAAACCTAGTGGATGAAGTGGGGTCAGAGGCAGAAGTGCTAAATTTCATACTTATCTCTTACACCAATGCAAACCATGTTACCAGCATGCTACTACACTTAGCATGTAGAAAAGTGGTACCAGATCAAATAAATCACATTTTATCATGTTGAAAAGCTGTAGATGGTGACTTGCAGTGCTACTCTTTCCTTTATATCCATTGCTTATACCATAACTGGGAATTCTATATTGGCATTTTACAAGAATACTGAAATGTATGCCTCTTACACACTTTTAATTGCTGCACACTTCCTTCTATCATGTTTCCAGTGTCATATAATTTGCCAAGCTAATCACTTGCACTAAACAAGTCAGAGATGTAGGAGGAAACAAGTGGCATGTGATCACACAGAGCCTATGTTAATGTGTATATTCATGGTGTACATGGGAACAGATGAGGGCAGGAGAGGCTGCTTAAATGTTCTACTTTCTTTAGTTACCGAGATCCAAACAGCACCAAGTCTAAGACAGTCATGCTAATTCTCAGCATTTATTTAGGGAAAGACAGTAGAGCATATGCTCACTGTCAAATCCTGAGGAGACTAGCACTATACGTGCTTTTGCTAGCATTATCCTGATAGGGATTATGGACACAAAACCAAATTATCTCCAGTCAGCTTCTCCTTAGTAACCACCCCCGTGAACACTATCAACACTTTATGGAAGTGTTATAGCTTATTCTTCTTTCCCTTAGTAGTAAACACCTCAGCCTTGAATTACCTCACCTCCATTTACACAAGGGCAGTTACACACTGGATATGTGGAAGGCTGTTATGGAAGCCTTCTCTATTTAAAAAACACAACTAATGGATTTTGAATCAATAAGAGAAAGCAAAAGTTCAATTCAAGAAAAAAGAAATTCAATATTAATAGTTGTGTGCGTGCACACTCAACTAAGCCCCCTTCTTAGCCACTCATGTAGTATTATCTTCTTGGCCTGTTCCAGTTGGGATAAAGAAATCCCACTACTTTATTTTATTGGTTACCTGTGGCATTTTATCTGTGTGGTTTCTTACATCTTCTTGTGAAAGGGCATGGCTCCTATCAAAGATGACAGGGTGCTAATGTGGCTTGCTGTTGTAATTACAGTGTTCTGAAAAATGCTAAAATCCAAAAATAGAAAAAAACACTAGAATACACAACAATGTTCTTGGTAGCAGAGGTTTGAACACTCTTTGCCTGTAGGACCTTCACAGAACTGGTAGGTACCATAAGCCTCACCTTAAGCAGAATACCCAACCTGACCCAAAGCTTAACTTTTCAAAGACAAATCACAGCAATAAAAGAACCCTTCATATTGAATGGGCCTCTGTGTTTCATCTTCTAGCACTACCACAAAGAACTTCTGTTAATAACATTAAAGATAAGTTGGAAAATAGAATCTTCAGGAATTTACTTAGAAGATTTTCAAATGGGAAAGTTTAATTCTTATTGGCTCCTATTCCTGTAGACTGTGCTAATACAGTGCTCCCTCCCTGCTGCTTACCACAGCTAAGACTGCATCAATATGCCTATTATAGATGTCATATTTCCAGTACTTACAGCTCAGCTGTTGGTATTTTCCTTTGGACTAGCCATGGAAATTCAAGCCTGTAACCCAAAAGCATGTATAAATGCTCCATTTACTCACAGAAAACCTTTCCTGCCAGCTATTTAAACAGAAAGCTTTAGGAACACCAGCTAAAGTGAGTCTCTACAATATTGGCTTTAACCACCTGTTACTGCAGGAAATTTCCCAGTATAATCCTAAATGTGACAATAGATTGGGCTACAATATGGTCTGTTACAATATAATTTTGAGCTTTCAAAAATTGCTGTTTGGCAGTAGTGTTTTAAAATACCTTCGATCACACCAGCATGTGATAGCCTGCAACAGTTCCAAAGGAGAGTGGTAGGAAAACAGCCTTTGACTCAAGAGCTCTCAGACTAATTTGTGCTGTGGTCACACATGTAGCCACAGCGAATTCACAGTGGTCACGGTTGCCAGACACACAACAGAGTTATAAAAAGTGAGCTTTTACACGGTGGTTGCACACAAAGTCCCTGGTGGCCGCGTTTGGAAATTGCTGGTTTAACAAATACAACACTTTTAAGAGACTGGGAGCCTCAGTTCCTCTTTTGATTCAAAAACAAGTTCACTTGGACAAGTCATCTTTGCATGCCAGTTCATCCCTCAATTCAGCACCTCCCCCTGGGCAGTTCTGTGGGGTGGGCTTTTTCCATCAGTGACTGGAATTGACAGAAAGCCTAAACATTGCACAAGCATCTGTAGGAAAAGAGCCATCTTTGGAGTTAAACATTTACCAACTCTGTACCAGTTTTTCCCCTCTTCATTTGACAGTTCTTGGCAATGCCAGGGCTTGCATGAAAGGCACAGCTCTTAGTTGAATCCAAAGCCAGTTCCACTCAAGAGCAGGTAGTGCAAGCTTTCTAAGAGGACCTCACAAATGTAGTTCAGCACTGACCTTCATACCCCTCCCTCTGGATGGAACAATAAAGAAATAAATCAAAACGGTGTGTCAACTGCCAACACTTTGGCACCCACCTAAAAATGTTTTGAGTCCCAGGACTGATGCCTAAGAGGCCGCTATAATCTATTAAATATTTGTTCTCAAATAACCTTTTGCTACTGGAAAACTCACCAAATTAAAAAAAGTGACCCCTGCCTACTCAGTTCTGGATCTTGTCATTGTGACTCTCACTATAATGGCATTTAATGCCATTTAATACTAAATGTTGTAACAGAGTTTATCATTAAAGTCACTTTTCCAGGACTGAGCCATCAATGCATTTCAGTAGCTGCCTTTTCTCATAGAACAAATTATCTCCAAAAATGCAAAGTATTCTCCTCTTCCAGTAACAGATGGTCCTGCAACATTAGAGAACTGAGTCTTATCAATAACACTCTCAGCTACACAGGAAAAAAAAAAGAAAGCTTCCTGAGCTACAGTGTAAAGTACCATTTACTGCCACAAGGGAATGTCTGGAAATGCCAGAGCTCCTAGAGCATGCTGGCTTAAAACAGGGGATACAAGATCCTGGGGGGAAATTCGTGGCAACTTTCCAACCTATGGAATGTTTTCATGGGGAGAAAGGGAGGAAGAAGGAATGTGATTGTGAGTTTAAAAGCAGTGCTGTAATCTGAAGGAGAGATAGGGTTTGGCTGATGGTGGCTGATGGCCTTACCCTTGGATTGGCATGACTGCAGAAGCACTCCTGTGTTGCTGGGAATCCAGCAAGGGTACAGCTTGAGTGCATGATAAAAAAAAAAAATACTGGAGAAGTAACAAAGACTCTGATAAATGAAGAAACTGCTTTTCCCAGCTGCCCCCTAATAAAGGTGCTTGTAATTTCCTTCTAAAAAGGGAAAAATGAGAGGAGGAGAAGGAGGAATGGGACTCTTTCTGATTAAAATCCTTCCTTAGGCTGCCAACTACACACCCACACTCTAACTTCCTATTTAACACCCTGCCACGGCTGGGTGAAGAACGTAGAACAGGGAACCCAGGGCACCTCGTAGCATGTTGTCTGGATGGACCACCAAAGCTCCAGCCCAACACGTGCCCACCTTTGCACTGACCCTTGCAGGGGGCAGCAGTCACAGAGACCGCAGTGTAAAAATGTAATGTTGACCTCGGTACCAGGGATATGGCTACTATTAGTGGGATTTTACCCTCTCTTGTAGTATACACCCCAGTGATACTTCCTCTCCCCTTGAAGCAGGAGCCCTTCCTCCTGTCCTGCTTACACACACACATCCTTGCTTTAACTCTGATTACAGGAAAAGGGAAAGAAAAGGCACTAGACCTTTTCTGTCAAATGAGACAGAAAATGAGGGGAGTTTTCTTCTCATGGGAAAGTCCTAGTGTTTTTCAGCTAGCCCAAATATGTTCTATCAAATATCCTAGTTATAGTTGAACTTTTTAGAAGAACCTAAAGATTTTCTTACAAACAGTTATTCTAAACTCAGTTTGCTCTCTTTCAAAACTGAATGCACAAGTGCTATCAGAATTATGGTATACAACTTTTCAATATTCCTACACTTGAGAAAAATCAAGTTCCTGTTAGCCTGCTCTCTCCTAACACCCTTTAACCTCCTTTTCTCTGACGAAAAATCAGCTTAGTGAAACTTCTGCAACTTTTCTTACATTTTGATATTTGTATTTCTTTTATGTAGTTGGTTTCAAAGCACAACTGTTGTTAGTAACCTTTGTCAGTAGAAATAATGCTTGTATCTAATCTGAATTTGAAATGGAGGGCAGGCTGCCTGTGGAAAATCTCCTCTTGGTCTTATGCAAAATAGAAGCATCATGTTCTCAGTTTGCTCTAGGTTAGTCCCCCAGCTCCAAGTGCACAACCCTGCGCTGAGCACAGCTGAAGGTACCCAACCCTCACGATCCAATCCAAACTGCAGCTCTCATTTAGTTGCCTGAACTTCCTGTTTCATGGATGGAGAGACTTGCTTCAGGGTGGAATTTACCATAACTCACATGGTAAGGAAAAAAAGCCACAAAAATTAGCTTTGACAGCTATTTGTTACGTTTGCCTTTATGAAGGAGAGTGTAAAGACCTACCTGGACAGGTCCTGATCCTGCAAGGTGCATTAGGAAGTAAGAAGCTCTCAAATTACATGGGTGTCTATGATGAAAGAGATAGACAGGTGTCAGGGTGTGAAGAAGCACCTTCTTGTGATGACCACCTAACATTTGCTACTACTAGGAAACTCTCCATGTTGGCTAAAAGCAGCAACCAGCCTGGTGAGACATTGTTCAGAGGAGAGATGCATAAACTTTTAAAAATTTCTATTCTGATATCACTTCTTTATTCTGTTTCTGATTAATAAAAAACAAAAAAAAAAGGCTTTTGTTTCACTAAAATTTGGGGTTGATTTTTGGTTTTGGTTAGTTGATTTTTTTTAAAGTCCTTTGTTCACTGCGGGGAGGTCAGTGCTGGGAAGACGTCTAGCCATGGCCAGCAAAAGCTACCAGTATGCTAATCAGTGGGAAATGCTAAAGAATGGGAACACTTGACATGATGTAGGTTCTTTGCTCACAAGCCTGAGTCCCACTTTAGACTACTCCCTTATTTATTAAAATACTCTTGCTGCTAGTATTGTCTTTTGTGCACCAGAAACTGGTAAGAAACTAATCGGCATAGGGGAGAACAAAGTTAACTTTCCACCTTGATAATGGAATGAAGACTCCATCCATTCATAGGAGGCTGATCTTTGCCAGTATCCAACACCAAAAGATCTTAAGATGTCTTCAAAACTAAAGGGAAGGATGTACCTTATTACAAACCAGAATTAAAGTCCCGAATTAAAGTCTGAAGAGGGAGAATTCACATTATCCCCAGTCAGCTTCCAGCTGCACTTTTACCTTCAAATGCATGCAAACTGAGCTTAAAAACCCCCTCAACATGAGTATCAGCCCACTTCCAGTCACAAAACACATACATTTGCTCTCTTTTAATTTACTGCTGTATCATTGAAGATAGCTGTTGTGAATGCTACTTTGAAGATTGTTCCCACTAGCAATGCATACAGCCTTGGCTCCTTAACTCTAGGCTGAGTCAATAGTACTAAGGTGCCTAAAAATTAGAAGTCCCTTGATGTTTTTAGCTCATAGCACTCAGAAGCACAGTTAAACCCTGGCAGCTCTGAGGATTTAAGCATCCCTGATGATATAAAGAAAAAAAGGTGGTTTTAAAAATTTCTCATGCATAGTTGAGATTGATCTGTTATTGTCTGGAAGGTGCTCAGATAGTCCAGAGAGGAAGCAGTCAAAATCTGCTTATTAAACATGTTATACTAAGAATTAAATATCTCTAGATTTGAAAACAAACAGCTTGGCTCAAATGTGGGATGTTGGAGACTTTTAAACTATATAGAGCAGTTTCTCCTTCTGTATGTTTTTCCTACATATTTTATCTAATTTTCCTGTTATCATCATTGTGCTCAGATTGCTCTTGGTAATGTAATAGTCATAGTAATTAAACTCATCAGTAGCATATACTGCATATATAGAGCTTTTCTCTTCTATCATCTTCCATATACCAACAGTACATGCACTTAATTCTTGCCAAAAGGGCAAGAAAATCTGTTTTAGTAGGTTTCAGTGTCCACAATCCTGTTAACACTTCTACCTGTATATAAACTTGTGTTGTCCCTCTAAAACAACAGTTTTAAGAGTTGATAAAATAAAAGAAAAAGAAAAAAAAACCAAAAAACCCAACCCCTTTTCAGCCACTAAATATCTTTAGCACAGTAATGAAAAGTACTTAAAACACTTTCAGTAGTGCTTCAGTAGTTACTGCACTTCTCTATTCTTAATTTAAGGGTATGGCATCATGTTTACTTTGGAACAATCCTTTCAGGCCCATGCCCTTGGTGAATGATACAGTGCTAAACTGAACTGCTGCTGCAGCTGCTAAATAACCACCTGAAAAAAAAAAGGAATAAAAGATGGTTTAATTGCAATCCTGTGTAGCTAATGCTGTCAGGCTCTCTCCCATGCAATACAAAGTACACAGCTTTGGTCAGCCCACTGAAGGTGGTTTCCTCAGTTTCTCTGACTGTGTTGAAGCCCTCATTTGTTCACCTTCACAGAAGCAGTGCTGCTCTGTACCTTAACAGGTCTTCTAAGACACTGATTATATGGGTTATCAGGAGAACGGTGACAGGGAGGAATATGTGTGTAGGAAGATTATATTAAGGCACATGAAAAAAGTTGCTAAAATTCAGGAGGGGAAAAAAGGACAGATGGATTTTTTAGCAAATACTGTTGCTTCACATCTCCTTGGCTCCATCAGGGAAAACATTTTCTACTAAAAATAGTAGCTGGACTGAAAAGGTACCAATCTATATGAGGGTACAAAATGAGGTGTGAATTATTGAAAAAGGCAACTCAAACTGTGTTTGCCAGAAAACAGCCAGCATATCATATCAGGAGGATGAGGGCTAATCTGGTGGTAAATACAAGGTACATGTCTTGGGAAAAAGATTTGAACAGCAGAATACCTAAATGATGAGGTGAAAATCTGGTAGCTGCACCTTCAACAACCTACTGAGCACAAAAATATTGGTATAGTATTTCCATTTACTGCTTAGAGCTCTACTTGGTTTGTTGGTTTTTGGTTTTGTTTTTTTGTGTGTGTTTTGTTGTTGTTGTTTGGTTGGTTTTTGTTTTGTTTTGTTTTGTTTTGTTTTGTTTTGTTTTGTTTTGTTTTGTTTTGTTTTGTGAAGAACCCTCTTTTACTTTTCTACTCTCTTTCTGTTCCCAGGCCAGTTAAAGTACTGTCTTTTGGCCACCAGACTTCTGGCTGAAGAGGAATTACATGGGTATATTCACAAATAAGCAAGCACACACACCAAACCAGGTAGATGTGGCATCTATACATGCTATGGAACTATGCATATATGCTGCTCTTGTGACTTGGTGTGTGCCTTTTGTGCATTAATCTATCTCCTCTGGCACTGGGACTGAGGTAAGCGTGGCTTTGTCTTGGTTGGGTGCTTCTAAGTTTCAATGAACAGTGTTTCAGGCCCAGAGATGAGTCATACAGGTATTTGTAATGTGCTATGTAGACCCAAATGCTGAAGGGTAGGAACATATCTAAGTACTTACATAATTTCAGTAGAATATGTAGACAGAGAAGAACTGCTAATTAAGATGTTCTATTTTGTATATCACCTGTGGAAATGCAAGGAGTTACTCTCAGGTATCAGGAGCAGCCAGGGCTTTAGCTGGGTACCATTTTGAAAGCAGTTTCCTTCAGATCAAAATTTAGCCAATTAAATTGATACACTTCCTTGAAAAGCCAAAACCTCTGCTAGCATCTGTAGAGAGAACCACACAGTTGCCCCAGAGCTAGCAGTAGCTGCAATGGACAGGCATACAGGCAACTGGCAAGTGAATGTTATACATACTGCTGCCTGTGGTTCTGAGAGAATTAAAAGCATTTGCTGTGATGACATTTTCATTAACAAGTTTCCACTTTACTCACAAAGGAATATAAACCAGTTGTCTTCACTGGAAGAATCGCATCGCGCAATCAGGAAAACATTGGAAAGGAATAGACATAACATGGATGAATTTAATTTTATAAAAGTTATATAAAGACTGTGGGATATTCATGGGAGAGGCTATTCAGATTCTTTCCTCTTCTTGAAAAGAGAAGTCTCCCTGTGGTGTAGGTTTAAGACTGTGGAGTGGGCACATGTTTATTTCTGGTTTATTTAATGTAGTTGATACAACAGACTCAGAGAAGGAAGACTGTAATGGGAGACAGGCAGTGGTGATGGAGAAGGCAGTAATGACCCAGTGACAGACCTATTAGTGCCTGGCTGTGTCACAGAGAGAAACAAGTAGGGCACCAGCTGTCACAAAGCTGAGAACATAGCAAGGAAAGGGTCACCTGCAGCAAAACTAGTCTGTGTACTGGGGGGAACAGACATTGAAAGCTTGATGAGATGCTTGTCTTGAAGTGAAGGCATGTTAATATTATTGAAATAGTTGCTTTAAAAGAAGGTTTTCAATAGAAAAAAGAAGCAATCAGTTGTTAATCACAGATTCATTTTCATCTCCTTTCTCTAAGGATTTTAATAAACAAAAGAGATTCATTTCTAATTCCTTAGCAGAAGAATTCAATAATGTTCATTTTCTTTGTCTAGAAGCTGATTCTGAAAATAGATGCTTTAGCCCTCCCCACTTGCTCCCAGGCTAGAGAGAGCAAGGAAAATGATGTGTTATTAGAGCATTCTGACTAATGCAAAGCTGCAAGGTGCATTCACTAAATCTGCGTACTCTGGAGGTTGCATTAAAAAACCAACAACAAAAACAATAAAACACACACACAAAAAAAATAATAAAAAATATAAAAAGATGAGAAATCTGAGGGAGAGTTTTTCCCTTGGGGGTGGTCTGACTAAGAAATGACTAAGAGCTCTAAATGAGAAATTACAGTAAGCAAAAGAGCATCCTGGGGTATCTGCAAGCAATTGGCGTAAGTGTAACTTTGAGTTAGGCCGATGACTAACACGCACATCACTGAGCACTTTGTATGGCATGGCTTTCCAGGTCAGCTCGTGGTGTGTAGGCTCACACTCTGGAAATCTCCATGAAAATTACAAAGGTAACGAAGGATGTGCAGGCGGAGGAAGCACTAAAAGTTCAGGAGTAGAATGATAGGGAGTGATGGTAATATAAATCTAATTGGGTTGGATGATACATTGCTGTCCTATAGAGGCAAGAAGTTCACATACTCTGAAAGGATAGCAGACTTCAATAAAATTCAGAACTCTCCCAAGATATGGCAGATCTGGGGGAGATAATACATGGTGTGCTCATGTTTCAGGTTGTTGTGTTGGATTTATGAGCCTGAAGGGATGGCTTGCACTAAGGCAATTGTCCTCATAGTTTAAGTAAGTTCAGTACCAACTAAATATGCTTTCAGTTATGGATTTACCGTAGCATTTCTTCATTCATCTCAACCGAAATGATAGGATGTGTAATACACATTGTTCCTTGTTTATAGTGTGTTTAAACCTAGTACAAGGCAGAAATGAAGACTATAATTTCAGTTGCTTACAACCAAGACTGACTGTAAAACAAGAACACAAGCCCCCAACTTTTTCTCATGGCATCCTTTTGTGCAGGAAGATGTATTAGAAAAGAAACATTATTTTCCTGACACCTTCATCGTTACTGGAACTCTGTTTCATGTGTCCATTTATTTTGAAAGGACCAGACCTAGGTTTTACACAACAGTGCAAAACATTGCCTAAAGCTGTAAACCAAATTACATAGCACTTTGAATAGCACTTTAAGAACTCCACTGGATAGTTGAATGCAGAGGATTGTTTATTATTATTGCTATTGTTATTGTTGTTATTGATGATGATGGTGATGATGATGTATTCTTTACTTCCTGCTGACATGGCAAAGGTATCACTTGACACATGAGTCTAGAGAGTCACAAAAAAAATATTTGAGGCTGACCAATGTAGATTCCCTCCTGCAACTTATTCCTAATCTATCATACCTCACCAATGTCCCTGTGCAATTATTAGTACACGAATTCATCATCTGTGCCAAGCATGAAATTGGCACAACTGAGTATGTTGTCTCACATTTGCATTTCTTCTTCATTTTTAAGCCTATTTAGAGTGTTCCTTTTATTGAGGGATGGAAGTAATGAGTATGTTTTAAAGGCTAGCCTCAGCTAACCCCTAAAGTAATGAGCATGTTTTGAAAGATAGCCTCAACTAACCCCTGTAGAACAGCAGGAGTCAGGACTGAGAATCAGGCGAAAAATATCCATTGCCATGTCTAAGTGAGCAAAGAAAAGTTAATCAGGTAGACTGAAGAAGTCCCTGTGGTCTAAAACCACACAGTTCAGGACTCAGGATCAGGAGAACTAATATGTGGAGCTGTAATTCTTATTTTGACCATGCTGTTGAACAGGAGATCAGTAGCTGAGGACTCTCAGGGTCACATCATTCAATAAAAATAACAGCAGGGAAACAAACCCTCTTCCTTAGACAGAATAAATATTATTTTCTCATTTATTGGTGCAAAATGTTGCACATTTTTTGTAAGTATTCAGATTCCAGTGGAAGTGCTTCATCCATACAGAAAAAATTAGCTATTCACTTGGGATGATAATCCTTCCATTCACTCCCCATTGTCTCTTGTCTATTTATATTATAAACTCTTAAAGAACAGGGACTACTCTTTTCCACATATGTATGCAACATCCCTCATAGTTCATCTCCCGTTTCAAATGGCACCTCCAATTCTAACTACTAAGCAACAGGAAATTTAAGAACTGTTCTGCAGATGCAAATGATTACTAAGGCCAGTCAGGGACAGAATGAGAAACAGAAATCAGGATTTTCCACTCTCATTTAATTCACAGATTCATACACTTTCCAAGGAAAGGAGCAAGATGTCTTTTGGCAGTATGGCTTTGAGCATATTCTTTAATCTTCAAATAAAATTTTAAAAAAACATTTTGAGAAAGTTCACCAAGAAAATAAAAAAAAACTATAAAACTGTCTCAAGTTTGTGGTTACTGTGAGCCTTCTAAATGGCTGTTGAAATGACTGTAAGTCTCTCCAGTGACTTCTGTGAACCCTCAGCAAGAACCTTTATGAACTCAAAGCCAGAGAGAGACTGGGAAGTTGGGGGGAACCTTTTGGTACATGTATCTTGCTCTGCCCTGAGATTCAGTTTCTGCACACAGATGGAAGAGGGCTCAAGATAAAATAGAAGGGAAGCTCCTTCCCATTACTTTATTTAACAGACAGAGGAATTTGAGAAACATTCTCGTATGAAATAAATCCTATCCTCACTTACACCCATGCAAATGAAAGCAGCATTTGGCTGCAAGACAAGTGTATTTCTTAACTATTTTGAGTGCCATATGCTATATGAGTGCCATATGTTAGCATTTCTTAACTATTTATAGCCATTTCAAATGGTATGCCGAGTTAAAGGAGAGACCACTGCCCTGATCTCCCCTTCACCTCTCCCGCCTCCCCTCAGATCTCTTCTCTCCCCCTTCCTTTCCTTTTCTCTTCCTTCTGCACTCCTCTCCACCCACACTCAGCTTCCTTCATCACAATTCCTACTATTTTTTATTTTAAAAAAAATAAAAAAACCAACAAAATAATGCCCTCCCCCCCCAAAAAAAACAAAATAAAGAAAAACCCAAAATTCCAGAATTTTGTATATAAAACCTCCTCCACCCTCCCTCCCATCTGACATCTGATTCTGTTCTCTCCCCTCCCTTCCTCTATAAGGCATACAGCACGTGTTCCCATCTTGGCAATGCCAGGGGCATGCACCACACCTGTGGTAAGGGCAGCAGCTAAGGGGAAGGTACAGTCAGTGAAGCCACAACCCTCCACCCCATCCTCTCAGCCACTCCTCTCGCTCCCTGCTCCCTGCCACTCTCCATCTCTTCAGCACCTCTAGATTTCTTCCCTTTTTTGAGCAGTTGCCTGAAAGCACCTGCTTACTTTCAGGGGTGGTTCAGCAGGCATATTCCTCCTGGCTACCATATCATATTTTATTTTAAACCTCTTTTATTTCTTTCCCTTCCTTGGCTGGCTTTAGGAATTAATTTTCCCTTTCCAAAACACTAGTTTTCCCTTTTTAAAGCACAATGACTCCTGTGCAGGACAGCCTGACTCTGGCATAAAAATACATAAGGTTTGAACACTGTAAGCTGCAGGATAAACAGCTTCCACCACACACCTGTGTGGCCTGGCACTCTGCAAAAGAGGAGAGGAACCACCTCTAAGGATGTCTCCCTGGCCCCCAGGCTGTATCACCCTTTTGCACAGTCTGGCAATCTTAAAAGTAGTGGAGAGGCATTTTCTCTTCCAGAAAAGCACATGGTATAAAGTAGAAGTGAACAGGCAGCATCCAGAGATTGACGCACCATAGGAACAGTGACACTACATAGAGACACACTTGAGCATAAGAGGTGAAGGAGGAACCTGCACCTGAGAAGGACCTAATAAAAAAAACACCATAAAATCTGCCTGACTGCAAAGAAAAATTTGGAGATTTTTCATCAGGCTGTGGTTTAACACAAGCTCACCTATTTTTGCTGTTGCTTTCTCTTCAATTTGGTTGTGGTAATTAATAATGGGAGATATTTTGATTGCTGCAGTGGAACAAACACTTGAAAACGTTTGTTCCTTGTAATCCACAACTCCACAAATCTATCCTTGGAAGCAGACTGGTAAAAAAGGAAATAAATGTTTACAACACAAGGGAAAAGCCAGCCCACCATGTTACAAACGTCCCTTCACAACCCATACCAAGTAAAGCAGAGAACAACAAGTATCCCAAGAAAGGAATATTAAGGCAGTGTAAAATTCAACTCAGTACACACAATCAGCACAAAATTATTTCAAAATTTATGCTTTTCTTAGCATTGGTCAAGATCACTGTGATTCAAGGTGTACACAGGTTTTTGCACCACATGGGAAGAGATGCCCGTTTCTACATGAAATGTAGGCTGCTGGTGCCCTCCAGGACCTCTCAACTCCTGATGGCAAATGTGAGCCCACCTAAACAGGCTAAAGCAACAGCTCTCCTCCAGCATTCTAATCCAGTATCTTGCTGCCACCAGAGCCCTCCTTTCCCCTCAGGAGCTGGAGCCCTTGATGAAAAAAATGTTCTCTATAAGCAGCAGTTCTGGGAAGAGGTAAACACCACCTATGTTGGAATCCAAACTGGATTGGTCTCCCTTCAACTGACCCAAATGATTTGTCTAACACATCACAGAGCAAGAACTCTCACCTGAATATCACGTTCTATTGAGGTTTACCTTCAATTCATACCTTTTGAGGAACTATATTACATTACATGTAGCTCACGTATTTTCAAAAGATATTGTAATTTATGATTTGCATGTTTTATTGCCTTATAATTATAATCCAACAGTGCCATCCACTGCTTCTCCAAATAAACTTTGCTTACAATTTCTTCCTGAAGTTTTCTTTCATAAGTCATGGCACTACAACCGAACAGTTTGACTGTGTATATATATAGAGCATATACGAATGTGTGGCCAGATGTGGGGATAAAAAACTTGAAGAGCAAAATCAAAATTGTAATCTGGTGATGTTCATAAGGGATTACCAAAACTGTCAAACAAAACCTTCCTGCACTGTAGATAACACCACATTTCATAGCTGGAAAAACCACACTCCAAAGCCATACCGAGAAAGCTGTGTGCGTAATTGTATAATACTTCTTGAAGTCAATCCAATAAAATAATGCCTTTCAAGTCAAACTTTCCCCAAGCATAATCATCGAGCCTAAGGGAACGAAACACCCCATGCTGAGAAATACCAAGTAATTCTTGATGATTCTTTGGGATTTCTGCTTTGGCTAACAGTGGCCATCACTCCAAAGAAACATAATTTCAACACTGCCATTTTCTGTCCTAACATGGTTGGGCCTTCAGATCTATTGAATTGTGTGAAGATTGATAAATATGCACTGAAGAAAGCGGCAAGCATGTTTCCAGGTCACCACTAATGGTATTGCCTTTCCAGCAAGAAACTGTGAAAACATAGTTTGAATTCAATCAAAGCATTACTATTTTGTCATATTTTGTATGTGCCTTCTTGTCACGTATCAGATGTTGTACATGCATGTATACACATTTACACAAGGCAAATACCCAAAGAGCCACACAAACACCAACTTCATGTTCTTCCATAGACACCTGCAACTATACAAAGTATCATTTAGGTGTATGTATTTTAAATAGTTATTAAAATTTTGCTTCTAGCTCTGTATTTGGGAGCTCTAGTTAGTATCTTTCACTTTTGTCAAACCAACACAAACTAAAAACTTATGTAAATGGACAACTAAACCTTTCTCTTCTATGAAAAATCATTACCGTGTGGGCCTACAAAGGTTTTCATGGTAGGACATAACAGAAGCTACAAGTCAAGCATTCACTGAATCAAAAAATCCAGCAAGTGACCTACAAGGTCATTCCCAGATAGCAAAAGGCATGATTATCTTTCATTTTATGTTCAAGTTGGATGTGAATTTGGGGGCCACTAACAAATGCTACTTTAAGCAGTAATTCTGTCTCTGCCATGACAACTTTATGCTATAGTAACACAGTAAAGCACAATTCACAGAAGGAACTTTCCAAATCAGTGGGCAACTAGATTGAAAACAAACAACAAAAAAGTACTACAACTAAGGTTTTTGTGTTGTACTGCATAAAACCTTCCAGGCAGGGAACTACATCTGCAAATGAATCAGCAGCCTTAGTGTCAATAAAAGACAACTCTTACATATGGGTTTACCAACTTTGCAAGGATGCACATGGACACGCACCACATATCAGCTACTTACAAGTGGTCTATTGACCACCTTAACAGAGATGAAACCAAAGCCAACATCATTGTATATCTCCATTACACTCCTTGACACCGAAAAGCAGGATGAAAATATACTGTTTAAATTGGTTTGCTAACCCGTTTCCTAACAAATTATCTACACTTTAAATTATCCTCTGAAAGCAAGTCACGACCAGAAAGGACTTACCAAATCTTGTCCCAGGGGATGAGAAAGAACTTCTGGGTGTGTGCAACTGGGAGCAAAGTGATTTAGTGGTACATTTTTTTTAATAACTAAAAGGATCATGTTTATACAAGTACTACTTCTGCCAATACCTCCCACTACAGTAAATTTATCTAACCCTTGAATCATCGATAGCACATGAAAAAAACTACAAACATCTATCTGGACAATTCTGAGCCAAAACTCAGGCATATGGACTTGTATATTCTGTCATCAGGATTAAAGCATTGCAGCACATTCCTTCTACAGTTCAAAGTAATTAATAAGAAAATTACGAACACCTTAGTGTCAGGAAAGGGAGCTACAAAAGCTGCCTGGACTTACACTGCTCATGACCACAGCTTCACCATATGCAGTTAAAAAATAGTAACTCTGATTGACAATATTTATCAGTTTTGTTTATGTGAAACTAAAAGGAAGACTTGTAATACACTGTAGAATGTCTAATCTGACACTGTATTGTATACTTGGAGGGAAAACAGTAACAAAGTGTGGGCAAGTTCAGTAGCTAAATGCATGGTTTATGACTGAGAAAACTCTTTCAGAACAAAAGCTCTTTTTTCCTATCATGTACCAGGGCCATGCTTTTAAAAGATGAAACCCAGCGTGTTTATGAGACCGTAAAATTTTGGAAAATTATTCCTCAAATATACAGACATATATATACACACCTAACAACTAATGAAAAGCCTTTTCAGTCCCAAAGGCCATGAAGAAAGAAGAAACAGCCTTCCCTTCCTGCTTCTTTTTATTTTGCTGGTCAGACAGACAGATTCTTTATATTACTCAGCTATTCGTAGTGAGAGGAGAGTGGCAGAAAGCTACCACAGGCATGGCAGAGAGCACACTAACGCAGACATAAATCCAAAGGTCACATCCTTAGATGGCCTCAGCTGGAGCAGCTCTGTGGATCTGAAAAATGAGAAACTGAAAAATAAGCCAAACAAATTTCCTCAGATCTTCAAAGGTTCATGGAAGACATGGCTGGCAGGGATCTGAAGACACTATTCAGCGCATATTACTGACCAAAGGGAGGATCACATTTCCTTAACCAAAAGTCATTAGCTATTAAATACAATGGTTCAGGAAAATTCTTCAGCTCATTTCTAAAATTTGCCAGAAGCAAGAGGGATGTAAGGAAACACTTCACTCTCCTTATCTTCTCTTCAAAATACTCTCTGCTCACTGCTACCAGGCTCTGGGACAGAAGAGGTTCTGGTCACCTGCTCTTCTTGTTCTCTCTCCTGGAAGACTTTGAAATAGCCTCTTTCAACATACTTTGTCTCTCCCCTCGGCTCTGGAGTTTATAATTTCTAATGCAAATCTGTCTCTCTTTCATCAACAGAGTATGCAATAAAATCTCAAAGGCCACCAACATAACAAATTGACAGCAAAGCCAGACTGGTAAAATGATTAATTTATGTTCAGAGAGTTTACAATCTATCCATAATGAGGCATCCAGTGTGTGCTCACAATCAGATCCAGCAAACAGATGTTGGGTATAAAGGCATATGAGAAACTAAAGTTCAGACGAAAAGACAGAAGTGGTGCCAAGGAATTTTTTTTTTTCCTTTTCATAAAGAATCAGGGAGATAAAAGTTCTTCTTCATATATGTGGGAGATTACAGTGCAAAAAGCTATAAATAAATGGGAGAGGTATGCCTGTCACTTCACCTTTATCCTGTAGCCTTCCCTTTCAGTGGGAGAAGGCAGCCTAGCTTGCACTGAGAGCCCAGACTAAGGAGCTGGGGTTGCTTTGTCAACAAAGCTGGCATACATAATACCAAAATCTGCTCTCAGATACACCTGCATGGGTCACTCTACTAAAAATTACATAGTGATGTGGCTTGATCTTCCCAAGCACCAAGAATGTTGCCACGTCAGTGCCAGGCAGAGGAAGACGGCTGACAGAACAATGAAACAGCAGGCTTCAGCTGTAGAAATAACCCTCCATGGAGTAATTTTTCCCTTTTAACCCCAAGCAGGCAAGGAATTCATGGCAGGGCAAGCCTTATTTTATCAAAGTCAGTGACAGAGATCTGGCCTTGTAACCCATTATCCAGCCCAAGACCTTTATGAAGGTCTTCAGTTGGCAAAGAAACAATCACTAGAGAATCCCTCCATGACACTGATAGTCTGCACAGCTGTGCATTGGACACATTGCAACTCAAGACAAATTAAAGATTGGAATCTCACAGTCTTCCCCAGCACATAGGAATACAAATTTTCAGGAGTCACCTGCGCTTTCCAGATTGCATTGAAACTCTAAATGGTAATCTCATCTTAGGTCACAAGGGCAGGATTTCTGCAGGATTTGCGCTGCGTGGTTACCACTCTTCAGCCTGTATTTGACAAAGTTTCATCTCTTCTGTGATCTAGATTTGCAGTTTCCATGAAGGTCATTTGGCATGTCTCACCAAGCAATTCCAGGTTGGCACTTATTTCTGTCAATGCCTCGTGTGACAGCACCATGAAGAGCTTACCCTCAAGATTAAACATTTAGTTCAAAATACGTATTTCTTCCTCACTGCTGCTGTGGGAAGCTTTCTTTTTTTTCCATTGCTATATCTTTAGCATTTGTACGGATTTATATACTGCTCCAATATATTTTTCAGTCTTATAGCTGTCAATGAGGATCAAGTTTAATCTTTATAACAAGCTACTGTACATATGCTAGAAACTACAGGCAACATGTGCTCTAGTCCACACCTGTGAAACAAAATGACTCCAAACATGTTTTCTTTTCCTTGTCACTTTCTGAGTGCTGTCCTTCAAGCTTTGGTAGACACTCTGCAATTTGTTATTGCTGTGGGAGGGAACTGTTTTTGTTAATATGTTATAAATGCCCAGCTATCAGTAGTTTGAGTAGTGGAAAAGGAAGGGCTGCTCCTCTTTGCTATCTCAGGAACTACAAAGTCCCTCTATTGTGCCAAATTTTATCATTTTGCAGAGGATTGCTATAAATTTCTCACACTCAGCCATCTTTTAAGGCAGCATTTGTATGGAGAATGGAAAACTAATAGCAAGATCTCCCTCAGCTCAATAAAGGGTGCCTTTGATTTTGACAAGTTTCATTTTTATAAGAACTGAAACAACAGGAGAATATGATTAATTTATAAAGGAAATATTCTCAGCTAAGAATCATAGGTAGAAGAAAATTGCTGGAGCAGAACCTAGACTTCCTGCTTAGAGAAATAAAGCATAATATAATAGCCTCAAACACCAGGAAGAAATAGTGGTTTTAGTTATGTGAAGAAAACAATGGCTGTATCAAATGTTTAAAAAATTAATTATAGGATATTTCTGATAGAGGCTAAATCAATTATCAAAATGAGATTTCATGTTAAGAGGACTAGTTTCACATCTGTCAGTTACTGAGAATAAACTGCTTGATACTGTGATCTTTCCTTTCTGGTGTTCTGCAGATCCTGCATTAGACATATAATCAGCTTCACTTACATGTGCAATTCCAGCAAGTACAGTGAAAATGTAAAAAAATGTTTGATTACTGGAGGGGAAAGACTCTTATCACTCCTTTGAATCTGAATAAAAGTTTACATTTACTGAAAGTTAATGTCATCCTGTATTATTTGCTTCACTATAGGAATATTATATCATTACACATCATAAAAAGTAATCAGTGGTATTTTCCAAATCTCTGAGTCATTTAGAAGATCAAATTTCATTTATCTTAATCATATTTACAAGAAGTCATGCACTCCCAAAGCCTTCAGGTGGTTTAGAAAGTGTAAACAGACTAATTTTTTCTGGACCCTAAAAAAGTGCATTTTCACTAGCACAAATGTCATTAAACAATTGTCAGGTTTGCCTTTTTCTGTTTTTCCCTCTTAAAGTGTATGGGGAAAAAAGGTGCTAATGAGCCTTTCAATAATATTTTATTATAAAGGGTTATTTTCTTCAATATTTGTATAAATGCATATACAATCAGAAATAAGCACCAAAATTTCAGCTGAGGGGTACTGCAATCTATTGTTCTGACTTCTCCTTTCTGCAATGCCTTTTAAAAAAAAAATGTGATGATATTTAAAAAAAAAATATGACAGTATGACAGTTAAAGAAAATATTAGTCTAGCATTATATGATTATGTCAGTTCCACCAAGGTTGTGAGAACACACTCTGTTATATCAAAATGTCACTGATGTCATTGAGTGATGGCAGGTGCTCCAAGTTTAAAATTGCAACAGAGTTCCCGCTGGACTCAGTTTGGACCCTCCCAAAACATTCCACTAAAAGGAGGTTTCCTTTGTGCAACCATAAGAAGAATGGCAGAAGAAGAAAGATTTTGTACAATCAGGACCTACAGTTGTGTTTCCTGTTTGGGTTACAAAATATTGGCTCTCTTTGTCCCTGCAAAAAGTGAACTTCTACTTTCACATTCAAGACCTACCTTTCATTTTGGTGGGTAAAAAAAGGAACAAATCCATGGTACATAAGGCAAGTTCAGATGCTTTGGTGTCCTTCCTACCAGGCTATTGCTGCAAAAATCAATCCCATGCTGCTTTCAGTTTCCCAAACTTACCCTGTTTAGCAAAGTCCCCTTGGTAATAAGGATTCAAGATTGTCAAACAGTCATATTTTCACATCAGTTTCCTCCTAATGAATTTCAACTTCCTCGTTCATCTTCAGCCAGGTATGACAGAATGTGGGTGTGAGATGGGTGAAAACTGGCATGTGGAGTCCATGTGGGAAAGGTTGCAGCACATACCTTTAGCATACATTAGAGGATACAAAGAGTAGACTCATGGAAATGAGAAGAGCAAGAGAAGTCCTTTAGAGAGAAGTCTGTGGTAAGTAAGACTCTTTGGGTTGTGCAATCTATTAACTATTTGTTTTATGAAACATGGATTTGACCCAGCTCTTGTTTCCATAAAGACAGTGTAGATGTTTCCCTTTTCTTTGGAGCTGGACATGTGCTATTAAAGGTGATTCTCAAGTAAAAATTTGGTGGGCTTATGTATGTCTAACTAGGAATTTTCTTGGAATCAACATTTGCAATACTCCTTCTCAAGGGCTTGTAACAAATGGCTAACACAGGTGATCACACAGCCTTTTCAAATCAAGATACTGGTCTACCCTAACACTGAGAGCAAAAAAACACTACCAGCAAAAAAGTTTTATAAAAGAAGATAAGTCAAAAGATAAAGAAAAAAGATTAAAAAAAAAAAACCCAAAAAAGAAAAACAAAAAAGAATCCATAGTCATGTTTAGATGTTTAGGTGAAAACCAAGGAGAGCAGAGCCAGGCAGACTCTGCTTCTTCACATCCTAGACCAAAGCCCAGCCCCATCAGCACATCCTGCATGAACCAGACCCAGACAGCTCTCTCCTCTCTCTCCACAGAATGCTTTAAAAAAAAAAATATTTAGTGTCCTTTTGATCTTTTGGCTCCTTGCCTCGGCATGTCTTATGACTTCGGCCGGAACCTGGAAGAGCATCTTCCTAATTAATAGCTCAGGAATTATTTCAGACTGCCACCCACCAGGACTGTTTAGCTGGATGGATTGTGTGACCTTTCAGCTGCTTTTCTTCAGCCTCTTCCCAGGGTGCTGCAAGTGACCAATTTGTGGCTGTGTCCACAGAAATCCTGCCTACCCCAGGCAACCCCTGTTCTGGGTTGTTATAGCGATCCTAAAAAAGAGGCCTACCAGGGCCTGCACCACCCAGCTTTTCTCATGCTTCAGACACCAGCAATGCCCCATTCCCTCTTAAAATACTTTGTGTGTGGGGAGTAAACAGTTCTGTATTCGAGACCTAACAGATGAGCCCTTTCTAAGCCTCCTTTCCCAACCTTTCAGACCATTACAACTGAGTCTGCTTCTAGTAAAGTGCTTCCACGTACAAAATCACTTATAAAACATACTGTTAACATTTATTTGTAAGGCCCTATACAAATACATGGAGAGGATTCACAGACTGATATAAACCAGAAAACAATGCCCTTATGCATAACTTTGTTGACAACACTTTTAAATTAAAAATGATTTTGATAATCTCTGGGTGTTCTTGTTGTCTGTCATATCTGTAAGGACCCTCAATTTTCAAATCATGGAAACTTGTTTGCCAAAGCACATGCCTTTTTCAGGTATATTTAATGGATCATCCAAAGCATAAGACATCTAAAACAATTAGTCACTCCCCAAAAATCTTGACCATTTATGTAACCTTATTTTTCTATTTGTGAATAATTGACCAATCTTGTGAACCCACACACTCAAATTGATGACATTTCTTTGTAGATTTTTCTGAACTTTGTCTGTCACATGACAGCTTGGGAATGCTGCATTTACTCAATTAAAAATGTTAGAGAGTATTCCGGATGCTCCCAGCCAAGGAAAACCAGCACAACAGTAATGGGGAATGCAAAGAACCTTTGTCATCTGCTTTGTGCTTCCACCACTCCCTCTGAGGTCAAAGGTTTGGCTGACAACATTCATTAATGCTTTCTGAAATAACAGTATCACTCCCTCATCTCTTTCCATCCCATCTTTCCAATAGAGCTTATTATGCAATCCACCAAGAAATACTTTCCCAAATAATGGGAGGAAGGATGTGGTAAGGAAGAGACAAAAATGAAGGCCTTCACAGGAAAGACGGTGGGAGACAAGTAGTAGGATGAGCACCCACAGTATGTACCTCTCTATGGAAGCATGATTTGTAGTGTAACGGAGATGGAAAAGCCTGGAAAAGGAAAGTGTGGGGGAGGATTAGGAGAGAAGAGTAACTCTGGGATGAAAGTCTCCAGACCTGGAGGTACAAATGGAAATAACACAAACACATATTGTAAGAAGTTCTGAAGTCTTCCTTCAAAAGTCAGGTCAAAACTGACAGCTTAGGGGACTTGATAGTCAAATGTTGGAAGCAAGGGCCAGTATTAATAGTTTTGGGACACAATTATACTTCCATGCTATTTGCAAGGAAAAAAAAGAGTAAGCATCATAAGAAGACCTACCTAGTGATTCATTTCATGTTTTTTCCCACTGTCACTCAAGCTAAACCACACTTAGCCTTGAGTCCTGACCCAGAGAGTTTTGACTTTGCAGGATTCTTTCAATAATGGGATAAACTTCTTCTCAGTCATAAGCTTACCACCTTCAGCAAAGAACCAAGAATATTTGTGGCCAACATTGTTTTACCCCACAGCAGGAGGCAATATTCACTTTGTAATTACAGATTTAGTCTAGGATACCAAATTAGCCCGGTGTAGGAAACAGAGTCGCATACTTGACTTTTATATGTTTAACAAATGCTCTGAAGAAAACTTACCTAAGTTCTACACTGCACAGAGGCCCACAGAAGATGAAACAACCTGATGGATCTAATGACTACATGCCTCCGCTGATTGTGTTTTCAAAACTTAGAACAGTGTGTACATGTGAAAAGCTGATGGACATTCTTGACATTTTGATATGGCAAAAAAGAAAACATACAGATGAACTTTCCATAAATACTGTGCAAATCTCTGTTTTGTCCACACAAATCTGATAAGTTTGTGCACAGCGAAGGAATTGCAATGCTGCAAACTGAATCATGCAATCAGAGTTTCACAAGCGGATGGTTTTACTGATCTGTTTGGAAGATAGATTGGAGACATGGGTTTTAAACTTTTGTCCCTGTAGGCCAATCCCAAGATGCTTTGTGGTTACACAGGTAAGCATAATTATTAACTTTATGAGTACTCGCATCCTGTTGCAGTATCCTGAAGGAATGTAAGATCTGTCTCTTTAGTACTACTGGTATTGAAAGTTACATAGTATGAAACTTGCCTGAATAAGCAGCAATAAAGTTAAATTTTGATTTCTACCCTTTAATAAATGATTATTACTAATTTTAAAAAGTGATCATTTAATAAAGCTTTTAGCTCTTTTAAGGTATTACAAACACTCATTAGGATATTTCCTTTCTTGAAATTAGTATTCTAAATGGAGCAGGGGGTTACTCTTACCAAGTACACTCTTGATTTCAGCTGTCTGGAGCTTGCACTATCTCCATGGCACAAACTGATCATTCCAGCTGTGCAGTACATTGCAAGAAGGTGCATGCTAACCTGGGGAAACTCAAGACACCTGGCACAGCAGATGCCCAACACAGAGAAACTCTGATGTCTCCTCGGCACTCCTATTTTGGGTTGGCCAGCAGCCCAGAGGAGCCCTAAGACTCACAGGGCAGCAAAAGATGGGCTAGAAGAATCTTTCCAATGTGTTTGGTCTAATGCTAGATTTTCTTTCCATGCTGAAGTCCTCCTTGAAATAGAAGGGTGTTTTTTTGGGAGTGGTAGGTGTGCCTGTCACATGGAAGTGTACACTAAAGGAGCAAGCTGTTTAACTTACACTCTCCTCTTCATCACTTTTCTGCAGGACTAACATCTCTGCTGAACTCTTTTTGTCAGATTATTTTCCTGACATATTTCTGGCAGTTCCTCTTTTGGCTGGCTTCACCAGTCATCCTTCCCCATCTCTTTTTTTTAAACTCTGAATACATTCAGATGCTTTCCTGTACTAAGATTAATTTTTAAGCACTTCAGCCTGTGTATTTCACCTTCCATAATTCAAATTAGGATCTCACCTCAGATATTATCTGCTGCTTTTAAACTTGGCATTGTATTACTAACACAGCTTATTAATGGAGACTTTCTAAAAACAATAACTACTGGAGCCCTGTCGTCTCAGTGGCCTTGGAAACCAGGCCCACCCTGCCCCAGATGAAGAAGTAGAACTAATGCTCAGAATTCAAAAACCAGATGTGGGTCCTCTTTGCACGTAGACCAGTCACCTCATCTTTGAAGGAAGGAATCATCAAATCTCAATCTCATGGGTAGCTGAAAGCATTGCCCCTCAGTTCTGGTGGACCATGGGCTGACTTTAGACTCTAGGATGGGACAAGTTCAGATGGCAACATTTTGTGTGCTGGCAGCCTGTATGTTAGTACTTCAAGTAATACAATGCATCTTTCATAGCTTTTCCATTAACTGAGCAGCCATTTGCACGTAATTTGTGGCACCATAAACACTTAGAGACTTTCAGTCCTCTTGGTCATATATGTCTTTTTCTCCAGTGGTCAAAAAGCTCAAAAATCAGAGGAAAGGTAGACAGACAAAAGCATCTTGGTACTAAAAGACCTCAGTTAAAGCTCCAGGCTGGGATTTTGACAGGATATTATGCTTGAATCCCACTGAAATTGGAACAGAGTATCTCACTCTTCTAAAGCACACAAGCCCCTTTTTCAAAAGATGACAAAATCAAAGATGATAATAGCTTTTATAAGTCTCACTTCTTCCCAAAACAGTGTTAGCAATGATACCATGATGCTGGCATAACTGAAGATTCAAGAAAATCAATGTTAACTTTAAACTGCCTTTGTTGTTACTTCAAGCACTTAATTTTTCCAGTCAGACTGGTTTGACACATTGGGAAGAGCTGTTCCAGTGACAAAGCCACTACTGACATTTAAGCAGCTGATAATACTTTTTCTCTTGTAATAATGCTTATAATACTTTTGCTTCTGACAGGCTGAAAGAGTTGGGGTGGTTGTTGAGGAGGCTCTGGGAGACCTTACAACAGCCTTCCAGTACCCGAATGGGTCTTACAAGAAGGCTGGACAGGAGCCTTTTCCAAAAGGGTATGTAGTGATAGGAAAAGGGTAATGAGTTCAAGCTAAAGAAGGATAAATTTAGATTATATATTAGGAAGAAATTCTTTACTGTATGGCACTGGAACAGGTTGCCCAGAGAAGCTGTGGATACCTCATTCCTGGAAGCATTTAATGCCACGTTGGATGGGGCTTTGAGCAACCTAGTCTAGGGGATAGTACCAACTCAAGCCATTCAATGATTCTGTGATCACCACTGATGCTTTTTATCATATTACTTTCAGGCTAAGGAGTAGCCATAAAGACTATGTATTTTATAGCGTAAAATGCGGGGAATGAACCTTCCCACCTTTTTCCCATGTACAATTTTTCCAATTCAATTTCTGCATCTTTGCAATTTCTTCCATCCAATACTTAGTCCATCCAGAGAGGGGAGGTAAAAACATAATGTAGGCTGCTTTCTTAGCTGAACCCAACACATAACCTACAATTTCAGATTTAAGCAATAGCAGTAAACATTGTGGACAGGAATGATTACATAACAGAGCAGATGAGTTCAGGATGAGAGGAGAGGAACTTTCCTTCATAATGGAAAATTAACTCAGAAAAGGTGGAAATTTTACAAGAAAACATTCAAATGTGAAATGAATACCCTTTGGTTCTTTGCCTCAGAACTCATCCTTCCCAGGCTTTGTTCTGCAGATAGGAAGTAGCAAACAAAAATGAAAATATTTCTGGCATGAACAGAGTTAAGAGAAAAAAGACAGGGTGAGGGGGGCAGAATGACTGCTAAAAGTCCATATTTCCACATCTGCTTTCAATTATACTTATGTCAAGTCATTTTATTATTTGACGAAGCCAATCCAAGGAATTAAGCTTTTGTCGGATGCCTTGAAATGTCATTAAGTGTTCATACACAAACACACACACAAATAAAGTCACGTTTTCCATCCAATATAAACATGATTACAATCCTGAAGGAGAACAGGAGGAGCAAGATGTTACCAACTTGGAAACTACCTCTTCCCACTCCCAACCTTTCCCTCTCACATAAGGCCAAAGCCAGGGTGAGATCCTCCTTTCTCCAGCACAATCCAGGGTTCATGAGCTGGGAGGAGGAAATGGAGGAGCAAACACTGCCCAGACAAGACTGGGAAGGAGGAGGGGAGAAGTGTCCATTTTCAAGTTATAATTTTGTCAACAATCCAAATTTGGTTTTAAATTCAATATTAGCAAAAAACTCAGAAAAGATTTCCAAACTGCATGACAAAGGAAGTGCTGGGAGCATATGTCTTTTCAACAACTCAACAGATGTCTTTCCTTCCGTCCTAGAGTTATCCCAGCCCATCCATTTAAGGTTCTCCATACTTTTAAAAGCTGGAGCCCTCAAACTGCTGTTTGTATATTAGCTCCAGAAGAAATCCCTATAGAACTTCTGATGCTTTTACACATCCCAAAGTATGGCTTTGGTGGAAGGAATGGAAGTGTTTAACACATTCTTAAAAAAAAGTCAGACCCAGTGGATGTGACTCTCACTCGAAACCCCAAAATCGGGATTTGACACCAACTAGTCACTTAAAAAAAAATTAGGAAAATAGAAAAAAAAAAAAAAAAAAAAAAAGAAAAAATTTCTTCTGATCACTTAATTTGTACCTCATTTTAGAAAACACCATTGCTTTACTGTTTAACAGGATTGTGATCTCATGATAACAGCTGAGGAAATAAAATATCTGTTTCTTTTGGTATTTTCTCATTTCAGGATCTGCAGGCTTGGTGATGTTTTTCACTCTTCATGCTGATATTACAGCAGGCAATTATCTGACTTTTCAGTATCTTATCAAAAGCTCAGCCTGATGAGTCCACCACTGTCACCTATTTGGGCCATAAAGCATAATCCTGGTCCTGAAAATCTCCCTTCCTCTGCTCTACAAACTGTCCCATGCAAACTTTTGCTTCAAGAATTTTTTGACAGAAAAAGGTCATAAGCAGCTCTTTCTTGAATGACAGTCAATGGTTTGCAAAATGCGGTTTCCCAACCATCAGACAGCTTTCTTTTATACATTTGTATGTAATCTATTTTGTTGTCCTTATAAGAATAGGCTGAATGTCTTCTTATGCTGCTAATATAACCCTAGGTCCCACATCCCAGTCTTTGTTCCCTCAATTCCATGTGCCAGCTCCAGATACCATGGTGCTCATGCTTTTATTTTTCCTGTCTTTACACAGTGACCCATGACTATTTTCCTTCCCATACCCTATATACATGAAGTTCAAGCTTTGACAGACATGTTTATGACAGCAAGTTTATGACTTGTCTGCACTGCACATGGAACAACGGGGTTAATCACAAGCAGTAAAATGCAGCTCTTAGCACATGATCCTGACACATATCCCAGTGATACTGCCATCACATCTGTGGTGTAAAGCACCAGGATTTATTTAAAACCAAATCAGGTTTTAGAAGAAGGGAAGCCCTAGCAATCCAGTCACCTGAATGAGTGAATAAATAAATCTCCAAGAAACTATCTTATGCTGGAAATTTTAAAAGTTTATCCTTATTAGTGATAGACTTTTTCTAGAGGTCTTGCCTTTTCTAGAGGTCTTTTCTAGACAAAAGTGGGGGGTGGGGGGAAAGAACAAATTCAGAGGATATGATGGAAAATAAGGAGACAGACACTGCTTTAATATATATCTAATTTCATTAAGAATAGGAGCTTTCAAGTGTAATATTTTAGAAATTAATAGGAGTAATTGCTTCTTGTTTGGTTGGGCTTTTTAAAATTCTAAACAGGGAGGTGAGAAGACCTATCCCAAAATATATGCTTAAATAATATGTTTCTCTCAAAATCCAAGTGCCTCCAATTCAGGACCTAAATAAGGACTTCAAAATTACCTGTCAATTCTTGTACTACCTGGCTCCAGATCTTAGCCTGTAAAGTGGGCTGTCCGTACGGAGGTGCTTTGAGGCCTTCCAGACAGATTGGAAATGTTCAGCCAACTTCTTGAAAAAAGTCACTGCAATGGCACGATTTGTACCTTCTCAACAAAGCTCCAAATGGAAGAGGAGTTTCATTTTGAAAGATCTTAATTAGTCAGGAGACCTTGAACATTAGAAACTTTGTGCTGTGCAGCAACCCACCCACTTTTGCTTAGAAAAAATATATTTATTTCCCCTTTGTGACTTTTCATATATCCCATCCCTAATTTCATCATGTGTTCTTATTTTTAAATACTTAATGTGGCTGAAGTTTTCAGCATAGAGAAAGTATCTGTAGTGTGCTAGACACTGTCCACACAAAACATCCAGACACTTACAGAATAGGAATAAGTGATTGTCTTAATAAAACTTACAAAATATATCAGAAATGGAGGACCAGGAATTACTTAGACACATGGAACAATTGGAAGTAATTTACCATACTTGAGATGCTTGTGTGTTGCATAAGGCTTTCTCTGGTTACAAATACTGTTGTTTTTGACTGGAAGAAGAGAGAAGGAGGTAGCAATTTCCAGTGTGCTCTTGCTGATTGTGCTCACACCATTTGTCTCTTTTGACTACTGCATAAACAAAGGTTGAAAGCAAAAACACAGGTCAGGGATAGGTTTGAGACACTTAATTCCAAGGTGCCTCTACATGCTCAGGCTGCAAGCACCAGAATACAAAACAATACTCAGAGAAACTACTTGAACACTGAGAGGAAAGGAAGATGAAGCAAGAGGCAGGTGGGTGAAACCCCAAACAAAAAATCCATCAGACAGAGAGTGCAGTTACAGAAGCCCTGGGTGGAAACATGGTCTGTAATTGTCTGTTGGGCAATGTGGCACCAAGGTTTTCTTTGGGACCAAACAAACTGAACTGGGGGGTGGGGGACAGAGGGGGAAATCTGCTTGTGGGTTGCATTCCTGTAATACTAAAATCATGACTCACTGAATGACTGAAAAAGTTATAAATTGAATGGTGGTATAGTGAGTTACCTCACACCTACCTTGGAATGCAGTCAGGAGGAAGAGTGTTTTTCAAGGGATGAAAAAATAGTCATTGAAATAGAAGACTAGAAATAATGGGGAATTAAGTGAGAGTAAACATTCATGGTATACTTCTGAGTTTTGGTATGATCTTGTATACCATATCACATTCACTCAGGAGCATGTCCAGGGTAGGATGGTTCCAGAAATCCTCTTATTTCAGCAAGGATTAGTGGTCTCACTTAAAAAAGCAATATTCAGTGAGGCTAAAACCATTTGAATTCAAGGAATTGTATAGATTCTTCTGTGCTGGAGAGAACTGTCTTTAACTGCAATAAAGTGCTGCTGCTCCACTACACAAATGCAGAACTGCTACCCTATTCCAAAAGAGGATGTGGCTGGGTCACACCAGGAGACCTGGAGATGAGTCTTTTTCAGGGACCCAGGCATGGCAGATGAGAAGGAACAGGGCAAACACAGCTTAGGTGGATTTAATCCTTCTCTTTTACTTTACTCTTTAACAGTTGGAGCCAAAGTTAGAGGGTGGTGATAGTCCAGGAAAAAAAGATGAAATTTGGAAGAGGACATTTGGAAGGGCTGTCAGAAATTAAATGTTTACACAGGACACTGTTGGTGTTTTAGAGGTGGCTCAACCCAGCTAGACCACTATCATACAGGAAAAATCTAAGTATCCTGACCTTTTAGAGCGACTCACCAGCGTCTTTAAAATGGATGAGTTTGTATAGTGAATTCTCTACTCCTAGCCCTGTTAACTAAACAGTGATTTGAAAATGGGCCAAGATGTGGGATGTTGAAGAACTGAGAAGACAGTTTGAGGGCAAAATGCAAAATAAAATGAAAACCTAAAAATGCCGACAGCACTCTAGTTTTAGAAAATGAACATATTCCCTTGTGCCTGTTACACACACAGACATCAAAGAAACCTGGTGGTCCCAAATAACTCTTGGTACCAATTTTGCAGCCATGACTATTTACATAGAAGTGAATTGGCAGAAGTGACTTTCCATGTTATTCTCCCTATGCAACTTGAGTCACATAGGGATGAATGAGATTTTTCTCTCAAAGAAAGCAAGTCATTTGAAAGAGGGGCAGCAGAAGCTACCAGTCTGTAATAAGATCAGGAGCAAGCCATCTTATTTACTTCCCTAGCATGATGTCAACTGCATGCGCTGGCAGTGTGCCTGACTCCAACCTTAACAAATGACACACCAAGAGACACTTCTCTTCTGCATGGTCTTGTTCTCTTTGCTCAGGACAGATCCTGTCTCCAAGGACATATTCACATGCATTTTTCAGCCCACAGCAGTCCAGCTTATCTGCAGTACTAATCTGTCTCCTCTCACAGGCCTTACACCTCAGATGCCTTTATTTTCCCTGCTTTTAACCCTATTTCACAGTGAGGTAGTTGGAGCAATGCAAGGACTCAGGTGATCATCTGAAAGCCTCGACCTCTGTCACCCCTGTCCAAGGCCAGTGCCCTGTCAATTGCATCTTCTTCATCTCAGCTTCAATGAAACTCAAGCATTTCAAGAGACAGTCCCACCAGATTTGCTTACCAGCCCTACAAACAGAGCATGATCTTTCAAAGTGGAGCTTTATTCTGAGTGCAACAAAGAGCGCTCTGGTATTCAACACATTCCTGATTGCATATACAGTACTGTGCTCTCTCTTGGGGTCAGAGGTTTCTGGTCTAACCTTAAAAGGCAGAATAAGTTCATACAGGACAAGGTAGACACTATTTCTGCATATTCATTTATTAAATTCATCTGTCCTATGGAGCCCTGTAAGGCTATCTTCACTTTTTTACTGAATATGAATATACTTAAAATTTTCTGCTCTAAAACAGTTGGCACACAAACAATAATCAAGGATTAACCAACAAACAATAATCAAGGATTAACCAGTGTGCTATAAATTTAAACACTAATTTACTCAACAGCAACCTGTAGATATCTCATCCTCTTAAACAACTAATTTTCTATTTGCCTAGTTAGAAATCCATTTTTTTTTCCTTACGATGGACTTTTTTTTGTATTGACTCTTAAAAGAAATCAGGAAAGCCAGATGAAAGCTTCAGTTAGCCACTCTATCAACTGAATAATGAGGCTGTAAACAGAGATATTTTGGAACTCAATAAACAGAACTGGAACCAGAATCCAATTCATAATTTTGTTTGCTGCATCCTAAGCTGTTGTTATGGAAATAAAGGTAGAATTCATCATAATATGAGGATATATAAAATGATATAAAATGATCATAAAATCATAGAGTCATAGAATGGCTTGTGTTGGAAGTGACCTTAAACAGTCACGTGACCTTGAATGTTCCAACGTGCCTCACCATGGGCAGGGACACTTTCCACTAGACCAGGTTACTCAGAGCCCCATTCAGCCTGGCCTTGAACATTTCCAGGGATGGGGCATCCACAGCTTCTCTGGGTAACCTGTTCCAGTGCCTCACTACCCTCTGAGAAAACTTTCTTCCTAACATCTAATCTTCATCTCTCATCTTTTAGTTTAAAACTACTCTAGTCCTACTACTATCTGCCTCTATAATTATAAATTGCCTGATTCCAGAATAGTGTCTAGTTTTCACTTGAAAATTTGTTATTAAAATTAGAGCCAGGCAAAGCCTAGAGCTAAAAAATCATCTACTGTGTGTGCTATAGGTGGTTATTGGCTTTATCACTCCCTTGCTGGTGCAAGTGAAATATGAATAAGGATAAGGATCCATACTATTCTAGTGCTTAGATCCAGATTTAAACGTATGTCTACTTAGAACCTGAGGCCAGCTCCATTTCAATGCCAAACCAGGAAACCTCACACTCAGAGCAAGACCTGAACTGGAAAGGCCATGCTGGATGCTTTCACCCTGCCAATAGGAGCAGAGGAGGAGAGGCAGCTTAAGGGGTTGCTTAGTACCTAACATTTAAGGGGATTGCAGGGTAGGAGACCACAGGTAGGGGGATACTGCAGGATACTGGGGATACTGCCAGTACCCAGTAATTCACCCAGGTGCCTGATGACAACTTACCTGCTGCTTGTGCCAGGTTACAATGTTTTCCTACAGTGCTCCCTCCTTCTCTCACTGTCTCTTGCACTCCAGCATGCAAGTTCCCTGCTAACACAGGCTGCTGGTGTTCTGCACTGCATTAAGCAACTCTATCGCTGTGCTCCAGTTTCCTGCTTGGGATGCAAACATTTTCAGGTGCCTGTAAACAAGACCAGCAGTCCCAGTGCTAACAGCAAGCCAGTGCTTCTCTAATCCTAAAGCCTGCTGCCAAACCAAACAAAAACACCCAATGTGCAAACACTGGATATCCATCAGGGAAAGTGGAGGAAAGAGACATTATCTGTCATTTCCCTCTGTCATCTGTACAGCTGTTAAGCAAATACCAACTAGTTAATTCTCTGGGTCTGTTGATAATGTAAGAAGCACTTCCAACTCTAAAGGCTGCTAATGACCAACTGCACCACTCAGCTGGAAAACACTGTTAAATCCAGTTTCAGATGCAGATTACCACACTAATGTAAAGACTACACTCTGTAGGTGCTTTTTTATGTTCTTTTACGTCTCCTTCTCTTTTGCATAATACAGCAGCTCCCTCTCAGCCCATCCAATTTTGTGACCCCTGAGAGCTAAAATTAAAATTTTTATTTTAAGTCACCTTTTCTTGTCATCCAAAGGAATAGGATCACAAAGGCAATCCCACTGTCAGGCCTGCTAGAAACTCTTTAAAGTTTCTTCTAAAACAACCCCGTGAATCTGAAAGATCAGGTTTTCTCTTACTACATTTTATGTGTGACACTTGTCAAAAAATCTGAGGAAATTTTAGAGCAAATTGGGAGCATTTTGATAAAACAGGTTTTCAAGAAACTCTACTGATTATCTGAATCAGCAAGAATACATGAAAGATATACAGAATACATGAAGAATACATGGAAAAATGGCATCGTTGGATTAAGCAGAAATCTTCCTGGTTGTGATCAGAAGCTAACTTTACAGACTCCCCATACAGCCCTTCATAAGGACACCAGGGACCTGGCCTAAGCCATGTTTGCCTCCTTCAGGCCACAGGCACACTGACAGACTTTGTACGCCAGGCACTTTGTCTGGACACCTGCCTATACTGAGGCAAAGCTCTCTGGCTTATTCCTATGGGAACTTTGCTGCATTGCTAATCAAACACACTCACTCACTCTTCTGCAACCCAGGTGAAAGCCCCACATCTATACTAGGAGACTACTGTCTTGCTCTTTGTGAAGAAAAATAAATAAATTTAAAAAGGTTTTTTTACAAAGGCCTTGGATTCACTTCCATGAAGAGAACATATGTATTGAATAAAATAAAAAAAATTAAAAAAAAAATAAAAATTAAAAAAAAAAAAATCTGAACATTTTAATAAGAATGGAAAACTGATCTGTCTTCTGTAATCCTGTTGTTCTGCCTGGGCCAGCACTTGGGATAAACATAGATATCCCACAGTACGAATTTTACAAACAGTATTAACAAATCCAGAACAGATGAAGCAAAAGGCAGCATATTCTATTGGGCTCTGTGATGAAATTCATATACAGTACTGTGAAATTTACTTGCAAGTAGCGTGTCCTTCTAATGATAAAATATGTATGTACTACTTTGTTTGTTTTCAGGGAATGGTGTAAAAGAGAGGGAACAAATTATATTCTTGCTCTAAAGGAAAACAATGCATATACTAATCTACTTAGTAACGTAGGTTGCTATGAACTCACCAGACCATCACTACCCTCTCCAGGCTGCCTCTTTGCAGAGGCAGCATGCAGCTCAGAGCCTTCACAGCAGGCTCTCACCAGCCCCATAGGGATCCCAGCATTGCACTTGAGATGTGGTCTCTCTCTCCAGGACATCCAGTCCCCTGCACTAACAAAACTGCCAGCCAGCAAAGGGGGCTTGTAAATGTGGGCAGCAGGGTTTCCTCCAAAGCAGGATTCAGACTTCAGCGCAGATCCCCAGAGTAACCACAGATCTCACCACCACCAGTCAAAGGCAAAACTCATTTCTTTCTTTCCCTTCATCACATTGGTTCACATGAACATATTCTCAGACAAATGGAAGTTCCACAGCAATTTCTGCACAAGGAAAGAAAAAGATGGCTTAAATAATAATAAAAAAAAAAAGGTCATAAAAACATATGCATACATGCCTGCACATAAATAAATACATTAGGAGTATGCAGGTATAAACCACGTAATTACCTCTAAGTGTAGATAGGCCACAACCCTGGTCTAAGTGATGAAATTTAAAATCTGCCATTACCGAACAGTGGCCTGAAACATTATATAAGTGACGTGAGTTAAGGATGGAGTAACAGCCTTTACACTCAATTTCCTGGCTTTCCTTGGTTTGCGTCACACCCTTAATGTTATTTCAACATCGCATTTTGTCCTCTAAATTAAATGTACAGTAGGTGTTTTGTATTTAATTTCCTTACTGTTTTTTTCCCCTCCTAACGGAAAAAGAATGGAAGAGATTCATGAAAGGTTATAAAACACACATTGTGTGCTGGAGAGGCTGGAGTAGCTCTTTTGGAGCCTTTTCATTCTCCTGGGAAAACATGTAATTAGGTAGTTTTTTAACATGTGTATTATATACTGAATTACATGTATTTATATATTTCTCAAAGGAGTATTGCTTACACAATAGCCTGGAGCAACTCTTTTGGAGCCATTTGGGTCTATCATGTAATTATGTACTTAAGACTCGTTTATAGTAAATTTCGTTGTGCCTACATAGTAGCTTTTTATTTTTATTTAAGATGAATTTTAAGGCTTGTGAGGGGTGCTACACTGACAGCCATAGAGACTGCAGGCTTCTGTTTATTTACAGGAAGGGAAAACACGGGTAACAAAGATGTCTGTGGACATCCTCAGACTACCCTTTCAAAATTTATCTTATCTCTGACTTTGGGAACAACTCTCCAAAGTAGGTGGTAAATGAGTCAGTATTCAGCTTTCTTAGCAATTTGTTATGGCAGGTTTGGGGATGAGGACATCCATCCGCCTGGAACTGGACTAATACCAAAAAATTATTTCACATAGGCTGCTAAGTATTTGCCATCTGCTAATCTGAAATTTATCTCATTTCATTTTCTTTTCTTATATAGGAAAAAAAAAAAACAAAAAACACTTGAAGTTGGATTACTGTAAGAATTTAGGTGCTGTGAATCAGACTTAGGCCCTATGGAAAACGATAATTACATATGTTTGTACTCTCCCGAGATACATCTTTTTGATTTTTTAAACACAGAAAGAATTTAAAGGTTCTGTGGTTTTGTTTTTTTTTCTTTCCTGGAAAGAAAGAATGCATAAGCCAAAATACTTTTCCTCTGAAATCATAAACAAACAAACTCCCTTTCCTCCTCCAAATATGCTAAATGGCAATGTGATGCTGACAAGAAAGCACAGTGACAGCTGTAATGTAGATGCATGGATATACGTAATTTTACATCATTTAAAGTCCTAAGAAGGAAAATGTCTTGCTTGGAATGACAGAAGGTGAATTATCAAGCATTAGTGCTGGACAAATAACAGACTTTCTTAACAGCAATAAAAGTTGATACCAACTCTGAAACTAGTTTGATACCTCTCCTCTCAAATGTAATTCCATTTTACTTGGATTTATTTTTCTTTTTAAACTATTTTGATTATTTAAGATGTGTCTGTCAGATTTTTGTTTGTTGTTTCTTTTTTTAACAGCCTTGTTTTAAACAAAGCATAAGAAAATATTTTTAAAAAATATTGAAGGAATTCTGCATTTCTCAAGTAACACTTTTTATTTAAAATGTTGAAAGAGGCTTGCCCAATTCTCTTTCTTTAATTAAAACATGACTGCCATTCAGCCCAATATGTGAAGTTTTAAAACCTTCCAAAACTAATTTTTGGGAAAACCTTATATACTTAGAAAAGCCTTCATCACAGACTCCTAAGGAGCATTCAAGAGCACAATATTTGGCTCCAGCTTCCTTTATTCTTCCTTTTTTCTTAACACCATGCTGTGGGGGAAATGCATGAAAAGCAAGGTTAATGATGAAGGTCAGTACCAGAATGGTTTTTTTTAACTTTGTCAGGGCAAGGTTCTCCAGCAGAAATGTTGTATCTTTTCCTTACTGAAATCCATCAATGGCACAACACAGTGGCACACCATGGACAATGTGAGGACAAGACACTTTCCCTATCCTACATAGAAGGAATATATGATGTGCAAGGAAAAGCAATCAAAACCCAGGGAAAATTACTATAATTGACACACTGCTGACTGTGTACCACTGCAATCTTTTTTAAGGTTGTCTTTAGCTATACATTTTGCCAGATTAACTCTCAGTACAGAAAGTACCTTTGTGCACAGAGTACAAATTTCAGCAAGTTACATCTGACTCAAATCAAAGCTACCAAAGTACTACGTGTCAATCTGCTTCCCAGGAGGCTATTTCTGTGCCTGCTTCAGATTTTTGTCCTCAGCTCTTTCTGCAATAGAGAGGTCCACCACCCAGTTTACAGGCATTTACTTTTTGAGTTTTAGGAAAGAGAGAAGTGCCTAAAATATCACTGACAAATAAAGCAGCAAGCCTGGAAAATTTCAGCTCAAAAGCCAAAGATTCCAAATGAAATTAGTGACAGAAAAGAGTGGGTAAAAACAGAAAGGCTGTTAAGTTTCATGGGTGGTGTCATTCAAGAGGATGAACAGTACAAGAGGCAGACCCTACAATTGAAAACCAAAATCCTGGCATCTTGACATCATCATGCCAAGCTCCAAATCCCAAAATCCTCTGCACTCTGGTTTCTTTATCTGTTAAGTGTGTACAATAGTGTTAGTCTAACTGCAGCATAGAAAGAAATGTTTAATCATGAGCATCAGCTTTAAAGGTCGTATGATTTTTTAGGAACATTAAAAAAGTCATTTTAGTTATAAAAATCCTCGTTTTCTGTGCTGTTACTTTTTAGATACTTCTGCCATTTTCAGTCAGGGAAGCTACTTTTCCTTCTTGGGGTTACACAATTAAAAGCTTAATCCTTCATACCTTCCTTAAAAGAGGAATCTTACTGATATGAAAGCTCCTAAGATATCAGTAGGCATTTTGGCATCAACAGAGTTACAAGCACAGGTGCAAGAGGTGCAAGAAACTTCCCCAGGCCGTTAAAGGACATAGCTATAATTTATCACCAGTGCTTCATTTCCTTTCATCTCCAGCTGGCCAACGTTCTTCTCATGTCAGGGGATGACCACCAGTGGCAGGACATGTCTGTCACCACTGTACCAGTGCAGGACCAGATGGAGGAACACAGGACCAGATGAAGTTTGTGTCACTGTGGGCACTGTAGAACATAGTCCCTCTCTTTGTCTACAAAAAGTACTGCAGGCCCTTGTTGCTCCTACTGGGAGGCAGTTTTATGACCTCACTGTACTGAGGGGTAGAAATCATCTCATTTCCATTTTAATCCTACTCGAGGCCAAGTTTATGCCCACTTGTTCTTATGCAAATATTGCTCTTGGGTTTAAATAGCTTTTTCCCCTCTCTGGCATTTAGCCCTGGATGTATTTATAGAGTGCTGTCAAATAGTCTCTCAACTCTATTTTGCTAAACTAAACAAGCCAATCTCTTTTAGTTCCTTCCCATAAGATAGGATTTTCAATCTTTTAATATCCACACTAGACTTTCCATATGTTCTAGTTTTATTTCAACTTTAATGCCTTTATTTTAAAGTAAGCATGAAATATTCCAAAACATGCTTTCCAGTGTCCTGTACAATGGTACCAGTGGCTTGCCTGACATATTTGACTTCTCTGCTGTTTCATCTCTGTCACATTGTTATCATGTCACTAGAGAGAATAGGATGGACAGTTAACCATGAAGTTTTAGCCCAAACCTCAGCCACACATAGTAGCACAGTTAGGTAAGCATTAAGTTAAGGACATTTCCACAGCTAGGTAAGCATTTCCAATCCTCAGCGCTCCAATTTCCTAATAGGTTGAAGAGGGAATTTTCACTGGCATGTGTGCAACATCTCATTTTTAAGGTGAATGCTTGTGGCAGTGTGCCTCAGGGAGACAAAGAGTTAACATTGTCCCACCCCAAACCCCTTGTGAAGGGCAGCCCAGGTGTTCTGATTGGGTTTGAGTCCCTGGGGATTTCTCCCTTGGTGTGCTTCTACTGGTCCCTGACCCTGAACTCCACCCTCAAAGGTGGAAACCCTTAAGAGTTCTGTCCCTCAAAAACCCCTGCTGTGCCTCTGTTCGGAGCTCTCTGTTCTCGACCTGAGTTTGTTCCAATGCTGAATAAATGGTTTCATGAACCAGGAGCCTGTCTTGTTGGTGTTTGATGCTGGTCCCCAGAATCCTGCTGCTTCCCTGGACGAGATCCTGAGGTTGCTGACTGCAACAAATGCTGACCATTAAGAAACAAGAAAGTAATATGCTCCACCAAGGTTGATCTTTTTTCCTCCCTCAGCTTCCCCCAGCCCTAACTGGACGAGGCTCTGTGTCCAGGCATCTGCTCTTATTTTGAAACCAGAGATATACAAAGTCATCTCCAGATATTAGCCTTGATGAATCCATCCACATCCACAGACTTAGACAGGAATAGTTCAGCCCACTGTCTCCCCCTACTACTGCTGCCCCTGCATGGCAGAGCACCACCGATGTGGCACTGGAGGCTATTGAACCTTTTGCTGTCACACCAACAGTTCCAAGGCTGCACTAGTGCTGCCCAGCTTTCCAGCTTTCTTCCCTTCAAACCAGAGCTAAGCTACAGCCATTCTCTTTCACTCTCAGCCACTCTGTGCCAAAATAAAAATCAGTCAAATGGAACAGAAATCCCAGAGCAGCAGGCAGTGTGCTGACTGTGTTGCTCTCACCAGCTGTGACAGCCTTGCAGTAGGAGTGGAGCAGCAGGTAATGTGTGCACATAAATGGCAATGCTACGGCAGCAGGATAAATCCAAGTGTTATTGATGGATGCACCACTCTCTCCTCTCTGCAACCCACTGCTCCTCAAGGCCCTGAAGCATTTTGTCTTGCTCTTAATTTTATCTTTCCCCTCTCCAGAACTAGTCCTCAAGCCAGTGCCCAAAGAGGCAATTTCTTGGTAAGAAAGTGTAGCTGCCCACAAACCACAGTTCTGATGAACATTTAGCCTGAATAAGTATTTCTTCAAGAATCCTCGGCCACTTACCTTTACAGAACATGTTTTAAGAATACAAATGTATTAATAGCATCCTCGAGATGTTTCTTCTTTCTGTTGTTTTCTGTTGTGGTGCCAGCTAAGGATGCTTCTTAAGGGGCTCACCAGGGGATGCGTTAGGCAACAAGATGACATCAGCCTATGGTGCTGAGAATAGATAAGTTTAACAGCTAAGAGTAGATGAGATAACAACAACAAGCAGTAGTAAAGCACTGTAATTTACCAGTTATCAGCATTACTTGATGTGATCTAAATACCTATGGTCCGTTTTCTCTCCCATTTTAACTCATGTTTTGCCTTCCCACCTGCCCTGTGAGAAGTTGTGGCTTCTGCCACATGTGTGCTCTGAGTTTTTCATAGATGCACATGCCCAGTCATCAGTATCCTTGCTTTTTGCTAGGCACAGATTTAAGAGAAAGAGCTATAGAAGTACTGAAGCACCTTCCTTTCCCTTTCATGAAGCGTGTAATTCTCACATTACCCTAAAAAAATTATAGCATACTACCAGCTGGAGCTAAATTGGGTTTACAAGTTAAAAATCCTTCCTTGTCCTTCCCACTGAATTTCCTGTACCATCCTGTACATTCCACTATCCTCACTCACATATACAGGTCACTTCCTCAAAGTGTAACGCATCTTTTTTTTCCTTAAGATTTAAAAAGCATTTGCACATTTTATTAAGTCAAACCCATAGATTTGCACTCACTTGCTCACATTGCCAAATTTGTAATACCAGAAGAGCTCTCAGTGGCCTGCAGAACAGATATTTATAACTATTATAATGGCACAAAAATTAATGTATCAGGTTAAGGTAGAACTAAAACCATCATTTGGGCCTTGGTTTTCTTCTTGTTATCTTCACATGCTTGGACTTCTTTGACATGTAAATCTAACTTTCAGTTACAGCATTCCTTTAGTGTTTTACCCACATGTCACTGAGTAGAGCAAATATTTAACTTTCTCATTTTTTATTCCCAAAAGTACACTTGAAACCCCCATATAAGAAATACAGAATTTGCTGCTGCATCACCAAATTGCAAACAATATATGTCAGATATAGTTTATCTTGAAGTTCGGGTCTTAGATTCACCCATCCAATCAGGTAGGATTGTGTGGCTTATCAGGAACTTTGCACTTCCACAGCACCAGAAGGTGGCTCAAGTCCTACAAATACACGTGCACACAGCACTGAAGAGAGCAGTGACCAACAGAACAGCAACAACAAATTATTAAGGAACAGAAAACTCTGGTAGGTCTCATAACAACACTTTCATCATGCAGAACTCCTGCACACAGATTGGATGCTGAGGGTAGCAACCAGCTTCCCCGTCTTATAAATACAATATGTATATTAAAATATTACTGTTTGATACATTATATGCTTTTAGTGATCACATACAACTGTTCATCTACATGTATTTTTTTATATGTCGTGAACAGAGACTTTACAATTCAATTTAATGACCAATAGTTTGAAGTGACAGAAGAGTATACCTTTATTTAAGAAATCCTTTTTGGGTCCTTTCAGGTCAAACAATTCAACTTTATTACTAGTTTTTACAATATTTACTCGGTTAGTAAATAAAACAAAAATGTGTTGCATTTCCACTCTTACCCTTCAGTAAAATAGGAAGTTTAAAATATCAGATTTGGATGAAATCAGAACTCATAATCTTGAACTAGAGATGATCTTCACTACAAGAACTTCTCCCAGAAAGACCACATCAGACTTACAGATTGTCCTTTCTATTTAAAGTGCCATGTAAGTTTTTGGAGAGTTGGAATGGGTGTTGTTTCAGTGTCTGAGTTTTTGGTTTTTTGCTTGCTTGTTTTTCTGGTTTCAGTAAATTTGGGGAAATGTTAGTTGAGTCACATGACTTTCATTGTATATTGTCCCAGCAGCAGCTGATATTTCTTTGAAGATGCTCTCTAACACAACATAAATATTTGGCAGTCAACTACACTGAAACTTGAAACACTCCAGAAATGCTAAGAAATGGATATTTCAAAGATATCTTCAAATCTGGATGCTCAGTTCCCTTGCAAAAATTCTCTGAAAAAATATTCATAAAAATTGGGAAATTCAACATTCCAATACAAGAAATTTCCACAAAATCCTGACAAAAATTAAAGCTGTGAGATGCAAGAATTCAAAATTTATACATTTATGTCTTTTTTTTATCCTTCTTAAACACATAAATAAAGTCTGAGAATCTCAGACTTTATTTTTTTTTCAAATTTTTATTCAAATTTTTTTGCTTTTTTTTATGAAAAGAAAAACCAAAAAAACCCCAAGCCATCCTGGTTTGAAGTGCAAATTTCCATCTAGGAGAAATAGGTATCTGCTTTTTTCATCTCCTTAGAGTCAATAAAATAAAAAGGTTATCCATCAATTTTAGGGCCTTTTATTGCCAAGTGTCTCAGAATGTATGCTTTACCCTTCCTGAATTAGACAGTGAAAGTAAAAAGCCTGTGTGAGATTTATGATATCCTTCAACTTTCATCATGGGGAACACCATCGGCCCCTCACAAACAAACAAATAATACAACAAAAAACCCCATACCAAACAACAACAACAACAAACCAAAAAGCCAAAAATTCCTGATTCTAAATCACTCTAAGCACCAGCTACTGATATTCAGCCAAGTTTTATAAAATTTTTGTTAAGAGAGAAAAGTGGTACTAAAGTATTTTAATGTGCTTGACAAAGATGGTTCAGATTCCGAGCTAATCTGGTCTCTGGGACTTGTTCCTCTGGTCTTATTGTGACTCACCAAACAGCTTCCCCAAATTCCTCCTCCTCCTCTACTGAAGAACAATCGCAACTCAAAAATGATAGCTATGGCACAGATCACTGCCATGAAGTGTGGAGTTTTTGCAGAACCACAGTTATAATTCTTTAGCAGCACTAACAAGAGCCAAACCTCCTTGAGGGTTAGAAATGCTTTCAACTGCCTCATCTACCACTCTTATGCTTATGGGCATCTCCACTGAGAAGAGCAGAATCTGAACCCAGGTCCTAGGTATTAGGTACATTGTATTATGGCTGCTTATAATTATGGCTATTGGGTAAAACTTAATGACACCTGAATGGTGCAGTAGACACATCTGAGAGACAGGATGCCACTCAGGGAACCCTGGAAAAGCTCAAGAAGTGGGATCACATCAACCTCAATATTCAACAAGGCCCAGTGCAAGGTCCTCAGCCTGGGTCAGGGCAACCCCGGGCATCAGTGTAGGCTGGGAGATAAAGTGATGGAGAGCAGTTCTGAGGAGAAGGACTTGAGAGTGCTTGTGGAAGAAAACTTGTACATGACCTGGCAATGTGGACTTGCAGCCCAGAAATCCTGACATGTTCTGGGCTACAGCAAAAGCAGCTTGGCCAACAGGGTGAGGGAAGTGATTCTGCCATTCTACTCTGCTCTGCTGAGATCCCACCTGGAGTGCTGCACCCAGCTATGAGGTCCTCAGTATAGAAAAGACAGTGGACCTCGTTCACCTCCTCCCTGTGAGGATAATCAGAGAGCTGGAGCACCTCTCCTGCAAGGAAAGGCAGAGAGAGTTGCTCAGCCTAGAGCAAGAGAAGGCACCAGGGAGACTTAATTGCAGCTTTTCAATACATAAAGGCTTTTAAGAAAGTTGGGGACTGACCTTTTATTAATTAGGGCATGTTTCAAAGGGATAAGGGACTACCATTTTAGAGGGACATGGGACAATTGTTTTAGACTAAGCTAGCGTAGGTTCCAACTAGATATATTGAAGAAATTTTTGGTAATGAGAATGATGAAAGACTGGGAGAGGTTGCCCAGAGAGGTGGTAGATATGCCATCCCTGGAAAAAACAAAGGTCAGGTTGGACAAAGGAACCTCATCAAGTTAAGGATGTTTCTGCTCATTGTGACAGGGTTGGACTAGATGACCTTTAAAGGTCCCTTCCAACCCAAACCATTCTACCATAATTGGTTTTTGTATTGAAAGCTTCTAAGTTGTGTTTTGTTATGAGGACGTATTTTTGTTTTAAAAAGTCATTATGATAAAGAGCCTAAATGTACTCAGATGATAAATACAGGCTCAGTAAAAATTGACCATGCCTTTAAAGTAAGTGTACATGTCTGATAACAGTTCATAAAACAATATTGGTGTTCCTTTTCTCAATAGAATAAGCCAAAAGCCGGAAGGGAAGGGAGGCACCAGGGAATCTTGGGATGTCCAAATTACTGTAAGTGGACTCCATTTCCTAGTGTTCTTTGTCTTGCAAGGGTCAAGAAGGTTGAATAGTGTGTTAATGAGTATGGCTGCTGTTTTAAAAGAAATATACCAGAAAACCAGTCTAAGGCTTGAACAATATTCTTAATAACCCTTTATTTTTATGTTTTTCCACACAGATACAAGACTCTGCTTTGCAGCAGTAGTGACAGATAGTTGCCACACTAATAGTTATCATACCGATTCAAATCTGTTTATCTTCATTTAAACAAGCTAGATTTCTAAAGGTTTTGTTATCCCTTGAGCTGGAAGACGAACTTCTCTTATTTATATTAGTTGCTTAAAACTCCCCTGTGCTATGTGCTGCACAGTGGTATAGTAAGAGCGTTCCATCCCGAATCACTCACCATATAAACATAGGAGATACAGGAGATATTTTTCTTGCTTCTAGTAATACAGACCCAAATCAGGGAGTGACTTAAGCTTGCTCAAGGTCATGTAGGAAACCTATAGTACAGCTGCAGTATATTTATTTTTTTTAGCTCTAACCTGTCGGATGCTGCTGTTGCTGTCTACCAACAGGATTGGTGTCACTTCTTGAAAGAGACTGAAGCTGTCACTACATGTCCACTAATGTAATGTTCACTTGCATTTGTCTGTCAGCCCCTACCCACATGCAGCCCCAGACTTCTTCCAGACCATTAGTCCCAGTGAAGCTGAGTCACACCTGTTTGCTGGAAGCATTTGTAGCATTTCCTCCATAGCAGTCTCTCACCACAAAACCCAGGGTGCCAGTTTTCCATTGCAAGCATAAGATTTGCTCTAAAGGGATGCCTATGGATATTCCTTTAACCACAAACCCAGAGTAATTTTACAAATAAATTGAGACACAGTTCAATTCCCAGCACAGACTGGGAATCGACCAGGGCAGCTGACATAGCTGCAGTGATACAAATCCTTTAATAAAAACCCATGCTACTGAATCCACTGTTCTCAGTAGTGCACTGTGGGTTTGGAGAATACGACAAACACCACATGAACATTAATTAAGCACAAGTCAAAGCTCTAAACATCTTTAACAGTAATCATGGCACTCTGGAAGGCCTGATTAGCCATTGCGGATGTGTGGTCTCACCTGGCATCTTCCTCAGGATCTTCTTTCTATCACACCCCTGCTCGCGGCTACTATCACTGACAATTCCAGAACAGATAGAGTTCCAACATGTATCTCAAGGGGAACTCTGGAAATAAGGATATGCCTGCCACTTCCATGTGCCATTAATTCTGGGACATAAAATCATTGAGTGCAAGCTCTTGGCATTTCAGTGCTCTGACAAGTACTAAAGAGCCAAAGTGAGCACCTGTCCAGCTGCTTAACAGAATCAGGGCCTTCATCACAGGCAATACCACAGCCATTAAAATTAGGCTTGGGTTCATAAAAGTCTATTGCACATTGAATTTTCTTGATAGAAGGTAAACATTGACTGCATATTCTGTTACAGCATATGAACAGCAAGGTACTTTTTTAAAGCCAGTACAGCTATTACATACATATGTGTTTTTTTTAAAGTCTGAGCTAGCAGAAGTCACTTCAAAACATATCAAAGGATCATTACCACGCTCAGTTTAAGAGCAGGACTGACATAAGTGCTAGTGCAAAACATCAACAAAGCAGAGCATAAATCTTTTGAGCCAGAAAATACTCTTTTCAGAGGTTATTTTTCCTTCTATAGAGCAACAAGGTAATCTTCAAGCAAACAGAACAAGTGAAGGAATGACTGACTGAAGGCCAGGCTTGTTTTTCACCAACGTAAAAGCATTCACACCCTGGAACAAACAGCAAGTTATTCCTTTCCTTGGTCTTCCTGTTATTACAGCTTCTGGAAAGAAAGCCTATTTTGAAAGGATGGTGTCTTTGTATCTGTAGGTTCATTTTATATATACACTATACAGACATATTCATAGTCACATATGCGAATGTGCAAATAGAGGTGTTTATACAGTGGCCCCAACATTCAAACTTCTCTGTGAACCACAGTGATACACACAAAGTCTATTTCTTCTTTTTTAAGTATGTAGTTACTGTGATTAAATAATCACAGAACATTCAGGAGCTGGAACAGACCCTTATGTGAGGCTGTTCTCTGGGACAGCAGGGGAATAAGGGACAAATCCAAAATAGAAGTTTGGGGAATCCTGACAAGATTTACGCTGGAAAAAGCCTCTCCAGTAGCATGAAGCTCATTACCAGCATGTACTTGTTTACTGAGGCATGGGTTGTTGTTTCAACCAGCCTTTAAATTCCCAGCAAGCTGCAGCCTTCAAACCTCCGATCCAAGGATTTCTCCTAGTAAGGATCTGGGCAGCCTCCCTCCAGCTAGGGGAAAGCGCGAAGCATGGGAAATTTCAAAGCAGCAGACAGAAAAGGCTTTGCAGGGAAAAGGAGACAGATCTTTATATAGGACCAGAGCAGGCCAGGTATGTAAACATTTGCACAGCTATAAGCTGTGGGAGCACTCCTGTTGTAATCAACAAGATCTCTTAAACATGCTTAACATGAGGCTTGTGCTTACATACCTGGCATAAACGGAGACAGAACAAGAAACTGCGGGGCCTGCTTGCAGGGGGGCTCTCCAGTGCACACAGACAGGGAGCAACGGGGCCAAAGACCCAGACCCATATTGTCCTAAAGGCAACAGATAATTCTGGATGGCCAGTGAGGGGAAGGCTGATATCTACAGATTCACAGATATGGAAACAAATATCTAAGAATATATATATATATATACACATATATATTTCATATGTGTCTACATGTATACTGTTACATATATACATATATAATTATTATTATTTTAGTTTTTTTAAGATATATGTAAAAATCAGGCCATAAGCTACTCATAATTTCGAGATTCCCAAACCTAACAGTAGATTCTGCTACAAACTGGGCCCTAAATGTCAAGTACCAATGATGTTTAAGTGCTACTTAATTAAATTAGAAGAGAAATAGCATTCATGTGTTGATTCAGTCATTCAGAAGGATTTCATAAATTCACAGCAAGAACATAACTTATCCTTTAAGCACTCCAAGTTTTCACCTAATGGCTTTTTACTGGCAAAAATGCCTCATCTGTGCATTTAAAAATAAAAAGCTGTTGATTTATCTAGCCTTTTTAGATCCTACTGCCTAGAAACACTCTACACCTCCTTCTTACATTCAGTAGCCCAGAGCATCATAGCCCATAGGGCACCTGCTCCACAAAAGTGATCTTTGGTCTCAACAATATCCCACCAGGGACACTAATGGCAGAAGCCATCGCAAACTGAGTTGATATTCTGAATGCTTCAGTGAAACAGAAAGACACATTAGTTAAATGCAGATTAGCAAAAAATATATTTGAGTCCCAAACAGACCTGTGGGGGCTCAGTTATCTGTGAAACAGGAGCAAAACTTTGACCAGAGCTTTTTACTGATGGAAATACTAAAGCCTGGACTACATAAAAGGAATACCTGATGTATCACATACCATGAAAAAGAATGAGTTAAAAATAATGGACATATGGAATACACATGTAAGTAAAAATTGAAGCTTAATTACTTATATAGTATAATAGAATCAATGAAGAGAGCTTAAATGCCAACCTGAGCTCCAGAATTTTCAAGTCAGCAAGAGTCCACTATTCATCTTGAAGAACTAGATTAATTCCATGCATCAAAATGTCTTAATAACAGTACATAACAACAAAAAACAAGAAAAAATTAATCAAGTCATATAATCCAAACCTACATCCAATGTCTAAGAGAAAAAGATAAGAGAAAAAAAAATAGAAATATCATGTTTAGAAATTGATTTAAAAGATAATTCTTGATTTTTTCACAAGAAAGTAAGTTTGAGGAATTTTTCATGTCACCAGAATCCCTAAATACAAATTCAGTTTCTTCAAGCATTTGCCGATTTCCTTAAAAAAAAAATAAAAAAAATTTGAAAAGACAACTACACCATATGTATTGAGTAGTATTAAAAAAAAAAAGAAAAAAAAAAAAAAGAAAAAATAACCAACACAAAAAACCCAACTCTTTCTTCTGCTTTTTATGAAGAAAGGTCAGGAAACACCAACCCCCTATTTTAGCATGCAATTTTTTTTCCTGCCTAACACTTGCCAAAATCCATTCTTTATCTGAGGCAGATAAAGAATGTGTTTAATGTAGAGCACCTTATTCTTCTAAACACCCACGTAGCTTTCTGAAGGTTAACAGATGCATCAGAGAGAGTAACAAGACACTGAACTGAATCAGAATGGTTTTTAAAATTTGATTGCTTTGTTATACTGCTGTTAGCTGCCATGCAACCAAACAAAACCAGTGCTCCTTTTGAGGAAAACTTTTGCCATCTACATCAAACTTAGAAGAGTGAAGTGTCATGACTTAAGTTCATTAGAGGTTACAGCAGCTTATGTTTAGATATCTTCCAGGAATCTGTTTTCAAAGCAGAAATGTATGTCCTATGGTAAGTAGCACAACTTTACTCCAGCACCTCAGTTACACCAGCTGCATCCCTCTTACCTGGATGGACACTTGTCTAGCAATGACACCAGAATGGAAAGGATGGCTGTTGAGACCACACTCCATAGCTCCACTACATTTGGGACTAAAAGTTCTCTTAAACAACATGGCTTTGGCTGTGTTTCACCAGAATGTTAAGTTTATGTCCTTCAACACATAAGAAGCAGTACTGAAAGACAGGACATTACTGTCTAGTGGTGAGTGCTGCCATCACATTTACCAAACCATGAGTTATAGCCCTCTAGTCATCAATTGTCTGCACAGAAGTGCCCTGCTGCACACTCCCATCAGCACCATCTCTGGGCCCTCTGTAGGCCTGGTTCCTCCCACACAGTGGAAGGGTCAAGCGAGCCTGATCTCTGCAGTTCCCAGGGGAAGAAAACAGCACAAGTCCAGCTACAGGAGTGATCAGTTTGAAGAACTAGACTTAGTTAAGTTCCCCACCACCTCTGCTCTGATTTGGCAAGAGTTAAAGTTAGAGGATTAGAGAAAACAAATGTCCTGTTATTTTAGAAAAGTTAATTCCTGGAATGGTTTCTGCCAGGGGGCCACAGCAACAGAACAAACAAAAAGAGAGAGAGTCAGGGCAATTCTTTCCAATCAAGTTGGCATACACCCCAGAGATTGTTCAGCAATTCTCCAGGATCAGTGAGAAAAAGTCAGATGTGGGAACATAGCCTTGCCTTTGCAAGCATCAGCAACCTTGTAAACACTGAGTGTAAGCGCTCCAAAGTGAGCGGAACATGAAACCGGGCTGTGTTCCCATCTGGTGTGTACTGGTGTCATTCCACCCACAGAAAGCTGAGCTGTGTGGTTCAGCTCTCCTCTTGGGACTGTGCTCCCAGGTACCACCAGTGCTTCCAGTTGCAACACAACTGCGTGCAGAGGCTCTGTGGGAATCTCCCTCTCGAGCCTGCACAGGCAGTTGTTCCCCAGCTGCAGCAGCTGGAGGATACACAATTCTTTGTCACTATTTTAGATCTCACTAGGGATGAGGAACTAGACTTAGATAGGGCACCCTCAAATTGCTCTACCACAACACTTGAAGAACTGGAAGAGGCATATTTGCTCCTTTTGGGCAATGAACAAGTGTCAAAGGAAGGTTAGTTTTAAGTTAACTGCATAGGACTCCCTCCAAGCACCACAAGGAAGAGCTAAAAGTCAGGACAGAAACCAAACAGTTAAACTGCATTCCTCTCAAAGTACCCATTAAAAGAAAAGCCCTTCTCTTTAGCCAGCTTCAAATCCAGTATTCTGCAAAAGTGAATTAGAGTGGCTGGAACAGAGCTTTTCTAAAGCAGTTTACATTGGACAGATCACAAGAACAATAATCACAAAACATGCTTTCTGTGAACCTTCCAAATTATCACATTTCTTCTTTTGACAACTGAAAACATTCATAGGGTGGGGGGAAAGTCTGAAATCTAAGGGATAAGTATACAGCGGTTTTAAGAGCTGATGATCTGAAATAGGAACAAAAGCAAAAAGAAAAAAAAAGCCAGGCCTTTTGAGTGTAGCCCAAACCCATAGTGATAGAAGAAATCTGATACTTTCTTGGTGACAAATTCCAAAAGCACAACAAGAAAGACAGCTACTTTCCTCAAAATTTATAGCTATGAGAAAAGACTAGTTATTCATATCACTAACATCCAAGTAAAATCAGTACGTCATTATTCTGATCAAACACACAGAAACGCCTGTTCAAGGGCAGTCCTTGCCCCGAGACATTGCAAAGCAACTGGATAAACCAGAGGACAAGAGGAGGAAGTGTGACAAAGAGAAATTCTGGGTGACGCCAGTCAGCAAAGAGCTCAGGGGATGCCCTTTTATGCCCTCGGATTACCTGCCATAAATTTCTATGTGAGAAACTAAGTGTCAGTGGTGGCACTTGTCATTGCACCCTGGTCTTTTTACACCTGCAGACCTGCAGTGCTGTAAATGTTCTGGCAGTTTTGCTGGCTTTCTTTCCCACAGGCAGGCACTCACAGATTTGGCATGACAAAGCGACCCAAATCATTCAGCTAACAGCCAGCAGGACCTACCCTGCTCCACAGCCTAGAAGCCTTCCTTCATCCCTGCCTGGCTTTAAAATGATTCTTGGCTGTATCAGAGTCATCTCCTTTCCAAGAGAGGGACAACCCCAAATTTCAGGTTCCAAATACCCTACAAGGCCTCCCTCCGAACTGCTGTTCCTCCACCACAGGCCTGCACTGAATCCTCCCTGCAGACCTACTTCTCAACAGGGGTAAGGTCTGTGACCCCAGCTGGCTCCCAACACACCCTGCTGTGTGCTTCTCCTCCCTGCAGCGCCCACAGCTGCATTCCTTGAAGGAGAGAAGGGGACACCACACATACTCCTCACCTCTGCCTTACTGCTCTGCTTTGGAGTTGCTCTCAAATGAGTCAAACAGCAAGTCCATTGCTGGTGCACCCACAGACTGCTGCTCTTCCCAGGCAAATCCTCTTTGCATTGGCAGTGTAGTCTGGAGATGTAAAAGCAAGAACATTTTTCAGATGGTGGTGTCTAAAACAAGTATCTTTTGGGCCCAAATACATTTTCGCATACTTTCAGTCTCTTCAGGGCTTTAAATGCCAAAATTAAGATTTGAGCATGGCAGGCTTAAAGGTAAGTTACTGACATTAAATATGAACAACACCCTGAGCTCCTGATTTTTCTTTCTTTGGAAGCTGTTGCATTTCCACTCTGACTTGCATGGAAGCTGAACATTTAAAAGTGTATGGTTTGATGTGACTGCATAGGTCACTTAATTACTATTCATTTTACACTTTGGGTGCAGATTGCAAAACTGGATATTTGCTGAAATCAAATGGACTTTTTATTTTGTTTTGCTCTGAACAGCTGATTTCAGTAAGTAATCAGCAAGGCTCAAATGACAGGTTTAGCACATCTTCAGCAGTTTTAAATTTCTTCTGTATTTGAACGTGCAAGATTTCAATCCACTTCTCATTGCTATCTGCTGTTCTGGAGTTCAAATATGTCAGTATTTCCTGGAATGCATATAAGCATTACAAATAAAATCAGACTGAAACTCACTTTCAAAAATTTTGGCATTATTGAGACCTACTTTTAAGTGTAGGCAGATTTAATGTTCATTTGTGTCCAGGAAGTTCAGAGGGCTCCACACGCACACCTTGAAAGCAGAAACAAACCATCTGAAATTAATGAGGCAAGTGTGGGTCCCATCTTTCTATCTGGGAAAGGTAGAGTGAAAAGTTCAAAACCAAAAACTTTATAAAATCAGGACTATTAATTAAATGCTGAGCCAGAACGTTATCAAAGGCAAGGAAGTAATTCCATGTGCTCCACTTGGCATGGGATCAGGCCCTTCGTTTGAAAATTTGCAGAGTGAGGAATATGGAAAACAACATAGTGTTACCCTGTGCTTTTTAAAGGGCAAAGTCTCTTGTCCACCCTTCTAGAGAAATTCTCTAACCAGGAAAGCAGTCAGCATATATCTCCAGATCAGGGAACTGATCTGGAATAATTGCCTAGGTAATTTGAACACATTTTCCAAGATTCAAAGAGCTTAATTTACAGTTAGCTGTCCCTGGGTTCCTCCCTGCCCTGGTTGTAGAGGTAGCTGTGCTTGATGGTCTGTCCATGTGTCTCTCCTCCCCCATGAAATTTCACCCCTCTGCTTGGTAACCACCAGGCACACTCCAGTGACCAAACAATGCAGTTGCCTAAGGCCCTTCCTGCAACCCTACTAAAATTTCTTCTCCACAAGGCTAGCCCAGGTCACTGCTAATGCTCTCTGCCTTTTCATGGCTGGGATCATTCACCACAGCTTTAAAGCTATGTGTCACTATCCAACCTACCTCAAGGATCAACCATGGCAACATGTATATGACAGATTTTGCTCAGTATACCAAGGCCATTCCCGTCCTTCCCATTCTATGCCTTTCCTACTTTTTTTTTTTTTTCCTATAATTTCTCATGTTTTATCATCTCTTTTACCTTTCTTCTCTTTTTTCCTTCTTTTTCTCTTGTTTTTTTTTTTTCTTTCCTTTTTTATTTTCTATTTTACCTCTTCTCTTTATTTTTTCTTCTTTTTTTTTGCTTTGCTTTTCTTCTATTTTTTTCTCTGCCTTAGATATAAAACCTTTCAGCTTCTACTAGAGCTGTCAGTAGTTCTTCATGGGAATATACATTGCAGCTAATCCCCTTAACCTTAAATTCACTATCCCAGTCAGAAAATGAGATTAACTTCCTGAACTTTTTGCAGTTGCTGCCAGAAAGGCCAAAGTTTAAAATCTTGTGATCTCGTTTTTATACGTAAGCAACCACTAGGTACAAAGATACTATCTGTTTATACCCAAATGATCTGTGGAGGTCTTTCACAAGCCCTTTGGGGAGGCTTCTCCTTGTTTCAGTAATGGGAAATTGGGAAACTGCGGTTGTTCATATTGGTTTTACAGGAAAAATAGAATGTCCTCACTTTGCAAAAGAATTTAACTTCTCTGCTATGCTGCAACACATGCATTTTTAAATCAACACAATGCCTCTGCAAGACAGACAATGGATTCCATCTGTCTAAACAGAGATGGCCTCTGCTATCAGGTCAGCTTGCAATCTTTACTTTGTCCTTCTGAATGGAAAGTAACAAACCACATACAGATAACCTATAGGAAGGGAATGGGACTTGCACAGCATCAAACAGGAAATCTGTAGCATACAGATTTTCTGATAGCCCTCAGTTTGCCCAACAACCACTGGACCAATCCTCTTCATGTGAGACTAAATTCTTAAAAGCTATGGGAGTCAAAAGAGCTATGATAAGTTCCATCCTTCCAAGAAGTGCTGCTACTGTATCTGCTACTGCTAATCTTCATCCTACACTTAAGAGTTTTGTTTCTCTCTCCTCTTCTGTGAGGAATTTGAAGAACTGTTTTTGATTTGACTTATAGAAAGATGTGGGAATGCAGTTAAAACTGTTTTCAGTCACACAATCCTTATTTTCATAGCACTGTAAGTGTTCGCATACAACCTTTTCAAAGACATGTTGCATAACATGAAAGAGAACATTTTTCAATTTAGATAATAACATCAGCTGGATCCCAGCATCCAGCTGCTGATATCAACAACCAGATATTTCAAAATCATCATTATTATTCAATTCCAATGTTTTCCTAGAAATAACTGTTAAAAATATCAGCTCCCTAAAGCAAAAAGAACCAAGCTGGACAAATTCCAGGCCTGCAAGGAAGCCAGCAATGACCTGCATTTTGTTCCGTGGACAAATATGTACAAGAGATGTCGCCAGCTCTTTATCAAAAATCTTGCTATAGCTTCTTTTCAGATCACATCTACGTACATTGTTTTATCATAATCTCTTCTGAATTTTCAAACAGTTCTTGATTATTTTAGGGTCTGATTCTGGAGTTTTTTGAGTGTTCAAGGCTGGCAAAAGTCAACAGTTCTCACAAAAAGCTACACAAAAAAGGTCAGAATTCCTCTCTTCTCCAAACACAGTTCAGTAAATGAGTATTCTGCTGATGTCACTAACATTGCTAATAGCATGGTCATTAAGACAAGTACAAATACCATATAAAGCCTTGTGTGGCATTTGATGCAAGAAACCCATCAATTTTTATATCATAATTTAAAGTGAAAGTACAATGATCCTACCAAAGGAATGAAAACCCTAATTATTTAAGGCTTCTGAATGAGAGCACAGAAAAGGCTGAGAGCTTTTACCATAGGAACTTAAAGCAATGAGGCTTTGTGTACCTGGAATGCACAAATTCATGGTAGAGGTTCAGGCTCCAACCCTACTGAAATCAACGTGAATACCCCTTCATTGCCTTTAAAGGACAATGGATTAGGTTTTTAATTGTTCAATATTTATGTCACAAAATAGATCTGTAATGTATTCAAACAGTTTTCATGCTTTAGGAGAATGAATTCAATGATTAGAAGTACAATGTTTCGGAAATCTGTGCTCTAAAACTTCACAAATGTAGCTGTAAATGCAAAGGAGAGAGGACAGCCAGTGCATTAGGAGGCAATTTGAAGAAATCAAGTCCATAAAACCACACAAAATGAGTCAGCTAGCAGGACAGACTCTTTGAAAGAATTAACAATTGCAAATTTGTTAACAAATTAATACTTCTACAAATTTAACATCATTGACTAAAAGTAATAGGCCTCACCAGGTCTTCAGACAAACTTCAGGTAGTTCATATTGTTTTGCAACCAGGATCTGCTGTGATTCAGTTTGGTAATGTAAACTTTTGTCAGACCTGTTACAATCGGAACTGTTCTAACAGATGCACACAGAGACTTGGGCTGAAATCAAGGCCATCAGCCCCACTACCACACTACAGAATCTGGAGCTTTCCGTCAACACGGATGCAACTAAGTCTCAAGCAGTGTTTTCTCTCTTTTATCCTGGTTATTCCTAAGGTTCTTTCTCTATCCCAACCTGTTCCCCAACAAACACGCATGGAGAGTTTAGTAGAGCGGATACGATACGAGTGGGCAGAACTGCCTCAGAGTACAGGCAATTGGACAATGTGGTTTGTTCATGAAGAATTTGGAAAAATGGTAGCCTAATAACACCTGCAGAGGTCTGTAGAGGGGCTGCTTCATTATCCCATTTTTCTCTGACTGAACCAAATTTCCCTGTTTTTTCTCTGACTAAACTGTATAAGCAGCACCGCACACTCACAGGATGAACACAAGTCATAAATCACTGGTGTTTAAGGCCACCTGGCCTGAGGATGATAGGGGCATGAGACACTTCAATTGCAACTTGCAGAAAACTCTGCAGTGGCTTTCTTGAATCAGTACTTCTGTCTTTCTGCTAAAAGTCCTTATTGTTTGCTTTGGGAAAGAGAAGGTTTTAATGAAAAGACCAAAAAAATATTATCAGAGAACTGTTACTTTTCTCACATGTTTGCTTTAGTCAAGGAGAAGAGAGACTCAGTGGGAAATGTACATACTGCTCTTTTTATACACAACTTTTTAATGTGAAACTTTACCTTCTCCTAATATGGATCTCCAAGAAATGGGGGCTACATATGCATTCCTCTACCAGGTTACACATCTTCAAATTTCTTTTTATACTTAAAAGGTCTTTTGGCTAGTTTGGGGTAGATGTCAGACAAATATTCAAATAGCTGACACACAGAAGCAATTGCAGTGAAGTGAGCTCCTCTCCAGTCTGCTTCCCTGAGTACCTTGTAAATAAGCAGTGTGACACTGCTCACTGTAAATTAAATCATATTGAGTTTTTTTATGGCAGGCAATTTAGTATACTCTTCACACTAAGATTTTTAAGAATTTCTTAATAAGAAAGGACTAATTGGTACTTACTAATTCATTTTTAGCTCTAGAGAATAGAAAAAAATTTGAAAATCAACAGCTTGTCTCCACCTTAACCCTTTACTGGGTACCCCTTCGTTGTTTCACACAGTCTGAGCCGAAAAATAATCTTTCAAAAGTTTCATGGGCCCTTGCCATATGTGATCCCTGGCATTTTTCTCATGTCAGTTCCAAATTCCAGTCACAACAGAAACATACAATAATTGAATTGATTAGTTGTCAGCTTTAAAAAGGTGACTGCATCACTGTTTATCACTGTATTTTTATCACATTGGCCAGTATCACGAAGGCTTCTGTGTAGGGAAGTTACTTGATCCTACAGGAACTGCTCCAAGGTTGGTTGGTTTTTTTTCACCAGCTAATAATCTTTAGCATTTCATCAGGTCACATTAAACTCAATGTACAAGCAGTTAAGAAAAGTACTGTATCTGGCACTGTTTAATGTCACTGACATGAAATGTGAGCAGCTGTGCCAGCATTCCTGAACTCAGAAAGTACTTTACCTTTCCTCTTTCTTTTGGAAATTAAATACATTTTAATATGTTTGGGGGAAATAAATACATTTTAGTACAGTGCTATAATGTCAGAAAGGTCAAAGGATTAACTGTGCCTTGTCATCTAGATAGTAAAAGAAATCAAGGTCATTTTAACCACAGAGATGCCTAGCTGCCTTTTATCTCCAGGATTACCAGGGCTGAGGATTTACAGTGCTCTGTGAGTGGCAGAGCTATATGGCAATTCAATAAAAATGCTCTCCTCAGTTTTTGAGTACACATATACACTCCCTGGAAGAACTATTTCTGACTGCAATTTTAGCCTCAACACATTACTGTCACTAGACATGTTTGGGACAAGCTTTAATCTCTGAAGAAGCAAGACCGAAACTCTAATTAATATCATCAGGCATCAATCTATTTCAATGAACTTAAAAAAAAAGGATTTTCATATTTTGTATACAAGCCAAGGATAAGGATATTTTCCCTTTCTCTGCTTTGTTTTTTTTTAAATATTTTTTAATATATTAAAAGATATACAAATTTAAAAATAACATTTTTATTTTATATACCTGAGAAGAAAAAGAGCATTTCCCTTCATTGCACTAAAGTGATTCTCTTTAACAGACTATTCTTCATATCAATATGGCTTCACTGGCCTTTGCACATTAGGTGGATCACTGCTGAGCCTGGTGAGCTTCTGATAGTTAGCAGATTGTTCCTCCTGGCCACTAATCAAAAAAGACCTACTTTTGCATGTCTGTTCCATGCCATCCATTGCAGACAAGCATGGGAGGACTTCCCAAGTGCATGGGAAGGTTCTGGGGAAGAGTTACCAGGAACAAGATCCATGCAGGAGCAAGAAAAATCCATTACTTTCTGTTTGACTGTTATTTGATTGTACTTTTCTGTTGATGCATTAAAATATCCCTCAGTGAGATTCTCAGGCTATGCAAAATCCTCCCAACTCTGCCTGACCAGTTTTGCAGTTTTCTGGGTGATTTATACTTGGTCTAGAGCTTTACTAGCTTGCATGGAAAAGAAAGGAAGACAGTTATATGAGGAGGGCTGAGGAAACGCTTTTAATAGTGAAGATAATAGAACAATGGGATCCCCCAATACAAAGAACGAAGCCAAAGTGGCCATGAACCGTGCCAAAATGGAAAGCTCCTTTTCTAATGATAGCTAAAGCTTTCTGACAAACATTGTATAAGTGGGTTCAGTTCGTAACTAGACAACAGACGTGTCCCGTATCACTCTTGGTTTTGGGGGCTTTTTCTTCATTTTTTTTTTTTTTAATACAGTGATGTATAAATCAAGCCAATTAAAGCAAATACCATACACACTCTCACACCATGGCAGCACCAGAAGACTATTTTCCAATTTAAGCAGAGAAAAACAAACATTCATTGCTAGAGGCAGCTGTGTATAGTCATCACAAACTACATTTCTTCCTTGAAAGTGGAGGGATCTCAGTTTATGAGTTCCAGAATCCCATGTGATGTCTGATTCCAAGTTTTGAGGTACAAGAGAAAACCATTTTGAAATTACAATATTGTCAAAATGCAACTGAGCTCTATTCATGCAACTGACACTTATCCATGAAGATTCTTGGGAAGAGTGCAGCAAATTTATTTTTTAATTTTCTTCTGCATCTATTTGTTCATTTTTAAAGGAAGTATGCTTTAAAAAGCTTAAATATTATCATGTTAATTATTTAAATGTCTTCCAAATCATCCAAAACCAAAAGACTAAACCTTATGAAAGGGTAAAACTTCATGATCAGATGCTGGAAGCTAAAGGACTTTCTAGCTTCCACCTATTTAAAGGCTTCCATTTATTTCTGAAGAGTAAGCATCAGTCTGTGTGTGAGTGTTTGACTTAAACACTGAGAAATGGTATCTGGATTCCTCCTGTTGCAGTAACTGCTGGAGGTGAGACAAAATAATGCCTCTGATTATCCCTTTAGGCATTTGACTGTCAACACAGCAAACTGGAAAGGAGCAACACTAATGAAAAAAGAAAAAGAAAGGGAAATACTGTTTGCATGTGAACTCTGCACAAAATACTTTATGGAGTTTAAAGCCCAATATTCAGCTTATTTAAACCAGCATTACTATGTTAAAGTCACAGCAGCTCTGCCAATTTACTGTAGCTAAGGATGTGGTGATTAGCTATTTCCGTTGCTTGGAAAAGCACAGGGAAAAAACCCTGATTTTTTTTAGAAATCCTTTAACAAAACTGAGCAATATTTTATTATACCTTGTGTATGCGATTCTTAGAAATGTGGAAAAAAGAACCCTTTGGGAAGTAAACCCAGAAAATTTATTTCTGAATGTTATCTGACAGTATTTTGCATTAGTAAACAAGGCTTAGTTTAATATCAGATTATCCATTTTATATGAAGCAGAATTCAAATTTCTGCTTTTCTCATTAAAAAGGGGATGTTCCCCTTAGATTAAAAGGAAGGTGGACTATATCAAAACCCCTTCCAATTCAGTTTCAGTTCTTCCCCTATGGTGTCCCAATTCTCAATTCAGACTTACTTCTATATTTATTTTAGAAGTCACTCTTCCAGGATCTCATGATGTCTTTAGCACATGGATAGAGTATGGTGTTTGGTGCCAGGAATGCAGTGCAGAAAAAAAAAATTAGAAGAACACAAAAACTAGAGAAAACAAGCAAAAAAATGGACCAAAACACTCGGATTCAAAAATGAGCAACCACAGTGGGGTTCCACTGCAATTTGATTATGTAATAACCTCTTTTCTTCCCCCAGAAGGTAATTCAGAGTTGTGAAGTTCAAATGTAACACAGAGGATCTTGTTTGTTAGAGTGGAAACAAAGTGACAAGCCAGTTATAATGCCAGGCCTGTTTCTGATACTTTGAAAGAAACATGGACATTGTGTGTTGAGTGTTGATTTTACTTTTACTCAGTTCTAAGACTAGAAAGGCTTTGCCTCGCTCCCAGTGCAAGCACAACAAAGGTTAAACCCTTGCCATACACTGAGTTTACTTTAGCTGTAAATTATATACTGTCACAGGGGAGCCTGGGATGTCTCCTGTGAGTGAAGAACTGCCAGATGGGTTTATAGAGAATAAATGGCTCTCCTTTAATCTTTTCCTTACTATTTCTCACGGATCAAATTCTTCCACCTTCTTCCTCTACATGGTTCCTTACTCTCAAGAGTGATCCTATTGAAGAACATGGTATTATGAAGTTTGAGGAAGATCTGTCACCTCTCACCACATTTTAACAATGGGGGTTGACCCGAGTCAAAAGTATGGTGCAGATTTCAACCTGTGCTTTCTCCATAATGAAGGTGGTTTGGATGGTAACTAGAGTTAGACACAGGGATCAGTACCTAGCCACAGAACCAGACTGAGCCATCCGGCAATTTTTGGTATTTGACATTCAGCACGTGGTTTTCTGTGAACCAGTGTTTAATGAAGAGTACCCTGGGTCTTTCTGAATAAAATTACAGAAGACTATTCAGCCACAGTTTGTCTCTCAGCTGGTCTCAGAAAAGGTATTTTTGATAACTGAAGAACTGTGCCAATTTTGGCTTCTTTCTGCTAACACGTTGAGATTTGACATCATGACTATGCAATGTAATATAAAGACATATTAGTACTTTGGAATTCCAGGGAATAGAAATAAATTTTTCAATAGTTACTGTTGATCTAAAATAGAGATGAACAGAGCTTTCAGGATGGATAATTCTGTTCAAAATCAATCAGATCAACTACCAATTTGTAAATAAATTACTTTCTATTAAAATACAAAGCAGCTCTCTGTGAGTGGAGAGTCTAGTATACAGATTTTCAAGGTTCTGCTTCTTTTCACTAACATCATGCCTTTCTGGGGACAAATGTTTAGGCAATTACTGTAATTATGATAAGGATTCCATTTTCCATGTGAAGTAGAGAATGAGTAGTCACATAGGACTGCATAATTGCATTTAGTCCCAACCCCCCCAAGAAAATCTTTCACTCAGACAGAATGAGATTGTTTATTTGATACATCAGTGTTAAAATCATACAAACACACGTGGAAGAAAATTAGGAATTAAATTATGTCTTCTGTTTGAGTCCCATTAGGGAAACTGAAGGGAGCAAAGAGAGGACAAAGTAATGTGAGCTCAGTGTGAAGGAATGTAGCTAATGCTCCTTATCTGACCTCATGCTGAGCCACAGCACCAGTTCGAAGCAGTTCTTCTATAGCGTCATCCTCATACCCCAGCATGCTCTTCAGTATCTCCACTGTGTGTTGTCCAACAAGTGGAGGTGGTTTTGGATGTGACACAGCAAATTCACTGTATCTGACACCTGGTCCTGAAAAAAAACCAAAACAAAACAAAAAACAAATAGAAGGGAAATTATTTTCCAGAATTACTATCCATATTTATATTGAATTGTCTATGTTAAAGTACCTCATTTTCATACCAGTTCTGTTTGCAGTCTTCATCATAGAAATGTTGTATTCTGAAATTACAGACTACAAAAAGATTCCAGTTTGCAATAATAGACCAATAAGCCAGTTTTAAATAGTTCACTCAAATGCAGAATTGCTGGATAGTCATCCAATGTTAACAAAGTCTTCCCCTTTGTCCCAGTGTATATCAGGGTGCTTTGAGTCACATTATGTCACTGGTCTTCCACTCTCTGGTACCTGAACAGCAATGCCCGGCCCACTCAGGATGTGATGCAGAAATCCCCACATTTCTACAGCACAAGCATAAGGACACAATGAATTGTCATGTTAACACATTTTCACTGATGTCAGAGCAGTGCATGGACAATGGGTAGCACAATCTCCAGTTGGCAGCAGCTCAGGTACCTCTGCAGTGTGATACATTGTCCTGCAGTGACACAGAACATGCATAGGTGTGGTATTTCCCAGCTTGGTTTACATTTTTTATCAAAAATACAAGTATCTGTAGCCATAGGAAAATCAGTAATCATTTATTTGCTCTGGCAGAAATAATTTCAAAAGTGAAAATTTGGAAGCTGACAATGATATGAAGACTTCTGTGTCTTCTATTTCAGGTAGTCAGATCTCATGCTTTAGTGATGCTCTGTAGTGAAGTGATTTCAGTGTAGCTCCTTGCAGAAAGCAGCTATTCCCTTACTGGAGAATGAGCTACAAATTTAAACTAGGCTCAGAAGTGAGGTACGCACTCAGTGCATGCATAGAAAGATTACCTGCCTCATGGAGAAACAGAGGACAGTAGTTTCCTTAACTACCAACTGAAAACTCTTCTTTAATACAAAACTGAAAAACCTTTGATGTTATTGGCAAAAGGATTCCTCTGTTAATAGTTGCTTTTATTACATCATTAAAATAATTTACAAAAAAGGTTATATATCATTATATCTTTACTGCAAAATGCAAAGAAATGCAAAGAACATTTCAAAAGCCAGAACAGCATTTGTTTTATTTCTGAAGAAACAGAATATTGACCAGCAAGGGAAGTGAAACACAGCATGAATTGGTAAATTAACTACATGTATTTACTACTCATTTGAGGAGAGATGCTGACAAAGGTCAGTCAAGATGCCAAAACACACCATTATCTTTTGCCAGTCTTCATGAACTGTAATCTAATATTTAATACAGTAAAGTATCCACCTCCAAGAAAGACAAAATAAGACAAATGGTGCCTAGAAAATTTATTTTTTTTTTTCAAGCTGATTTGGTACATTTGTGACAAGTATGCTCTTGGAAGAAGTAATGGTTGGACTTGATAATCATAAAGGTCTTTTCCAACCCAGGTGATTCTAGGATTCTATGTATGGTTTCTGAGTTTAAAAAGGAAAGGCGTTAGAACTGGGGAATTGCAGACCAAATCATTCAACTTCAAGCTCCATTCAATACTGGAAAAAATAATCACCATGAAAATACTCAGCAGATGGGTAACAGCAAGCATGTACCTCTTAAGAACAAATAGTGTACATGATCTCTTATCTTTCTACCAGGAAAAGGGCTGGAGGTGAGAGATACATGCCATCTAAATCAAGATATCAATAATCTAGATATATAAGTTTAATTCCTTAGACACTCTCTGGAGACACTGAGGGTGAAAGTACACAGTTACAGTGTCTTCTGAGACACTGGTAAATGAGTAAACCTGGCCAGATGAATTGTCATCACCTGTGTTTAAAGGAAAGGGTAGACAAGTGCCCTAGATGGGGAGCTTTACCACCCAGACATCAAGGCAGGTGAGATGACAGATCATGGTTTAACTCCAGCCAGCAGCCAAGCTCCACAAAGCCACTTGCTCACTCCACCACCAGTGGGATCAGAGGAACAATCAGAACAGGTAAAGATAGAAAATTTACAGGTTGAGATAAAGACAGTTTAATAGGGCAAGTAAAAGCCTTGCACACACACAAAAGGAAATTCTCTACTTCCCATGGGCAGACAGGTATTCAGCCACCTCCAGGGGAGCAGGGCCATGTAACAGTGACTTGGGAAGACAAATGCCAATATTCCAAAAGTTCCTTCCCTTCATCCTTCTTTACCCCACTTTATATACTGAGCTTAAGGTCATACAATCTGGAATGTCCCTTTGGTCAGTTGCAGTCACCTGTCCTGGTCATGTCTCCTCCCAGTCACCCATGCACCCCCAGTCTTCTCAATGTGGAAATATGAGAAGCAGGAAAGGCTTTGTGAAAGCCTTTCCTCAACAATTTAAAAAAATCTCTATATTATCAACCCTGTGTCAGCACAAATCTGAAACAGAGTCCCATACCAGTGACTGTAAAGAAAATTGTCTCTACCCGAGACAAGACCAGCACACCCTTCAACCAGTACAATGCCAAATCAAGATTTGACTTTCAGAAAGAAAATTCTCTGCTATCTTCATAAACTGACTAAAGAAACAAGGTCAAGATAAACCCAAAGCCATGTGCAGTACTGAGAGGGAAATCATATTCAGAGAATTGCTTCTTGGGATCTTCTAAAACAGAACATTTTAAGTGAGCTCCAGAGGAATCTGTTCAGCATGAAGCACTTATCAGTTTATTTTTACCTGGATGGCTGATGGAACTCAGATCTTACCTGCTCAGCTTTCTGAAGACTTCAAAAGCTATAACTTCCTGTGAAGCACATTCACAATGACCTGGCTACACTGGAGAAATGGTCTGATAAAAGAGGGTGAAATTCAGTACTGTCAAGGGGAAGGAATTATGTTTCATTACATAAATACAGGGCAGGGGACAAATAGGAAAGCAGGAATAGTTAGGGGTTATTCTAGATCACGAAGTAAAGATGAGTCAACAACATCATGCTGTTGCGAAAAAGGCAAGCATCATACAGGGGTGTACAAACAAGAGAGATGCCTGCAGGACACATGAAATAATCTTTTTGCTCTAGTTAGAGCTGGCAAGTCACAGCTGGAGCAGTGTCTGGTGTGGGGCCCCCACTGCACAGCCATCTGGAACACCTGAGAGCTTCCACAAGACAGCAACTGAAATTTTCACGGGAAACATGACAGACTGAACCAAGTGTGATCATGGACCTAAACAGAAAGGCTAGAGAAAAACAACTTCAAAACTGTTAAAAAAATGTAAAAGAACCTCACCACTACCACCAAAATAAATCCTAATCATCCCCCCAGAATCCATGCAAACTTCCTGGAAAGAGGAAAGAAATCCTTGTTCATGTCCATGATGAGAAATACTTGACTTAAATTGCAACAAAGGAAACTGTAGGAAAGAAAGAATAAACTTTTATAATGGTAGGGGTAGCAAAATGCTGAAACAAGCCATGGAAGGAGGCTGTGGAGTTTGTATCAGTCCAGTCTTTAGGAAGGAGATTTATTCTAGACTAGTTGATCCCACAGCTGATCGCTGGGGCTTCCTGATGGATGAGATCTCTCACAGACCCCTTCACCCACTAATACATGTCCCTTTCACCCACTATATTATGAAAGCTAAGAAACAGCTCACACTAGGGGTAAGTTTTCTATTAACTTGTTCCTCTGATTCTATTTACTTCAAACACACTGAGTTCAATTTTCCAACGAAATCTTCAGTGAGAAATTAGTACATTTTAAAGGGAAAGGTGATATCACTGAGAAATATTTATACTAATTCCCTTTCTTAGGAGTGAGTACGAGCCCTATGAGGGCAGAACTGGCACTAGTGCAAGCCACAGGAATGATGTCTGTGCCAACTGAAATGCTTGTGACGATAATTTCAAAGTAAAAATGCCCTTTAGAGATTTATTAGCCTAGAAATTCATCATAGCTACAAAGCTATTATGCAATTTCAATTAAAAAGAAAAGATACAAGGCAATTTTATTTCAGGTGTGTGTATCTGGAAACTCATTACACCAAGAAATCAGCAAGCCCTCAAAGGTTTAGTAGCTATAGACTTTTCATTTGCTTGTGCAAATTTTTGCTAACATAAAAATTGTGGATTTCAAAGCCTGGGAGTTTTTGCAGTGATATTGAAAGAAGCAGAATAAAATCTCTAAAGAGAGAAAACCAAAATTGACATTGTGTGCAACAGACAGAATGCTTCATGCTTCCCAAAGAAAATTAATCTCACAAACTAGAGCATGCTAGAAAATTGCACAGCAATTATAAAACCAGTGTCTTCCTTGAGCTTTTATTGTTTGATGCATAATTCATCACGCTACTTTTCACTTTGATAGAGTTATAAAGTTATCTACATTCATTCAAAGGAGCTACTTGCTAATGATCCATCATTAACGATTCTCTGTTCTTTCCTTGTGTAACTTCTACTTGGCTTCTGTGTCAATTAGGAGGGTGCAAAGCTTGCCAGTCAGGCTTCAGCAATCCCACGCTCCTACTGAACAACGCTCCAGGAAAGCAACCAGCAGAATGCTATGCAAATGCTAATTAAACACAACTGCCTTATGAGGAAACCATCCCTAGAGGCAGAGAGAGGTGAACTGCTTTAATTAAGGTCAAAAGCATTTGCATGTGGGTGAGTTACAGGAGCCTACAGCAGATGAAAACAGGCCTTTGCTGGGGTAGAAACAGGGTGATTGGTGAGAGTGTGTAAAGTGGTGGTCACCTGTGCCTCCTTGCTGTCAGCAGGACACTATACTCCATTCAAGCATGAAGTTAAGGGGGCATTTACTGTCACCTGGAAAAAGCAATGAAAGAACGAGTGGTAGCTGTAGTTCACCTTTGTCCTGTTAAATTAAAAGGAGTCTCTTTCTCTTTCTGCTATGATCACACTGCCAGTAAATCACATTTAAATTCTAAGCTAATATTTTATTATTATTATTATTATAATTATTTTGATTTTGACACATTGCTAAAATACATGCTGTGCATACCACATAACTTACAAGAATTAATACTAAAACAATTAATCAAAATTTTTATCAGTTGCAACCATAATGATAATTGTACCAAGACATCTTGAATACTTGAGCTGAGCGTTATCATTATAAATTCTTTTTCTTTGGGGCCTATCTATTATGGCACTCTAAGTTATATGACACTGAGCTATCAGTTAAAGACATACCAAACACATTAAAGCAAAAGAGAAAAATGAGATAAAACCACTGAAACAGGTCCAGAGGAAGGATCCTGCAAGAATGAGATGCCTTTGAACATTCACCCTTGAGCAGGTGAAATACACAGCAGTCTTTGGAATGTGTCTCTTGGGATTGCTGAGATTTGGGGCTGCAGAAGCAAAAAGTCAGTTTCACTCTACAAAGAGCAGAAATTAAAGTTGAGTTTGAACAATATTAAATGTGCAAACCATAGTATATGAAAGTGGTAAAGATAATAATCTTTGCTTTGTCCTGACAAATAGCAGTCCTGCAGCATTGTACAGCAGTCACTGGATAACACATTTTCTACGGTATACATTACAGCATATTGAAGCAATCTAATTCTCAAACTATGTAGACAAAATTGGGCCTGGGGACAGCCAAGCTCAGGAGAAAAGTCACAGTTATTTGTTATTATTCAAGTGGGACAAGGGGAAAAAAGGGAAAATTTGAGCTAATGGATGTGTATACATTCTGCTTGAAACATATCATCTACCTGTGCAAAAAAAAAGAGCAATGAGAAACATAGCACCACTTGTTAGTTAGTTCTACCCTAGCATACAATGTATTTTAAAGAGATGTAGGAATCACACGAAAATAAAGAGTATTTGGTTTGCATTGAAAGGTCTTGGCTACAGGGGCAGCTTCTGGCAGCTGCCAGAAATTTTCTGTGTCCAGTGAAGCCAATGCCAGCCAGCTCCAAGACAGACTCACTGCTGAACAAGGCTGAGCCAGACAGGAGCAGTGGTAGTAGCTCAGGGGCTACATATTTAAGAACGGAAAAAATCTGCAGAACAGTAACCAGAAGATAGAATCCATAATGTGTGAGAGAAATAGCTCTACAGATGCCAAGGTCACTGAGGAAAGAGGAGGAGGAAGTGGTCCAGGTATCAGAGCTGAGATTCCCCTGCAGCCTGTAGTGAAGACCATGGTGAGGCAGTTGTGCCCCTGCAGCCCATGGGGGTCCACAATGGAGCAGAGAATAATCTGCAGCCTCTGGAGGACCCCAAGCCAGAGCAGGTGGATGCCTGAAGGAGACTGTGACCCCACTGGAAACCCACACTGGAGCAGGCTCCTGGTGGAACCTGGGGACCGGTGGAAAGAGGAGTCCATGCCGGAGCAGGTTTGCTGGTGGGATCTGTGGCCCTCCAGACATCCACACCGTAGCAGACCATTTGAAGGGCTTAAAACTGTGGAAGGGACCCAGCTTGGAGCAGTTTATGAAGAACTACAGCTTTCAGGAAGGACTCAGGTTGGAGAAGTTCATAGAGGACTCTATCCTGTGAGAAGAGCCCCACACCAGAGCAGGGAAGAGTGTAAGCCCTCCCACAAAGAAGAAAGGAACAGTAGAAATTTGTGATGAACTGTTCACAACCCCCCATTCCCCACCCCCTGCACCACTGTTGGAGAGAAGGTAGAGAATCAGGAGCAAAGTTAAGGCCAGGAAGAAGGGAAGGGTAGGAAGAAGGTGTTCTTAAGATACAGTTTTATTTCTCATTATCCTACCGTGACTTGATTTGAAATAGATTAATTATTCCCCAAGTTGAGTTTGTTTTGCTCATGACACTGATTTTTCTGTGTCCTTATCTCAACCCCTTCCCCTAACCAGCAGAGGAGGTGAGTGCTAAAGCAGCTTTGGTGGGCAGCTGGTGTGCAGCCAGGGTCAACCCACCACACAAACCAAACATGTATGCCTCTTTCAATAACATGGTATTGCTACACAACAGTTTTGCAATTCCAATGAAATATCATCAACAGTTAAGAATGATGGCCCAGAGCCAACACATTTGCACGCAGATCCCTTATATGCTACAGGTCAAGTGTTTGGAGCACGCAATCAGCTGGTTATGAAACTGGCCTGAAGGAGATCAGCAGGAAAGAAGCAGTGATTTCTAAGGCAATGAAAAGGAAAAAAATACAAAATAAGTCCATGAGAGGGGCTTCATGGCTACTATGGAGAATATAGGGATGTTGGAAATGTGTGCAGTGATATAATATGAGGAGTAGACCAGGGCAACTGCATTTTGTGTATGGCTCCTTCCCATTGGTCCCAGCTGTGACTTCTGCCAATCTCTTGCTCCCGGCTGAGAAGATGGTGTGCCCAAGCACACGGCACAGCACTGCTTGGCTACACCACCAGGCTCCTTCCCTGTGATGAAACTCAAAGCAGAAAAGTACACAAGACAAAAAAGCTCATTATAAAGTTCTTGCTAGTATGAGTAGTGCACACAGGCTTCAAAGTTATCTCCAGAATTAATGACCTGCTTCATCTTAACTGGAAAATTCTCGTATTTTATTTTTTTTCTTACCATAGATCTGAAAGTTTAGGGACTTGGGGGACTTTCTGGGAATCTATAATTTAATTTAATTGCTGGGAAAAATATATACTTTTTTGCATTACATTAGAGCAGGTGATCTACCTTTTAAGAACATCTCTTAATAGATTGGGAAAAAAATAATTAAGGAAATAATATTCAAAGTCTTGCTCGTCCTTCCTTACTGCTGCTTCCACTTCCTCCCCCACTTAGAGCACAGTCACACAAAGTGTTCACTTGGCATCCAGCACAGCTGAGAGGGTGGAAAACTTTGGCAGGATTAGTAGGAATCAGTAACTGACACTGGAGAGGATGGACCAACTTACAAATGGCAATAAAAATGTAAACCTTGTTTGAGATGTCATAGAAACACACATATAAATCATCAATAAATACTAAACAGCAAAACTGGTAGGGCAGTAAATAGCATCAATACTAGAAATATCTACAAGCCACCTTTTCTCTTTTGGACAATTCTGACTTCTGTGGAAGAGGTATGAGGACAGTGCAACTGTACACAAGGCAGGAATTTAAAACAGAAGCATTGTGAGATGACTTGACAGGCAGAGTGTAAATATATATTTGTGATAGCCATGATGGGTGTTTAAAATGAGACCACTTTTAAACAAACTCTTAGTCATTCAAAGCATCCCCTACACAATTCTGAAAATCCTTTGCAAAGTACATTTATCAAAGTACTTTCTCTCACCTGAAGCTGCATGTAAAGAAATGCATTAAAAAACACTTAATGTATTTTCTATCAACCAACATCCTGGATATGATCAGTGTAAATACCACTCAACATTTCTATAACTCTTTACATTTTCAAACAGTCACAAAACTAACTGTACCTAATTAATATTGCATTACAGCTGGAGTAAAGGAAATAATTTGTCAGTCACTGGTTGCATATTTGAGAGTAATCCCACATAATGGTGCTATCTGAGTTACACAACTTTATGATAGGAGTCTTGGCACCCAAAAACTTTATAAAAAGTTGCAATATAGTGGTGTCTACTTCTTCCCACATGTACTGCCTTGCAGTGCTGAAAATTTGGCCCAATTTTTTGTATAGACTGACATGGTCCCACTCCTTCCTGAAACCCCCAAAGACCTCAAGAGAAGATTTGAAGAAAGACAGGAAGGAAGATGACCACTAAGAGTATCCAGAGGTAGCAATTTTAAAGAACCATAAATTCCCTAAGCAATAATCTGGATCTCCATTTCCTAAGGAAACAAGTTTATGTGTCTGTGCTGTCTTTCTAATCATGTTTGTCTGCCTTGTCCTCACCACACACAGTAACTTCTGAATCTGCCAATCTTGACAAAAGTGTAGAAATCCCAAGGCAAATAAAGTTCTTAACAGTGTTGTGAAAAATGGCAACTGCTGAAGGACAGGTGCCCAAAATACTGCCCTGATGACATTAAAAAAAAACAAAACCAAAGAATTCAAACCAAATTGCAATGTTTGGCTGCAAAAGGCTTACCAGTACAGAACAGACACAGCTCTGTCAGATGCATCTAGCACATACTGTACTCCTCTGGGGAGACAAGGCTTAAAGGACATGAGGATAGTTCAGGTCATAATGAGGATTATGTATAGAGTTTATCAAGAATATAAGTTTGAAGGAAAATTATATTTAGTTCCAGAATAAAAAGAGACTTCTTCTAAGTATCTTTTCTACAGCACTATGGAAGGAGAGTTCTAGGGGTTTTTCTATTGCTCTTGCAGAAAGGAGCTGAAGAAATACATGGCAAAACAAGTTTCTGGGAGAATCCCTGCAAAGCTCTAAAAGGAAAAATACTGCAGGCACAAGCCTAAACTACTGAAAATACAAGCTAAAAACATAATTTGTCTCAAGTCATAACCTAATCAATACTAAACGCAATACATAATCCCACCACAGGATGCTGGTTAACCACAGGTTGTGTACCTAATGCAGAAATTACAGAGTGAAGCTGAACTTGTACTACCCAGGAGGTCAGATCATAGTACAATCACAATGGTTATTTCTGAGCAAAAAAGCAGATGAATTTCTGAAATGCCCATAAGCAACACTGTTTCCATGCAACAGGTTAAAATGACCTGTCTGAATCTCCTGTGATACTTGGAAGTTCAAGCCACATACAGTTTTGTGCTGCATCTTTACTGTAAGCCCAAAGGCCTTAACTACTGTATTGTATGGAGAGTAATTAGTGACAAGTACACTTACATGCATGGAACAAGAAAAACCAAAATGCTACCTGAAATGAGCCTCTCGTAAGGACAGAGCATTGCCTGTTAGTAGTTGCAACACACTCACATGATCTGGAAGGTGAATCATGCCCCCAGCTGAACAGGAAGGCAAGCAGCTCCTGGAGGCTCTCCTACTGAGCCTGGTGAAAACTACTTCCAAGTCCCATGCCTTGTGGTTAGTGCGAGCCTGCATCTTGGAATAAGACACACCAGCCAGAAAGTGTCTGTATCTCCTCAGTATACCAATTTGTCCTTTCCTGTGTCCTGTCTCCTGCTATAAGTTAGATTCTTTGGCTCTTCAGAGACTCGAAAAGTAATCCTCTTGGCCAGCTGTGCATCATCAGAGTGAGAGCAGATGAGCTCTTCCTTGCAGATTAGCTTTTCCTTACTCTTTAGGCAACCAGCTGAAGCCCAGATACATGAAGCTGATAATTCAGGGATGCAAGACAATGCACACTGAAGGACATGCACAGCCTAATCCAAAGTCTGGGTATAATTTGTCTTGCTTACTAAAGGGGCACTTTTTTCAGGATAGGAAGCTTTAAGCTTTCTCCAAACAACTGGTGAAAATAACTAAAAAATTAAAAACATTTGGGCCTTCCATTTACACAAATTCAAAAGAATACTCAAAAATCTCTCCTAAGCAACTTTTGAAAATGCATTTCTTCTTCTCAAATGTCCTGACAAGGCTCACAAGCCTGATATTCCAGCTCCTAGGGAACATTTTTCTGTGGTCTGTCCTTTAAGTATATCTCTAGTTATTTCTGTACCTTTCTGTAAGCCTGGACATCAGAACACAGCATAGATTGTTTTGCAGAAGATAAATAATTTTTCTATGTACCTTTTTTATGCCTCTAAAGACCAGAACCACTCTTTTCAGTACACCTTGTAATGGGAATTTATGTTAAAATTATTCTTTTTGATGGCTCCCATCATGCTTTAAGTCTCTTTTCAAAACCAGAGGTATTTGTTCCACAGTCCTATTCTGGCATTCCTGTCTGATAGTATTAAACCCCACTGTAACATCTCCTTTGACAGCAATGGTTGGCAGTCAGAATAGAAAGTGAACTGGGTGGCAAATGGTTTGTGGCAGGAGCAGTCTACCAAATTACATTGCTTAAGTTCCCTAGCCTCACCACAACCCACTTGTATGTTAGTACAGGTTACTTATTCATTTATATAGGATGATTAATGTCTTACAACATCTATCTTAGCCCAGCAAGAGAAACTGAGAAATGAAAGCCTTCCTCGTTCCACCTGTAGCAGAACTGCTTTCAGCCACTTTTTAAGACTTTTACATTGATTAATCTTTCCTCAACAATCCCTTTTTATAGCCAAAGGTTTTACTCTCAGAAGGAGTATGTTATTTTTAAAAGGTAAAGATTAGACATATAGTGCTGCATAGATATTGCCACGCTCCTTTACTCTAAATGTCTTCAGATTGTTCCTCTGTGGCCACAATACACAGGCACATAAACCTCCACATTTGGAAAATTCAACAGTCAGTTGATACTTTCTTGCCTGGTTGGTGACCCACACAGAATAAGCGTCTTCAGAGTGAGTATTAAACAATGGGAAAAGCCATCAGTTGCAGCACAGCCAAGGAAATTCTGTTGGTTGAAATTCTTCAGCACAGATGAGAGCCAGGTAACTCTATGTTTGAGCACCATGGAAATATTTGGAACTCAATTTTTAAGCAAGACATGTATGATTAAGTAGGGCTGAGCACTGTGCACAGCCTGATCATTCTTCCAAAAGCTCTCCCACTCCACCCTCCATTTACTTCTGCTGTCCCCTGTGTAGCAGAATGAGGCCCCTTCTAGTGCACAGGGACTTTCCCTGGCAAAGGAAGATGGGAAGGGATTTGATACTTTGTTTTGGATTACTTGAAGAACTGCAAATTACATTTTTAGCTGTTTTTGGGTAAGGTGCCCAGACTCCTTGAGGCATAGGATACTAAAAATGCTGGCTGAGTTTTGAAAAGCTCTGTGAAATCTGGGATGATTCTTTGAGTGTCATACTCGAGACATCTTTAAAGGGGCCCAGTTTCCAGTAAAAGCTGAGGACATTTGAAAATCTTTCCCTTTCAGGATGCCTCAATTTGACCGTGCAGAGACATCTGGTATTCAAAGTAGACAAGAAGAGAGAGTATCCTTCCTTGAGCAGAGGAAAGTAAAATTCTAGACATATAACTACTTTCAGCCATTTCTTTTTTCTTTTTTTTTTTTTTCCCAATTTCATATTTAAAAGACATCTTCAGGTTAATCTTAAATTCTATAAAAGGAAGAAGTGGGCTTAAATCGGAGTCTGTAAATGGGGTTGGAGAGAGCACACTGCAGATTAGGCTGGATTTTCCATTGATTTGTAAGTGACAACTTGATCAATTCTGTCTCAGTGTGGAGGGCTGGGAACAGTTTTTCTTGCGTTCCATTGTCTGCTGCCAATCCTTGACATGTGATATTCAACTCATCTTCTTCCAAATATCAAAGCAGTATGGGCAGGAGAAACAACCATGTCAAACCAAATAGCCTTCAGTATGGTTTTTGGTTCTGCGGGTGTGCCAGTGCGAGCGTGTGAATGTCACTTAAGTATAGGCTGGTTCTCTATCAAAGTTCTTGTGGTTTCTAACATTTGCCAGCCTTTACTCCATCAGAAGGATTTCAGTTTTGTGCTCTACCCTACAGTGGGCAAAAGAGTCAGAAATCATCTCTCCTCCCCCGCAAAGACTAGAGTAGGATTAACAACCAGAAATTTAAGTCAGACACACCCATAAATAGGAATGAGGCAGAAGGTTAGGAAGCCATCCAAAGAATGGTCGCCTACCTCCTTACTAAACTAAATTGAACTAAAGTTTCTTTTTGCTTAGAAAGACAACTGCAGAGCTGGGGAATAAAAAGTAAAATCAAATTGAAACCAGCCATGCCTAACCAATATTCCACCTTAAATGAGAGCAGCTCAGTTTCATAAAATATTTCCCCATTCTCTTTTTTACCTTCTCCTAATACTTTGACTGTTTCCTTTAGTTGCCCTTTAAACTGCAAAGCAAAATGCTTTTACTGACATGGTTTGTAATTTTGAAGTCCAAATCTTAAGCAGCAGGTGCTCAGTTTTAATGGAATTTTTCCGTCACCAAATGTCTAAGATCATCAGTTGCACCTCCCTCCTACACAGCCCCTCACCTTTTATCCTCTGCCATTTGTTTTTGTGGGTTTTCATTTAATGTATTTCTTCTGCTTTCAGCAATCTGCTTTTTCACTGCAAATGCTTCAACCACTCTTCTTTATTTTACCTTATACAGTTGGCAAATGCTGTCTCTTAAACCCATATAAAATATGAAAGGCCTTGCTGCCTCTGGTCTTGCTATCTCTGACTTCATTTTCGGTAATGGCGTGTCTCCTTTACACTGCACAGGCAATTTGAAAGGGCCTTAGACTGATTGTAAATATTTGTGCCACAGGAACAATTAGATTTTAATTGCCAAAGGCCCTATGGCTTCTCTGCACACACACACACACACACACACACACACACACACACACACACACACAAGACCCACGAACCAAAAAAGAAAAACCCAACCCCAAAAACCAGCAAACCAAGAAACAAAAAGAACAACAAAATAAAAACCAACCCGAACTAATATAACAGTTGGGTTTAGTTCATGTAATTATTTTGAGCAAGTCTGTGTGTGGGCACATTTGTTCCATACTAAAAGGCTTTGTTTCCATTTAATTTTAATCTTTTTGGTTGATTTTCCTTTAGTCAATTTTCTCTTATAATTTCCCTTTTTTGAGGTCATGTAAATTTTTTTACTGGCCTAATCTTAACAAAAATCCAAGGAAAAAGCATCTATACTCAGGTTACAATAGCATATATAAAATAGCATATATAAAAGCATGGATTAAAAGTAGCTGTGCTAATGGCAGTTTGTTGAAAAAATGGGATTCACATACTACCATTGGAGTGATGCTGAAGTAAGTGAATGCCTGCTCTGCCATGGTGCAGGTAGATTGCTCCTGAATACAGTACAATTTAGCAAAGTCTAATCATCAGTCTAAACATCAGATTACACTTCCAGTATAAGGAAATGATTCCTTGTATCCAGAAATACCTTTCCAAAATCTGTGTTTTAGTTAGTCTTCCAATTGTATTTGTATTTGACCATTAAAGAACAGCTTCTTTTTTCGTTGCCTTTCTATTGCTTATCAGATACATATCGGTATATAGCTCTTGCTTAAAAGAAATTACATGCTGCAGAAATGACCAGAACATTATTTGCTAATAACTTTGACACCAATTTGACTGAAAACTCTGCCTTTTAAAATATGAATTTGCATTGCTCAGCAGTAAATCACAAGTAGGTTTCTCATAACTAAATTTTAACTGAGCTTTCCATTCTTAACAAGGCAGCCCAATTTCAGAAAACCATACCAGCCACTTCCTAATCCACAAAGCTCAGAGGCTATCTTCTACACTGAGCATGCAAAAATGTTTAATACTAACACAAATACCTTTCATAGATTATTCTGATTCTCAGGCTGATTTCTAAGCCAGCTGTTCTCAGACTGATTCAATGTGCAGATTTCATTTTAAACCAGAGTAATTCCCTAGTTACTTGCCCTATAACTAGATTTTACAGGTGTAGGGCCTGTTTGTAATGCTTGTTCATCTACTTGCAGGAAAAAAAAAAAATCATAAAATCAAATAATTTGTGTAGCTTTCTTGGGTTCTAATGTTTTCTTCCCACTTTCAGATACTATATCAACAGAAGAATGCCAGGAATTACTTCACGCTTCATATATGTACCTGTTAAATATTATATTCATTAATTTCAAAGCCAGATGCTATTTTTGTTTAAAGGAATCCTTGATGGTACACTTTTTAAACATACATACTATATATGTATTGCATTCCAGTAAGAATAACTGCTTGCAATGAGATACAAAGATTTAAATCTACCTTGATTATAGATCTATTACAGCTTTGTTCTTTCCCACATAAGTAGTGCAACTAACTTCCTGCTCCTCACAGAGCTTATTCTCTGTAGGGCAATTTTGATAAAGAAACAACACCAAATACAAAGGAAAATGATGAAAATATACAAAACTCATGAGAAGAAGCTAATCATCATCTAATAGTAAGGTCAACCATAGTACAGACTGTTGAGCTGGGAATTCAAGCAATTGGATTTTAACGAATCAAATCTGTGATCACAGGCAAATCATGTTCCATTGCCATACCTTTGTATTTCTTGTACAGTTGTGGTAGATTTGTCTATTTAGATTATTAAATGTTAGGAACTCCAGTCACTGCTTACTATTTGTTTATACAGTGACTGAAAGAATGGCCCCACTTTTTATTGGAGTGAAACACAAAGAACAATTTTCTGATATTCTGTCTCCCAGAGATGCTTCAGAAGAGTGTGAACCACTGTCCCAAGGTTATATCTGATAAATTGTGCATTACTCTGTGGTGGGAAAGATTTCTTTCTAATCCAAAATACATCTGTCTTGCCGTGCAGCAAGTGATGGTTTCTGGGCAGAGAGCATACTAATTGCAGGATTAAACTTTTAGCTAACTCTTGGGTGGAAACAGTTTCCCATAACATGGTAGAAAACACATGTTAGCCTCTGTCTGCAGACTCTTGAACATCACAGCCCTGATCTTGACTGGGATATTTAGGTACTCTGTTGAACTATGTGCAATATAATGCAATTAAAATTAAATAATAACTAGCTATCAAAAAGTATTATTGAGATTTTAGTGGCTCCAGTAGTGCTTAGCCTGGCTTAGTTACTCTTTGAAGGCAGAAACAATTGTGCTGAATGTAATGAATTCTGCACCTCCTTCAATTAAGTAGCACACAAACTTAGAGCCGAAAAATTAACTGTGATTTCTGCTAAGCATTTTAGGATAATTTTCACTTTACAAAGACACAGAGATTTGAAACTTTTAAAGTCTAAAGTGTATCTTTGCACATGATATTTTTCTGTAATTATTTCTCATTTCTGTGGATGTGCACATTATATCCTATTCTCAAAGGTGAATGACTGACACTGCTGATACGACACAGACCCCATTGGCAAGCTTCTAGAAACAGCTGGACCCCAACATCTTTTCTTCCCATGGGTACATAGAGCAGGCAGATATCAGACTGCCAAACACAAATGTGGAGTAAATATTTCAGAAATTATTCTGTGTACATCTAATCTTCTTATGGCTCTCCAGTCAAAAGACATCTTGTTAACAAAATACTAAAATTTCCATATTGTTAAAATGTACTGAAAATGCTGGAGGCAAACACACTTTTCAAGAAAAGCGAGATTGTTTGATGAAATTACTTGTTGTTTCAATCTAATTTTTATGGTTGTGGTTGAAGTGCCAACACAAACAGTACCATTCAATCAAGAATTCTCCATTTTGCAATCCCTATGTCAGAAAGCATTAGTAAACCTAAGAGCAAAGTAAACTGGGTGAAGGGGATGAATGGAGTAGGATGAGGGGTGGAGTGGGTTGTTGCAAGAAATGTTCTTTATGCTCAGGAAATCACAAAAATGGATTTGTGTTTGGGAAAACACAACTCTTCTAGAGAACAGGATTAAGGATTCTAGAGGAGAAGGTAATGACTCCCATCCTTATCTTCTAATCCCAACACCTTCTAATTCCTCTCTGCCCTTATCCTAAGGTGGCCTAACCAATTACCTGTTACCACAGAGAGGTCTGCCTTTCCAGCTAAGTCATTTCCATATTTCTCTGCTTGGCACTACTCTTTGGCCTCATTTGCCAGCTATAACCACATGTGGACAAACTTCTCCCTTTCACAGAGACCATAAGAGCTATCATAAAAGCAGAAAAACATTCATAGTGTCTCAGTACACAAGACAAGTATCTGAAAATGCTTAAAAGTAGATGCCCTTGAAGGCATCTGAGAATACAGGAGAAACGTCAAATATTTCCCCATGAAAGTTTTACAGCTTCTAGCAATTCACCATCTAGCTCCAGTATCCCACCCTCTTCTTATGCATACTGCCCCATTCTTCCCAAATCCCTCTCCCTAGTCTCCTATTAACCTACGCCTACATCCTGAGATTAATCAGCACAGGGAACTTAATACACCATGAGATAATCTATCCCATAGAGCTCAATTATTCATCAACTTTTAATGCTCTTTTTTGTTCCCAAAGCCCACAAGTCCCCACAGCATTTTCCACTGAAGCCTAAACCTTATTTTCACTTGCTCCTTTTCTCACTCCTTCTCCAAAACCTTCTACTGACCTTAAATATAAAATAGTCTAAATGTATCATACTCCTCACTATTTATATTTTTCCATTTTATTCATTATTCAATGTAGTCCCTCACCAATTTCTTCCATAAAGCTGACCAGTTGCACATTGTACAGTAAAAGCAATGACTGAGACAGAAAGATTAGCAAGTGTTTCTGACTAAATTGATCATATTTGTTGAATTCTTCTGGATTTCTTAGATCTCTGCACCTGGGATTTATCCTTAATGATAAGCCAAGCAACCCCACTTTGCAGCAACATGTTTTAAGCAGGTGTGGGAAAATTCAGCAAAGCACTAATGACTCCTGAAAGTGCTGACAGAACCTCAAATCATGATGAAAGAAGTAATGCCAATTTAATACATAGAATTTTTTGTAATTTCTGTCTGGGTCATCCAGTCTTCATTAGAGGCTGACCACAAACCAAACAGAAACAGAATCAGATCAGAATCAGATCAAGACATCAGATACAGTGGACTTGTTTCATTTTACATTATTTAGAACTTTCAGGGAAACTATATCATTTATGTAAATGCAACAGCAGTCTTAGGATATCACAGACTTCTATATCAGATATGAGAAACAGCCTTTATTGTCAGAGAAATCCAAATCCTGTTTCCTTGAGTGACTCAAAGGAAGGACATGGCCAGTGCATCTTCATTCACTCTCCTAGGTCAACCAAGAGGAGTAGACACTAATGTTAAAAGTCTATATACTCAGCTTGATGAGCATGGCCCTGCAACAGGAAAATCCAGGAGAGCAAATGCTTCCTCTCCATCTTTATTCTCAACCAACTTTGACTCATAACATGAGTAGAGAGAAATAAGACCACAGTTTTCACAAATGACTATGTAGGAACTCAGGATGCTTTTACTATTAGATCTGAGCTGCTTGTGGTAGCCCTAATTGAAATAAAGTGCACTCTCTGAAGCTCAGTCCTTAATATAGCTTCAGCTGGGAAATCAAAAAACCAAATCACTTATCAGCTTTTAAAGGTTTGTCCCAATTAGCACTTCTGTGCTCTAACTGATCTCTTTTATAAAAACTTATTAATCCTTTTGAAAATATTATACAATATCAGTACAAATTCTATTAAAATAACTGTTCTGCCTGGTTTAGAGACACAGACATGTATGTTCTACATACGAGGAGAACGCATCTAATTTATATGGCTTACTTCCCATGACATGTGGAAACTGCTGTTGAAATCTATGGCAAACAACAGCATGCAAATAATCCTTACATCTGCATACAAGCAGACCCACAAGTTTCACAGAAGTTGCTCACATTGGATGGTTTTAGACTGAGAAAGATATAAAGGAATATCCTGATTTTTTTTCATTATTTTTATTGACAGCAGCGATGATTTCCTTAATCGCACTTATACTAAGTTATATTTTACATCAACAAGTTATTAATGGGGTTCAGATCTGAGTTTTAAAATTAAGCTTCAACTCTCAATATCCACCACATTTAGAGACCATAAATAGTGATGCTTTGAAATAAAAGATTTAGAACCAGATTCAAGAAATATTTAGTCTTTTAAGCATAGTGTAAAATCAATTTAAAAGATTGTAAAAAATAACTTAGGAACCAACATATTTTGGTAAATCTGGGCTTTCAGATTTTCTAAGCACAGAAATAAGGTCCCTTTCTAAGAGGCTACAAGCTGATAATGTCAGGAAAGTAAATCACTGATGACTTAAAAATCCTTTATTTGTATTCTGGATAAAAATGTTAATGAAGACATAGAAATAATGTGCTATTTTCATTACAAACTAGTACCAAGTTGAAAATAACCTTTCAGGGAGAAACTGCAGTTAAAAGGAAGTTCTTAAGAAAGGAAGGAAAAAGAAGGGAGAAAAGAGAAAGCAACTGTAAATGTGGAAAAATAATGGAAGAAAATGCTATTGTGATTTAGGAAAAGTGCATACATTCATCCACATCTGAATCCTCATCCAGATACATCAAAATCAATGGCAATAATAGTAACATGACAAGGTGGAAAAATTCCTTGACTGCACTACAGCACTGTAGCATAGGCATGGGAATACATTGAAATGTATTCTTTCCAAGATTTGGAAATTTTAAGTTAAGCTGTAGAAACAGTGAAGGTCTGAGGTTTATTAGCAGACTGATCTATAAGGTGTGGTGTTTCCCTTAAGTGCAAATCAAATATTGCCTGTGATATAGGAATAAGTTCTTTAGAACTGTTAAAACAGAGGGGAAAAAAGATGAAAAACTCTACAGAGTTGCAATACATTGGGCATAAGAATGAATACATGTAAAAACCCCACTACTTGTCATGTGATGAATTCTGTATAAGCACTTGATCTTACACTCCAGTATTACAGTGAGTAATTTACATTAATTAGTGGTGTAAAGAGTTTAAAGAAGAAATAAAATCCATACCAGAATATATAGATTTACATTTCAGCTAGTTACATGCAGATAAGCATCCTACTTATATACACAGATGTACTGGTATTATTTAGATGCATGCACAGTTGCACTTACACTGAGATGACTACAAGATATAGATAGATAGATAGATAGATAGATAGATAGATAGATAGATAGATAGATAGATAGACACAGAACAAACATACAGTCACTTCTATCTCTAAGACACTGAGATTCTCAGGTGCTTACTGTCCACATGGAGGATACTATTAGCAACAGGAGGTGCACTGCTCACCTCAGTTCAGATTGCTACCTTCTCAAAAAAGTTTGATCCTTATTGAATAACATCTTTGACATTCCCAGTACAAATCTGATGGGAAGCAGCCACTGGATAGAGACTAAATAAAATAGACTAAATAAAAATGGATTTCTAGATCTAGATACTAAATAAAAATAAAATTCTACCACTTGCACTCATTTGCTATACTGCTTTACATGAAGTAGTTACTCTGTGTAGTTGTGATCCACCTAACCATTTCAGCATGTGCTTAAATAACCCAGCCTCCTGAGCTGCAATGAGTGATGATGCTATTTGCTGACTTAACTCTTAGGTAATTGTGAAGATCTCTGTAACACTAGCATGGAGAGAGGAAGTTTTTAGAACAGCTACAGCATACAGCATTGGTCATACCAATATGACCAATAAACTTTCCTTAGAACAACAGTTAACTTTTCCTATGATCCACACCAATCTGCCTGGCTGCAACAGGCTTGAGAACTTTATACTTAGTGCACACCTTCACTTCATGATGTGTGTCCTACTCAGCTCTAATCTCCATATTGTCCACAGTCTGGATAGGCATGCCATTGTCTCATGTGCACTGGTGTATCCTGTTTTCTTTCCAAAACTAACTAGGGCAGGTGAGAGCAAGGGACAATGAGAGTGCAGACCACAGAGAGTGGGGATGTTTAGCCAGCCACATCTGTGAGCTGGGAATGTCCCTGGGTTCTGGGTTGCAGAGAACAGACTCTTAGAGATCTTAGAGACATAAAGAGCAGAAGGAGCAGTGATAAACCAGAGCCTGGAACATACTCCTCCTCTGCAGAGAGGAAAGAATGACTTAATGATGAGTAGGTATTCAAGGACAAGAAATTCATTTATTGTGACCTTAGGGAAATTGCTCTTTGTCCCTGTGAAATGGGGATAACAGTTCTTAAGTGGTTCCCAAGATGAGGTTTATGATTATATCCATTGCTTTGATAAAATGATAATAGATCCATTAAAGTATCTTAGGCAAAATGGACCTGTATTTTCCAATTAAGTTTATGCAAAAAAAAAAAGGTTAACATTGGTACTATTGAAAAGCCAAACTTAATTTAAAATTTTGTATGAGTTAATTTCTAATTGTGACAAAAATGAAATAGACTGCTATGATTACTAAGGGCATACTGCAATACCAGAATGGACACTTCCTTGTTTATTTCAAAGAGAAAAGCAAGGTCACTTTGAGCATTTATGCCCAGGCATTAGCCTTCTCCTGTGGAGAAAAAGTTCTAAGAAAAAACAGAACTTTATCACCAATACTGACTGAAAGTTCCAAATTATTTAGGGACAAGTGAAACTGCTATCTTTTTGATGCACATACCTAGTCAGGAATGTGTCTACTACCTGCCTACTAGATCAGAACAGAGTCCTTGGAGTGATTTTATGCAAGTAGCTTACAACTGCTTTCAGATGGATATGATTTAATAACTTGGAGAAAGAGCTTTTAGCAATTCAGATCTCAATGGCCATATTTTTGTCATACATGAAAATGATCTAATCATCATGTTTCAATTAACACTTCCTAGAGCACAACTTACCATCCTTGTCTCAGTTTCCTCTCAACATACAGATGACAGATTCTGAAAAGGATCAAGTATTATGAAGTCTTCCAAAGGATACCTTATACAAAGGATGAGATACTGAAAGTGAAGAAAATAAACCTTCATTTAAGCACACATTAAGTGTGCCTTTAAGGCATTAATAGCAAATGCTAAAACAGCAACAGGAAACTTTTCCAAACTGTTTTTGTTTAGCTTTTCTAATTCTGTATACTGCCCCAAGGAATTTGAACATCCATTGAAACCAAGGATCTTCCTTTACACAAGGAGACATAAAACATAATCCCATCATCTTTAAGGCAAGTAACTTCCAGGAGATTAACTAGAGTGATTTATTTGCAACAGGTTTGCTGCAATAATAACTTTTCAGTACAAGTACACAATGTTTGTCTTTCACAAAACAGATCAACTTCATTTTCTATCAGAGGGCCACCAATCCTTTTGCCAGGATTTCATAAAATTAATAAATATACTTCCTAATCCTTACTGCTTTTACTGACAAATGTAATAGACTACAGGATGCAAAACTCTGCAAGCCTACTGGGATTCATTTTCTTTTTTTTCCCTTGACAAGCTTTACAGAGTAGCACTTCTGAGACATGCTCATGTGCTATAAACCTAATCCTTAGCAATTTCCTCTTTTCCCAAATAACCCAAATATTTTATCAATAGTGAAGTATTTCCTTTATCAGACAACACTTGTTTGTTTTGGGTTCTTTTCCCTCTGTGAGTTCTTCTCAAGGAAATATACTTTGAAACAATTGGATGTTCTCTCTTTCAAAAGATACACTCCTAAGGAAACATGGAAAACTTAAGTAAAAAGAAGGTGCTCTACACTTTAAAGAGAACTGAAAGGAACTGAGAGAGAGAACGGAGGCCAAACCTGATGGGACCTACAACCGAGAGAGTTTTTCTAACCCTCTCACAGCAGGCATTTCAGTGTCACTTTTTATGCTTTTATCTCTTTAAAAGATTTCCCTTTTTCTGTCATTGAAAATCACACATAGATTGATTTTTCAGCATTGATGAGTCAGCGAGGTCACATAGGCTCCTAATATTTTCTGTTCCTAGTCATCCCTAAAATCCGGATGATGCTCACCACTCCATCTGTAACAGAAGGTGTTGCCCTACTCATAGAACAACCACACTTACATGCCTGTCTTCTGCAGCTAGGCCTGCACCTCTGCCTCTGTGCCATCCTTTCCCTCCTGTAATTTTAGTTGGCAAGTGTGTTACACCTGCACACACACAGGCCTACAGTGATGTGATGTCAAGTAGTCTTGTGGAAACAATGCCAACACAATGGAAATCAAAGTAAACTATTGATTCATCTGTTAAAAAACTCTTTTTTTGCTACAGAAAGAGCAGTCTGAAATACAGCTCTTCAGGAAAATGCACACTGGTTCTTATCAACGTCCTGCTACCCCACATAATGGCTCTAGTCACAACTTAATCTTATCCTTCTGCTGCTGAGAGACACCCTTGATTTGCCTGGGAAGTGGGGAATAGGGCATTGTAAGCACAAATACTCCATTATTCTGAAAGGACCAATAAAGGGATAAACACAAATCTTGGCTGAAATAACTGTAACAAAAAACAGTTGAGTATGTTTTTTGACAGTTGGTTACCTTCAGGAAGACCTTAGATACTCTAAAACTCCCTCTTCATCAAGAAGAAAGACTGCTCAAAATTTCCTTAAACTGACAAGCAACACTTAAGAAATTAATCTAATTGAAACAATTTTCATTTTGCTACACATCCAGCTCCAAATTAAATATTACAGGAGCACTGAAAATCTGAAGAAAATGCCCCATGAGGCATAGAAAACAATTAGTGGGCAAAAAAGGAGATGTATTCAGTGCACCCCTCACCCTAGAAGTCCAAGCCAATTACAGTAGAAATAGTCAGTGATTCAGCACAAAGGTTCCTTGGCAGACTAGTGAGGAAAAGGCACAACTCCAGCTGGGTCACTCAGAGAAAAAAAAAGTGCAATAGTGCATCATAAGGGCAGGATTTGAGTTTGCAGCCCTTAAAAATGGGACATTTAATTCAATTCAATTCATATAATTTCTAAGAAGACCTTCTTCATTTATATTTGGTCTCAAAATATAAACCTAAGAGTAATTTGTTATCACAGGGTCAAAAAATCATGCAACCATCAAGGGTCTATTCCATAGCTTAACTCAAGGAATGATGCATTTCTGGAGGGGCATACTCTGGTAGTTCTGGGAAGAACAGAGTGCAACCCATAATTTAACCATTAGGAACTCTGTCATCCTTTTTCCTGAAAAAAAAGAGGGCCAGAAAGAGGAGCTTCAAGTAGTTGCTCTGAAGACGTGTTGAAGGAGTTTTGATTTTAACTGATGACAGAAATAATCAGAAAAGGAAGCTTGGGATTGTTTGGGGTTTCTTTTTTTTTTTTCCTTTTTTTTTTTCTGACAAGGGAGCCAAAATTTTGGTCATTGTCAGAGACAATATGAGATGCAGACCTTCTATCTGCCATAGGCTGAGAACTCCAGTTCTTGAGTATGCATGAAACATTTGTAAAATTAATCCTGGAATAGCTATACATTAGAAAAATTAAAATGAAGAAGATAAAATTGAGGAAGGAATCACAAAAAGTGAAAGAGTACACAGCTATGGAGGCAAAAAAAAAAAAAAAAAAGGGAGGAAAACATAAAAAATGTTTGTTGGGCCCTAAATGTCTAGGACTCAAAATACTAGAGAGAGCAGGAGGAGAGGAGAGTTTGAAGTTAAAAGTGATGAAAAGGTGACTGAAATGCTTACCATTGAGATTCAGAAAAAACGCTGGAGCAAGAAGATGGGAGCTATGAAACAGAGTCATCACCTGCAGCTGAGGAAATTCTTATGATCACAAGAATTTTTCATAATGTGCTCAGCCAACTGTGGTTGACTCGTAGAATAATGCAGTTAGGAACAGGAGTGAAATAACTGAGCTAAGGGACGGTGTGGTAGAGGCCAACATCTGATTTGACAAAAGACAGCAGAAAGAAAACAGAAAAAATATGAATGGATTGTGTCTGATAAAAGTCAACTGCATGGGCTTAAGTTTCACACAGAAAGAAAAGGAAAGCAACTTCAAGATACAGTCTCAACTTCTGCAGTTGTTCAGAAAGTGCTTTTAGCAATGAATTTATCTTGAAGATAAAGCTGCAGACAGAAAATAAGTATTTATCTTTTAGGAACGTTTTAAAAGAATATGTATGTATGATCTTATTTTTCCTAAAAATAAAAATATAAAGTTAAAATAAAAGCTTTTACTGTTTAAAAATATACCCCAAACAAACTCCATGTCTTCCTACCCTTCTAATAATAGAACCACAAATACCACAATACAAATACGGTTCTTGTTAAACTATTGTCCTTACAGTGATACCAATGGTTCCAGAAGTGTGAGGTTCATAAATTTTACAGTACAGCTGGAAAAGTATGTGCATGTGTTACTATTCCACAGCACTCACATAAAACATTTAGAACATAACTATTTTAAGGTGATACTGTCAATATTTAAATAATGCTAGACCTCCTATTTTTTTCAATACTACTGTGTCAGATAACACTTAGCAATTTTATAACTAAAAGAAAACAAGGGTTTTATTTCCTACTGCTCCAACATGGACTGTTTGCAGGTTTCACAAAAGTTTTCAGATGAGGCTGTGGAATCTTCATCCTTGAGGTTTTCAAGGCTCAACAAAGTCCAAAGAACCTGGTCTGAATTCAGCACTTAGCCTGCTCTGTCCAGCAGGATTCTGGAATGCAGGACATCCATTATGAACAATTTCGGTATTTATCTCCAGGCAGACCATATGGGTAATAGACCCCGGGTCAAGCATGGTGTTCATGACTCACTTGAGCAAGTAAGATTAAAGAACATGCAGAGGTAAACTAGGTATTTGAATACCTTCATTTGATGAGGTAATGAGAGTGATAAACTCAGTATCTGACACAAGGAAAAGGGGTAAAATCTGACAAAGAAATAACAGGAGGATCACAAGCAGTCTCCATCAATGTTGTCTTCTGTATTGCTCTGTACTGAACTTGTGTACCACATAAAAGATCTAAAATATGGTGTTACATCACTTTTAATAAGATTCAGTTCTACCTGTGTCATGGTCCTGGCCAGGACAGAGTTAATTTTTGCAGTAGCCTGGAGGGGGCATGGCTATGACCTGGAGGTTATTCTGTTCCACCTCAGGCCATTGCCAGGGGCAGGGGAAAGGGACTCTGTCTCAGGGAGAAGGGTTTCCTTCTTTGAGAGAATGTGGCAGAAGGAGCTGTCTGGTGTTGTCTGTTATTGAGGGTATTTTCCATGGAAATAATTTCTTTCTTTATACCCTCATTAGCATTAGCATTGTTGCTGTTAATGTTTGTTTTCCTACCTCATTGCTGTTTTCAGTCAATTGTTCTAAATCTCAATCTGTGATTTTTACCTTTTGTGCCTCAAATTGGAAGGAAAAGAGCATGGCTTTAGTGGGACTACCATTCCTACACCACAACAACCTGCAATGTATGAGATTAACTGACTAGGCTTTAAATTGATTTTTTTCAATCAAATAAGGCTCTTCCTGCTTTCAGTGCAGGAAAATGTGAAATATGGCTTAAGGTTTTCCAAGGTGTCATGCAAAGCTGTTATCTTGAATCTCAAAAGGCTTATGGGGCCTGCAATCCTGTCCCTTTTGCATGGGGGAAATCAGAGGGAGTGAAGAATCTTGTTAGCAGTAAACTGTGATTCTGAGGACCTCCTGGATGTCCCTGTCTCATGGTTGAGGCCTGTTCCAACAGACTTGGTTCCAATCAGATCAGTAAGCAGTGACTAAAAAACAATATACTTCTTAGACGTACCTCAACCACGGCATGCAAAAACCACTTCTCAAAAACTCACATTGTTTTAAATATACCAAATACTTGAAAACCTGAGAAAACAGAAACATGTAAGCCTTAAAAAAAGACAATTTTTCAGATTTTCTCTCTGCCAATGGATATACATTGCCCCTGCAATATGCCATAAACATGCAACTTTCAATTGGAAGAACAATTTTCAGCCACCTCTTTCATAAAAACCCATCAATCATTTGTAATGTTTTTGACCGATAAATAATAGAGCTGCTTCACTGAGCTATTTAAGTCATATTATTTACAGCTGGAAAAAAATGAGGAACAGCCTAGGGAGGCCAAAAATATGATACATTCATGCAAACTAAATTAGATTTGTATTTTTTTGCCATTAGTTTGAGAAGATAAAGGATAACCTTTTCAAGTTTTACTTTGCTTGGCATTGCATTTATATTTTCAAATGAAAGATCTTGAACACAGAACTTCTCGAGTGTTAATAAGTTTCAGTGCTATTGCTGATCTGCTGAGACTAAATCCAGATGGAACTACTGAAGTATTGCTGCATTTGGAATGTCTATACAGAGTCTTTTAAAACAGCATTCAGTTGCACTTAACTTTTTTTTAATCATGCGGTGTCAAATTATACACCACTGTGCAAAAACTTGTTAAGCAGACCCTTGAGAAAGCATCTTTTCAGTTTTTGGGGTGCTTTTGTTTTGTTCTAATTTGTTTTCGTTTGTTTGTTGGTTTTTTTGGTAAGGTAAATATGCAGCTCTGACATTTTCCTCTACAGTCTCACTGCTGTCCTCCTGTACTGTGTACTGTATAATGACAGTACACAGACGTGGAGAGGAGCTGGCAGCAAGGACTAGGCAAAAGACCATTCTTCATGTTGGCCTTGCGCATACAGCTCTTCTCAGAGAGCACAAGGCAGAGAGATATTTCAGCTACCTGTTTGTACAACTATAATTTGTTTTCAAATCCTGTATTTTGACCTGAGACTTACATTGGACTAAATCTGGCCACTGTATAGCATGTCTCAGCAAAGCTTCCCCACTGGCAGTGGAGTCCTTCTAATGAACAAACAGGGCTACTCTCCAGTAGCAGTCAATTCCTATGCTGCAATGCTTCCAGAATCACCACCAAGGGGTTTGGGAAGAAGAAAAGTTAAATAAGGGAAGCATAGTGTATCCATTGTATTCTGAACTTCCTGCCATTTTCCATCACTTTCACATTAAAAAATGGAACATTTGAAGGCATCTTCAGGGTACATACTTAATTTGAGTTATTGCTATTGTTTTTAAACTAGACAGAGGCTCAGCTAAACCAAGAAGTGCACAGACAATTGGAAGAAAACTGTGCTTAATCCAAAGAGTTTACAGACTGAGCTTACATTACTGAATTGCACGGCAGTAGAGTCTCAAAAATATGACAAGAGATATAAAAATACCCATATTAAAATGAAAGGTGAAAAAATTCTCAGCTATTCTGCATAATCCAAGATCTATGTTAAACTCCTTGCAGACAGAACCTACTCTTTTGCACCTCACACTGCTCCTTAAAAGACAGTTTTATGGGAGAAGTATATATTGCCAAATCACCCATGAGGTAATCTCTTCTGTACTCTTTACCTTCACTACCAGAAGCAACTCAGGAGTTTCTCAGAAAACTAATCTTCAGTGAGGAACTAAAATAGTCATAATAAGAGCTGCAAGCATTTGTTGTATGCTGAATTGTACTATTTCAAAGCTTCTTCATGATCTTTATCAATTTTTGCTCCTGTATTACACTTAAGATTACAGAGTTGATGGGGAAGAGAGCACTTTTTATTTTATTTTGTGTTGACGGAACAGCACATTTAGCACATCTGTTCTCCAAACATATATGTTATAATAAATAGATTACAAACTTCACTACCACAGCTAATTTGTCCTATACAGAATTGAGATTTCTAAGTTAACTTCTTCACCAATTTGATGTCAATAAATTAAACAGAAATGTTTAATCTAATTTTATTTAAGAACAGCCAGAAACTTTTAAGGGTTTAAGTAATGAGAAAAAAAAACAAAACAGAGAGTATATTGCATTGTACAAATTATTATTGAGTTGTACAAATAAGCTGACACATTACAAGAACCATCCATCTTGCATTAACAATAGATGTTTGGATCCTCTCTTCTGAGCTTTCTGTCTTTTAGGAACTCAAAGGAAAATAAAAGTATAAATTAATTAATCTTCTGTGTGCTGGAGGACATTAAAGAAGTAATGCTTGCCCCATTTTATCTTGAACTAAAAGTTATGATGTTTTTCCAAGAGCAGGAGAAGCCAAGAGTACCAATTATGGTCCTCTCATTTAAACAAGATAGCATCTTTCTCTGATCAGACAACCCAAATGCATGCATGAAACCACTCTGTAACAGTTACAGAATCACTGACAGCGAGTGTCAGTGATTCTGATTTCCATGTATGAAAAATGTATGTAACTTAGTTAACAATGCATAATGTAGATGCAACCTCAAATAATTGTTTGCCTAGTAAAAATTTGGAATATGAGGAAAAATAATATTTCTCAGCTGTGGTGCTGGCTGTGGTTTTAGTTTGTTTTGCTTTTCCATTAGGAATCTGGTATTTGCGGCTGACATTTTTATTGCATTAATGGCAGGAAACAATATTAAAAGAATGCAGACAGAAGTGGAAAACATTAGCAGAAACATTTAGACCCATTGCAAGGACATTCTAATTATGATGGTGAATAATAGACATGTAACAGAAAAGGCCAGGTTCAGTAAGTGTTCATGGAATGAGCTTCACATTTAAAATTTGAGTTTCACGTCTAAGAAGCTGAAAACTTGCAAAATGTTAGAGAACCTTTGTTCTCCATTTTACTAGATGTGTGTCCCTTCAGTTCTACAAACTATGAAGTACAATAGCACGAGACAGCAAAAATTTAAAGCCATAATCTAAGGCATATCATCACACAGCTTCCCTGAAAGTTGGATTATTAAACTAGGGTTTAGTCTTTAATTTAAGGTGCTGTTGGCTGTTTGAAGTTGTTTGTCTTTGAAAAGACTGTCTGAGTTTCTGGCATTTGCAGTTAAAGGCTGAGGCATGATGAAAATTTGGGGTCAATATGTCATGCTTAATTAGTTGTTATAAGAAGCACAGTATATTCTATACTAATTGCATTTACTCACTGCCATATTTACTTTTATTAAAAAGCAACAACACAAACAACACTGTTTAGTTTTACTCGACAATGCAACAGATCTTGCCATTTGCTGAGAAACTGAACACACAAAAAAACCCTTATCACATAATTTATATACAATTGGAGATGCATCTAGCTTTGTCTTGTTAAATGAGGACCAGATCTAACCATCAGTGAAGTTAACTTCCCCCGAAGACTTCCCCTTACATTTGAGCAGGCATTGGATTAAAGCATTGTTTTTTGGTGAGTCACAATTTGCTACAGCTGTCATTTTATCAGTCTTGCAGAGCTTATTTGTGTGTTTCAATGCACACTTTCTTCTCGATCTGAGCTTTGGATGTTCTCTTGCGGGCTAGGAAGGATGGCTTTTTCAGGAGCTGATATATTTATTTTTTGAAGACAACTGAATGTGAAATGTATTGAACTAAATATAAGCTAGTCAGCTGCAAAGGTTAGCAGCTAAACTCTGTAGAGTGGCTGCAGTTGGGTCCTACAAACATGTAGAAGTCATTAACTGTACCTATTGACCAATCCCATAGGTTCAATGGGACTACTCACTTCAGGAGTTGCTGATGTGCATGGCTGTTTGCAGGATCAAAGCCCCACTATGAAGCAGAACAAAACCACCCCCTTGGAGGGAGCTACCAAACAGAAAATACATGAGGGGTAAGAAACAAAGAGATATTTCAAGATGAGGTACTGCACTGAGAATAGATGAGTCATGGAAAAGATGCTAAGTGATTCATTAATAACAGAAGCTTAGCCAATAAGGAATGTACAAGTATGAAACTAATGACTGTGCTTTTACAATACTACCAAACTATTTGCTTTTGTAAACTTAACATAGGAATAATTTTCTCCCATTGTGAAAATTTATTATGCAATTAGTTGTCACTTTAATAAACTATATGCACGGCTGTGATAACGGTTGCTCAAAATACTAAGGACTTTACAGTTTTTGTTTTAAAAAAGAAAAACACTAGGAACTTCAAGTCCTGCCAATTTTTCCTCCCTGCCAAGTCCTATTAGCATAAATGAACGGTTTATTTTAAGAAATGCCTGATAAATTACTCTACACAATCGGTAATGAGGGTACTGTCAGCAAAGGAGAATCCTTTCCAAAATTTACTTGGCACAAATGAGTGGTTGACTAGCTCACAATCATGTTACATGGCCTGAGGCCCTGTTTTATTCCATAAATCTGCCTGACCTCTTCAGGGTGAAAATTAGTGATTCTGTAGAACAGGTAGCTAGGCAAACCTAGTCTGTGCATTTTCTCCTTTTTAAGAAAAACTAAGAAATTCAGACTATCTATAGGACTATTTTGATAGCTTCCTCTTTTTTTGGCATAGTGAAGCTCCAACTTAAAGTTAGTGCCATAGGTTGTATGTTAAAATTGCACATCTTTTTTATCACAGATTACAAGAAACAAAAACATAAAGACAAGAATTATACAATTTCTTAAGAAAAAAATGAGAGGCATGGGTCTTTATCATGCTTCAATTAATCTCAACATCAGTGTGTTATCTAACAAATCAATTCTCCTTTCTTTTTAGAATATAGTTTCAAAACTAGAGAGGAATCCCTTGGCACGGATTATTGCGTCAATTAGCAACTGAAGCCAATAATCATTCATCATCTCTTCTAAAGAATCCCTGGTAAAAATCCCTAAATACTTAATCATCACTGCTATGGAATTCATTACATTAAAGCAGGGAGAAAACCTTTCAAAGAGATAATTTAAGATAATAAGTTTTTTAAAAAAAGGTCTAAGAAATCACTTATGCTCTGCTCTCCCCCCACTGCAAATTACTTCCAATTGTTATTACTCTTTTTAAAAAGTTTGATTGTTACTGCTTTGTCCAGTCTACTCTTCCAAGTCCCAAACAGTTTTCCCACACTCCCTTGCAGACTGCTTGACTAATTCAAAATTTTTTATTCCAATTTTATTATTTTTTATTCCAATTTTCAGATTATTTTTAATATAATTTAATCTGCACATACTTAGCTTATCATCTACCAAGTTCTTCATGTCTAACAGTATGTTATAGATGTAGTTAGACATTTGTATGCAAATACAATGTCTAAAACAACATGAATACGCAGGCAGTCTATATAAAGTACAGACAAAAATAAAAGGTCCCACAAGTCTCATGAAGTTTCATAGGAAAAGAATACACACCAACACCTTCCCAAGAGGTCTGATGTGAACCCCAATCTGCTTGTCAGTGCACAGCTGTGGTGCTGTTAGTGAGATGTTGCACTACCTGCCATTTGACAAGGAAGCAAAGGGTCTGGAGAGCTGAGGAAAACACCCTGAGTGCAGGCGAGTGCTGTGCAGACTCACTTCTGGGACTGAACCCACACACTGGCAGACAGATCTAGAGTAAAAGTTCTCCCTGACACATCCAAAGGTATCCATAACTCTTAAATCCAGAGTGGGCTAACAGTCATGACACTTCAAGGCTTTTGTTCAACAAGGAGTTTCAGTCCTGAGATGACTGTGACAAAACCACCCTCCAGCAAGGTTTGCAAGGACAGGTTCTCTTCTCTGGGAGAAGGATTTTAGCCACAGTGAAGTTCTCATTCTAAGAAACATATGTATGCTAGAATGTAGCCTGAAATTTCAGGAAAGTTTATCTCTGCATAAGTGTAACTGTGTGAAACAGCAAGAAATTATGTACTCAGAGACTCTAAAATCTCTCAAGCTTTCTCACTTTTCCGTATTAAGTTGATTCCAGGCAGCTGCCTAATGAAATGCTTCTTTTCCAGAGTGAGGTTCAGAACACAAAACTTTACTTAACCTGTAAAGCACATACCACACACTTTCTCAGAGCACTGAGGAGCAGCAGATCAAACCTGCCAGGTCAGACACCTTCCTGGAAGGCTGCATTTGCTCTCTCAAGCACAGGATTTGCCATCAAAAGGGAGAAATGTTTTTCACTTTCTGTGTTTTATCCTGATGTTGCAAAGGGTACATGGCACAAGCAGAAAGAAATCGGAAGTGTTTTTAAAGATTTTTTTTCCTAGTGTTAAGACTCTATAAACTGCTCACAGGTACACTGTAATGAAATTGTGGGAACATTTACACCACACCAGTGCTTCATTGTCCTGCAGCTACAGAGTTAGTCACCAGTTCTGACCACAGAACACCTTCCAAATGGGCTGCAGAACAGTTCTTCTGAAGCTCAATGAATCAAGGCTATAATTTAATATTGCCATTGCCATGGCCATATGTACTTTTATTTTACTTTTCCTTCAAGCAAACTAAAACAATTTTTGAAACAAATGAGATTTTGAGCTTCTGTTGACACCGAAAGTATAGTAATTTCATTTTTTACTTCCCTTTACACTGTTATTTACTTTGATTTGGATTTGGATTTTGTATGGGTACTATCTTCAGATTTCCCTCTGCTAGTAACATCAGCCTTTAGTTTTTCTTATTGCTGCAAGTGGACTTTTGATGGCTGAACCAGACTTGTTCATCTACACAATGGTATCAAATCATCAACTTTTTTTACTGATTTTTTTACTAGTTCATTGCACAATCTATGGTTTCCTTTTTGCACAGTAGACTTGGTTTTTCTGTGTCAAAGTAAAAATTAGAAAGGGCGATGGTAATGCGAAGGGGGAGAGATGCAGAAATGCAAAAGCTGAACAATTCAAAGTGAGAACTACTCACCAGTACTCTTCTAGTTTACAAGCTCTTCATTTCTAGATTGAATCTCCTGTTGCCCTTCGAACACCCAGGCTAATGTGGCCTATTTTGAGCTAATTTTGAAGTCTATTGCCAGGCATCCTAAGTTTTCAGCCAGTCTGATACTCCAGGCTTTGCAAAATATGCTATGTGCCCTAGCTCCTGTTACCATCTATGTTTACACGTCCTCCAACAAGTCTTACAGCAGCTGCAGCAGAAAGCTTTCCTCTTGTTTTTTTTATTTTATTTTTTTTGTTTTCTTCTTTGGCTTTTTACCAGAACTGATATTTCATGAAGTTTTGCGATCTTCTGTGGTTATTTAGAAGTCTGAGCACCTCAAATTGCTGTTTCTTTGCTCCTATCTGGGTATATAGTCTTGGCTGACATTACATTCAGATCTATATTAGTAGGTCTGTAGTATGTTTCAGGCACACCATAGCACCCTCTATATCTTCTAGGATTGCTGTTAGGTCTCCTTCAAAACAAATCTATTTTGCATGTACAGTACATCTCTCACAGACTAAAACAGAGTAACTTCCTGTGATAAGTGCCCCTTCAGACTGCCATAGTTAGTAGAAAAGCTGATTTACCACTGCCTGATCTTCAGGGGATTGTGTGAAGCCCACAATTGGAGATGCAGTTTTTGTCTTATAAAATCATGTATAGTATTCTGGAAGGCATGTCTTGTTGTGTGCCTATACTATGTGCAGAGATTTTCTTGGTAAGTGCCTTATTTTCATATTATACTACTAAAGTTTTATGAAGGAACAAACCTGAGTACAAACCCACAGTTTTGTCCAATTTCCTTCTAGCAGATTTTAGGCTACTGCTGAAAGGTGAATTGAAGAAACTGCATTTCAGAAAGCATGGCTCTGTGTTCCCTTTTTATTTCCTGTCTTTAGTAAATGTTCTGGGCTGCTCAGTGTGCATTAGCACTGTACCTAAGCTCCTTCAGAACAATAGCTACCCTATAGAGTCTTAGAAGCAGTACCTCCTCATTGTTTAAAGACCTTGGGTAATTCCAGGAAAAAATAACTATGTCTAATAGACATTGGACTGCTTTCATTTTGAGTGCTTTCCTAATTGCGCTGACTTTTCCAGGGTCTTGCTGACATATCTCCAGATGTCAGCTAACAGAGAAAACATAGTTTTACTCAAGTTTTACATGTCTACATTCAACTTCATATTTTGCTTATTACATAGTGACATTGACTGTCTCTTTTGTCAGATCATTAATTTTTAATAGCTCTGTCATCAGCTTCAAGCCACATGTTTGGGAATCCTTCCCAGCTTCAATTTACATTGCAACACCTTAGGAGTTGGGCACAGGTCAAAAGCATTTTCACCAGGCCATTATCTTCCAAAAGGTATAGTCAGTGTTGTCACATGGCTAAAAATCACAGAGTAAAATCTTAACCTGTCAAACAGAGGTGTTATATGGATGATAGTTTATAGAATCTAGTTTCTATTAGTGCTGACATGCATACATGCAATTATATGTTTTGGGATTTGGCTAAATGAAGATCCTCAGTTTAATACAAATTTTCCTCAGCAACAATTGGACATCTGAGTCATTCTCTGAAAGTTTCAATAGACATAATAATGTAAATTCTTGCAGAGTTATCAACTATTTTTTATTACTCTGCCATTATCAAAAACTGAATTTTAGTCATCTCACTGTATTGAGGCTTATTTCTGACTTCCACTTCATTTTTGTGTGTCTGATTCCCTGAAGTATAACCTTACATTTTCTGGAAAGGAGAACACACACAGAGAACACTCTCTCCTCTACCATGCTCAGGAAATTAATACCTTGTATATGTAAAATCTCTTGATTGTCAAATTTTTTTCTCCACTGGCTGCATTTGCTCTTTGGCTTCAAATACCTGCATCATGAGTTCTAATTCTCGGGTTAAAGTTGTCCAGCTCAGTAGGATTAGGCTGCTGATAGCTTCACCATCCAACTGGAGTCAACTGATTAAGACCTGATAGAACAGATCTGAAAATAAACAGGTCAACATCGTTCTTCTGCATCCTTCTGTGCAACTGATTTAGCTGGACTTATTCAAGACAACCAGAAGACATCCTTCTTTTAACTGTAATCTCTGTGTCCTCCATACCTATTGCCACTTTCTCTATTTCCTGAGCTACAACGCACAGGACAGAAAGTTTTGCTATGCTCTCTGCTTTTTCCATGTTTTTGCTGGGAACCAGACAGAGTTTGCACTGTCTTGTGCATTGTTTCACTCAGTACATACCCCGCAACACTACCCTTGCATTCCTGTCCAGTCTGTCTCTGTCCTGTTTCCAAATTTCCTTTAGTTTGTCCCTGTTCTGCACTGATAACACTGTTTTGATCCTTTTGCTAGACAGTTCATCTGCCCTTGCCATTTGAAGAAATTTATCTGTTTCTTTCAGCACTATCTCATATAGGGATATGCTGGAATCGTTTGCCCCATATATGTTTCTGTCTCTAATTAAGTGATCTTTTATATCTCCAAAAGTACATGTGGATGCCAGATTATATAACTGTGAGGCAGGCATATATTGCCCCTTATGTTTCTTGGGTTCAGATAAAAACACAGTCACATTCCTTCTAGGGTCACAGTATACCAAATACATTTATTAGCTGCTATGATGTTTTACATATTATTTGTAACAACTGTCTCATTCACTTCTCTTTTTCACCAGAAGTGATAGTAGAAATGTTTGATTATACTTTTCTCATCATTACACTCCCCAGCCAATTCTATTCACTATATATTAGTACTGTCATGCTTGAGTAAGGATTTTTTATAGGGGAATTCAGATTTATTAGTGGACTTAAAGTCCCATGGCTGCTTCTTTTTCCTCTTTAAAGCTCCTGTTTTGTCTTTCAGTAATTCTTTATTCTTGTTAGTGTCATCTAACTGACTATTGTGTCAGACTGTTCTTTACTGCATAAGGCAAACAGAAGAATGCCCCACATCTGAGAAGTCCAACGTACTCTATTACCTTACCTGCAGAGATCATTCAATTGCCATTAACATTCCAGCCAAAAGCACACAAACTAGCTGTTTGGTGATTTCTCCATATCCATTTTTCCTCTTAAAGTCAGCGCTTCTCTGTTCCAGCTCCTTGTCTTGCTCAGCAAGGATAAAATTTTGAGAAGACCAGAAAATAAGAATCTAATGAGTTTCTCTATGCTGGTAAAGTAACAGATGACTTCTCTACACCACATGCTGCCTCACAATAACTGCTATCTTTATTCCATGGTGGCTCCCCATTCTCTCTTAAGAAGTATTCCAACAATTTATTTTAAACTAGTTGCTCAGAAGGACGTTTTAATAGTTATACAAAGCGCTGAAAGCTGAGTGTAAGACAAACTGTAGAAGAATATCTCCCCTGAAACAATAAAACCGAGATTTTGCCATTCAGGACCTTGAACACTGCAGCCAGAACGTAGGGGTGAAGCCAATGCACAATGTCACTGACTGATGACAGCCCCTAGGACAAGCAGAATAAAAGGGGTGGGAGGCGGTGGAATCCCCAAAAGATTGCTTTCTTTTTCAGCTATTTGTACATTAGCTATTCTGCCTGCCCTGTAGTTTCTATGACCTCCAAGCATCCCCAGGATTATGAATACCTATTGTTGACTTAATTGGCAGAATAACAAGAAACATCTGCCAAAGAAACCCAGTTTTTTAACCTCTGATGGCCTTGGACACACTATGACTGTGAGAGAGAATAATGCATTTTGTCTCTATGAAAAAGCCTAGAACAGTTCCTTCCATAATTCAGGGAGACATTCCCACTGTAAATCAGAGAACCAATATATAAAAGAAACTTCATAAAGGCTGTCTTGTTGTCAGGTGCCCATCTAATATAGCCTGTGGAATATATCCATAATTCTAATGCTAGGCTGGAAGGGAAGGGTAGAATTAAGTTGATGAAATAAAAAGTTATTTCTTGGTAGAAAAAAGTTTTGAGGGAGGTGGGTAGACACACAGGTGAACAGAAGAACTAAGGAAGATGTAAATTAAGAGGTTTTTAAAATAGAATAGAACTGGGATAGTTGAGTTGGAAGAGACGTATAGATATCTAGTCTAACTGTCTCACCACTTTAGCTGTCTAGTGGATGGCTGGATCTGCTGGTTGTGACTGCGTGGAACTGACTCCAGCAAGGTACTGATGGGTAGAAGCCTCATTAAAGCATCTCTCAGGCTCCATCCTTCATGCTTTGCCGTCATCAAATGTAGGAAACAGGGAAGTTCATGGTCAGATCTTTTGAATTTAGATTTCAGAAAACCATGAATAAATGTAGGTTTCCTTGTCCACATCTTATTCTGGATTTCATGGCATTCATGAGGCAGAAGCTCTGTCTCATGGTATAGTTCTACAGCCCCCATCCTCCCCACCAGCTGAAGCTCTGACAGAAGAAACATCTCCTACATCAATAAATATTCCTTGCATGAAGAACTGCAGACCAGAAATAGGTACCAACATGTATGGGGGAATAACATGAGCTTCTGCTCCACTTTAGAACTATCAGAGTAGGAAAATATTTCTGGAGGAATGAATAGAACACAGGATGACTGTAAGCTATGAATGTGATAGAGGCAAATACATTCTTGTGTGTCAGGAAAGATATTTCCATAGGAAAGGCAGGCATTGTGCAAAGCCCTAATGAGAGCTCACCTGTACCACTATAAACATTTCTTATTTATCAGGTTCAAGAAAAGTAACTTCCCTCTGGAGTGAATGCAGGCAAAAACTAAGCCCCCTGACTTACGGCCTACAGAAGAAAATGACAATTGGAAGGAGCAGTATAAAGCCTTGGAGGCCTACCATCACTTTCAAGAAAGGGATAAATGATTAAGGCCAAGGAAGAAAAGGAGCTATTGAAATACAAGAAAAAATATGATAAAGAACACAAAAACCATTTGTGACTTCTTTCCAAGAAGACAACCTCATCATAAACAGGGTAGTAGCAAATGTTCATTGGTGAATTGGTGGGAAATCACGCATGCTCTTTATATCCCTGCATGCCCAGGGAGCCAAACCCCTGCCTTTCATCTCTGGCATCACCACAACAAAAAATATTTATATATGATATAAATGCCCTTATTTACATAGTCTGAAATTGCATACTAATTTTGGCACCAAGGTACAAAATGACAAGAACAATACCTTCCTTAGTTTTTCATTACTTTGAATCTTAAATACTAAAGGCAAAAAAGATTTGATGGGGTTACAGCTAAGCCCTGAACATCTTCCCTAAACACAAGGTAGGAAAATAACTCTTAGAAAGGTTAAAGTTTCACCCTGTGGCTGAAGGGTGTTTTACATCATTTACAAGCATGGCCAGTGGTCATGCTTAACACAGGAGCTGTGTAGCTAGTTTTAGTGGGACAAGGGGATGTGATGGCAATAGCAGCAGGGAGCTAAATTCACATTTTGTGACAGTCATCTTCATCAGACGACAAGCCCCTCAGGAGATGAGATGACTCACCAACCCCTGGAGGTGCCTGAGGATGTCAGGCCTCTCCAGCTTGACAACAGCGGCAAGACCAAGGGAACATCATCTTGAGGATCACTGCAGAGCTTGCCATCCTCATCCCCTGGGGAACCTGGGACAGAAGTCATATGAAATGGAATGCAGAGATGTTGCCAGGGGTCCCAGTGCTTTGAAGCACCCACTGATGCCCTGTTAGACATGGAAAGGATTTTTGCTCTCAAGGTAGATCAGACCAGGGGCATTTGGCCACTCTTGGAAGCCCCTGAGATGGCTCCAAGTAGGGCAGTTTAGGGTTTGGGCATCTCCTTGAAGGTGTGAACAGTCTGTGAGGCAAGGAGGTGACAGGTTTTGCTCACGTGCTCAGGAAATAGCCAATCATCAGCACTGGTGTCAGGAAGGACTTTTCCGCTAGAGCAGAGTGGCACTGGTCAGGACTGCTTCAGTCTCTTTTGGCTCAGTTGCTGCCTGCTGTTTATACCCCATGAAGATGTCCTCTCATGCCCTGCAGCTTGGGGGAGGATGCCTTTTGTTTTAGCCCATGGTGGACTAGAAAGTGACCCTGGGATTTATTTTATCTTCCTCTGCAGCACTGAGCATGGTCTGTTGTCAGAGCTCCTTTGGGCTATTGGCCATGTACTGCTGGTCTTGTTCCACAAAGGCAGCCTGCATGCTCCTCATCTGCTGAATGAAGCTTTCTAGACTCCCAGAAGAGGCCTCAAGAAGGGCTTCCTGGGGTTGGCAACCATTTATTTGGTGAGCACATTCTGCTTCAGGAGGAAAAATAGAATGTAACAGAATAAAAATAGAATTTAATATAGTTCAGTTTGAAGGGACCTACAGTGATCATCTAGTCCCACATCAGAGCTGATAAAAGTTAAAGCATGGCTTTCAGGGCAGTGCCCAAATGTATTTTCAGCACTGACAAGCATTGAGCACTGACCATTTCTCCGGGAAGCATTTTTCAGGGTTTGACCACTTTCTGGATAAAGAAAAGTGTCCTCATGTCATGTCTGAACTTCCCCTGATGGATGCAGGTTTCAGCCATTCCCATGTGTCCTGTCACTGCAAGGCCAAGAAGAACTCAGCACCTCCCTGTCTATTTCCCCTCCTCAGGAATCCGTAGGCATCAGTGAGGTCACCCCTCAGCCTCCTCCTCTCCAAACCAGACAAGCCCAGTGCCCTCAGCCATTCCCCAGAGCACATTCCTGCCAGCCCCTTCCCCTGCTCTGGTGCCCTTCTCAGGACTCAGTTCAAGTGCCTTCACATCCTTTTCAAACGGTGGGGCCCAGAACTGCACACAGTACTCGAGTGAGGCTGCACCAGTGCTGAATTCAGCAGGATGATCACCTCTCCTGGCTGGTTGGTGATGCTGTGTTTGATGTACCCCAGGATGAGGTTTGACCTCTTGGCTGTCAGGGCACACCCACTGCTGATCCCATTGAGCTTCCTGCCAACCTCTTCCAGCCACTCCTCTCCCAGTTCAGACTCATGTCTACTCCATCCCAGGTGCAGAATCTGACATCTAGTCAGTCTTGCTTTGTTTCATGTCATTGGTGATTTCCCAATGCTCCAATCTCTCCAGATCCCTCTGCAAGTCCTTTAGTCCCACAGTAGTCAGCAGCACATCCTAGTTAGGTAGAACCACAAAACTTATTCAGTGTGCATCAGCTGCAGCCTTCAGATCACTGGCAAAAAATTGAACAAAACTGACCCTAGAATTGAGCCCTAAGGAACACCATCGGCAGCTGGTCACCAGAGAGATATTGCCCTGCTCACTGTGGGGCAACCCTTTGAACCCTGCAATTCAGCCTGTCCTTCACCAAGTGCACATATTTTAGTGTTACTCTACACAATAAAGGAAGGAACACTCAAGGGATAACAAACCTTCATGCAAAATTACTTAACTCCTTCTAACCCAAATGGACAGTGTAAATGGCACTATCAGCATATCCTGTTGTGTGGGATCTCTTTTAGTATACAATATACAGAGAGTGTAAGTGTCCATATTATGGACATCTGGGACAAATTAAATTACTGAAAAAAAATATGCCAGAGAAACTAGGGTAGATGTGGAGGCAGTAAATGCTGATACACAATTTTAGAAAAATATGGAAAATCCCATAGATTTAAACTTATCTACTTTTTAACAAAAGTAATACAAAATAAATTTCAGCATCATATAGATAATATAACCATAATGCATAATATGTATGGCTTAAATCCATCCTTTAAGCCTTTGAAACAGAAGTACAAAGGAAAGAAAAACTAATTTGCTATAGTTTCCCTTTTTTTTTGTCAATAGATGCAAGACTATTAGAAAAGATAATTTATGTCATATCCTCTATGGTGAGTGGTTATATGAGAGCGTACTCCGGTGCAAATCTTAGTAATTTGTATTTTTTCCTGTTATATAGCTCTCTGATAGCTGCATAGATGTGAATCCATTTGATCACCTGGGGTTTGAGCATAGGCTGAATGTTATCAGTGGAAGAAGACAACTTGTGAGTGAATTTTATATTCACTGTATATTAAAATTCATAGCAAAATCATTTTCTCAACCAACATGTCTAGTTATTTCACAGTTTCAGTACTTAGGAAAGACTGGAAATACGAGACCTGTGGAAGAAACCAATCTATAATCAAAAATTGTGTTTCAAAGGCTGAGTTGTACACCAATGACATCTGCACCCAGACATAACTCTGGAATTGAATATAATCACACTCCTGCCTGAATTGGTGTCTTTGGGTAGGTATTGTTAGTTAAGTAGCTAAAAGCTGCAAGGAAGTAGTAATCCTCTATTATCCCAGTATGATGAGCAAACCAAAACACAGTCCTTCGTCAAAGTGCAGTTCAAATGTCCTGGTTACTAGGAGCAGGATTTCTTTCTTTTTACAAGATAGGAGATGGTAATGATTATATTATTCAAATATAATATACAATACTTAATCTTAAAACTACTAAAAACTCTTGTGGTAAAGACATTAAGCACTAGAAGACAGAAATTTTCTAAATTATTATTGAGCTTTCAATCTTATATCTTGGCTTTTTAAAGAGCCTCTACAAATGGATCCTTTTAATATTTCTGCATAATTATCAGTCACTATATTTCAAAGTGTACCATGGATTGGAATCTTTCATTTTGTTTTGCATATACTAGCTTCCCTATTTTATAGTACATTTCAGTTGATTGCTTAGAGTAAATTTAGAAAAATTATATGACAAAACTCCAAATAGAGTCCTCAAAAAAGACCACAGCACTTTTACTGAGGACATGTTTTACTGCAAATAAGAAAATATCTGTTCAGTTCATTCATTCTGAGTTTAAAAAATATCCACCATTTACTAAGGCATTTAACATCAACAGCGTATTCACAACAAATCTTCAGAGCATATAAGTTCCCTCAATGTACCCAATATTAGAAATCTGGTTTATAAATAATTTGGGTTTTTTTTCCTGGCTTTCAAATTATTTTTTCTTGGATATCAAAGATAAGTAAAATTGCCCATAAATACTGTTCAAAGATAAGCAGGTAAAAATCCAGTATGATACCAAGGATTAACTTTGTTTTCAACTACAATAATTTTCTTTATACAAGATTTTGTCAAAAAAAAAAAAAAAAGAACAAGAAAGGAAAATGTTTATACACCAAACAAAAACATTCAAATTTCTGAATTTTCTGAATCATCTCTACTTATAAATTATATGCACTGTAATGACCTAATTCTTCTCTCTCTATAGTTTAACACCAAACAACCTCCTTGGTTCTCTAGTGTAGAAGAGTTTATAATATATTCACATGTGATATACAAGTCTAATGGATAATTATGTTATTGAAGTATATTATTATATTTCATTGTAACTGGTGCCCAGTACAAGATTAAATTCCAAGAGTAAGATAAGACTTTAGATTTATAGCTACTATATACAATCAATGAAGCATTTTGATTCATGTCTGTGTACACTTGGGGAAAAGAATACCAATCCATGAAAATACCTGAAAATGAGAAGTCTATACTATGCCTCAAAATATAGCAACTGAGTGAAAACTTCCTACATACAAAAAAACCCAAAACCACAAATACAAAAAATGTAAAAGTAAAAAAGTAAATTAAAATTCATGGAAATGGTAACATTGCCTCATTGATATTGTTGGTGGGTGATGCTGCTTTGAGTGGTGAGTTTCTAGCAGTGAGAATCTGAAAGTCATATTAAAGTAGTAAACAAGGTATTGCTTTCTTCTTGAAGTCAATTGGAAGGAAGATTCCACACTAGCTAACATTTTGAAAAGCTTAAAATCTGTCAGAGTAATAACTCTTAGAAGGTGAATGGCTTAACTGGAAGACACCAAGGGTTTTCTTTTAAATTCTGAGCTACTCCCCCAGTTCATCTTGTTTTCCTCCAGCAGGTTTCTCTACATTGTCATTCTTACAAAAGTGCTTGAAGGGTATGGTAAAGTGGTCTCTTGCAATCTAACATTGCCAGGCAGCTATGTCAAAGCTACATGTTACCCATGTATTCACTCAACACTTTTAGAGGCAATAAAAGCTAGAGCATGGTACCTGAATCTACAAGAAGCAAAAGGACAGGTCAGCATTTCTGATGTGTTTTTTTTTTCCCTCAGGAAATCCAAGCAAAATTGAGGAGTAGGAAAGTAAGCTATTAAACTTTACATTCAGCTTTGAAATAAAACTACTAAATTATACAGCGGGGACATTGATTTGTGGGTAGTGAGGAAGTCAGAAAATAAAACTTTCCTTTCAGGAACTACAACACAAGTCCTTATTCCATCCTTTTAAGAAGGTACCAAAGGTAAATACTACCAAGACAATGATCTGTGGCACTTTTTAATATTTTTTAGCCCTCTATGTATGAACAAATGTGAAAACTAGAATGTTTCAAATTATAGTAGAGTTTTCGTCATAGAGTCACTCATATAGGGACCTATTTCATAATCAAAGCAATGCAGCTTAATTTTTTAGCACTAATCTTGTGATTTCTTTAGAATACTAGTAAATTGCTATGAGTCTATACAAGCTTTCATGTCTGTGTTTGGGCTTGAAATAGTAGATGTGTGCATGAAGTTGTGTGTGGTATAAATTGGATGACTGGAATTGGGTACTTGTGCATCATCAGCCTTAAAACTTTGTTTGCCCCACATGTTTATAAATCGTACTGCTTCTTTTCACAAATGGGCCTCATTTTCTGTTCCATGAGATGTTACTAAAAACAGACTGCAAAGAATATTAAAAAGCTTGTTCTAATCTGCAAACTTCTGCTTCATTTCATCTCTGCATCTAGTTGAAAACTGATGAGGAACACTCCACTTGCACACAAATCAAAATTTAATTTTTTCTATTATCCTGCCAAAGGCACAATCTCTAAATAGCTCTAATTCAAAGCAAGGAACTCACATTACATTTTAAAATTCATTAAGTTATCAATTTCATTTAATAGATCATTTATTTGCTTTTTGTATGGGTAATCTGCTTTTATTTTCTCTGTTCACTCTAATTTCAGAAAGCCAAACAGGGCCTCTGTATTTTCTCAGGGAAGTCTTTTCTGTACCTTAGCAGACTCTGTGTCAAGAAGATTTTTCTAATCAGGTCTCAACCCAATGCCTAGTGTTTCAACAGACCCTGGATTAAGCTAGTTCACATCTATTCTGTCTTGGTTTAAACCTTTTGCGCACTGTGTTAGGATGGACAAGATAGATTTATTTGCTAAAAAAAAAAGTGTATCTTTAGCAATAAGAAGTTAACTTTTGAATCAAACTTGGTGATCAATAGCTATTTATTTATTTATCTATATTTATCAATATAGATACATAAAAGTCCGGTAAAAAATAAGAGGAACATCTAGTCATAAAACATTTGGAAAAATTCTTGGGAATTTCCTTCTCTCCCAGAATCACAAAAGAGCTCCAGAATAGCTAACAAAATGGCAGGGGGAAAAAGAGGTGACAGCAGTGCTTTGTTTTTGATAGCCCAAATTATTAAGGCATCATTTAGAATATTCAAGACTCAAGTCAAAATCACCATTTTAGTTTTTGATTCTCACGCAATATGACATTAATTTCTGGGCTGAACTTTACTAGAAAGAGTGGTAAGTACAAGGAAGAGGAACAAAAATAATTTTAAGTTCACAGTGACTAAAAGGACTTAAATATTCCCTACTTCAGGAGTTATACATAAATTTACTAATGTACAACAAGTACACATTATCTACTGGTGGTTAGCTCTTAATTAACTGAACAACTAAATTAAATGTACAAGCCTTATTTTGCCACATATTTCTATCCAATGATTCTTTTCATAAACTACAAGTTAAAATAACATCAAATTTCACAAAATATAAATCTCACCTTTTGGAAATAAATGTAGTTAATTGTGAGTTCTATTATCTCGATCTTTTGCATGAAGAATGTGAGAAACATAACTTCACAGGCTAAGAGATTTGCCCAGAGTCAGCCAGGTGGTTTGTGATGCACTCTATAGAACTGCAGGTTTTCCTGTATATATACAGTACAAGACTGCAATAAAAAGGGCAGAGTTACAAAACTCTAAGTGTGCTGCACTTACACAAAGGATCTGAAAAGATCTGGGCAATTTACCCTACATAGCTTGTCAAAAAGTTATCTAGATAAAATTTTGGTTTTGTAAGTACTTTCATGGCACAAAAAGTATTTAAACCTCATGAAAGACACAAAAAAAAAATACAGCTTCTCTACTAAACTGCAGATAATGTTTTTTTAACAATTAAATTAGTCAAGCCTTTAAAGACAGGTGCAGATCTTTGGCAAATTTTCCATCTTGATAAGTCCTCTTGAGGACTTCTGAAAAAGACAAACTTTAGTCAAACATACGTGAAAGAGTTAAATTGATGACATTCTATGGTCAATGTGATAAAAAGGCAAAGCACGTGACCTAATGGCCAGTGCTGACCACAAAATTGCTCAGTCTAGATTCACAGAAAACAGGGTAAGCCAAATCACTCTTATCATTGATGGGAAGGCAGGGTCAAGATGACATGGAGGAAACACAATTGAGGATTAGTCTAGTCAGTGTCCTAGGGATTAAGTAAAATTGTCTAAATGTTTAAAACATATTTTTACATTTAATGAAACCAACCCTTTCTTAACTGACAGTAGATTCCTTTTCTTATCCAATAATTATTAAAGATCGTAAAGATATATGAAAAATTTATGTGTGTTGAAGTAATTTGGCGGTTTTACAACACACCCGAGGCATGCAGGCATTTCTTTATAATCACACACCCTGAACTGTGTGAGCACCTGGCTGTGCTTGTTATAGAGTGAAGGTTAAGGAACTACTTTCTAAGTTATTGTTATTTATAAAGAAAAAAGTGGGAAACACATTCAAACGGAAGAAAAAACCACCTCATTTTAGACGAAGTTGAATTCTAGGACAATGACACTGATGGCAAACTCATTAGTTCATTTAGCTATTCAGTCAATACTTCAGCTTTCACCCCTCCCTCCCCTCACCATGTGACAGCAGTGAGTTACTCTTAACTCTTCATCAGAATTATGTCCAGTCTAAAGAAAATCCTAGTATATCTGAGGACATATGGAGGAAAATATAAAGAAACTGTTCTCTGGTAACTAGAAGTATAATTACCAATCAACATTCAATACTTCAACCACAACTTTACTCGACTTATTATGTACAGAGCAGGAAAACGTCCCCACTTGTCTCCTGAAAAATTTTTATTTTTCCTCCCTATGTATCAGTACCAGATCCTGGAAAAAAATATGTGATGCAAGAAAAACAACTTTGATAGTCAGATCCTAAGGACCAACAAAGAAACCTAGGGTCTGATGAGAGAAGAGTGGCTCAGAGACCTTGAACAGCAGTACTGGAGAGCCATTGCTTGAGTGACACAGCCAGTACTGGTCCCAGTCAGTACTGCTACTCAGTTACTTGTGACTGATGGAAAAGTCTTCCACTATTTCTTAATTCCCTCCAACAACTGAAGTCCCAGAACTAGGTAAGAAACAGCTGCCTTTTCTTCCTAAAAACCACTTTTAAAGTATTAACTATGGCACTAAGACCATTCCAGAAGGTATAGCAAATTTTAAATGTGTGGTAGAGAAATATTGTGGAAACATATGACAGAGGAGCAAAAATATTAAAAGATTTGTTATTTATGTTTTACTTTAAAATTATTCTTAAAAGATTCCAAATTAAAGCAACATTCATTAAAAATATGAACTAGCCTTTCTACATAAACCTGAAGCAAATAACATATTCCTTGCCATTCCCACCATCTCTTTTCTGCTTTTGCAATCAGTATGAATATACTGTTCATATATTTATTAAATTTAAGTATTTTGAGGATAGCTAGGTGAGCTGTCATACATTATTTGTGTAAGTTCCTGTACTGTTCATGGACTTCTCAAAATTTAAATCAGCTCTGTGAATGTAAAAGACATAAATAGTCAGCCCTGATGACTATAAAAGGCAAATGAGGTAACAGTAATGCTGGTGAAGCTGTTTGTCTCCAATGTACCATAAATAGTGAAGTGAAATTAAAATTTTTCAGTCAACATTGGTTATGCACATGCATGCACGCACATACACAGACACACACACACATATGAAAAAACACCTGATGACAAGCAGACAGGATCAGAAGTTCAAGAAAAGGATCTTGAAAAAATTGTTGGGACTTTTATGTTGTTATTGTTGTTCTTATATTGAAGGATCTCCTGGCTGCATGAAATAATGGATTGGAGTACAGACTTCCTTAATTTCCTGCAAACTTCCTCCATGTGGAAGTCACTTTTCTCTGCTTTATATCTGGTCCTGCTGAAGCTTCCTCTACTACACTTACATTAAATGGTCAAAAGACAGCTTATATCACTAACAGTAATATTTTCTCTCTGTATTGAAATTCTTTGATCAAATGCAAAACACAGTTGTTTCCTTAACTATAACTAATCTTCCACATAAATGAAGAAAATAGGTATAAATACATACATAACAAATATAAATACATATTAAAACAAACAGAATTTTCCCAATAAATTCCTTCCCTGAGGAATCAAAGTAGTTTTCAGCTATTAACCAAGATCCAAAAATCTGCAAACAGTTTGGTGACACAGAGTGATTTGTCCAATGTTAAGGAAGAAATCCGTGGCACAATAGGGAATTGTGGCACTAAGAGTAAGAACTGTGGCAATAAGAAATCTGTGGCACTAATAGTCCTATTACATTTCTTGCTTCTTTGTCTTATTCTTTAAAACCATTCTTCTAAGAGATTGATAGCAATTAGTCTCCATGGAACCATGGAACCATTTAATGAATCATACAACAGGAAAAGCCTACCTCTAAAAAAAAATTCTTTCCTGTTTCAGTAGTATATTTGTAATGCACAGTGACAGAAGACCGGAAAAAGGGACATTTCTCCTGAGTGGGTTGATTAATTAACTTAAATTGCCTGAATTCAGTCCAAGAAATCTATGTCAAGGAGGAATCCTGCACTGTTTTCCCTAAGTGAGCTTGGAGTAGTCCCTCAAACACTTTATCTCAAGAGCACAGAAGGAATTTATGAAGCCAGGTATGAAATTGGCCTTTCTGAGCAATAAAGTAATCCTTGATGCACATCATGAGCCAAAGAACAGGCATTGTGTTTATCAACTCAGGAAATGGGGATGAGAAGAACATACAACACAAACATTATCAAAACTAAGAATATTTGTTTTGTCTGGAAGAGGTGATTTACACAATTTCTACAGTTATATTGTTTCCTGTTTGATCAGAGATGATTCTGAAGTCTAGGCTTTTATCCAAATCCCCAGTTTTCTAAGGCTTAGAAGGGGTCAGAAATGAAATTTAGTTCACAAAAGTTCTTGTTAGTTAATAAATTCTAAAAAGTTTAATTTTCTAGGGACAGCTAAATACATCATGGATTTTTTATTAAAAAAATATTATTAAAAACATTGTTTTGACTTTAAAAATAACTAGCAGTCTTTAAAAGTCAACATTAGAGACTAGATAATCCAGAAGCTGGGCGTATTATTATCTGAGTTTCCTAAAACATGTAAGTGGACTGTAATTGAAAAGGTTTGGGAAAGTTTGTATTGCATCCATTAGTTTTTTCTATGTAATCAGTATGGGTTAGGAGCACCCATTGTGCTCCATATTGGCACTCAGAGTACTCAGTGGCTTCCAAAAATTCACATACTACCTACCACTCCTTGTAAAAGTCCACTGCTCATTGGCAAAGCAGTTCAAGACTAACCCAGATGCTAAAACTTGTTGAAATTTTGTCCCTTCACTTACCTGTAGTGTCTTTGTGCCATCCAGTATCATCTGCAATCTGGCACTGTATAAAACATTATTTTTTTTTGTCTCAAAGAGTACTTTCTGTGCTCTACATTTCTCATTTCATTAAAGTGTGTAATTTCTCCTTCAGATCTCTGTAGGAAGAGCTAAGCATAACACAGATGAGGAGGAGGTACTGAAGTTAATCACAGAATAAGAACATAATCCAAGTTGGAAAGGTCTTCAGGAGGACTCCACTCTTACTTGGATAAGGTCAGAGTCATGTCCTAGGTCAGATCAGGTTGCCACTGGCTTTACCTAGCTGTTCCTTGAAAATGTCTCAGAACAGAATATGCAGATCTCTCTGGGCAACCTGCTCCACTGCCTGGCTGTTGTCATGATGGAAAAGATTTTTATGTTGTACAGGCTGAATCTCTCTTATCCATCATCCTCCCACCATGCTATGAAGAACCCAGCTCTTCACATTGATAATCTTCCTGTAGGTACTGGAGGGCTTCTGACAGGCTCTCCTGAGGCTGCCTTTTCCCTTGGCTCTACATTTCCAGCTGAGGTGCTCCAGCTTCTGATCATCTTTGGAGCACTGCCCTGAACTAAAGATGATTAAGTTGCCTTCAGGTACAGAAACAGAAAAGATTCATTAGTTCAGCCCTACAATCAGATGAGCCAGTTCTGGCAAGAATGACTTAAGCAAGGCTCTCTCACAGGATTGCACATTCTATATAAGATATGTCAAGTGTATGTATATGTCAGTTCTAGAATAACATCATGACATGAATATATGGAATTATATAGGTGAAACATTACCCTAATGAAACCACTGAACTACCACAGAACCATATTTTTCTCGGAATGTTCTCACAATCTTCTATAGATTCACTTTTAAACAGACACAATGAACTTTCTTTTTCACTTTCATTCTTGAATCTGAGATATCCTGAGATACTAGTAACAGCACAATGCACAATATATTTGTACATAGACATTTTTCATGAATACTTGAAACAAGAGATCAAAATGCAAGGTCTCTTTCTTTCCTACCATAAAGATACATTCTGAAAAGAAAAATTACTAGAAAACTGTTCTTTGCAGTGCAACTTCTCCCACTCCCTTTTCACCAGTACAAAATGCACATTTCAGCACACAGTATACCTTAGGCTGGGAATCACAAAGAAAACAAGGGGGAAAGGTGAGGAAAAAACCAAATTCAATAACCATATCAAAAGATATTTAAGCAAAGGAGGGGTATTAATTACCAAGTCCAACATTAAAAATCTAGCCTACACTAATGTCAATAGCAAAATCTCTCAATTTGTAGATCTGCAAGATCTAAAACAGAGGATTCATACACGTATTTGAATCGACTCTCAAACTGGGGGCATGCCTGGAGAAGGACTGCTGCAAATCAATATGCTAGACACAGAAGCCACCTGTAATACTTGGAGCTGAAATCTGCCAGCATGCTTCACTTAATAAGTGTCTGTCACGGCACTCACAACTTGGCAGCAAAAGTCAGACCTCTGTCAAGTGCCTCAAGTGTGATGTCCAATTCAATTACTAAAGGACACATTAAAATCCGGCTTATATGGTTAAGAAATAACAGCTACCTATTTTTATTTTGTGATTAGAATCTCCCCAGTCTCTTTAAAGAAAAACATTTTCAGCCTATTCAGTTTCAACACTCACATTAATAAGTTAATTTTCCTTAATAAGCAATCTTGAGATAGAAACTGAAAGCTTAATAAACTTGTTCTCTACTAAATACAAGATACGAAAATATAATCATATTAAAAAAAACCTTCTCTTTTTAACTGTCATTGAGAAGAAATTATCTACTGTAGGTTTTCTTTGCACACTCTTCCCTGTATTCTTCAGATACATCATTGAGCAGGACAAATTCAGGGTACTTCTATTACCTATCAACAGTGGCCAAATTCACTTTAGTTTTGGGACAGAGTAATGCACTGTCTTTTCAGTGATATCAATAGGTCCATTCTGCTCACACTGCATGAGTGTTCTTCCTCCTCTCCTCCCCTGTCTCTCCCCTCCTTATCCTCCCATGCCAGGAAAGGAAGGAATTCTACTTTTCCTGCTCAAATATCCAATAATCATTTCAGACATCTGTTTCAATACAAAAAACTCTTCATAGAAGTCCATCTAAATGGCAAACCATTAGAGACTAAGATGATTTATTTTAGTTTAGTGCAGTGTCACTAGTTTAATAAAATAAAAAATAACTAAGGATTTGGGAAGTACTATGGCTTACCTATGTAAAAACTCACTCTCTTGCCAATACATTCTATCGCTGCTGACAGACATTAGAACATTCCTTTCATCTCTTTCCTCTTCTTGCAGTTTAAGCTATCCCCTTAAGGAGTATTTGCTTTCTCTAAGATAGATTATAAATTGTATGCAACATGAAAACCTTACACACTTCCTCTACCATCTGTAAGGCTTTTATTTCTACTTCTTAAAAAGGAATTAAGTCAAAAACCTTTTATATGTCTTTTTATTTTGGGTAAATAGACCAGGATTACTTTGCTGTAAGAAAATTAAAAGAAAATTATTGCTATTTCCAGATATGTGCATCTAAATAAGAGAAGCATTTTTTAATACAGTCAACCAAACATTCAAATCTACTGAAACCAAACGTGCAATGGAAACTGTAATAAAGAGCAAATATGGACCATACACATCCACACACACAAACACCCCTTCCATTCATGACAAAAACAGGATCTAATATGGGATTGGTTTCTCTCAAATAATTCTTTCTGCATCCCGGTGTGATTCCAGGATGTGCAAATTAAGCAAAATTTTATGGGTCAAATTCTTCTTAACACTACATGTGCTCAAGTCAACTGAAATTGATCCAGTGTCAGAGGGTGGAACTGGCACAGAAAATCACAATGTAAGGAGCTGTTCTTATAAAAATAGACATGACATAGTGCTTTGAATGGAGGAGAAAACAATTCTCAATGTGGCCTGGGAGAAAGAAAAGCAGAGAGAAGCAGAAAAATTGACTACAATAGCTAACAAGTAACCAGATAAGGATCAACTATCAAAACCAAGCCAACTGCAAGAATCTGTATGTTCAAAATGGCTCTGGTTGAACCTAACCCCTTTACAAAACTGTGTCTAATGGAAGGAAAGCTAGACCAGTTCCTAATCAATTTAGAGCTGTGAAGAGGAGAGACTAGTTTATCACTTTTGTATACACTTCTGTATTCTTTGAAAGTACAAAATAGCTAGTTAAGATTTCATTATGCAGAGCTTCATTAAGTCTTCAGTAAAAATTTTCCTCCTCTTCATTTTCTTTTTTTTTTTTAGTTCTTTTAAACAGAAATGTTCCTAAAAGAAGCCTGGGTACCTTGCAAAATCAAACTAAATCAAAAACAGATTCTCATATTTGTGTAGACGATTTAGCAGTAACATTTCTAACAGTGGGAGTTTGCAAATATTATCAAATTCATGTTCATGTTATGACAACTGACGGATGGAAACCAGAAGCTATTCTGACACACGTTTTAACCCATTTTTCTGCTACTGGAATGACTATGAGCACAAATGTCAGCCTGGTTAAACTTTTATTTGAGTGAAATGTGAAGATGCATCATATCCTCAGCTGAGTTCCGGAACCACTCAGGATGTCATGTAACATTTAATTTAGCAAAAAAGGATTAAACATCTAACCTGGAACAGCTATCTTCCCAGCTGTTGGATGATTCATTTCCATCACAAGTCCATTGTGCAGTACCTAGGAAAACAAAACAAAACAAAACATGTATGCAATATAAAATACAATCAATTCCTAAACTCAAGAGGGGAAGAAAGAGATAAACAGTATCATGCTCTTTCACAGACTCTGAAAATACAAGGAGCTACAACACAAGTAGTCTGCTTAATGTGTAAAATGAAAGCTTTGATGTTTGACATTACTTTTTGTTCATGCAGCTAAACAAATGCTTCACTAAGACTGCACATGTCTAAGATATCTGTAAACTCTTATAGTCATCATCAAACATAAGAGACTGAGCTGTAAGCACATCACACTTTCAACCACCAACAGACAACTGGTACCAACACAGACTGGCTATTAAAACCTTCACCCCCTTTCATACTAATCTGCAATATGTACTAAGGGCCTATACATAAACTATGTTCTCTTGTTTGTACTGTTAGTTTTAAGCTTGTGATGGATCATAATGGAAAATGCTGTCTTAATAGCTTTATCAAACATTTTGAAAAGATTAAATATTTTTTATGTTTTTTATATTCTTTTGAGTAGGTATGCCATGCTTGAGGCCCTGTGTAAATCTATATGTGATGATTATTCATCACAATTTTCAGATCCTTGTTATTAGCGTCAGCCAGAAAACAATGTGGGATACCAAAACTGTCAAGTAACAGAGAAAAAGATATTAATACTAAAACTCACTGCTTTTGTATATAATTCTGCACCCAAAACCACTAAACAATATTTATAACTTCTTTACCTATTATACTTCCATCCTTGTAGCACTGCTACCCTAATCATATAATCAGAATTATTTAAAAAAAATAAATAGCCACCCACTAGGCAATTATTTTCACATCCAGTGTAACAAATCTAGAATGTCTTGGAAAATGAATCAGCTATAGAAAATGAAATATGAGAAAACCCTTTTAAGTGATCATGTAATACATCTACCTATTCAACTTGCACCATGAACAACACTAGCAACCTTGAGTATTGATGACAAGTGTTGGTCTAATTAATCTTTAAAATTTCAAGATAATAAATTGAAAATTTTCTTATCTAATCTGTACCTTATTTTGCATTTTTATTACTAGAATTTTTTCTCCTGATACATAATCTAAGTGTCTGTCTATTAAATATTTTTATTCTCATCTTTTCCCCAAATGAACACAGAAAACCAATCACTATCATCTTTATAACATTCTTTTATGTACTGGAAGATTGTAATCACATCCTCCCTCAGTCGGCTCTTTTCTAGACTAAACAAAACTAATTCCTTTAACCATTCTTTCCAGGTCAAATTTTGTGAACCCTTTATCTGTGTAGAATAGCCTGCTTAAAAAATTCCCATTCCTGAACAGGTGGTGTCAAAAGGTCAGGTCAGCTTTCTCTTAGCTTGTGGGGGGAACCTATTTAGCTGACATTTAGAAATCCAGATATTTCCGATAATAGATGCTGGTGGAACAATGTCTCTTCACTAGTCTAATTGTTTGGCAGTATACCAAATCATTAGTTCTATTTCTCTTTCAGAAGGTTAAAGGCAATTTTGGTAGACATTCAAGTGAGACATCCAGATTTTTTTTTCCAAATGACAGAATTAGAAAATATAATTGCTTGTTTTAATTCATATTTAGAAACTTTCCAGTCATGCCCTTTATCAAATAGTATTGAAATTTTGGTCTCCTTTCTCCAAAACTTACTTACACAAGCTTGCTTTATGTATTTATTTGGTGTTTGGGACCTGAATGCAAGAAAACACATTCATTTGAACTTGAAACCACAGCAAGCTCAGGTGAATAAGCAGTTCTTTAGATAACAAGTTAAAGCATGTACCTAAAAGTGGTTCAATTTGGTTAAAGAAAAACATACAAACTGTCTAGCAGCTATTCAGGGCTCTACTAAAATCATGCTTTTCTCTGTTCTGAGTCTCTAAATTCTTATTCTCATAAGATAGATATAAATTGCTTTTAAAAGACTTTTTTGTTAGACTCAAATTCCAGATCTCTTTTCTTTACAGAATGAACTACAAAACCTCTGATCTTTGAGAATCACCACTATTCCTTTTAAAAGAATTGCTTAAGATGCAGTCAAGCTTCCTTATTATTTTCATTATTAGTACAGGGTTGAATTTCCCTCTCAGATATATATTATATATATATTAGATATTTATATATAATATATATTCCCTACCAAAAACACTGAAATTTCTATTAATCTTATTTTCTACCGTAATTAAGCCTACATTGATATACTCAGTTCCAACTTTTCTTTTGAAGAAAACAATCACCAAGCAATGACTGGTCAACAACTGTGGATTTTTTTCCCCTACATCAGCAACACTGTTTAAAATAATTGTAATTTCCCATTCCATGCATTTCACTGTTATGATTCCCAAAAACAAATTCAAAAAAAAAAACAACCTTCACCAACTTCTCATGTGCATTCTTAAAAAACATGAAGGATTACTGCATTCTAGCCTTGATAGAATGTAACGTTCAAATCCTTTATCATCGAAGACGAGAAACCAGAGGAAAAGGTAACAGACTCAACTCAATGGCTTTCTCCTCCATTGTCTTGTGTAGCTGAAATGGTCATGATGTTTCTGGTAGAAATAGATGGTAGAGTCCTCTATTTTGTCTGTATTCACCTGAGTTCATAATAAGGAACTGATGAACCAAGAGAATCATGAAAAAGATGATGGCAATCAATAGATCAAGTTTTTGAATGTTTTTTCCATATGGATTATTTTGCAGGGTAGAAATAGTATATGATCTGTTACCACGTGACATTTTTCTGAATCAAATAATGTTTGGGAAGCATTTTACAGTGAGATCACTGTAAAGAAATCAGAAGCACAGTCTTCAGTCTTTCGGTAAAAACATTTTAAAACATATTGGAACAGTCTGGCCAGCAAGACTAGGGGAATTACTCTTCCCCTGTACTCAGCACTGGTGAGATGGCACCTTGAGTTCTGTGTCCAGTTCTGGGCCCCTCAATTTAGGAAGGACATTGAGGTACTGGAACAAGTCTAGAGAAGGGCAACAATGCTGATGGAGGATCTGGAGCACAACCCCTGTGAGGAGCAGCTGAGGTAGCTGGGGTTGTCAGCCCTGGAGATAAGGACACTCAGGGGAGACCTGTAACTACCTGAAAAGAGGCTGCAGTCAGGTGAGGGTTGGCCTCTTCTCCCAGGCAACCAGTTACAGGAGAAGAGGACAGTCTCAAGCTGCCCCAGGGGAGGTTTAGGTTGTAAATTAGGATGTACTTCTTCAAAGAAATGGTGATTAGATATTGATGTGGGCTGCCCAGGGAGGCAGCGGAGCCACTTTCTTGAAGGGGAGAAGTCCATTTTAAGGAAAGAATGAACCTGATATAGTTGACATGATGGTTTTCAGACTTAAGATCTCAGAGGTCTTTTTCAACCTAGTTGATTGATTCTGTGATACCATTTTATTTTATTCCAGATAAAGACATAATTTCAACTCTGATGACACATGTAATTAAACACCCATAACAACATGGTTTCTCTTAAAACTGCCAGCAAAGTTTCAAGTCTACCTCTCTCAATTCTACCAAAGGTAATCTTCCAAATCCCGATCAAAGGAGATACTGGAATCAGAAAGATATCAAACCTCGTAGCTCCCACCTCCCTCCTTCCCAGATCCAAAAGCTCTATTTAATGTGGAGCTATGCACTAAAAATATGCATTTTTACAGGTACTACTCTTTCACAGATTCATCTAGAGTTTAGTGAAAAGGATTTTCAGGGCCACAAAGGAAATGATATAACCCTTTTCTCCATATTTTTGTAGCCACAAGATAGCTGGCTGTTGGTAAACATAATTACTACTTGCGCCTCTAAACCACAAAAAAGTAATAACAGTTTTCCCCGTACATGCTGAACATAGAGCAATGGCCATAATCACCCCTTGAAGAAGTAACAGCACATGTTGTGAAGAAAATGCCATATTGGAATTGCATCCCACATCCTAAAACTACCCCTTTCCCAATAAAAATATGTCAAGTCATCTGAAATTTGGAAAGGGTATTAAATATATCCCCCATCTGATGCCTGGTTCTACTTGGTCTTGTATTCCTAGAATGTTGTTGCACAACAGAATGGTTTGCATGTCAGCATGTTTTCCACCACCACGTTTTTTCCAAAGCAGAAATCCCAATATATTCAAGTCCTGTTGCAAAGTTTGTCTTTCATCACTATTAACTTTACTATTCTTCTTTTCAAAGTTTCTAGTATGCAGGGGTCACTTGGAGAAGATATTAGCTCTCTACTATATCTAAGTATTGCATTAATGAATCACATCTATCTCCACTTTACCTTCATCTATCTCTCATACCTGAAGTTTCTTACCATTTCATGAGACAGGGCATAATTTAATTTGCTTCCTTAACAAATTTTTGAATTAATAAAATCTGGTTTTGTTGTTTCCAACTGCCTATTAATTTACCTCTTTTCTCCCATTCCCTTACTCTGATGCAGTGAACACTGTATGTTAAAGTCTCTTAGGTCCCTAGCACCATGTCTGTGATACTATCTGAATACACACAGGAAAGTCACAGTTCATTGCAACGTCCTTATTCTGTACTGCTGCTTTTGTATAGGACAGTGTCTTACAGACTATTTCCTTCACCAAACTTGTTGGGGTTTTTGTGCATGTGAGGGGATGGCTTTGACAAAGTCACAGCCTCATAGCTATTTTCCACTATATGCTATAGACAAAATTACTTTTTATTGACATCCCTGGGGATAGGGTTTTGAGGCCTGACATTTTATCCTGATCCATGTCCATTATTCAAATACTTCACACTTTTCCACTGCATCTCTTGTTCTACTACAGAACACCTCACCTAGATTCCCTGTTGATTATCAGAATTTAATTTCAATTTCTTTACTTCTTTATCTTTTGTCCAAAGAGTTTTTATATCCTCTAGCCTAACAGTGGTCCTACAAACTAGCTATTGGCTCTTTAGCATTGAATTTAGGTTTTACAGTAACCATGACTTTAATCTAAAAAGGTGTATTCTGATACAGGAGTTAAGAGCTTCTTACCTGCATTCTGCTATGTCACTTAAGTCAAGAACTTCCAATTGCATACTCTAGAACTAAACATTTCAAAAGGCAATCACTGAGACTGGTGAGAAATTTCTTCCCTTACACTCTATCCCAATATGACCTTTGACCAGATGAAGGCAGTTGAATTCATCCGTTATTACTACTTCATTAGGCTTAGAGGATTCTTTTATCTCCTTTGGACTCAATGTTTCCTGATTAGAAGGCTCAACAGCATAGCCCTAATATAGCTCCCCCTGCTCTATGACCTAACCTGTCCATCCTGTTCAGTTCATAGAAGGTATAACACTTTCCTATTAATTTTTGTCATTCCAATGTTCTTTAGCAATGACCGCTATGTCAAGATCCTTCTTCTTTGCCAAAAATTTCAAGCCACCTTTTTTAATCTTACACACAGCTCGTGTTGGTATAGAGATATGTATAGATTTTGTATACATTTGGGGAAGCAGGGAGTTGGCCAGATCATTTTTTAGCTCTAAAATTTGGCACTGTATTACCTTTCCAGAATTTCTCCTCTTTCAGTTTTCCTGCACATTACATTCTTGTCCTGTACACTTTTTGTATGACTGACATCACTAACAGATGTCTTTAAATGGTGTGAACCAACTCCTGCATGAGACCACACATTAATTTCCTGCATCAGCAATCTGTTCTTACTACTGCTCTACACAAGTCCTTCCACTGAGGTTCTTTCTCCACAAAGCTCTGTGTAGGTGTCCCAATGGAGATCCTATTTGTCATCCATTAACTGAAATATCAAAAATCTGAAATTATGAAACCTGTGCATTAAACTAAAATTAGACCTCAGTTCAGCAGGGACCATAAAGTTGGTGGAATTGGGTGAGTTTCCAGAATCCTTTTAGTGGTTCATAATACTGTAACAGAATATATCCATCACAGTGAACTCTTCTCAAGCACCCTATGAAACTTTGTTGTTCACAGACTCACCTTCTTCCACCCTGAGAATCTACTCAGCAAACTATTTCTGGGGCCAATATGAACAGGCTATTAACTTTTTTAGTAATTCAATTTCCTAAATCATGTTCCAAATTCATAATCAAAGTAAGGTATGACCCTGACACTGAGAATAGTTCTTATATTAATGTTTTGCTTCCCCTAGCACCTCCTGCTACAAAATTAAAAAGCCCTTGGTGCTAAATCAACCACAGTATAATGCACAAAAGAGACATTAAACAACACAAAAAGTATTAAACAATGGAATCCTTTTCTAACAGGGCAGAAACACCTTTGCCATTGTTTAATCATCAACACATACTTATTTTTGAGAAAAAATACTAAATTCAATTTATACTTCACCATCTAAATAAATATGAGACAGCTGCTAAATAAGTCTATATAAATCTCCTATGGTTTCATCAGATGTACTGAAAAGTAATGAGAGTAAAATAAGGTACTTTTATTCTAATAGCAGACCATATTACAATAAAGAATCAGGTTTTTAACTCTTGTGGAAAAGGAAGTATTCCCAAGGGGTTTATTAGCATGTGATACATTTAATATTTGTAACAAATAGCAAGGAGATTAAGAGAATAAGGATTTATAACCTGGGCCAAAACATACAAAAATTCACGGATACAAGTCTGTATTTAATCACATAAATTCTCCAATTTTCAAGGTTGCAGACCTGACCCTGATTTCAAGGGGCTGTCTCAATGCTTAAAAATCAGGTTGCTTCCCTCAGATGACCAAGTATAGTTTCCTGTCAACTTCTTGCACAATCAGTCTGGGGACGTGGCAGAGGAAACAGTCTGTCCTTATTTGTAAAAAATACATATATTTTTCAGATGTTCTTTTTCCCTGAGAACTGATGTGATTGTAAAACCATACTTTTGGTGGGTTTGAATGTGTAAATTCACAGAAATATTTTAGCAAAGATATTTTGCTGTATTCCTCTTTGGATATAAGACCTGGCTCATGCTGGTAGCAAGACAGGGTGTGGCTATATTCAAAGCACTGGCTCTGCAATAAGAGTCTGTCTCTAGCTTCAGCAAAGCTTTCCTAACTGATAACTCCACACTTACCACCTGGTCTTACAGAAACAGATTGATTTTATTATTGGAACAGTCTGAAATACTGACTGGTTTTTTCCCTGTTTCAGTCAGATTTTACAGTAATTTTCTGCTAGCAATGATGTTAAAAATTACTGGCTTTTGATAATATTTTTTCTACTTTGAATTATTACAAATACTATATTCAGTATTTATATGTTATATTTGTAGTTTCTCTGAAAACAGAGCATGGAAAAACCTAATTACAACTAATTTTTAAAGATGCAAGTGAATGTACAAATTAAGAACAGTATCCTGGACTGTACATACATTATATTATTTTGGTGTCCACAATGTCACATTAAAGGATTTATTTTATTTCATTGTGATTTACCTCTTATATCAAACAACAATAAAATAGGTTCCCAGATGTTTTCTTTTGTGGAAACTGACTTTTTAGTGAAATGCAATTATATTTCCTAACTAATTATACTGATAATAAGCTATGGCTGCCATGCCTTCAAGTAATGTGTGCCAGAAGTGGGAAACTGGTGGGGTAAAAATGCCAAGAACCTTTCCACTGCGATTGTTTTCATAACAACTCTGTGGATGTTTGTTACATTCATAAGGGACCTGCCTATGGAGCTGGAGATGATGAAGAGAAAATTCTGATAGGGCTTTGCATAACTGAGATTTTTCAGAAGTCACTTTTTTCCATGTGGTATTGAAATAAGTCACATGCAGCTGCAATTCTGGATTGAAAAATGACGGAGACGTTTGTCTACCGTATAAGGGAATTGCTATTTCAAAATGTACAATCTTCAACCAAACTGCACAACGAACACTACTAAGAGTTGTTACAGAAATCATGTGTTTTTACAGATAGGCATGCATGTTACAGCAAGAATAAACTTATAGACATAAAAGATATCTCAGTACTCAGAAAGCCCCAAAAATTCACAAATATCAGGCTAATAGTGAGCATAGGAGCCATTAAACAAAAGCATTGTACATTATGTTAAAATATCACTTGATTTCTGATCGTCCTTGGGAGTATCACTTGTTTTGCCAAATACAGCATACATAATCAGTATACATATTCTGACTTTGCACGCCACCCTGAGTTCCCAAGAGCCTTCTTTTAAATACCCCATCCATCTTTCCATGGCCATGTAAGTGTTACGGTTTATTTATACATCATTGTTTCATTAGAGCTGGTCTGTCAGCTAAGAGTACTTAACCCTTCCCAATACTGCAAAACTTGCCCATCCTCAGAGGAATGCCACTTAACAGTGGCACCTGCTTAGTACTGCAAAGTACATCCAGATGAGACCATCTCCCTGCACACCCTCAGTCTACTGCAGGCAGAGATTCACCACACCTCTCCTAAGTGGTTTATTCCTGCACAGTCTTGCACTGACCTTTGTAGCCCTTTAGAAAAGGATCTCTGACTGTGATTTGAAACACAGCATTTTAAATTAAGTCAAAAGAATTCTGTATAGCAACACATGCAGATAACACTGGTAAACTGCATAGATGCTGTTGAGTGTTGATAGATATCTTGGGCATCTAGGAAGAAACTTTCATTAAAAGAAACTCTGGCACGTGGAGATTTTTTCCTGATTTATACTCTGCCTTGTTAACATTAGCCTTTGTAACAAACCCACTTAAGACAGAGAACTCCTAACCATGCCTACACCAAGGAACTGGGATTCAAGGGCGCTAGATGCAGAATGTACACGGAGAAGGTGAAGAGTAAGTTCCCACTTTGTATGAGTATCTTCAACTCCTTTCCAGCAGTTCAGTACTTAACTGCTGTCATCCACTTTTCCATCATTAGCATTTAGTTATTAATTTTATTCCCAACCATAAAATTTCTCTCCAAGTTGCAGTAAAACAAAAAGAAACTAAAGCCAGGAAGGTATTTCAGGGCTATGAGTGTTTACACAAAAGAAGTGATTTCTTTCAGAAATGAACATCATTAAAAAAAAAACCTCAAAACATAGTTTTGAAAATACTACATTTCATAGTTATTTAGTCATCGATGTGCATTTGATGCTTTGTAAGAGTTTCGTGTAGAAAGCAATTAGTCTATCAATACTACATATACAACTGTGAGCAAAAATCCAACACCAGTTTTTAAATATGATGCCTCCAATGAACTTTGCTATACAAATTGCTAGAGAAGCTGAGAGACCAAGATGGAAACAGATAAAGGAAAATACCAAGGAGAGATTTTTCCACTTAAAATCTTATACAAATTTGCACAAACACACACACCAAATAGTTCGCCTGGGTGTCTTAGGGATGGATTTTTATCCCCTATCCATTTTTTGTTTTGTTTTGTTTTGTGTCTGGGGGGGTCGCTGCCCACCCCCATCCCATGCCAACCCTGACCCAGGAGGGCTCCAGGAGTTTTGCGATGGGCGAGAGCCAGACTGGGATTTCCTGTGAGAGCCGTGGGGGGTGAGAGGCAATTCCTTCCTTCCAGTGAGGTGAGTCCTCTCCGCAGCCAAGCACTGGGATCTCTCTGATCAGAGATACTTGTTGCTGTGTGGGTTTTTGTCCGTTTTTTACACTCTTTTCCTTCAGCACTGTAACTGGAGCTTACTGGCTTGCTTCTCTGCTTCTCTGCTGCTTGGGAGACCAGAGTCAGTGCATAGTGTGCTGGGATCTGGGAGCACCCCATTCCCTGCCAATTACTGCCCGCTCTGCACAGCCCGATCTTGGGAACAGCCCTCCCTGGTGAGCTACCCAGGGGAGAGATTCCTGGCTCAGCCCTGCTGTTCTCTGCTGCTGCTGCTTCAGGGCTTCTTGCTACACCTGTAACCTGACAACCAGCCACCCCACAGCTTCTGGCAGGACCCAGAGTTTTCTGCTATGCTTTGTGTGATAAACAACTGCTCACTTAAAAATTTTCGAAGGTTTATTAAACCTTAACAAACCCCACAAAGGACTGAATAAGGAAAAGGGGCAGCACTGGGAGTGTGACTGCCACAGGCTCATCCACCAAACAGCTGTTCCACCTTCTGCAACCCTGGTGTTGCATCAGGCAGCCCTGACCTCTGAAGGTCTGTCAGTCAACTCTTCTTTGCTGTCGATTGGTGGTGACCTTGCACTCTGATTGGAGGTGAACTGTTGTTGTGCCAAGCCTCCAAGTAACAAACCTCCCCATTCCCACCTGCTCCATGCAAGGGGCACAGGAACACGCTCTCCCTCCCTATGACTCTGACAACCAAGGCTGCCCAGAGCCCCCAGAGAGGAGGGAAAGGGGACTATGGGGAGAACAGGAGGCATCCAAACAACAAACTGCAATAACATAACCAAACATCAATAAAACTTTTCTTAACATACACACAATATTTATCCCTTAATTGCCAGAGCCAATCATCACATTGCCTATCCATAACAATTAGTCATCCCAGATGTGCTCGCCTCTGCCATTCCAGCTTGCTGCTTCCAAGGTTTCCTGCTGCAGTCCATTCAGTTTCCCGAGGGGCACTGACACCAGCGTCCCCCTGTGATTTTGCAAAGGAAAGCCCCTTCTCTCTTTCTCTCTTCAGTTCACCCGCCATTACTGCATTCAGGGATGCCTGGGCCCGCGCCACAGCGCCCCCTGCCGGCGCGGGGGAATCATCGCACCCGCCCTGCCTGGCCGGGAGCCACCAGCGCCCCCTGCTGGCTGTGCCCAGAACTGCACCAGAGGGGAAAGTGCCTGCGGCCCAGAGAAGGCGTCACTGGGCTTGTGCTGCTGCTCCTGCTGCTGCCCTTGTGGCTGTTTGTCTGCCTTGTTATACAGATATATTCTAGTAAAGAGCTGTTATTCCTTTTCCCATATCTTTGCCTGAAATCCCCTTGATTTCAAAGTTATAATAATTTGGAGGAAAGGGATCATATTTTCCATTCCAAGGGAAGTTTGCGCCTTCCTTTGCAGACACCTATCTTTCCTACCAAGACACTGGGTAAATTCATATCTTCAAACATTTAGTGTGCTTTGTAAGTTATATTCATCTTTGTCTCTTCAGCTTTGTGTTGAGGATTTCTTCTCTACCTCAGCAGTGACACCTTGCATGTTGTATGATACTATGTAAGGCAATTCTAGGATGTGATAGCAATAGAAATGTCACTGACAGTAATGAAGGAAGAACATTTTTCCTAAACAAGCCAATAAGCAATGTAATTGGAAAAGCATTTTTTACATGTCTACATTCTTAACCATTTCAGAGCCTGCATAATACCATAAATTTACAACACTTCACTGTATCTGAATTTAGTTGAAGCACGTTGCACAACCAGAAGAACTCTCCCATGTCAAGCCATAAGCGCTATTCTGAAAATTTTCTTTGTATAAGACCTTATATTCTATTGAATACTATTCAAGAAGATAATTAAAATGTATGGTAATCAAACTATATGAGTGTAAAGAGGTGTGATATCTAATAAAACAAAATTAAAATATTTTAATAAAAGGAATTGTCTGCAGCTTGAAGCTGCTTTGTGAGACTAGCTCACAAATACTAGAATATAACCTTAGTTAAATTTATATATAATACAAAGGCTTCAAAACTTCATTTTTGACTCTTCTGATTAGAATGCTACTAGCTTATCATACATTATGTATTTCCTACAAATGGAAAATTTATTTAATAAACTCCAGTCTTGCAAAAGGCATTTTCTTCTAGAACTACTATTGGACACTAATGTCTCCAAAACCATACTATTCCATGTATGTCACAAGAAGTTTGCATAGATAATCTCATTTGAGTATCAAAGCAATTATCTTCTATACTTTCCAGGAGAAGAAGTTCATTAAATAATTCTGTAGCAACAAAATTAAATACAATTTTGCTGGTGAATTAAACCAGTCCATTACTTTCATCATGTGAGATATTCTGAAGTTATTGTCATTTTTCCAGTTGATCACCTACTGTTCAAGAAAACTGCTGGGAGAGATTAACATTAAAAAATGCTTAGTGTTTCAGACCAAAACAGAAAGTACTGTAATGTTTGATACATTAAGCCAGTTTGAAAACAGTATTGTGTAACAAAGCAAGTGCTATATAACTGTAAGTCATATATTTAAAGGAGAACATCATGGGATACTTTTAAAAAAGGAAAGCATTATTTCTTTGTATCTCATTTATATGCATCTAAATGTTACATACAGTGGAGTGCATAAAACTAGTTTCTTTTTGTTGTAACTAATTACTCCAAACACCAGTTTGCTCAGGTGTTTAATTAGTCCGAAGTTTTCTTTCCCCACTGCTCTGCTTATCTGAAGTCGACCAAATGCAGAGCTTGAGATATTTAAAAGGCAGGTGATAAAAGGCCTTTTTGTCCTTAACTAAGGCACATGAATGTTGAGATAAAAATAATAACTGGTATAGGCTGTAAGTCCAAAACTTAGAAGAATCAAAGTAACAGTTAGAAGTGTTTCTTTAATATTGTGAGTTCCAATTTTGCAGTATTTGGGGTTTATGCCAAACAGAAAACAAAGCAGCAAACAAAGAATGTGGATCAGAAGTCAAAAAAGGAGGTGACTACTTCTGTATTAAAAAAGGGCAGGGCAGGGCAGGGCAGGGCAAGACAAGGCAAGGCAAGGCAAGACAAGGACAGAACAGCTCGAAGAGACCTACAATGACCATCTAGTCCCACTGACCATTTCTGGGCTGACCAAAGTAAAAGCATGGCTTTAGGGGCACTGTCCAAATGCCTTTTCAGCGCTGACATTGGCTGGGCATGGTCAGGGGGAGGCATCAACCACCTCTCCAGGAAGCCGATTCCAGGTTTTGGGCACCCTCTGGGTCGTGAAATGTTTGTTCATATCAAATCCAAATCTCCCCTAATGCATGCAACTTTCAGCCATTCCCCACATATCCTGGCACTGAAGGGTTGAGAAGAGCTCAGCATCTCTCTCTCCCCTTCCTCAGGAAGCTATAGACAGCAGTGAGGTCACCCCTCAGCCTCCTCCTCTCCAAACCAGATTGTGGAGGCCCAAGGGCTTATAACTAGAGAGGCCCAAGGGCCTATGATGGAAATCCCCATATCCCAATCTGGAAAGAAGATGATAATTAGTGCCTCCTGATATTGGGGTGAGAAAAGGCCTCTTCCCCATAGGTTTTTGAAAAGATATGTTAATATGCTGTTGAGTTTGCTCCCCATTTGGGTCACCAAGTTTTTGTCATCCCAGTTCAGCCCCCGTTCACCATATTTGTACATCCCCTAGAATGTTCTCCCTTCCCTCTTTCCCCATTGGCCTCAGTTTGGTGCAGTGGTCCACCCCTGTCTTTCTATTGGTTTCCCTGTTTTATTACCCCACCTCTGTGCCACTTTTCTCTTTTCCCATTGGCCCTTGAACCTTTGATTGGCCCTCTCTTTCCCATGTATAATCCTGGACCCTCCCTCATTATTTGTTTTTGTCCCTGGAGCCCTTGGGCACGTGGTTGAAATAAACCTCGTCGGAACTCCATAAAAAGACCTTTCCCCTCTCTCATTGTCAGAAGGTGTCTGCGGTGTGTATGTGTGTATGTTGCATGCCTGCCCAAACACCTTCTCCTGGAGATGCTTTCGGAAGGTAGCAGCATTTACCATCCGCCCATGCTGGTACAGCAGACAAGCCCAGTGCCCTCAGCGGCTCCTCAGAGCACATTCTTACCAGCATCGGTGCCCTTCTCTTAATGTATTAGAGTCCCAGAAGAAATATTTAAACATTTTAAAATATTATTAAAATATTTAAGCAGTAGTAACGGTAATTGGAGATAAGGAACAAGTTGGAGAGATGCACTGGTATGTAAAACCATGACATTTAAACAGAAAAAAATATTTTAATTTGCTGCTGCTATGAACTACCTGTCATTTTTAGATGGACAGAAATTTTAAGGCTAAAACTAAATAAAAAGTTAGAAAATGCGCTTCACAAAACAACCTTGCCTTATCACAATACAGAAGGATTTTTCAGTGTTGTGATCCACCTCTGGTATCTAGATTCTGAGATTATGTAAAAGCCCAATATCATAGCATTTCCCTTGAGGACCCAGTCATGTCAGAGACCTACTGGAAATCCATTCCCATAAAACTTGTAGCATAATTTCTTCATAAAAATACATAAAATTGATTCCCTTAGACACACTTTTCTATTTTCCTCAGAAGAAAGAATCTGTATACCTGCACATATAATTCAATACCACAATTTAGTTCACATAAAGAGAAGAAAAAAATTATTCCAACATGTCCCTATCCTTTACTTTGACTGTATATCTGAAGAAATATTCTTTTGAAAAAACTAAAAGTTCTGGGCTTTTGTTCATGTATTCCTTAGTCTCCTGAATACAGCTGCCAGTATTCAACAGAAAGCTGGTTTCTGAAAGATGATTATTGTTGACCTGATTCAGCCCATCCTCCAGTTAGAGAAAACCAAAAATTATCAAAACACAGTTGCCATGTAAAATTAATTGACAATTACTACTGATATGGACTACAATGGAATATGTAACATGGTGAACTAGCAAAGACAGTCAAAGGAAGGATTTCTCATTAACAAAATGAACTCATATTGTGGGATTTCTTCTCTGCCATGCATGTATAGGATGATTTTGGAAATGAACCATACGACCCATATTCACTTCACCTACCATTAAACACTTGGCTGAGGATTGCAAGATGGTAAACACATTTCCCTCATATAGGCAACAGAGAAAGACACATCCAGAGGGTAATTATGACTCTGATAATTGACTACAATTGTCATTACTATAATCGTGACATTATTAATGATGGAGTGATCTTACAATAAGAATGTAACTACCTCAAAAATCTCACATAAATGCTTGGTTTAGTATTGAGATGCATCCAGGACTGTGTTTATCAATTCCTCATCTGCAAAATGTGGAAAGTAATATTTCCACAAATTTTCAGAAGAATAAAAGGCACATGGGACACTGAAAGATACAGAAAGGATACTGTGTTGGGCTGGTTTCAGTTCACTGGCCATTACTCATCTGCTTTCTGATTTACAGCAGTAGAGGTGAGACAGGTCACCAAAATGAATTTTCTCTATATAATAAAATCCTCAGTGTTTCTGGGATACACTGTCACTGCTTCCATGTATCTATTGACACAGATGTTCTTTATCACTTGTTTCCTTTTTGTATATATAATAGAATATTCACGGGCTTAGAGTCACTGTGGGCTGAAGGAAAAAGCAGTAATGCATTCAGAAAATGTGCCCTGAATAAGTGGTGTCTAATGTGCTAAAGGACAGATCAGATGTGTGTACAATCCAGTTTTCCCTTTCAGGACTGACAAATGCTCAATCTTCAGTCAAACTCTACTTACAGGCAGTTGACAGTTGGGACCTGCCTGCATTCTCCTTTAATCCATCAACACATACTTGAAGAGAAAAGAGATACTCCATCTCCAGAAAAAATCTGGAGTTTTTTCAAGTAGGCCTCATGGAGATACAGCTTACTTATTTGTCTAGCATAAACATGTCACTCAAGAAGACATCAAATAAAACAGAGCTGTCATAAATCTGATGCTTGCTTTTTTGTTGGTATTACTGCTCAGCTCTTCAAGGTCATGGAGTCTTGGTGAACTTCATGAAGCTAAATCATGCTAAGCTAGGACCATTTTCGAACTTAAGAAACATGGTTCCAATAAAAAAAATTATTTAGAAATGTTCCATATATGTAGCTGACACTCAAATATAGCTACAAGATATTTATCTTATATTAACTTTTGTTTGATTACTACATTGTAGGTGTTTAATTTTGATTGCAGTCTTTTAACGAAAAGTGAGTTAGAATCCAGCCTGCTTTCTCTGAGCTAACTCCACAATGTGAGCCACAGCATAGTAAATGGAGATTTGCTTTATAGACCTAAAATGCTTAATTCTTACTGTAAGTGGGAATAATTTTACAAAAATATATATGTTATTGGTGATCTTCACAAGGAGATTTGTAACACTACCTGTGGTTCTTTGTGGATTAGCTAGCAAGAAAACAGATTCCACTTCTACTGATGCAAACGAGTTCCAGCAAAACCCAAAACATGTTGGAAGACTGTTCAGACAGGTTTTGCATTTTAGTCTGTTAATGACAAATTAATAGAGTGGACATTTATAGTTAGTTGTCTCTTGAAAAATTGGAGTAGCAAATACATCTTGTCCATTTTCATGCATCTAGTTAGGTGTAAGTTCTAAGTGACAGGCTAAAGGCATCCTTATTGAACCATCCATATTGAACCAATGTGATACTGTCATGGATGTCATGGATTGTCATGTCATGCCTGAATCTTTATCCTGAAACTTTTCTGTTTGCAAAAGCTGTCAGAGTTTGAAACTGATTTTAAATTCAGAAACAATTCATATTTCAAATTTGAAATAAAATAACAGGCTTGAAAATATTTAGTGACTTAAAACCATCTATTTTTGTCTTAGAAAATATGTGTAACCACAGAATTATTTGAGATGCAAATAGAGTGAACACAAAAACCCCTCCAAAAATTCTTAGTCCAGTTCTTGTCCTCATAGTAAATTACTAAGAGGAACCTAACAGCAAAAAGAGTCTTCTTTTTTTACCAGTATAAATGGTTCCATTTTATTTTTCAAATTTACAAAACAGCATTCTTTTTTGATGGATTATGGTCCAGAAAAATGTTGTTGCTATATTTTGAAATCAGATTTATGTATAATAAAACACACAACACACAATAGTTCATCAACATTGTGCTACTGTGCAGTACTGATATGTCTTTAGTTAGAAGTGTATGTTTCTTTTGTTCTTTAATGTCAAGATTTCCAAATTAATTTCAGAACAACAGTAGAATCCTATGTTAAAATTTGGTGGTTGTGATCAAATGACAATAGAGATCAGTTAGCCTTCCCTTTAACTTTGTAAATATGTCTCCAAAATGCTTCCCAAAATCATCACAAAGATTAACAAATCTATTACATGTAAAGACAGAAGTCTAGAAATCAGTAATGAAAATTACTATCAATAACGCTGTCAAGGAAGAAACATAATACAAAAAAAAAGTATTTAAGCTTCAACTCAAAAAATCATAATTCACATTTAAAAATTAAGAAAAGCTAGTTCTAATAAAAAAACTCTCCCTATTAGCTTTAACTTCTCTTTATTGTGACACTGACTGAAAGCTTCAGAATATAATCTTCTATTTTTTACAATTTTCTTAATATTTGAATATCACTAAAGGAACCCTAAATCTTTTCTATCCTATCTCCTGCTTCTGTGCACTGGTACCTCAAAGTAAGAATTCTTTTTACTTTTACTTGATGATGATGATGGAAGAATCCTCTTCCTGTCACTAGGGATATGGCAGCAGATGCAGCATTAGGTTCATGGTCTTCATGGCATAAAATGCTTTTTGGTGTCTTTTTTTAAACTCTGGTTATAATAAAAGGCAATTATGAGTGTTGTTTTCTCATCAAGATGTCAGCAATCTGAGCAAAAGAGTTCAACTCCATCATTTTTAAATACACTGGTTGATTAATGAATTCTAGCAGGCATAAAATTGTTTCTGGGACACTCTTAAAATTTTCTTGAGACTTTTTCTCCTATATACTTAAGACTCTTGTATACTGCTAATTCTGTATCCTTGTATGCAGAGTTTCAGATACATAGTTTTATGTAAAATGTACTTTTAAGTTGCATTTCAGCCATAAGAAAGGATTAGTAGAGCCATCATTCTCAGTATTTGTTCCCCAGCAATCTGAAAAGTCAATGAAATATCTGTGTCATTCTGCAGCACTGAAATGATGAGGCTCACTGCCAGTGGTTGACCATGACATGCAGTGTGTGAGCAGCTGATTCACGGGTTGGGCACAAAGGGTTACAGTGCATGGGGTGACATCAGACTGGAGACCTGTCACTAGTGGGGCTCCATCCTTGGCCCTGTGCTCTTCAACATCTTCATAAATGACCTGGACACAGGACTGCAAGGGATACTAAGTTGGACAATGATATGAAGAGAGGAGCTGCTGATTCCTTCGAAGGCAGAGAGGCCCTGCAGAGAGACCTGGGCAAATTAAAGGGCTGGGAAATCAGTAACCGTATGAACACAAGTGCTGGATTCTGCACCTGGGATGGGGCAACCCTGTATGTATGGACAGACTGGGAAATGAGATGCTGGAGAGGAAAGGGAGGAACAAGAGGCCCCAAGGAAAGGGATCTGGGGGTCCTGGTTGATGGCAAATTAGATATCAGTGAGCAATGCCTGGCAGCCAGGAGGGCCAGCCGTATTCTGGGGTGCATCAGGCCCAGCATCACCAGCTGGGCAAAAGAGAGGATTTTCCCACTTTACTCTGCACTGGAGCTGCCCCACCTCAAGTTCTGGAGGCAGTTTTGGGTGCCACAAAGCTATCAGAAAGCATGCAAAGGAGGATATGAAGATGGAGAATGGTGTAGCAGGGGAACCACTGAAGGAGCGGCTGAGTTCGTTTGTATTGTTCAATTTGGGGAGGAGGAGGCAGAGTGAAAACCTCGTAGCAATCTACAGCTTTTCCATGAGGGAAAGCAGAGAGGTGGCATTTCTCTATAGTGACCCATGACAGAACCCAAAGGAATGGCAAGAAGTTGTGTCAGGGGAAGTTTAGGTTGTATATTAGCAAAAGGTTTTTCACCCAGAGGGTGGTTGGGTACTGGAAGAGGCTTCCCAGGAAGCATCAAACTTGACAGAGTCCAAGAAGTGTTTGGACAATGCTCTCAGATGCATGGTGTGACTCTTGGGATATCCTGTGCAGAGCCAGGACTTGAAGTTTGATGATCCTTATGGGTCTCTTCCAACTCAAGCTATTCTATGATTCTAACTAAGATCTCTGAGGGACAGAAGAAGGATCTAGAAGGGCAGACATCTCCATGACTTCTGATTATGCTTATGCCTGCTGATAGTTTTATATGCTAACATGATGTGTTCATTAAGAAAGACTATGGTTGTTCAGGAAATGTTTTCCTCTTAGAGGAGAAGTCTCAAATGACATAAATTAGGGGAAAATAATCTGAAATTACATGACTAATAAGCAATGAATACATTATTTCTAAATGTGTTGACATTCAAATATTCTATAAGAAAAAGCCCAAAATCAAGTCTTCTTATCTTCTAGATCAATTTCAATAAAATAAGTATTTATCAAATCACAAATGCCCATTTGCTTCCCTGCTTAAGTTAATTTCACTATGGAGAATGAAATCCCTAATTTTGGAAACTCCTGAATAGACAATGCTTTTTAACAGTTTCCATTTAAATACACCCATGACAATTTGACTGCAATTAAATTTATTTAGGAAGAACAGTATTTGTGCTAATGTGGCCTAATTAAAAAGAACCAGAATGAACTTGGCTATCTCGATTCCTTCAATACTTGCAAGGTTTTCTAAAGCACTGAGGAGAGATGTGAGTGGAGGGACTAGGAAAGGAGTAAAAAATGAAGCAGGCACATGGTTTTCATTTGGGGTGGAGGGAGACTGTTACAAAATTTACTTGACTGCTGCAGGCAATATTGGAGGATTAAATGGAAACTGGTTGAACCTTAGCTTCCAGTTTATAAAGAGCATTCACTCTATAAAGTTTCCTTATAGCACCTTTTTACATAATGAGCTTTAACTAAATTCTGTCAGCACGAAAAGTGGTTCATATGGTTTAAGATGTGTCTTACTTAAGGAATTCTGAAGATTTTCCTTTCAAAGGCACAGAAGAGCTTTAAAGGATGGCCTGACTTTTGAAGTAGTAGAAGATGTTGTCCTATCCCATTTCTCATGTTTTCAACTACAGGCTTGAAAAAATCTATGGCAGGATGTTGATCTTGTCAGCTGCAATTATCTTTCATCTGATTATTCCTATGCTATTTTACATAACTCTCAGCCCCTTGAGAAAGTGTGAATTTTCCTGATAGCTTTGTAATTGCTAAGGAAAACAGGAAGGACAAAATACATAAACTGATGCAATTTACATTTAATTCTCTTAATTTTCAAGATATTCCTTCTCTTCTGAGCTCAGAAAAAATTTATCAATAATGGTCATTTCTGAAATCTACTTTACTTATCAAGGTGGCTGCCTCTCCTTATCTTTCTGCTTTCTTCAAAGACCTTCCTTTCTACCTTCAAGAACTCCCAGCAGCCTCAATCCAGCATTCTTATGTAAGTACTAGTTATGAAGAAAAGAACACAAGAAGCATCAGGATTTATCTTCCCTGGGAAAATCGAGTATTCATTTGAACTTTTCAAAGTATTTTCCTTGTAAGCACTATTCAAATGAAATAGTTTATAAAGATTCGGGACTTAATGTATCTATTTATGTCTTCAAAAAGGCAAGGAAGAGCTATAGAAATGTAAAATACAGACAAATGTATAATTTGATTCATATGTAATCAATACATTTGTCAAAATGCAGCAGAAGTAAAAACTCTATTTGAGCAAAGGATGTGCCCAATGCAAACAGGTGATAAGTGAAGATGCCATCAGCCAAAGAGCATGATACTGACATGTGTATTCATTTGTTTATTTGTAATTTTGCAGTCAGAATTATCCCCTTGAACTCCATACACAATGAACAATTTTTTTGGCATACTAACTCAAAGGGGAAAGCATCCATTTTACAAGTGTAATATAAAATGTGATATTTATACTGTTTTCCGGTTGTAATCAGCACTGTCTTATGTGCAAGTAATTTGTTGAATGCCAAAGACATTCATGTCTGGCTAACAGTTGTTGTCTGATTTTGCTGAAAGCTGTGTGTCAGAACAGGAATCTGTTTGTGGTAAAATGGTTTGTGCAGGAAGGTAGGCAGCCTGCTTCCACATACTGCGTTAATAATGCCTCTTCACATCAACCACATTTTCCATTTTGGAGCCTTGCTCTAAATCATTCTGAAGTCCCCACTAGGAGAACATGGGGAAAGAGGGTATATCCTTGCCTCAAAGCCTCAGTTCCCAAATTCATTTATTCACCAAAATGAAAACAAGAGGAAAATATCTCACTCAGCTAAATTAGTAATTGTTTATTTTAAGCAAACTAATAGTCATACTTTATCTTTCCCAAAGATCTCAATATTCTTTGCACTAGATAAACAAACCTCAGATAATGTTAAGTATTACCTTTTCCAAATAATCTATTGGATTATGAAGAGACAGTGAAAGGAAGGGATACGAAACAGAAGAATGTGCTGCCATATGTGCTGCTTTACAGAAACCCTGAAAAAGAGCTATAGCACTAACCAAATCACAGCTCTTCCCAGCAGCCCTTTAATTGAGGTGGGGGTCAGCATGCAGGATGGAGAAATTCAGCAAAGATGAGTCTGACCACTTCCCAGCCCAACTGCGCCTACTGAAATTGAAAGAGAAGTACCAACAACAAACCCCCTAATGCTTTTGTCTACCCCTTTCCCAATGGCCAAGCTGGACCAGTGATAAAGGGAACTAATATAATCATCCTGGTAGGGGAGCTGCTTTATTCCCTCCATGAATTTTGCTGTAACATAGTGCAATGCAGCCCTCAGCTCCATGACAGAGGCCACACAGGAACTACATGGCACAAGCTGGGACCAATCCCAGGTTTCCCAGTAGAGAGAACTAACCATTGATCGTAAGATATACTTTCTTTCTCCTCAACCCTTCATTTTATTTTCAGTACTGTAATAGATTCTAATCCCTTCATAAACCCATTAAAGTGCTGCATGCCAGTCCCTCGCCCATCATCAGCAGACCGCCCTGCAGGCCTGAAACCACTTCAGATGGCAATTTTTCAAGCCACACTAATCAAAATGAAATATCTCTCAATTAATTATCTCTCTACAACCTGCATTCCAATCCCACTTCATAATTGACAATTACTTGCCCATTCTTCCGCACAAAGCCTGGAGTAAATTGGATAATTTTAGCATTTGTTTTATTTTGACTGTTCCTAAATTTAACGTGGGAAACTCTTTGCACCCACTCCCCCTTCCTGTTTTGGTAAAACAAGTTAGTTAGAACCGATGTCTTCACAATTAAATTTTCAACAACACATCAGGAAGGGCTTTGCCTCAGCTCTTTACTGATCTCATTATTACGAAAAGCATGTGGTTATAGCTATGTCTGGCACTTTATACTTTTTCTTGTGACTTTAGGAGGTACTAAACAACATATTCAAAATATCATATTTAATATAAAAAATACATATTAAGGCTTCTGCTCTGATTTCTTCCAGACCAACATGTTGCAAAGTATTTCCGGTTCATATTAAACACACATGAGAACATTTGCACTTATGGTTAGGAATCAGTTCTTGACCTTCTAAACTTGTATTGTTCCCTGATGAACGCTCTGGTTCTAATTCCCTAAAAGGCCATGACCTGGTGTGTATCCAAGGTCAATTAAAATGAAGTCCTTAAAGCTTTTTCATATGAATTCTAACATGTTTTCTAAGAATTATAGTCTCAGACTTAACCCTATGCTGTTTAAGATTTTTCCAATATAAGTTTCTGATTGCTCTGAGCAGCTGAGTGTGCTGTATTTTCTATCATTATTTCCCTGCACAAAACAGCCCTTATCACCTTCCTCTTTATCACTTTCTCTTGGAATCAGAAGAATGAGAAGCATTAAAAATCTGGTCAGCCATCAAGGCCATTCTCTTACTTAGGCCCACTTATTTCTTAAAGAGCTGTTCATGCTGAAGTTTCCCAGTCTCATTTGAATCTCCCATGGTTTTATTTGCAGGGTAATGACTGACATACAGCAGCTCTTTTCTTGCTGTTCAGTCTACATTCTCCCTTTAAAAACCCTTCTTCGTCACCCATGACTCGACCGTGTCTCATCTCACTTATGCTGTTTCTGCCCAAAGAGTTGTGCTGTACTGTGTAAAATCCCTATTCATGCAACCCAAAATGACAAATAATGCGGGAGAAAGTAAGACAAAGAAAAGACACAAAAGGCAAATTATGAAACACAAAGGACAAGTAAGGCACTAGAGAGTTTCTAGCTGGGTGACTTCAGATATCAAGGGAGAGAACCACCTCACCACCCCCTTCCAAACAATCAGAACTCAGATTTCAGACCAGAATTAGCAAACACAAGCCAAGAGGGGACTGCCAGAACTGACATACATAAATAACCCAGTTGGGATTAATCACCAACAGGGAATTAGAAAGGAAAATAGTCAGAGGACTGTGGGAATAAGTTGTGAGTCTTGAAGAAAAGCAAGTGGAGCCAAGAGCTGCAGAATGAGGGTATGTAAGGTAGAACTAACAGAGAGCAGAACCAATAGATTGGATAATTGATGTCTAATAGCAGGACTATGTCATGATACAAAATTTTCACTGAGCACACACGTGAAACAGTCAGCCAGGTAAAGCTCAACTGGAAATGCTATCAATCCCACTTGACAAATCAGAGGACTGGAACAAAAGAAATTTCTATTATTCTAGTGAGATTAAAAGGCAGAAACACTGCCTTTGATTATTAGGTGCTCTTAGAATAACAATGTAGAACATGGAATGGTAATTGCTACATGCAGCAGGAATTGGAAAGAGAGACAATATCTTTTATTAGCTCAACTGATATAGCTAGAACACAAAATCTCACAAGCACACAAGCCTTTTTTAGTAATTTCTTTTAATTACTAGCTCTTTTTAATTGGTTTATGAATATTTTAGTAAAAAGTTCTTTCTATTGTTACAGCTATTAATTTTAAAATGACATGTAACTTGATAAAAGTGTTACTTGACTTATTCTCTTTGTAGATTTTAGTTCACATTGTAGTTCAGTCTTAAGTCACTGGCCTGACATAGTTTTAAACTAACTTTTCTATTTGTATATGAATTTTTCAGCTCACTTAAAATTTCCAAAATACAGATTCTGACTTAAGCTTATCCTGGGCTAACTGATAATCCAGAAAAGCAGCAAGAATAGCTTTTCACAAAGTGAAATTAAAAGAATAAAGAAGATAAGCAGGAACATGCTATATTTATCAGTGTAAATACTATATTTTATTTGTAGTGCACTAAAGTATCATGGATTTGTTAAACTAGTGATTTAATAAGATAGTTCCTTGAATACTAGGATTTATGAGATTCTTTTTTTTAATCTGAAAATTAGTAACATGATAATCTTACTGTGCTATCACACTGCAAGTTTGTTGCAAGTCAGGCAGGCAGTAACTCTCCTGATATTCAGGAATGTCTGTACATACTCAGCTGGCATGCAGGTGTTCAGCTAATAAAACAGAAATAGAAATTTGACAGTTAGGCAGAAAGTTACCAGATGTTTCTATGACATAATTAGGAGAACAAAGGAGAGAGGTGCACTGATATCGGTAAAAAGAAATACCCATTATCTTTGCTTGCCTGGTATTTTGAAAGTTGACATGGTAAGAATTCCTCTTTACATTTAAAAACCAAAAGATTGTATTTGCACCACATTGTATACACTTTCAAGGAAAATATGTAGGAGACCCATATAAAATATATAAAAAAACCAGTAGAATTCCAGCTCTATAAGGCAAGTAATTTTAAAAGTGGGCAATTAAGATGGAGGAAAGTTAATGGCTCAGTTTGAAACGTGCTGAGTAGAGAAGACCAGTTGCTTTAAATACTCAGCCGTGGTAACCACAGTAGTGATTAACACAAATTTTCTTGGTAAATTGGAAATTGAAGTTTAATAACATAGGGTTGAAATCTGATCTAATTTCTACTCACACAGCATTTGAATAACTCATTTGACGTCCCTGCAAAAATGTACAGATACACGTTACTAAATCCCAAAATTCTGCTCCAAGTACAATTTGCAAGAACATACAGTTTTTATGCAGTAGCTTTACCAAGAAGCTCTTTAAAGTTTGTAACTATGGTCCCCCAAGCACGTCTGTTGTTTCAATAACCCTGCCTTTATCAGTCCCATCAAAGCTGCTGTCCAGCATGAGGTTGCTAGGAACTATAATGAAGTGATGCTGCTGTGGATTTCCTTATAGCTCAAGATTTTCCACTACTAGGCAGGTGACTGCAATTTCCATCACATCAGGACAATTACTTTTAAGAACGGAAGGAACCTTCAACCTCCCTCCTTTTCCTCTACCCCTCCCAACTTAGGCTGCATATCACAATCCACAAACTCAGAGAATACTTTGCTTGTGATTCTCAACATAACCAGTAATACAGGAAATTGAACTGCAAGGCAGAAAAGTATTTTTTTTTAAGAAAATTCTCTTTGTAAACCAAAGGCTGGGAAACAGATTGTGGAAAATACTGTGAATAAGCTTTTTGATTTTACCTTTTGAACAGATGATACTATGGGTCCCTATAAAACAGGTTTTCAGAAACAATCCTTAGAGCACACTCAAAAAAAAAAATCATGGTTTCATCTAAATACCAGAAAAGGTTGAGAAACATATTTTAATTTGTGCCAAACTGCAAATCTGTGGAACACCACAAGGTTTGCATTCTCATGATAAACCTTAAACATAGAAAATTTCTATTTTATATTGTGAACTAAGAAAAAGTTGAAACTGCAAATCCACAAGTGAAATAATTTCCTTCATGTAACAGAAAATGAAGTCAAACTGTAAAGACATAGGAATCCAAACTTGTGCCAGGCACAAAAGTGTTCAAACTATCACATGTAACTCTTATCATAACTCCTTTTTTCTTAGACTTTTTGAACCATATCACAACTTTCAAGATTATAATGATGGCTATCCAACAATGGTAAGAACAAATATGGTGTCATTCATCTGCTCTGTTCTCATATTTGTTCTAAAGAATAGGGATTACAACTGTTTACATTAGTGTAGATGATATATAAAGGGCAATGCAGCATTGCAAAATATGAAAATTACTGCATTGTAATATTGCAAAAGCATATACAGCTTCAATACACTGTTGTCATTATCTGTCTCTACATCATTTATTTATACTCTGTTTTCTTTAAAGGCTAAATACAACACCTGAATTGCAGAGCACAGTAACCTGGCAAAAGAATATGATAATATCTTCAAAATCTGGGTTTTTTTTTTTTCTTTTCTGGAAGTCAACCTACAGCACAGTTATCTGATACTAGGTTATCACTGAAGCAGTGCTAGAATCACTCCTACATCAGCTGATGACAGCACATATCTCCACACATCCTGTTGATTACTTGCAGAATAAGTTACTCTTGCATTGCAGACTTACATAGAATGGTAAGAGGAGTTATCCCACTTTGAACAGCAAAGAGGAGCTGTTATATCTACCTCACACCTGGCAAAAGTACAGCTCTCCAGTTAATTACCAATGATGTCAATGAACTTCAGGAAAATAGGCCATACTAAGAAACTGGTACAGTAAGCTGTCACAACAGAGATTCTAGGTTCCTCAGAAGAATGATGAGCTTTATTCCTTCTGGAAGCATATCTCACTGAAAAAGTTTGTCTCATTTATTTGGCTGCTACATCATGTTGTATGCAAACAAGGCCCTTTTACCAAGTACTCACTGCGTCTTAGAATCTAAATTCTTTACTTTGAAGAATGGCTAAACATATGTTTATGGCTTAAATGTTTGCCTTTGATGTACAATGGGAATACTGGTAGATGTTACTAGAAAATACTATTTTCTAAAAGTTAGCTACAATGTTTGATTCTTTGCAATCTGATTTAGTTCAGTATTTTATTAAAAGTTATTGGAGAACATTTTCAGATCTTACTTAGAGAGCTGAGATGTCCAAAATGAGGTGCCATAAAGGGGACCATATTCCAGAAAGCATTTCCTTAGTATTTTCTTAATATTTTTAACAAGAGTAACATACGTTATCATATTTCCATTTCTTTCTTTTTTAAAAAGCATTAATTTTTATTTATTGAGAATATTAATTCCTTTACATTTATGATACAACTTAGCAAGATGAAATTATAGAGAAAAACATAAACATAAATGCAACTCACAGCATATGGTTCTAAAGTAACCAAGTTCAGCCATTTTTAAAGGGAAAAACATTAAACAAATACCAAGATCATCTAAAATTATGGTCTTCAACACTATCTTTAGGGCAAGTAAGGTTTATTTTTCTAAATGTTAAAAAAAAATCCTCCGCAGCAACTCAGGGTATCTTCTTGCCAACCATTGAATCAATCGTGCTTCCATTAAACTGTAACCTCAAATAATTACATTTCTAAAACTGCAAAATTCTGGAATTCAACAGTGAAATTTCCACTGACTTCAATAAAGTCTGGTTTTCACCTTAGTTTTTACTTAATACTATGTGCTGCATTTCTAGAGGCTTGTACTTCTGATAAGTCTAGTGAGACCTAGTTTTTAAATATATTTCACTTGTATTAATCCAGCAGCTTAGAACAAAAGATTACCACATCTTGAAATTAAATTCTCCTTCCTGTTTTACATCTAGTTTTTGTGATTGTGTAGTTGGGGAATGCTTGAGCTATTCGGTAGGTTATGCTGCTAAACAGAGCGTATCTGCTCCTCTGACATTAAAAGGAATAAAACCTTTCTTCTTTATGTGGCAACTCTGGTTAATCCATTATGAATCTACTTTAAAAATTACTTGAATCCTATTTTCCTGGAAAGTGATCAATCAGACTATGACAGATTTTAAAGCCAACATTTGCCTAGAGGCTGAAATAAAAGTAATAGGCAGAACGGCTGTGTCTGCACCAAAAAAATGCTTAAAGGTTGTTTTGTTTTGTTTTTCATCACAGTGGTAATGTTTGAACAATGTTCAGGAGACATTAGGAACATCTTTTTTACAATGGAACTACCACAAGTGTGAAGATTAAAATAATGTAAAGTGTATGTCAAACAGGAAGTGTTATAATAATGAACATTAAAGTTGAAGTGAGCAAAAGTATGAATCCTCCAAATTTGGATCCTTTTTGAAGGATGGACATAAGAATTGCTATTTTGTTAAATCAGAAATTTACACTCCAACAGTAATCCATTCCCTAAAGCATGTATATGAAAAAGCAAACCAAAAAGATTCCTACCAGCATGTGCTAGAACAAGCCCTTAGAAGATTCAAATCTCAGAACACAATAAGACATTTTCTATTGCGGTGTGGTGGACAATATCCACTAAGCTCTGTTCACACCTTTTACTTCTTATTCAACCAAACGTTCACTGACAGCAAATATAAAGCACATGTGGGAACATAACTCAGGTATTGACCTCAGACATAACCTTTTGGAAAAACAATTCAGGATTCCAGACTCAGGAATGAAAAAGCATTATTTGAATCTTGGTTCTTTCAGTTTTTAAACACGATAATAGCATTTAAAGTACAATTTTAATATTTGATGAGTCTTTTTCACCGAGTGATATGATAATCTTCTATAATGCTGGAAAAAATTAATATTGTTTCTTTTATTTGACCTTAAGTAGGTTATTCAATAGCACAATAATAGTAGCACAGATATTTTGTCATCATAACTAATGGTGCTATCAACTAAAACATCTGTGGCCATAAAATATAGATAAGACTAGACATAAATCCTCTACCTTCAGTTATCAACTCTTCATGTTACCAAACCTACCTATATAGGATTGGTACAGCACAGCAGGACTAGTGAAGTGTTAAGTTTATACTAGATAATCATCAGCTTTCACAATGGGGATTACCAGATGTAAAGCACCACTTGAGCAAGAAGCTATAAGTAGGTATAAGTTGCAAGCCTATAAAAGGCTACAACTTTTAGCAGCTCAATTTGCTTTGACACATGTAAGATGTGAGAGCAAGATTACTATACTAGTACAGTACTGGTCCCTTCAGTACAGCTTCCTGTGTTTACAATGAAAACTTCAGTTTCAACTGTTCCATTGTTTAGAAAAATCTAGTGCTGAAAACTTAGATTAAATTCAAGACTCACTGTTCATCACAGTTAAGTGAAATTCATTTTTAGAGCCAAAATTCCATAATTCTTGGTATTAGTATGTATATGAATGAAGTATAAAGATAAACTAAAGAACATCCTAAACACTAGATTAATTCTGCAAGTACAGTTTATGGGAATATGGGATGAAGAAGAGATTAGGTGTTCTCATCCCTTGCAGTTACAAAAAGCCAATCAGAACTTGCATTTTAGCTGCAAATACTGTCAAATGTACTTGTTAAACAAAATTAAAGATTCTGCTACAAGTGAATGAAGGCATAAGAGATTTCACTGACACTGAAAGTACCAGCATTCATGAACTTAAATTCATCATACACAGATATTGCAAGATCAAAGCAGGGTGCAGAAATAGGTTGAATAGCACTTTAACCCATGCTTTTTGGTAGTAAAACGAACAGTACAAATTCATATAAACAGTCAACTAGATAAATCAGCTGAAATACTGCAGCCAAAGATATGCATTAGTTATATGATATATGACATATGAGATATATATATGATAGGCTGGAAAATACAAATATTGCTTATGTAGAGTACTGAACCTCTGTAATGGAAAGAACCACCTTTGATCACCCCAAGTTAATTGAGAACTGGCAGAAGATGCCAAACTCCTATTCCTGGATATGCACATGCTCTGTTTATCCACAGAAAGGAAACCCACCCTGTGTAAGTTTATCCTAGCCAACTACCGCCCAGTATCAAATTTCCCACGAGCAAGTCCATGGAGAAGCTAGTCAAAGGCCAAGGACATTCTAATCTGGTAGAAATTAACCTTTTATTCACAGCATAGTCTGGAGCCAAGCCAGGACACACAACTGACACCACCTAGGAGACTGATGAATATTCTCCACCCATCAGTGGGCAAAGGACTGATATCCGTTCCCATCATCTTGGACCTCTGCAGTGAGAGTAGAGCTCTAAAATTATGAGTCCTTCCTGAAGAAGTACGCCCAGTAAGTAGTGACAGGAAACCACATCCACCAATGGAGTCCTCAAACTGTGTAGGCAGTCACAGAAGCCAAGAACTGTGGAAATTACATTTATCCCAAATATCACGTTGTTCACACAGCTTTTGTCTCATACCTCTACCCCACCCTACCCCTGCTTTATTTGGACTGTGAGCTCCTTGGCTACTGATGATCGACACCTCTTTGTTTACCCAGCATCTAGCATAAACAAGGACTTCAGTGGCAGTCCTTTGCATAACCTAAAATACACTCTTAATAACAATGCTATTTTGAGGTTTCAAAAACATTAATTTCCCATCCACTTATTTTCAATATCTACATAGAACAGCAAGCTGAAACAGTGCTGAATCAAGTCCTAGCAATATAGAGACAGTAAAGAACTTTATCAGTAACCCCCCTCATTGTCAGATAGCTACTGCCCCAACAGACCATCCTGAGCAACAGCCAACTACACTGGAAGACAGAGAAAAAAAGGATTCAGGAGCCTGTAGCCACTTTTCCATTTCTATGCATATCAGTGGTTAGTTAGTGAGGACTGGAACAGTATATATTTTTAAACTCATCTCTGTTTTGACCAGAATCACCATAAATCTTGTCAGCCTAGACAAGGTACAAGACTGCTCCATAACTAACACTGTAAAGGCCCTTTAACTCCTCTAAACCAAAACCAGCAGCAAGACAATCTATTGAGACATGGATATTTCAGAGGCTCAAGAATCCTGACTGTTCTGATGTAGAACATGGCATATTCTCTAGAATCACAGCTGCTACAGTAGATTCCACTTCATTTCAAATCATGTTCAAACTGCAGTTTTATATTCAAGGTATTTTATGGCCTTCCTTTACAAGAATGAACATCTATTACATATATATGTGTATATACATAAAAGACCACAGTTATACAAATTTTGTTCTGACTAATAACAATAATAATATCAATAACAATGCTGATGATGTTTAGATACCATAGATACTAATCTGTAGTGCAAGGAATCCATGAAGGGGAACAAAAAATAGCACTAAAAGAGAACACAGGCAGTGAGAGGATCTTTGTCAATAATATAGTAGAATAGTTTTTACTACTGTATTTTAAAATTTCATTTCACTTTTGATCCACTAATTTACATGCATTTATTTACTCTGTATTTAATACTTAATTTAGAAAACAATCACACAGCAATTTCCAAGGAAGATAATAACACATATTTTTCAGCTGACTTTTGAATAAACCTATGAACTTTTAAAACTCCTAATTATATCTGGATTTGTAAAATTACTTCACCAGGTATATGCAGGAAATGTATAAGCTCATTTCTACAATTAAATTTCTTTGGGAATGGATGACCATGAAGATACAACAGTCAGTGAGGAATAGTTTGTCCTTTTCAAATATAAAACTAAGGAATATAGGCAACAGATATGCAATATCTCAGCTACACAAAATGAACCTCAACTGACCAATTTGGAACAGTTGTTGATGATAGCTAAAATGATGCAAAGAGTTGTTAATATATGATACTTAGAGCAATATAATATTCAAAACTATTGGAGATAAAATCCCCTAACATTATGGAGTCTATGCAGACCTTATATTGTTTGAATCTGAAATGTTAAGCAAATCACTTTGGTTTTAATTGTAATGTGCTTTATTTTCATAAGACACTGGAAAGAAAGATGAACAAATATCATAAACATTAACACTAGGATTTTCTGTGGTTGATTTTTTATTTTTTTTTAACTTGTGTCTATTGTGAGAACACTCCAAAACACTTCAGGTAGGTTCAGACAAAATGTAAACTTTTCGCTCTGCCAGAGAAAATATTTAAGTTGGTTTTCTGGGTTTTTTTGTTGTTTTGTTGGCTTTTTTTTTAATAAAGGTGACTTCTACACATAAAGCATTTATATTGGAATTTTGTAACATCTGGAAACACCTCCTGAGAAAAGAACCTGACAGAAGGAACTGCAATGCTGTCAGGGCTGGATGAACATCTATGGGAATTTGGGAATTACTGGAGAATTTATCCTAGAGATTATATATATATATATATATATATATATATATATAAAATTATGCAGACATGAATATAGCAGAGCTGCATGATCCTGAGGGCTGGTAGAAAGTTAATCTTACATGAGATATTATTTGTAGTTCTCTGGAATTGCAAAGGAAAGAAAGAAAGAGGTTTAAATTGTCATATTGTTTAATTTGGCAGTTAATTGATCTCTTCAATAATTGCTAGAAGTAAATGCTCAAGACTTCCAGAAAATAAAATAATAGTAGTAGTAGTAGTAGTAGTAGTAATAATAATAATAATGATAATGATAATAATAATTTTAAAATTATTCAAAGAATCCTGAAGTTGGCTCTAAAAAAGATTGCTTTAGAGCTGTTGGAGTCACAGAAAACATTTAGAGAGGCATCTGTAATGATTATGTCCATCAGTGTCCATGTATAAATTTTGTCTTAGACCACATGCAATTTGTTATCAGCAGAGGGGTAAATGGCAAACCACCCTTTTTAGGGTGCTGTGTAATGACAGACAAGAAGGAAAAAAAAAAGGAAGAGGAGCTTTTGGTGCGATTATGACTGTGACTAGGAGAAACAGAGTTTTCAATAGTAAGCTAGAGAAACAAAGATATAACAGAAATAATGTATTTACTTCTCAAGCATTGATATAAAGAAGTTTTATGTGATAACTGAGCAGTAAGAGCACAGTCCTCTTCAAACACAAAAACCAGCAAATAAATGCACCCAAGGAACCCGAAATGTGATGACAGTTAAGACAGTACTGCCTTCCTCCCACAGGGACACCCTATCATGATCACTTCTGAAAGTGTACCAGAATGTATTTTGTATGTGAGTGAATGTAAGTGAATGTAAATATAATGAGAAAATATTGTCAAGCAGGAATAATGACTGGTTACCACAGCAGATTCAAGCAATAAACAGTTTTGGTCAATAAACTTAAAGCTGATGTGAAATGCAGGAGCAAACAGTGAACCGATCTCTCCAGACATATTAAAAAGACAAACCCCTTAGTGATGAGGAAAAGTACATGTAAGAAAAGTGATAGGGAAATATGTTTCAGACAGCTATCCAAAACTTGGAATTATCTTGGGAGCTTGATCCCAATCCAAAGAAGCTGAAAAGCCTAGTGAATGACTGTCTCTTGAGAACTCTTCTCCAGGTAGACATTCCCAGGATGAAACACATTTGTTTATTTTGTTTCATGGTAACAGAAAATTAAATCAATGGCCTCTGACTACCCATCCTGTTTCCAATCCTCACAATATCTAGCAAGCTATTGGGAGAATTTTTTTTCCCCCTGCTCAAGAATATCATCCTTTAAAATGTCAGAGTGATTAATAAGAGATTAATGGACTCAGCTCAGCACCTTGTCTGCTCAAATGTCACCTTTTGTGGTGTTTGGCGTTCGCTTTTCCTGAAGGACACAGAAGGCGACAGTCTTGATCAGACAAGAGGCACCCAAGTGCTCTTGTTGGCACATAAACACAGACACTAACAATTTTCAATTGTAAAGCTGGCAAAAAAATGGTTTTATCTGAAAGAATGTGTAACTCAAGCCTTTCAGTGTTTGTGATGTTACATTTGGCTGAACACCATAAATTTGAATGATTATACTCGTGTGTTGGGTGATTAAACATATTTGTGTCAAAAGAAAATCTTGTTAGTATTAGATGGAAAGGTTTCCTTCCTGCTGAAACACCGTCTTCATTAACCCTTCATATAAGTAAGGAAGATTTTTTACATTAATATCTGGGCAAAGTGAAGATACCTTATTTCTTACAACCTGAATACCTTAAGCCATCATTCTGCCTAGGCCTCAGCTCTGATCTCATATCTATTAATTAGGAAAAAACAGACAGCTACCAGCTTTTCTGAGATCGGAACTGTCTTGTAAAATGTGCCTCAAAAAATAACATGGCTGAACTTACCTAAAAATAGAAGGTTTCTATTCAATACTGAGTTTATTTATACGGGATACAAACGAAGTTCACAAAAATTAAAGGCATCCATATTTTTATACACATATTTTTGAAGGAGAAGCAAATATACCACCACTAAAGATAAAAGCCAAGAATAGTCAAATTATTGTTCATGCTGTAGGATGGCATGTAAGCCAAGAGGATGGTATGAATCTACTGATGACAGAGTTTTACCATATTATACTGAAGCCAGTGGGCAAAACTGATTGGAAGGATTAGAAGTAACAACAGTGAAGATGATAGCTCCATTTCATGGCAAATTTTGAGGTTTCATTGAATTCTTTTAATCTGTACTATATTGAATGAAAAATCTTTTGTGTATTTTTGTTAAAACTATGTTGTGATCACAGTCTGACTGAAATTTGAGCTCTATTATGACAAAAAAAAAGAAAGAAAATATCTGTTTCTCTTTGTGTTGTGAGAGGAGGCTGTTGTAAATCATATTTTTTATGTTGGTAATGAAGTTGTAATGTCAAAAGATCTAGATTCAAACTCCCCTTTTGCCTTATTTAAAACATAATTTTTAATCCCCAAAACATTAATTAAGGTAAAAAGGTTTGATTGAGTGACAAAACTGAGAATCAAAGGAACCAGTTTTAGTGTTCCTATTAAAATGGGACCTATAATGTAGCACGGGCGTGAAAGATTGTGTCTGTTTATGCTTGGAACTCTTCTAAAAGATATTAAGTTATTATTCTGACAATATTTTACATTTGCATAATCTACATAATTTCCATGTTCATTTGCATCCATAATAGAATTGCTGGGGAAACCATAACAGGAAAAAATAAAAAGAAGATATCTAGTTGGAAATTCACAAAGCTGCATTGTTTATAATTTCACCTGGCTGGATCCATGTCTTCTGCTATGGATGACCATATTTTTTTGTATAGAGTACAGTTTTGACACAGTAATTCTCAACTACTGAATAAATGATTAAAAAATAAAGCTTAAATTTAAACATAAAATCCTGTACACAAGAGATATATTTGTTAAAATGATGCAGGTCTCCCCTCAACAACAAGGATGAATACTCATAGCCTGATCCATTAAAATGATTTATAATATATATATAAAGTGTGCTGCATTAATAAAAATACTTCAGCAGCATAAGGAAAAGACTTATGAAAAATGTGATCAAGGTAGAGGGACAATGAAGAATAAGAGGAGACACATTAACAAATAAACTTTAATATTTCTGTGTGAAAAATGCATATGAAACTCCAGGACTGAAGAAACTGGTAGAAAGAGGTCAAATGCTTCCTAAGTGGAATCTTTCAATTTCTCAATTGTATGTTTGTGTATGTTCAAGAGGCCAGACTGGAAAAAGAAACAGGATATGTTTTAATCTAATAATTAGAATGATGGCCAAAGGGGAATTATTCCACTGAATTAACCAGATGGGTTTCCATGCCAAGCAATGATGCTTTTGAATTTCTATCCCTCCACACAAACAGATCAAATATAATGCTTATATTTTTCCCATAGCTATCCTGAATGAGTACTATATTTGGGATAGTAGTACAAGAAGTACAAGGTTATTCATTAAACATTAAAATTAAATATTAAACACTGGAACTGCCATATATATGGTGACCATATGTATTAATTCTTGAAAACATAAATCAAAATATAAATTTCCTTCTCTTGTTGGAAAAATTTTGATTGCTGACATAAGCAATTATTACTGTAAAGTGGTAAATTATAGTGACTATTTTTTAAATATGGAAAGCTATGGATACAATAAATGACAGATGGAAGAAAACTGACAGATTCTGCAGATTGAATCCAAAAATTGTAAAGGCTTGTTTCTTTGGGGAAGGGTTAGATTTGTTTTTTTCTTACAGTTCCACAGGAAAGTCATGGGAGATTTTCATGAAGGATACTAAATTCTTGTCACAGAATTTATCAAAGAGAAAGAAGCAATTTCTTGACTCATTCCAGAGTGCTAGTAATTACTGCTTTGGGCAACTGAAAGTCTTTGCTATACAGTGTCCTTTTTCTAACATGAGGGAATGAAGTGTTCTGTCATTTGAGGATTCAATCTTTATTATAAGCCAGGAGGTTGTGCCAGTAAGAATGTTATTTTTTAAAAATAGTTCTTCTGGTGAGATTCCTACACAATACCTTTTTTCTTATTTCCTACTTTTCCTTCATTGCTGACACTTTTCATAGAAGCCAATCTTTTATTTTGCAAGAGAAGAGAGTTCTTGGAAAGACCATGCAGCTCTTTCACTAGGAAATTTGTGTTTCCAGGCTGACTAGAGACATAAAACAGATATAAGGAATTAAGTATTCATCCAACTGCCCTGGCCCTTCTCTTCCTTTAGACAGCAGTAAGTTTTCTGGGTCCACCACTTGCCATTCAGTGCACATCTAAGGCTTCAGCTCCAACAATGAAGCCTATGCTAGCTGTAGCTGGATTTTCAATCATTCAGTATGCTAAAGTGAATAAAAACAAGAAAAAAAAATACAGCCCAGAATGATGGAATATGTATTAAAGTAGTTCATGGCCTCCACCAAATACCCGATTTACAATGAGTTTTCATGAAAACTTGAATTTTGGTCTCAGCACCATGGGATAAAAATATCTTTTTTTCTTTTTTTCCTTTTTTTTCTTCTGGTTGCCAAATGTGAATAAAACAAATCCTATATAAAAAAAATCACATTTTAAGATCACTGTTGTTCATGCTGATTTGTTCATGGCAGCTTTTTTCCAAAAAAAATTTTGTCTCATCTATCATGGCAGAAATACACAGACTGTTCAATAACATGGCTCTAAAATTTTTACCTTGGGGGTTGGGGAACTTTTCCTTGCTTATCTATGCTAAACATCTTTTAAATATCTGTTTCTACACATGTCCCATAAGGTTAGGGTTTAATTCAGTTAATGAAGTCAATATATCTGTAATTTGAAAAAAAATAGATCGTATTTCATTTTGTGACATGAGAAATTCACAAAGCTGAAAAAAGCCACCGAAGGTCTTTTGGACAAGGACTGGACACATCTATTTTAAAGACCCCAATTGCTTCCGTATTAAAAATCATCTTTCTCTTGCCAAGTAAAAACAGAAAATGTTGTGTTTATATAACAATCTTATAATGAGGAATTTTAAAAAGATAGGTTAAAATTTGAGAATCATTGGGAGCAAATGAAGATTCTTAATTATTTTTATAAACTCTATGCCAAGTTCATAAGTATTATTTACTTGATTCATCTGTCAAGAGGAGAAATGGAAAAGCTGATGTCAAAAATCCAAACCTTGTCCATATCTGTATTGGGCTACTTTAAGGACAGGCTATCTCTTTAAAGGCTTTTCCTTTTTTTTTCTGGCTAAATGAAAAGACTTTTCCACTGGGTGAGGAACTGTACAGAGCTGTCACATAGTTCTCTGAAAAAAACAGATGAAAACCATCCCCAGATTCAAAGAAAACTTTTGTTTTTCCTGTTAGGCTAAGCTCATATGCCCTGCTCTATTGTTGCATTGCATTGGCAGTATTTTGTGTTCTGGTGCAACAGTCTAATTCAGATGCCGATCATTTTCCTTCTCATATATATACAGATACATACATAAACATACAAACACATACAAGGTGCTCCTATTTGGCCTCTTACCAAAACTCTTCTCTCTAGCATTCCTAGATTTTATGCCTTTGACATTCCAGAAAATACTTGCTAATATAACTACTTAAAAATTAGATTTGCCTAAGTTATTATAGAAAAAAGGGTGTGGTCTTTTTGAGGTAATGCATTATTTTCAATCCACATACTACTTCAGGCAGACTATGCTGTTCCCTGATGTGTTGACAAGATTGCTCAGAATGAGATACCATCTGACACTGTAAATCACAATAAAATTTATTTTAAATATAAATTGGTCTGTTCACACTGGCCATTTTTCTATCTACCAAAAATGCCAACAGCTTCTGTAGAGGCAACAACTACATTTCTGGGTTTTTCCAAGTTATTGGAATTGAAAGATAGACTATTTTATGTGGGTTTTTTTGCAGTTTAATACACAGAAGACTTAAAATTATTGCTACTGTGAGACCTTTAACTATGAAAAAAACATTGGAATGTGACCAAAATCTTTGTTAACAGTCAGGAACAGCCAACGGCATGGAAAACTGGCGTTCCCAATACAACTTATGACAAACTTAGTCAATGCCAGTGCTGTTCATTGTGCCCACTTCCATCAGTAAGTTCCTATGGTGATCTATTATTTCTCTGACTGACAGTTATAGTCTTTTAGCCATCCAAGATATTCTTTTCCTAAACAAGCTGGTTTATGTATTTTATAAAAGATCATCATTATATAACTCCTTTAAATACTATATTATGAGGATTAAGTATATTAATAAATATCCCATGAATATCCACAGCATACTGACTCTCTTCACTGAAAGAATATAAGAAATCGGTTCAAAATATAATTTATTTATGCCATCCACAGTGCACAATGTAAATAATACATCACTGAGTATATAACCCATCATTTATTCTTAAGTGTGAAAATTATGTTGATAAATCCTTCCTTGCCAAATCTCTTCCTGAAGTAGGTCAGTTTGCCCCCAGTTATCCCTTAGCAGATCCAGTTTTACACATCTAAACTACAAAATATTCAAGTATACTTCATGTATCTGTAGTAAGCTCATGCATTCATTCTGTGCACATAGATAGTCCTAACTGCTAAAGGGCTATAATAAAGTCATAGAGATGCTGTGAGAAGAGATAGCTGCTTTGTCAGTTAAATAAAAACCTAAAACTTGGTCTTGCAATACACTTCTCTTTCCCACTTCTTTTAATGCTGCTGATGACCAGTGAGTCCTGTCAGTCACCAGTCTAGTCTAGTCACTATAGCCTATTGTTACAAGAACCAACACCATTCCCAGCACACAGAAGAGGACAAAACAAAAGTTGAAAGGGAAAAGTCTTCTCCCTCAATTTTAAGATGTTAGAAATTTTAAAGCATATAATTTTATAATAGCTGTGTTTATTTCAGCAACAGTGGACTTCTTTGCTTCATTTTGAGTGCATGTACTAACTCCCTGTTTAAATTCAGATCTATTTATGATCAATAATAATAATAATAATAATAAACCAATAAACTTGCATTACTAACAGATGGTTTAAATCTTTAGTTCAATCATAAAAAAGTTACAACTTTTTTCAAAGATGTGACATCACCTTTTATCTAAAATTCTAAAATTTACTCTTGCATTCCCTTTGAACAAGTGGGTGTTGCTGAATCTTTCATATATCCTTCGTTCATGGGACATGGACAGCAGATGCACATTCCCCACTATTTCCACATTGAATGAGTGATACAGAGACAACAGGAGAGCAAGATATACCAAACAGATGATCAACTATCCCATCAACTGACAAGTATTCTTTTATTTCAATTGGTGGAAAATCGACTGTAAACATAGTGAGGATTTGTATTTTCCTCACTACCTGAACAGTGCCAGACAACAGAACTACAAAGTGCCAACGCAGCCTTCTTCACAGTCAGGTTTTCTAGACATAATTTGTTTGAAGTCAGAAATAAGGCTGTTTAGAACTTTACCCATAACACAGTTCTTGTTCTAGTCACTTAAAAGATACAGATTTGTTTGCATATTTGAAGTAAATTCAATTTAATTTTTTAATGCTGCTAACAAGTGAGTACATGAACCAAAGTTTATTATTTTCTACATGAATTAGTTATTTTTACCTGAAGGCTGCTTCAAAAGAAATGCAAACTGTATGTTCAGATAAAAGCCTACATTTTGGATAAATTATTTCACCAGCACAGAAGAGGGAGGATAGGTTCTATATTCATCCTCAAATTTTAACTGGAAGCAAATCTTGAAATTTGGTAGGAGTGTATACAGTGCATGTGAGTACACCATGTGCATATATCATGGCAATCCACAGAAGGGTTGTGGCCCAGCAAAGGGGTTCAGTGGGGAATCTACGAGAGAACTTGCTGTGTTCAGTGGCACTGGCATTCACTCATACCAGATTATTCTTTCTCAGATTACAGGAAATAACTCCAAGTTAGCCATAAAATTTTAATGCATCTACAACAATGCTATGTCACCAACAACTTGTCCTACGCCAACAACTATCACAAATATCCTCCCATAATTCCTACAGGCAATGGTCTTAGAGATAAACACTATTTCCCACGTGGCTCCAATTTGCCTGTGAAAGACAACACAGTCTTGGTGAATAAGTGTATCATAGAGAAATCAGAATTCTCTCCTAACTTTGTACAACCTTTATGAATATCTGACAGCTTGCTTTTGTTCTGACATCCCTTCCTGTACCACACCCTATTAACTTTTTCCTCTTAGCATGTACCCTTTAAAGATACCTGTGGATGTTTTAAAGCCCTTGAGAGCACGTGTGCACACACATGAACTTTCAGTACTTTGTTTAACATGTGGCCTGCATATGGAGAAATCTGTGATTTAAAACTAGCTAAAGATTATCAGACAGGCCTCTAAGCAGCACATAGTGATGAATGTGCCAAGGGACAATTATCAGAAAAGAGAAGGATGCTACTAGCATTCAGCATCATGCATCATTTATCACTAAAATAAGCATTTGTTTAGAGGTCTTGGTTTTTTTTTCATGATTTTAAGCAAAACAAACAGATAAAAAAAGATTTCTATTTCTCACTGTGACCAAGCCAAAGAAATTTAGACATTTTTCATAAATAACTAGGAATGCTTCCATTTTAAGGAGCCTCATTTTACAAAGACCCTCACTTAGAAGAGTGATTCCAACAAATAGAGGGTGTATGACCCAGCACAGCAAATAAAATTGATTCTGGCAGAAGGAAACAGCAAAAAACTCATGATCTTTGACACAGTGTGAGCTGGTACTCTTTTCTTGACTATGACCGAACAATCTGAACTCTCAAATGGCACAGGCATTTGGCATGCAATTAGGAGCTGAGAACTGCAGGTTGGATTCAAAACCACTTGTATGAGACAGGATTTGAAAGCAATTATCAATTCACACAGCTTTTCCTTCTGAAAAAAGACACAAGATATTTCATGATTTATACAGCTGGGTAGTACTTTCAGTGAGTAATGTATCAGTTTTCAGCACACCTGAAAATTATTTCAGGTTGAAATCAGCAATGTTTAACTGGAAAAATCCCACAAAACCTAACACATATCACTTAGACAAATTCCAGACTGGATGCTTTCAAATTACATTTCCATTTTGAGACTCATCTTTAAAGGGAGTGAAAGAATTTTTAAAGTATTTTAAAATTTAAAAAAAAAATAAATTTGGGATGTCAGTATTAAACATATCTGACTGCAGGAAACCATTTCATATCACAAAAAAAAAAAGGATTGTATCTTTGTTTTCACTGAAAAAAAAATTAAAAATCAGACCCAGAGAACAATCCTCTCACTCTGGGAAGCAATCTTCATTTGCCTTCACTAGGATCTTATTCATTCCCAAATCCAACTGCTTCTCTTCTCTTTTTTGAAATGCAAAAAGGACCAACCTCCACTTCTGACCATATTTATTCCTCTTCTTAATCTTTTTCTTCATCCTAGGCCTCTTCTCCATCTGTCCATTTGCAGCAGCTGGATGTCATTCTCTTTCTGGGGCTGCTCTATCGATCTGGTGGGTTCCTGAATCCCTGAGTCACATCCTCTCTCTAAATCTTCCCTTCCTTTTTCTCTTTATTTCATGACTCTTCTGTGCAATGAGGATGGTACGTGAAAAATTACATTGTTCTGTAACTGCACATTCAGAGATAAAGCATTATATTCAAACTCAGGAATGAAATCACAAACATCATTTGCAAACTTGCTAGGTTTTTTTTAGGGCACTGTTCTATGAAGGTGGTAATAACTTGTCAGTTAAAACCAGGAACCACAAAAAATCATGCATTTCAAAAAGTCTTTAACTTATATACCCAAACTCACTGCCAGCATTGGTTTCTTTTTTTTCTCATAGTACGAGAGCTGCAAAAACTTTCAGAGAAATAAATACAGAAGGGTGCTTCAAATTTCAAAAACAAGCTCTTAAAAACCACACGAATTTATATACGCAAAGATTAAACCAGATTAAGCAGGACCTACATTTTAAAAGCTTTCCTGTAGGTGTATAGCTTTTTTTCATCTTTGTTTTCTTACTTTCCTTTTTTTTCCTTTCTGAGGAGCAAGCTTGTAATTATCTGACAAAGAAAAAAATAGCAACTGTGTCTGGAAAGAAAGCATATTTAGAGAGTGAGTACTTAAGAAAGAAGCTTTCATCACAAGATATATTCCATGGAAACATAGTTTACCTTCTACCGTAAGCTACTTTACTGCAACTTGAGTCCTGTCTTGACATTCAGTTTTCAACAAAAATAGACCATGACTACTTGCCAAGCAAGTCTCCCCTTGAAAACAACCTTCCCTTCCCATGAAAAAACAGAATCTCTGAATGAAATGGAAAAACTAATTTTTTTAAAAAAATTAATTGAAACTACTTTTAATTTTTCCTTTAATTAAAGCTAAGCTTACAACAGATCATTTTCCAGTCACACCACATAATGAAAAAATTTACTTGACAAGTTAGATGAACATTAACATTTATTTGGGAGCCCTTTACTCCCAGGCATCATGATATTAAAGAACTTAATAAGTAACAATCACTGTGGTATGAAAGTGTGAAATAACAGTTTCCAATAACAGTTCCTTGATGCAGAAGATCAATCAGAGAAAATTCCCATCAGCCTAAGTATCAACATTTTCTATTACAGAGGCATTGTTAACATAACTCAAATTGTTTGTCTTTCCACTTAATATGGATACATGAGACTGAACTCGTAATTTCACTGCAGTTGCTGAAGTATTAGCTCATTCTCATTCTAAAGCCATTTGACTGCAATGAGAGCGAGAAAGAGTTTCGATGCCAAATCTGCTGTTTTTGTGAGTTTTTGAGAAGGCAGGCTGGGGAACACAATCAGGAAACCGTTCACAGCTCCCTAATTCTGTGAGCACCTGGTTGAGACCTAGCAGAACACAGCTGCAGCACACCCTGACACTCACCCCTTTCTTGCCTCTAGTATGTGATGAAGGGGTGGTGGGACAACTGGGCACAGTGGCAAACAGCTTCATGCACCAGGGGGATTCTGAGGAGTCAGGTACAAGCAGGTTACAGGTCCTTTCATGTGTGCACATGCAGCAGAGGTGGTCTTAAGGCATTCAGTGCACCTGAATAGGTACATCAGAAGATGATCAAAAGCAACAAGAATATAAAGCTTCTTGATTACAGAGTTTTTTGATATTGCTGTTACAAATAGCAAACAGGAAGTAATTAATACTTGCACATTGCCATGGTACTATTACAAACATGAAGCTTCCAGCTTGAAGACTATATGGAACACCTTTTTCCCCTTGCATTTAAAAATAGGATATTTACACCATGTTAGTAGCCATCTGTCTTAGAGATTTTCCTTTCTTCTCCGCTCATAGCATTGTAACCTACAATGTACTTTTTCCTTAACGCCACAAACACACCTTCATATTGTTCTTGGGGAAAAAAAAACCCACTAAACAATAAACCTCAAAAAACCAAGCAAACAAAAAACCACCACAACACCCTTCCTCCAAAAAATACAACAATTCCATAGCAGGTGGAGCCAAAACCCCCTAAATTATCTCGGTTTTTTTATTCACTCTACAATATTCCCTGAACACAAACGTCAAATTGCAGGTGCATACAAAATACTTCTGTTATGACTAGAGCTGTGTATCTTCATAACCAGTGCTTCTCATAACGATGTGTGAAATAAATGCTAACTGAAATAAAATGGAAAAAAGCCCAAAAAGTCCCAAGTGGAAGCCATGCATAGAAGAGGGACTAAACCATGTGAGAACAAAAGGTCATGTGGCGAATGGTCGAAAGGGATGCACCATTTCCCTTTATTTCTTAAACTTCTAGGGCTCCAGCAATAAAAAAAAAAGTGTCTGCACAGTAACAGGATTTGAGTTCCCAATACTGATGGTACACTACTGGTATCACCATCATGTGGGTGACTCATCACAGTGAAGAAGAGAACACAAGGAATGAAGGTTAAGGAGCAGGAACTGTCAGATTCTTAAAGACTGCAGCTAGCAAAGTTTATATCCACAAACTATAAAAAAAAGTATTATTTTATCCAAGAATTTAGAGGACCAAGGCTTCTCAGAAGAAAGATTCACTATGTTCTTTTGTACCTTAATGTCTGTATTCAGGTATTGGTATTCAGGCCTTTGGACTTCAAAACTATAACCTTCCCCATAAGCCCATTCTTAAAGCTATCTTAAGCTTATCTATCTTATCTAATCTCAGTCACAGTCAGAATGCTTGTGTCCACTACCCCTATGGAAATGCTCTACATCATTCTAAAACTTCCAGCCTAAATACATTCATGAACAGTTCTACTATGCTTTTACTTGAAAAAATGCATCTTCCAGTCAAAACTTGCCCCTTTAATTTATTTACAGGGAGTAAAATTAGTCCCTATCATTTCTGTTTTGTTAATTTAAACAAGAAGTGCTCTTTATAAGGAGTATATCTTGCTAGAAAAATGAAAGTCTGAATGCAGCACAAACTGGAAAATCTTAAGGATTTTCTTAAGAAAGAAGAGCAGATGAAAGGAGAGCACACAGGTACAAGCTTATTTGGGAGCTTAAAACAGATGTTCTGGTTTCTAAACCATGCTGAAACAGTGCTGTTGTATTGTACTTTCATTGCTTGTTACTTGCTTCAGTGAGAGAAAAACAGGTAAAGGCATCCCTACTTATCTGACAGTCACAAGCTCTGGCAAAACAGACATGAAAAAGTTTAATGATATAAGGTCCCAGTGCATCTCCTTGGATACTCATAACATTCTAGCTAAGGCAACAAAGAACTTGGAAAAGAATTTCTCAAATGCTGCACTTTTATTCAGACTCTTAAGAAATTTTTGTCTAGGGCACTCATAGTACGTAGTAATTTTAATCTACAGTAGGTGGAAAAGTGCTGTGCCAGTGTGACCATGATGACAACACTGAATATCCTAATCACCAAGATTATGATCAGAAATCATCTGTATAGTGTGTGCCAGTCTTTTAAAAACATACTTCAACATGACATTTTGTCACTATAAATAAAACTTTGCCAATTTTCACCAGGTATGTAAAAAGAAACTAATACAAGTCATTTAACATAGCCTTCTGACTGTAGCTAGATGTATTTTGTTTTAGGATTTGACACACATTTGCAGTGCATTTATAGCTGCATTTGGTATTTTCTTTATGTAGAGGTTTCAAACACACAGCAGGCAAAGCATAGAGGTTTTTTCTTGGACTACATTTGACAAACAAAAAAGGCTGCTTCACTGAGTAAACTGTTCGCTGCACTCTTCTTCAACCCTCATGATTTGTATACAGAAGAAATCTCCTGCATGGATTTCAAGAGCTAAGGAAATAAATCTTACTTTAAATGTACAGGATTGGGAAGCATCTTCATCTGTGCTGAGCAATAAAGGTGAGATCCAACCCATCCAAAGTCAGATGAAAAGTGAGCATCCAGTCTCACCTAGACACGCAGGATGAACTGCCATCTAGAGGTGTCCCCACTCCTTTTGCCTTCACTGAAAATGGGAGCTAAACAAACTGCTGAAGCCTAACGGATAGCTACAATTAGGCAAGATGACCTCCCACAACTCATGGCATTTACAGAGATGCCTTGCTTTGGGATTTTTCTGCCATTTATTCTATAATATTAGATTTGTACCTTTACTCACATTCTACAGCTCAAAGTATTCCATTCACTCTATGCTACAATGGACTGACAAGAACGCCTATGAAAAATGTAAAAAACACCCTGATTATGGACAAATGGTACACAGTAACAGCCTTACCATCCATCCCCTTCAATTCCCTAACCTGTAAGTGCATCCTGAAACACAAACTACAAAGTTCACTAACTTGCTAACTGTGAAGCAACTACACTCAATTTACAAGTCAAACATTGGACATGTACCAGGACTGGCAAGGGGATTACAGTCTTTCATTCTTGAGAAACTGCCTTGTGATCTTTTTATGAAGACTTGATGACAAGACTATCAAGTTAACACTACCAACCAAAATGTTCTAAGTAATCTCATCTGCAAGAGTCATTTAATAACACCTTTCCACTGAATCAGCCCCGAATCTTATTCCTTTTCCTCATGGAAATCTTCCATACACTAACACTGCTGACCCAGCTTCCTTTAATTTAAGGAATAGCTCAAATCTATAGGGACACAATTCCTTAAGTCTGTTTTGTAAGATTTTCCACAGATTTCCTTACAAATTAAAGTTTCTTGGTATGCTGGGGTTAAGGTGCAGTGGGAAGGGTGTGGGCAAATGGGGAAGGGAGATGACATTTTAAAATGCTTTATAAAACACCAGATGTTGCAGAACCAACAGAGTGGAACAATGTATTTGCAATTATCAAAAAGAAGAGAGTTGTTTGTCCACATTTTTAAAAACTCATGGGATACTTTTAAGTCACTTAGTTGTGGTCTTTCTGTGTGTGAAGAACACAGCAAACGCCCTTATAGATTTGATATTTAAATGACATGCACGACAAGGGAACAGCTTGATGTGGTTCAGCATTTGCTCTTGTTACACTCTGTACTATGCTGTACACATTCCAGTTGTGTGAATAATATAAAAACTATGCAAAAGCATTTTGCCCTTCTTCACATATCTTTCTTGAGCATGTTTGAGTTCTATAAAGTTGCCATTGGCATATTGTAAGGCAATGCTGGACATGTACTAGTGTATAGTTCCAATAAGAGATGCTGGCAGCTTCAAGAATGTCCTACTTACTAACTTGCACTTATAGCTTCAGTTTCAAAAAACTTTTTAGCTGGAAGCCTAAGAGCCATGTAGATTTCCTATTCCACAGCCGAGAGCAGGATAATATCTACTTTTTTATCAATGGGAGATCTAAATATTTTAACACTTAAGAATGTCTTCCCTCTCATCACTAAAGAAAATATATTTAAAACCAATACATTTAAAATCAATCTGTTCTTGCATGTTTGAAGAGCTGTTGCAGATATTTAATGTAACCTGACAGATATTTTTGTTTGGAAACAATTCTGTTTACACATTACATCATTTCAATATTGCTCTAGAAATGTTTTGTGGAGTCTAGGAGACAGAGTCGGAAATCCTGAGCTCTGTGTTCACTCTGCCATTAACCAACTGTGCTCTTTTAGAAAAGTCATATAATCTCTCTGTGCCTTGGGTTTTACATCTGTAAAAGGCACCAGTTATAAATACTCACATGACAGAGATGTTGTGAATGCCAAAAATATAGCACAGCCCTGAAAATTGACTATGAAAAAGGCATCTTCTGATTCAACAAGCTTCTCCCTTGGTGGAATCCACATGAATTCATATGGCCTATACTCTCTACAAGCCCCATTTTGAGCACTTAATGGGACCATCACTATACAGTGGGCTTGAGTAGAGTAATAATAGATTTCCTTCCCCAGAGTATACACAGCCACATGTGCTGACTTCATAGGCAAAAAAATATATATTTTTATTTATTTTTCACCCAATGCAGAACATGGCTGAGACTGATACAGCTGCAGATTCCATTCCACCTCATATTCCATTGATACAATTATTTACTGTTCTTCCACGTATTGTGAGGAAACGGTGAGGAAACATTACTGAAAGCATTAGAACTGGCTACAAATCTCATAGGCAAAGAATCTGAAGACAGAGGGATAAAACAAGCCTTGAAGCAAATTGAACTGCACAGGTGTAAATAACTTGGTCAACAGGATCTCTGTAACTAATGATGATGTGTGCATTGGGAAGAGCTCAGACAGCCCTCAGAGCAAAGCCTCAGTTTGCAAGTAAATCTTAATTTCAGTTGCAAGCAACAATGACTTGATCATGAATTACCAAGGACAACTAAGATGGAAGGCTTCAACACGATTCCTGCAGCAGCTTTTCAAAAATCTTTAATGTATTAATACTTGAGAAGTGCTGTAAAATCCTGAGATGAAAGACAATGCAGAAAGTATTACAATGCCTCTCCTTTGGGTTGTTGGTTTTGGGGGGGTGTTTTTTGTCATTTACAGGAAAACAAATCTTTGCTTCTTAAGAATTCATCTGCTCCTTATATTCCCATTGTTTGTGTTTATGACATAATCATTTCCACAGCAACTAATTAGGAGAAACCAAGAATTATAGCCTGAGAGGAGGCCTGTAAGGAGCAAATGAAATCATACATGTATTACACAGAAGATTCCACTAAAAAATCTCCTATCTGGCTTAAAAAGTGAAATGAGCAGGGCACAAGCTAATTTGTATTTAAACTGAGGAGAAAATTTTCACCTCAGATAAAGCTGTGGGTCTTATTCAATGACCCATTTTCTTTTTTCACATGTAGTGCAAGTTAAGAACTAAGGAATGGCTGGACCAAGTCAAATCAAAAGTCCATGCAGTTCAGCGTCGAACGGAAGAATGTCTGGTTGTACAGAGGACAAATATGTGGACATTTTTCCAGCATATTCTCATGCCAAATTTTGGCCTGCAACTTCCATCTGGAACTTCTTCAATGCAAGTGAATCAATCCCACTTCATGTAACACCCCCATACAAAAGCATGCTAAAGTATTCCTTTGCTGCCTCTCCTGGTCGCTTGGAATAAAGTGAGAAGGGCTTGGGATAAAGTGAGAGGAAGAGGTCCATTAATGTTCCCTATTAGAGAACATTAGGGACTTCTTTTAAGGTCTTTTAATGTTCTTTGGCATGCTCTGTTAAGCTATTATTATAGAGAACTGTTAAACATCAAAATTATGGATGTCTGAGTAGTATTTAATTTAAAGCTACTTCTCCTGTGGTTGGAATGCAGGCTGAAATCAACTACTGGAGCAACTGGAGCAACTACCATCAATATCAGTTCAACTGCATCTAAGGACATTTGTCATAGAAATTTTGGCCATCCAGTGGCCCACCTACCCTTTTAGCAAAAGCTCAGGGAGGCATAATGACATTTATCAGTAAGGTGAAATTAGGACTGAGAAAATTCTGCTTTGCCACATTCTCTTAAAACCATTTTGGATCCCCTCATAACAAACGAGTAGTTTCCTCCAGAGCTGCTGAGCAGCTCTTCTTCTCAGTCTCCAAGTCACAAAACATCCCATCCCATCCCAGTCTCCTATACTCCTTTGTGTTTTGAACAAGCTTAAAGACACTCACAGACAAGACAACTGTTAACATCTATCAAATAAGAGGTCTTTCTCAAAGAAACAACATGAATGGCCAACAAGGAGGGAAATTAAGCATGCAATAAACCACCTCCTATAGAAAATCAGTTGGCATATATTCTACTTATTTGTATATATTCTACTTTCTTCTTCCTGTCCGTTGTACTGTCCTTAGGGACAGGAGCCATTGGGAGTGAAACATAGAGGACAGGAATACCAACTGACCTCAGTGTTATGGGAATTCAATGAAAGGACATAACAAAATGGAGAATGTATCCTTGCCTACATTTATTATGTAGTGCTTGGCCCTTCAAATATGAGTGAACATCACTGAGGGAGATAAAACTTCATTGTACAGGCTCCATTTCTGAGGTTAAAGGGAGGTTTTATTAAATGAATTCAAAGTTTTGCTTATTCACTATAAACATTTCAAGGATACACTGTGTCAAACAGCTTCTCATGTTAAACACAATATATGACACTGATGTTTTCCATAGTTTATCATTGATAGAACTGGAAGTGTAATAGCAGAGAGTTTTAACTTTCTGGGCAGACAAAGTCATTTTGATAATGGTGGCCACCAGAGACAGGAAGAAGTCTAAACATTCTTGATCTTTGGGGTTAGTAGGAATTCAGATGAATGTGAGGGACCACACATGTTCTCTTGGGAGAAGGGTGCTGGCAGCCTTGTGTAAAACAGTCCTTTTTTGGCTCAGGCACAAAGGAACAGGAGAATCAGCTCTAAGAAAGTCACACTTCAGGACAGATGCAAGTCATTGCAACTGTGCATACCATATGTGGGGAATGGTAAGGAAGGGACTGAACACAAAAATCAAAAGAAGAAAAGTGGCAGAGCCCTGGAAAGTGGGTTCCTTCTGAAGCAACAAGCCTTTAAATACCATTTACCAGGCCAAGTCAGCTCAGGAAACTCTCCCTGCTGCCAGCTGAACTCTCTGGCAGATGAAACAAAGAAACAAAAATTAACAAAAGGGCATTAACAATAAAAAAACAGGATTCAGTGTAAAATCTAGTGAAATTAAGCCTTTTCTATGTCAGCCTGCTCTTGTTAACCTAACTTGAACTCCCCACATGACTGCTTGGGTCAGGAAACAGAGCAGTTACAAGCATAGAACGACTGCTGCACTAGGCAAGCAGGGAGCTCAGCTCTAAAAGTGTTTAACATTCATGTGCAGCTCTAGCACTGTGAAAGTCGTCTGCTGAACAATTTACAGGTGCAGTGGCTTATTCTGCTACCCAAACAGACAGAGTTATAGATAAGAAATTCCTGCTATAATGTGGCAAATCCTCAGGCATACCCAAAAGCCCATCTGGGCTACAGCAAGCCTTTACCAATCTTCATCTACTGGTATCAATCAGGATAATGAAAAAAAATAAAATTAAAAAAATAAAATAAAATTTAAAAAAAAAAAAAAAGAAGCACATCCTAGGAAAAGTAGGTGGAGCTAATCTGTGAAATAAAATTCTACCCTAATACTGGGGAAAAACAGTATGGCCTATACATACCAATAGTGTACTTAAAGAGAAAAAAAAATTATCCTGAATGTATGTTTCACAACTGTTTAAGTACTACATTATAAACTTGGGTCTACATTTCATTCCTCTGTGATGTACTGGCAGGATGCAATCCTTCTCCAAGTGAAATTAATATTATCTTTGTCACTGATTACCAAGGGAATAAACATTTGGTTTAGTGGAAGAACTAAAGCTAGTTAGAAGGTACTTACCACATCTTGCATCATAGATTACCTCAAAATTTTCAGTTTTTCCAAAACCAAAAGATTTTGAAGCATATTGAAATAATGAAAATATCAGTTTGGAAAGGGTTGTTAACAATTGACTGAAAGGTTAATAACAGTTTAAAAGCAGCTGAACTCTTCAAAATTTTCAACACAGTATCCTGGCAAAACAAAATATCCTTAAATATGCCTTTAAAAAAAGGAAGCTCTAACATCAAAGGGTACTCGGCATTTATCCTCAGAGCAGTGTATTACAGGTGACCTCTATAGATTGAAAATAGGATTACATCAACAAACCTTTCACTTTCAAGTGGTGGATGGTGTGAGATGAAAGGATGGTCTCCCTAACATTTTGCAGCGCTACTGGCTCAGGTTTAAAGGAGCTATGCAACCAGGTATTCCCTGTCACAGTCTGATCTGCAATGCTGACATTGATGCGAGAAGCAAAAGCCTTTGAAAATGATACTTTCATACGATGAAAAAACCTGGAGAACTCTGAGCAAATGGGTGTGAGAAACATGAGAGGGAATACAGGTAAGGAGACAAGGAGGAGCCTTTATGTAAATATGGCCATACACTTATGCCACCAGCAGCACTCATGTCTTAGCATTGTGGCTTAGCTTATCAGATAAAATGATATTAGAGTTTGAGATTTACACTTAGTAGCTGCACTTGGTGTTTTCTTTATGTAGAGGTTTCAAACTTACAGCAGACAAAGCATAGAGGTTTTTTTCTTGGACTGCATTTGACAAACAAAAGATATATTCAAAGATTGAGCAAATTAATAAAATAAACAAAATTAATTAAAAGCCCCTTCCACCCTTGTATGTCTCCTAGGCATGCTGAGTTGGCTTGCACAGCCTCTATTTATTTAAGTCAGAAATTCCCATTTACTTTGTATACAGTAGTTTTTTTCTACCACAAAAAAAATGCGAAACAATAAAAAACTTAAAAAAAAAATAGGAACTGACAACTTCCCAGCACTCCTTTTTAAAGGATCAGTGCTTTCCCTAAGGAAGCATTCTGATTTGATAGACTTGAGACATGCCTACAGTGTCTAGAAGAGACTCATATTTGTACATTGAGACCCAATATTGTATACTTAAAACACTCAGCCCTACTTTAACAAGGTATTGTTTCAGAAACAAATAAAAATTAGGAAAGGAGAATCTTGATTTAGCACTATAAAGGTCAAGTAGGCTTATTAAAGAAAACGTGAGCACCAAGTTATCCAGTCAAGCATTTGGATAACTAAATACACTACAAATACAATTCTAATAACTTATTTAACTCCCTGCAATTAAACTACAGTTCCCCAAAAGTATCATATCGCATGCCATCAATCTTACTGTCCAAAAGAGTGATTGTAACAAAATGATCCATAATTTTCTTCCAGCACCATATGATGGTGGTAGGGAATGGGTTAAATATATAGCCATAAAAAATCTTTGTATATGCCTTACTCAGTGATAGAAAAAAGAAAAGGAAGTTTCTAAAAGTATTCTATTATAATATTCAATATTTTTAAATGGTTTACAACACCCCCTTTCCTAGGGCTTTGGTGGTACACTAACTGCAAGCCAGTTGCTAGTTCTGTATAAAGAGGTTTACCTCTGTTGGCAGACACTTCCTTAATTCCTCAAAATTTTACTTTTGCTGGAAGAGATTTCAAATCTGACCACAACAGTTAAGGAAAAAACTTGCACTCCAGTATAAAATATACAAATCAGAAAATATATACAACTAACCAAAACAGTCTCAGTGCTACTTGATGAGAGGTATTTGGTTCCTCCTCCAACATTCCAGTAATGTAAAACCAGCATGTAAGGTAGAAAATAATTTTTCAATTTCAGGAAACATCATTACTAGCTGCCAAAAGTCTATCCATATAATAAGAACTATTTGCTAAAGCTGAACACCTGCAGTTTTATAGAAGGCCTCCAAGGACAGCTGTAAGTATTCCAGTCTACTGATACAGCAGCCAATCAAAACCTGAAGGTTTTGTTAGAGAAAACAACATATTTCGTTAATCAGGTCTACATGTACATTTGCAGACATTTGATTTAGACAGGTAGACAGATAGTGAGATGGACAGACAGCTTGATCATTATATAATGCCCTGTTTGCAAAAGATAATGCTCGTGAAGGATGTTTTATCTGAGTCCTGAAAACAGATTTCTGCTCACAAAATGCTCTTGGAAGTAGTCCAGACTGCTGGAACTTTGCGCCACAGCAAACCATCGCACAAATATGTGCGTATTAGTTGCCTCCCCAAATACAAGGCAAATGATTGAATAGTAAATAAAAAAGATAAGTACAAAGGAAGAATCTTCTTCATAGTATGCACAGACAATGCATCCAAACCCCTGTTTCTGCTGTTTTCCACAGCAGGTGACCATCATTTTCGGGTATGGAAAAGATGTTCTTTTTATTATTTGGTATGCAACTTCAGCAGCAAAGCTTTGCTCCTGTTAGTTACAGCCAGGTTGTTACTATAAAGGTTATGATCCTTTAGGGGAAGTTTATCTAGAAAATATTCAGCCCCTTATACATAAAAGTCCATGCACAGTTATGGACTACAGAACTGCTCTTAATTGATCGTACATGGATGAGGTGACTATGACAGAGCATACCAGAGTTTATATATGGAGAAATGGGAAGAAGTAGGACGCCTTTCTCACTGCATGAGTGAAAAAAATATTTCCCACTCTTCTGCTTGATCCTCTTCAGCTGGTGAAGGTTCTGCCTTAGACCTCAGGCTTTTTTAACCATTGCACAAGTGTTTTGCATACAACATGGTACATTCACCTTGAGTAACCAACATGCAAATACTTTCAGAAATGTTTCAATAAAGAGACGTTCAGAGAAGGAAAACATTTTTTTCCCCTGAAATTCCCTCTGTTGCAGTTTGGAGATGAGCTGAAACAACAGAAGCTGCTTAACCTGGGGCTTTGCTTCTCACCTCCTCTACAGGCAGAGATCATGGGCACAGACAGTGCAACACAGAATTCTTTTAACCCCTGTCCACTGAACAAAGAAAGCAGATTATCTTTGAAAATATGTTTCTGCTCTGAGCACACAGTTTTGCCAGCTGCCACTGTGGCTCCATGTGACACAAAATGCAAGTAGCATGAATTTCAGAAAAATTGAAATTTGTCTTTTAATAATTCACTATGCAGAATCTCTTGCCAATGGAAGGATCTAGAGGGCATGTACCTGCACCCACAAAAGAGTCTGAGATGGAAATAAATAAATTAATGAATATAAAGCTATTAAACACTAAATAATTTTAAATATATGTTTACAAAGCCAGGACTTGCATTCACTCCTGAATTAAAACCAGAAATTCCTTCCAATGTACATCTGTGTAAACAAGATCAGCTCAGCTCTTAACTCAATGTAAGAAGAACACACCATCTCCCAAAACTTAGAGGCAAAAATGAATGCTGTTAATTGCCCTGAGAAAAAAGTCAAATGTATTCCTTCTGTTGGCCAGAAATTCAAAAATTCAGTGATTATGTGATCTCAAGCAACTCTCCATGGGGTCACTACATCTTTTGTACATAATGGAAAGATGTAAGTGTAGAAGCAGTTTCAAGGAAAGTTTCAGTAACTGCACACTCTGAGAGCCTCCCTCTATGCTGGGACTTGGGTCCCTTTCAGCCATAAGTACAACCAAATGAGAGCAGACCAGAAAAAACACTGTAAAACTGATTTGAACCACAAGCTTATCTTTCTCATATGAAGACTGACTACACTTTTTCAAAAAAAGGGGTTATGCCAGATTAGTTAGCCTGCTTCCTCAAGTCAGGGTCAAATTTCCCTATATGGGAAAAGAAAGTCTAAAAGCAATTGAGAAACTTGAAAAAACACCCACTGGTACCTATTCTTATTTCAATTATTGTGGGAAAAACTTGCATACTCCATCTATAATATCAACAGATACAAAAATCACACTACCTGAATTTCAAAATAACTCTTTTGGGTAAAACCCTTACCGACTACTTTCCTGAAGCTGGGTCTTATCCTTGTTATTTGGAGAAACACATATTGCCCAAAATCTACACTGAATACCTGGAGATATAAGCCCAAACAGAACACCAGACAAATAATGCAGTCTGCATTAAATAAATACACCACTTGCTTTGCTTTGGGAGGGTTTTGTCTTTGTCTTTTAGCTCTGTTTCCTGTGAAGTCTATTCACTATATAAAAACTGTTGCTCCCTCTACATTCTGATGAAATGTAACACACATCTCTTGTCCTAAACTCCATCAATGTACACATTTCATTTGGGCTAAGAAAGATCCATAGAATTTAATAGAAACTATATTAATACTACAGAGGAATGTTGTTTGTGTTGCCCATGAATAGTTATATTACCTATTTTATCAGTCACAGCAGAACCCTGTTGTACAGCAAGGCACTATAGAAACAGAAAAATCGCAACATCCAAAGAAATTTGTATGGTTTTTACTGGACAATTTTCACACATTTTTATTTCTGGCAAGGAAATCTATACCAGTACCCTACAAGAACAACAACAAAAACAACAAAAATAAAACAACAACAAAAAACTCCAACAACAACAAACAAACACACAAAAGTTTGCCACAACAACTCATAATTTTTTTACTCTGTAATTTTAAATTGTGAATATTTATAGTCCATAAGCATTCAGAATTCTGTTACAGCTGACCATCTATTTTCTCCAGTAAAAGTAAAAATCTTGGGTCCAGGTTCAGTAAGAGCTCAGTATGATGTTATTATGAATAGAGCTGATTAGGAAGAAAACCCTTTATGCGACTGTGAACGTGTAAAAGTTGACTGTTACAGCGGCACCTGTGTCTAAAGGGTTAATTTTAACAAATTATTTTAATTATGTTAAAGACTGTTTAAAACCTAAGACTAATGAAAGATTTCATTCTATAGTTGGATCACAACAAAAGCAGGAAATTCAGAGTTGACATTCCCACAGCAACCTTAATTCTACCCCATTGTGTATATTCATTTCAACTAAGTCTTTTTTTCTATGACCTCATAACATATGTGAAATGAAGGAAGGTGCTAGGAATCCTAAAATTCATATAAATCAGTAGTATGTTGTTAAGTTTTATTATTACAGCAGTAGCAGTTGAGTGAAGATAGCATTCTGGATAAAAAAAAATATACACATTGACTAGTCCATACATTTATTGAATGCTATTGCCTGTGAATGCACATGCCCTACCAATATTTATGGTTGCTCACCTTTCACATGGTCATGGGTACCTTACCCAAGCCTGGATGCAAGAAACAGAATCTGAGTCTATTAGGTACGGCGCTCCAGACAAATCTTAGTTAATTTAACCTAGAACTGGGTCCTGGAGGAGTACAATCATTTGTGTTCAGGTCTAAACTAATCATCTGACAACCCCAATCTGGCTCCATGCATACATAATCCAAATGTTTCTGCAGTGTTTCCTCAGAACCAGAGCACAAGGAAATTCACTACAACTGCTCCCCTGTGCTCCTACACTGCAACAGGACAGGTTTATCTCAGCCTACAAGCTCTAGCTCTTCTGCATGTTGACCTGCCCTGAACTAATTTCCTCTTGTCCTGCATTTTACGTTAGATTGGATGCAGAGTCCAGATATGACTATTACAGACCTGATATGTACATCCTAATAGGACTATTTGTATTGAAGGTAAATGTGTTGCAGAGCTGCCCTTGGGACTTTTTTCAGGAATTGGCCCAAACCCAAAAAATCCAGTGCTATGCTGCACCTCATAAGTCATCATTTTACATTAACCATCAGACCTGAGCAGGTTTTGTGTATGTGTTGCCCAAACAGCCTGTGCTGGGAAACACTGCAAGGTCTCCACATTGTACTTCTCATGCTACATGACAACAATTTTTACTTTCTGAAACTTGAATGCAAATACTTCTACATCTGTACTTAGGCAAACATTTTCATACGATGCTGAAAGACAGCCTACATATCTACAACTCAAGTTCAAAAACACATTAGATAAAAATAGTGAAAAGCATATATAAGGGAAATACTTTTAGCTGTAGAATATAGGTATTTCACACCTGAAAACTCAAAATGGCATCTCGTAGCAGCTCATAAAGCAAACCAGGCATAGGTCACAGACATGCAGAAATAAAATGCAGCAAACATAACCAAGGAGGGAAGGCAATACAAGTAACTTTGCATTTCTATGTGCTAGAAATGGCTGGAAGTGATTTGGGGTCTAAGGGTAACTAAGAAGAATCTCAGAGCTCTCATATCAGTGAGAATTGCTGGTCTTCAGAATGGAAAACTTTCAGAAATTAATGAATACCAGCACAGCTCTAGCCATGTTCCATGCATATCTCCAAGTTATAATTTTGCTATTATTTATCAGGAAGATCTATATCACCTTAAGATTTGGAGATTTTCTTTACTGGAATGGTGCATCAAAAGCCTCTGCACAAGCCTAGAACCTACATTTTGTTTCTGTGAAAAAGTCAAAATGTCAGTCAAACCAAATCTTTTCAACTGGAAAACAGGATCTAAACAAGCACACCTCTAACTTGGGAACTTAAAGGGTGAAAATTCTGATGCCACTCTGCATAGTGCTCTCCTGCTTTGCAGACTGAAGGCATAATTAACTTCTTACTGGACAGAACTACAAACAAGAGCCTCCAGTCATGTACTGTTTGTCTTAAGACAAATAGATTTTAAAACCAAAATATGTAGGTAGTGTACCATGAAACAAATCCCACAGTCAGGTGCACATGAAAAATCTGCTAATTGCAATTTTGGTCACCAAGAACTAGATACTGTAATTTTCTTGAACTCATTACAGATCTCCCCTCAGCAATGGTGGAAGTTCATTGAACAGATGGAAACTGTACATAGTCCAAAATTGTTGCAATGTTGTCATTGTTATTCTCCTTCAAAATGTACTGCAGTTTACATAGAACACAGAGACCACATATAAATGTTTTCTTTCACCTCTGCAATTTGGCATAGCTTATTTCCTTGCTCGGCAGCAAAAATGCTCATTATTTCTGAGTACTGTTAAATGGATTGGTTATCATCAGTATTAGAGGGAGATAATAATCTGCTGCTTCTAATGGGCAGCTACACAGTATTTTAGGGGGCCATTGCTCAAAATTTGTTTTCAGTTTTTGTGTTGTTCTGCTTCTGAAACAACCTGAAGATTATAGAAAAAATGTGGTTTGGGAAAGGGTTAGGCTTAATGGTAAACAGAGAATATGATCTGATTGAAGACTACTGAAAGCAGGTGAAAGATTCCCACAAACTTTAATGACCTTAACAATGTGCTGACATTGTATAATCTGGAAATTGACTATACTGGTTATCATGTTATTGAAGACATGCTGCTCTTTCTCCTGATATTTAAGCAAATTTAACTTTTTGTTATTGCATGACAGCAGCAGCATAGATAAACACTTGGTAAAGCTATTGCTACTCAAAAAGACAAATCTAGACATGGAAGATTATATGAAAAATGGAAGAAGGATGGAAGGTAGAAAACTGAGTAAAAAGCACTAATTGTCCATGTAGGTAAAAGATAAATTTGCCTCACATAAAAATAAATATGTATGACCAATTTTCCCATTCTGTCAGAATTTTATTGAAACCTGAAAGGGTTGTTTCCTGAAAGTATTTGAAAGGAATTGTAAGGAAAAAGTGCAAACCACAAAAAAGTGACTAATTTCTCTATCAATACCAGTTACCAAAAGGTTTTGGATATTTTAGAATTACTAAAATTTGTACCAATACCCATATACTATCCTGGAAACAAGAATCAAGTAACAACTATAGGTGAAGCATCCAGCATGCAGATTTGGTCTGCCTAATGATTCAAGACAACCATAATGTTTACCAACTCAGATAACTATTTCAAGCTGAAAGGAAAAGGGTTCTATTCATTCTGTTTCTTTCAGGTGCCAAAAAAAGATTATTTTAAAATGGTTTGTTTCCTCTTTCATATGACAGGAAGTTAACACAGACTACATGGGCACTGACTGTGTAAACACAAATCATTTTTAAGCATTGTAAATATATCAACACAGAAATTATGCCATGTTTTTCTCTTTGGAAAGGCAGCCAGCAAAACATAAACCTAGTCAGAATCTAACAATTACATATAGAAGTGTGTTTTCCATTTGTGATACTGCCAACCTTAAAAAGTTCCATCTTGAATGGCTACATATAAATGCTTTTATGTAAAACTAGAAAGTTAGTGAGGTGCCTTCTGCACCTATGGCACAGAAAATATAAGCCTTTATTCAGTACTTCTTTACAGAATTAGTGCAGCTGAATGATGGCCTCAGGCTCACCCAAAGGAAACAAACAAAAAACAAAACAAAAGTTAAAACTACTATAATGGGATATGCAATGTTGTGAAAGTTTAGGAAAATTACAGACTTTTCAGATTCTGCAGGATAAGGAAAAGTCAGATTAGAATTATTGGAACGCATGTCACTGGAAACAGCACTGAGCAATAAAGACCTTTGTTTTATGTTTCCATTTCAATAAAAATGTCTGGAATTGTTTTCAAAAATGCTAAATAACATATAGCAGCATAGTAACAGTTCATGTAAGAGCATTTTTATCTAGCATCCTTGGGCACCTTCATTCCTTATTCTTTATTCCTTATTCCTTATTCCTTATTCCTTATTCCTTATTCCTTATTCCTTATTCCTTATTCCTATATGTTACTGTCCTGTAAAAACTAGTAAAACACACACATTAAACTAATATCTTTTAACAGATATCCTAACTCAAAAGTCTCAAGAAAAAAAATTCCTTCTAGATAAAAGCATCTACAAAAGCAGTATTGACGGAATTCAATGCCTAAATAAATGGATTTAGAGCTTGAAAATGAACTCATAGATGCAGCAGATCATAAAACTATATGACTTCTTTGCTAAAAGTGTAATACTTTTGGTATTCTATATAATGTATTTCTATTAAAATGGTCATTCTTCCATGACTTATTTCCACCTGTTTTTGTCTTATAACATTCAGTTAAGAGGCATAATAATGCATTTAACTCTATTGCTTGTCTTTCCTTTGGACCGCTGTGGTGAATTCAGCACTTGGACTGCTGATAACCACCTTACTCCTGTCCTCACTTACTGAAAGTCTCAGTGAATCCCAATGCTGCAGGAAACTCAGGCAAAAACAAAGTTCTAGCAGGTAGGAGATGATATGTAGGGTAAAGAGAAGACTGGAAGCTGATAGATGTGAATTTATGGCTGTGAGCTGTCACTGGCTGCTCTGGACAGGTCACTTCCACCCAAACTTACTTACTATCTAGGAAAAGAGTTTCTATTTTCTTCATATGCCCAAACAACACTCTGGATCTGGGCTGTACTTCCTCTTGTGACTTCACCTTAAAACACACTTTTTTCCAAATTTTTAGAAAGCCAAATAGACTAAGGGCTTAGAGACTTGCAAAAGATAGAACAAGAGGAGAGAAAGAACTTTTGATTCTCAATTCTAGTATCAAAATCAACGGTCTCCTAAAAAAAAATTAGGTTATTCCAAATATTTCATAAAGGAGAATTTAGTATTGATAATTTTCTCTTCTTAGGTGATTTTCTGTTGCATTGTTTGTTGCAACGGTATCATGTCCAGGGAGGTGCAGCCACCCGTGACCACGGCGGGAAATCAATGAGACGGGTCTTCATTTGGTTAAACTCAGGAATCCACATATTGGGGGATAACCAACACAGGAATTAACCCAGGGTAAACCAGAGAAGGAGAACCCCGAACAGAGGTGGTGGTGGGTTTTGTGGGGTCGAGCCAGGGTAGAGTCTGGGTCTGGGTACAACAGGGACACACTGAGGGACACAAACTAATAGGGGTACAATAGGAGGGGTGAATGTAGCAGAATACAATGAATAGCAACTCAAGAAGGGCAGAACACCTTGGGCTGACACCCTACAAGGGGCGTGGGGGTGGAGCAACTCTTCCCAGGCCATGCCCCTCACTTTAACACTGCCTGTCTAAAATCAATCCCTGCCTCTTTGGGTGGGGGCACTCCACAGTTTTCCAAAGTCAAAAATGAACAGATGTGGGATTTGGTTTGATTTGAATACTTACATAAAAGATAGATGAAACAGTAAAATATTCAAGATCATAATTCAATATCAAAAGGGAAAATAAGTATAGCATTTTTGAGTATTTTCCTGAAAAACCTTTTACAGAATAACTAGTTTAGCTACAAAATTTCCTATCTTATCATCTTTCTATAACAGGAAATATTTGGATGTCCACAGAGAACCTGTGAAACTTCAAATGAATTTCTTATGTTTTCAACTACATAATTTAAAGAGAACAGGAAGCAAACACAGTTGCTTCATTCACTAACAGATGGTAAGAAAAGATATGCAGAGAGGAAATCAACTTGCACAATTTTGTAACTACACCTTTATATAGCAGCAGCATCAGAAACTGAAGATGTGCAGCTGAACCTCATAATGCAGCTTGCAGCAGATGTATTTGTGCAATGCTCCAGTGACCATATCATACCTACAGTGTCATTATACTTGGCTATGTACAACTGAAAAGAGAATATAAACTGTGTCAAAGCCTAAGGACAGATAAAAGGGAACACTGGACTCCACTGGCCTTTTCTACCAGTGTATGGATATGTTATATCCAACAAATATCCAATAACAGTGGCAAAGAAAAGTTAGAATATATCCTGTGTTTTTTGTGAAAAGCCTTAGAAACTCTTTAATAACTGCAAATTTTCAGAAATATTTAGGGATTTCTAAATCTTAAAATTTAGAAATTTCTCTAAATCTAAATTTCTTTTAAAAAATAAAATTAATGTTTTCTTAAGTTCACTAATGACCTTTAGTGTATGCAGAAGAATTAATATAATATGAGACATAGTAAGCTGCTTAATAGTTTTGTTATTAGTTTCTAGTGGTATTTTAATGTAACTTGTATCCAAGCCTTGTCTTAAATCAGACTTAACTGAGCAGCAATGTAAAGGAAAAGCACAAAATGTGTCAATAATGGAGAACTCTTACTGTCCTTGTCATGGCAGGAAGAAATAACTGCTTTTACTCTCATCACTGCACTCTGCTGCACAAGTGCACAACCATTTTCTAAGAGTACGCACCCTACCTTTCCAGAATTTAGATTCCTGTGTTACGAACTGGTGTTCACAGGTCTGTCTTACCTTCAGACTATTTTTAGCAATTATTTAAAAACTGTAGTAAGTCAAAATACATGTCTTCTGTGTTGTGCAGAGATAGGAATTAAATGAAAAAAAATCACTCTAGTTCTTATTTTCTTTAAAAAACACTTAAAAAGAATGCTAGTGTTGCAGTATCAAATTAATTGTGGGGAAAAAAAAATTTAAAAAATCAACCTAAGCAGAGACCCGAAATACACAGATGTAAGAATGTAATGCAGAGTGTTAGCAGCAGGGAAAAATTAAAAAAAAAAAAAAAATTAAAAAAATTAAAAAAAAAAAAAGAAAATTTCAAATGTATTCAGCAGATGAGGAGTATGGAAGAAAAAGAGGCTAATGACAATAGGAAATTATGCTTTTTTATATATTGACAATTCTAAGTGATTAGTTAGAGCTGAATATGTGTTAGGCTTGACAAAGTGTTGGAGGTTAGGATCGCTCCTTTTGTTTTCTTTCTTTCAGGGAATTTTCTCCCATACATTGCCAAGAGACAATAACAACCAATACTTAAGTGAGACAAAAGAAGTTGCCAGGGTTCAGGGGAAGGGTGCGGCTGGCTACCCTCTTATTTGAAGGGATTTCTCTCAGAGGGGCAAAGACCCTTGGAGATTTGGGCTGGAGGAAGGAGCTGGACCCTGCTCGTAGCTCTCTCTCACTGTCAGCAAGGTGAGGAAGCAGGCTGCGGTACCTGTGGGGAGAATGCACCACCACTGCAAGAGACTCCGTCTCGGACTGCCCTCTCCTACCGTGAGGGAAGCACTCCTTGCGGGAGCAGCCATTGCACTGGAATCTTACTGACGCCCTACCTCACTGGAAAAGAATTCTTCACCATCTGCTTGGGTATCTCAAAGGAAACCCTGGGACCCTGAGTTCCTTAGCCCTCCAAGGGAGCCTCTCCTGGCCGTGTTCGGGAGCCAGGCCACCGCTGCCCTGCTCCCTCCTTTTCTCTGCCATTGCTTTGAAGGCTCTTTTGCTACACTGTAGACAAGCACCCCCTGCTACTGGGACTCGCAGCAGCTCCTCCACAGCTGCCGAGCTTCTGCTAAGTCTTGCTGCCCTGGGTGAGCCCACACTGCCGTTCCACCGCTGGTCCGAGGTTCCTGCTGCAGCCCATTCTTGCCATCCAGCCCACCCGCCATTGCCCGTGTGGGGAGAGGCAGCCGGGCCCACGCCACAGCGCCCCCTGCCGGCGCGGGGGAATCATCGCACCCGCCCTGCCTGGCCGGGAGCCACCAGCGCCCCCTGCCGGCTGTGCCCGGAACTGCACCGGAGGGGAAAGTGTCTGTGGCCCAGAGAAGGCGTCACTGGGCTTGTGCTGCTGCTCCTTCTGCTGCCCTTGTGGTTGTTTGTCTTCCTTGTTATACAGATATATTCTGGTAAAGAACTGTTATTCCTTTCCCCATGTCTTTGCCTGAAATCCCCTTGATTTCAAAGTTATTCAGAGGGAAGGGGATAATATTTTCACTTCCAAGGGAGGTTCCTACCTTCCTTGGCAGATACTTGTCTTTCAAACCAACACACAAAGGTACAAGCAAAGGAAAATAAGATTATATATTAATATATACATATATGCATATGCTCCTCACAATCACCATGTGAAATTTCTTAACATTATTACTTTCATGTGAAAATGGGAGTGGATTCCTGCTCTTATTCAGTCCATTTGCACTCACAATATTTCAGTCAGCTATGGTTATATTGAAAGTAAGGTAAACTAGGTTCTAATATTAACTTTCAAAATGCAATAACATACCTAGAAACAAGCAGAAAATTAGTCTATTACATATATTATTCTTGGGATTTTCTGGAATGCTACTCCTCTATACCGTCTTTATCAACTCAGAAGTTGCATCTACTACTTTTCAAATATTCATAGGGAAAGGGTTATTGTGCTAGCTGAAGTATGATATCTGAGCATGGGAGTGGGGAAAATAGTAAGCAGTACCTTCAGAAAAGGTTCTGCCAAAGGTTTCACTCTTCACACATCACATTTAGACATGCTAGTGGGAATATGTTATTGTGGATCCTGCTGGATAATGGGACACATCAACCATGTGGTTGTCCTCGGGAGGCAGCACCACAGGCATCAAAGGGGGAGAAAAACAAAAAAAAGTAAGGAAAATCACAAGATGGAACTGTGTGAGTCAAGTGTAGATAACTTGTTAGGAGCAAGAGGAGAAACTACAGCTGGGTGACATTTTAGGAAAAGGAGCAAGACCTTTTTTTGGAAACATCAAAATGAACAATAATGATTTATTAGCAAGTATATATGAAATGTAGCAGATGATATTAAAGGAAGATATTAAAGGAAGCAAATGATATTAAAGGCAAGCTCAATGAGTCAGTGTGTATTTACAGGGGAGAAAAGGAAAGATAAACAGTGGCCACAAGCATGTGATCTGAATGTAGAAGGTGATTCTGACCTTTGACAGCAACAGGACAAGGGGTGAATTCATTGCACTCCTACTAGGAATCAGGAAAATTTTTTCTTCAGAAGTGAAATAAAGCATAATTCCAAATTGAAGAAATTGACACATGTAAGCCAAAAGTAAATAGCAAGGACATGGTTCAAGGTAACACACTGCCAATCTTATTTAAAATTCCTTAAAAGCTTGATAAGGTAAAAAGAAATAATCTGTCTGGGACAGGTTGGAATGCAAGTAAGTAAAGCACTACAGGAATAAAAAGGGAATTTAGTTAGGACTCCAATACATCACTCCATGACTACTGAGCACATGGAGAGGGCTGAGAAGTTTATTCATCAAAGTAAATTATATAAATGAACCTAAAAACAAAGGGACATTTTTATGGTGAGAAATAGGAAAAGGTATTGAAGAATACAATAGATATAAATCAGACAGAAGGGGATATAATAAACTTAAAGAAGAACCTTCTTGGTTCAGGTGTACTTTTACAGTTCAGCAATTCATTTTTTACCATACTGATGATTAAATGAAACAAAATTCTGATATGTTATGTGTCTCCTAAGTACCATAGTCATTGTTCTAGGAGTCGCATGTAGAAACCCTCTTCAATTTGCTTTCTTACTGGCCACAAAGCAGCCCTGTGTTCATTGCCTGACAACATAAAATGTAGCATTAAGAGAAGAACTCATAAGATCCAAAAGCAACAGTTTCTTCTCATCTGACTTGCACAGAAAAGCCCAATCAAGATGAATATAGTTTCCAGTATTGACAGAACTAGTCATACATATTCTCTCCCAGTAGTATAATGGAACAACCAGACACATACAGTAAATATATCATTGCAAAAACCTTGACTTAATTCCTACTTGTATCAATTTCTACTAAGTAAAAGGGAAGAATGGATACAAAACTGAGGAAAATATGAAAAAAGACAGAATCACTTCTTTAAGCACAAGTCAATATTTATCTTGCATATGCTTTGTATTCATGATCACTCGGAAATATTAGAAGCTGCTGGGAGGGCTAGTACATAGTCATTCCAGATAATAGCTCTTGTATTGTTTAAAGGAGAGTTAATTATTACAAAATTTGACATACCTTTGATATTTACATCTCCTGCACTTTACTCTTTTACTCCATCTTTCCTAAATAACTCCACAGAACTCAGAGTATTGCTAGCCACACCATCTAAGGGATTAACAGTGTGTCATGCACTCACAGCTAGCCTGACTGAAGCATGCAGAATTCTTCTATTTCTGTAATTAGCTGGAAACTAAAAGCAAAGTAAGTCCTTGCAGCTCTAGTGTGGCAGGGATGCACCTCAGAAGAAACACAGGCTAGATATTATATCAACATTTGCATCCTGTCTATCTTCACTCTATGAACTTCATAGACCTTACCGCATACATTGAGTTCTTACATATCTGCTGTACAAGCTTTAGCAATGGTTGACAGCTTGTAGTTCAAAAGAAGGTGAAGAACAAAACTCCCCTATTTTCTGCTCCCCTCTGACATTAGAATAATTTTTTGTCTCTACATAAAGTTTAAATTTTCTTCTTCTTTCTGCTGGAAATATAGTAAGGAGAATAAAACAATAAGCTCAACAGCTGCAACAATCTGTCCTTGCCTCATATGTCCACTGGAATTAAGTTGTTCAAAAATAGAAATAAAAAAAAATACAAAACCCAAATATTTTTAGGCTGGCAAATTTAAACATATTATTTTATTCTCAATTCCCTTTGTTTCAAGCTGGTTCTCATTATAGTATTAGCCTGACAGCCCTAAAATCTGAAAACTTCTGTTCATCCCAAAATATCAGCAAGGAGAACTTAACTTACTACTTTCTATTGCCCATAAGCTTCAGATATCATGGGGAGGAATCTCTGTCAGCCCAAGCAGAGTACTCAGCCTTCAAAATGGGCCAAATAACCATTTTTCATCCCTCAAACAGCAAAATAAATGTGTTTATTATGCAGATGGCTACTGGGAGATTACCAGCAATGGTCACCAGCTCAGTACTTCCAAATTTATGTGGTCTTCAAAAAAAGGCCTGATTTCCCAAAGCTAGAAGCAAGCATGCCTTACCCAGGGTTCCAAGACTCTGCCACTACTTCTGCAGTGACAAACACCAGTAAAGATTTTATTGTAAGCCTACAGGGAACGCTTTTTAACTTGTACTCTTGCCCTCCCAAATTCCCCACATAAAAGCTCTCAAAGCACAATCATGCCTTGGTTCCATTCTCTACATACCAGTCACTTTTATGTCTAAACAATTTCCCACTGATCATTCATGACAATAGAATATTAACTTTAGTTTTACCTAGGTTTATCTGACATAAATTGTATTTTTAGCACTTCCTCAAAAGACACAGAGATGGCAATAAAAAAAATATCTCTAATTATTGTTACCACATCCTACATGATGGTATCAATATATCTTGTATAAAAGCTAAATAGATAATCAATAGGGCAATTATATAACAATACATAAAAGAGGAATTTAAAAGAGCTGTTCATGCAATATGCAAAGAACTGGAACTCAGGAAGACTTTAATATATCATTATATCCAAGCAGAAATTTGATAATTTTTCAAAAAGACACTTGTTCTCTGTGTTTTCTGAAGGATGGTGGTAGAGCCAGGCAGAAAACCTTGGGCTATAAGTGAAAAGCAGATTACATATTGAGTACAAACCTTCAAATATCCAGTCTTCACTCACTGCAACTTACATGCTTCTACCCTCTGTTTCTCAGACAGCTGCATTCACATTTGGCAAGGCACATGCAAAATTTGATCCTATAACAAGTGATGGATCCAATTAACTTTTCTAAGTCAAAGACTCATCACTTCCATAACCTGCAAGGCCCTTGGCAAGTATTAGGCTGATGCTCACTGTGTTGTGCTTCAGGATCTGAGCTGTTTCAAGGAGGGTCTCAAAAAGGCAATTGCATAAGAAAAACTTCTGCATGGAGAAACAGCACAATGTCATGGTGCATACTTAGCTTGTATATGAATTCTTAGACAATTTTTTCTTAAACTTTTAATTTCAGATTCAGTTGGTCTATCTATTTCTTATCACCACCATCATTCCCTCTGTTAGCAGAGGAATTAATTAGAAATTAATCAAATAAACCCTGAACAAAAATTTGACAGTAGATTCCTTTACTGTTCAGTGTCTGGTAACTATATGCAGGTAATTTCGTATTCTTCAATCCCTTACTGAAAAATTTCTCAAAGCATTCCAGAAATTATGTAGCTGTCTTGAAGGACAAACAGCAAATCTAATACTGGTTTTTGAGATGGGCTAATGACATCTGACACAAATATTGCATGATATGTCAGTTCCCTAATTTGAAGGGTATAATTCTCACTGCCTCACACACAAAAACACATTTACTTCTTCAGGCTTCATGATCCAAGACACTCTCTTTTTGACACATTTCTAAGCTGTCACTAGATCATTGCAAGAAGGTGAGCAAAAGGCTTCCCCCTCTCCACACAGCTGTATAAATGCTGCTCACTATAACTTGTTCCCAGAAATGTGGGGCCTGCCCATTTATTTCTTCCCAACCCTAGAAAACAAAAGGAGAAATTAGGCCCAGATCCTATTTACCCCCTGCATCAACACACAGAATAGTGAAACTAATTTGGAAGTATATCACACATGTACTGCATCCCTCCACTTGCACCCATAGTGGCACTAACTTGATCTCTCTGGTTTTACAAGTTTGTTCACGTAATGTTCACTATTAGAATAAATATTCCTGTTAGCCAAGTCATATTGTACAGTTGTTAATGAACACAAGCATTACAAGGCCAAATGAAACCAGTGTTTCTCATTCAAGAGATTCTTTCCCTCTAGCTTCACCTAAAAGATGGTAATAACAAAACTGAAATTAGTTATCTCATTGTCATTGGTAGAAGTGGATGTCAAAAAAGTGGGAAGGAAGAGAACATGTAAAGTAGACAGGAGAATGCAAAACTATCCATTTTAAAGCCTATTTCAGATCATGTAAAGCTGGCAGTGCATTTGGTATATCCCTCTAGTGCTTCAGTGAAAAAATCACAGCAGGCAGCTGGATACAACATTGAAGGCTGCCCTTTCTTGTGTTTTTTTCTATTTTTGGCAGCATATTGCCATACATGCAGCATCTGTCAATTTCCACAGATTGTGGCTGTATATTCAGTTGAGCTAAAACAGTAAGAGGAGAAAACAAAAGGTAAGGTTCAAAGGGCAAGGGATATCCTGGGGTCTTGGAATTCTGCAGGTGTGGGATTCCTAATTCTTGCTAGCTAATCCTGCTGTAGAAAACATGGCAATCATTTTCATAGCTTTCACATCTGCCTAGTTCCACCCAACCAGCATCCAAATTTCAAAAGCTTGAAAATCAAAGATTTTTTTTAAAGTTATTTGTACAGCCTGGTCCCTGACCTTGCATAACAAATGTGTCAGGGGAAAAGAGGGGCAATCATCATTCAATAAAGCTGCATTATTATTAACACAGCAATGTTAATAGTACCAGTGAGGTAGACCCACAACACAGTCTTCAAGATGTATTTGTAAGGATAAAGCACAATTTCCTTTTTCTATGATTGCTATGTTTTTTCTCCAAGAAATATCTAAACATTGCAAGTGTCAGCTCAGGCAGAAACCTCTTCCTCACATGTTGGAAATCTGAGGCACTGTGCAGATGTAACCCAATATCTTCTAGGAAAACTATATGAGGTTAAGCAGTACAAATCTGTTACACTGCTATGTGGACTCTGCTTGTTTTTATTGCTGCTTGTTTTTTAAATAATTTTCACTGTATCTGTTGGTTTCTGCCAGGAATATATTTGATCCTGGTATAGTTAAAGTACAAATATAAAACAAATAACTGCTCCAAAAAGTTCTGCATGTCAGTAGATAAAACTGATAAATAGTGAAAAATGAAGTAGGATTATCCTAATTTACATAGGGAGAATGAAACTCATAGCTCTATGTTCATTAGTATTAGGTTATCAAAAAAAAACAAAATCCAGAAAAACACCAGAAACAAGACCAGAGCTAAGCACAAGCATTTTTTTTTCTCAAACTAGCTCCTGTCATAATAAAGAAGTTACACTGGCAGTGGATGGATAAGTTATACCTAATAAAAAGATTTGCCTGAATCTCACTTAAGAAAGATGACTGCCTTCCATGTACTATTTCAGGTGCTTTGCCACATATTTAATATTTCTTAGAGTCACTGAAATGAAAAGCACCCTCATGATGCTGAAGTAGCCATTTATATTAAGAAAAACATAAGGATTTTTTTTTCCAGCACTACAGTAAAGGAGTTAAAACCAGGGAATCATGTAAGCATAGTTCGCATGAAAATTCCTGTTGTGCTTTGGGGTTCCTACAATAAAGGAAAGAAGCCCCAGTATGTCTTTTACACTGGAAACAGTTCTTTGGAGTTAGTCGCTCTGAGTAATACAAAAATATATTTGGCAGAAAAATAAAAACAATTTAAAATTACATACTTCAAGTTTTGAAGTGCTTACTGTAAATATTCATCAGATTGATCAAGTGTTTGCATAAGTGACGAATTCAGGTTAAAAGAAAAGTATTTTAACAGCCTTTGGTCAGATGTAGTATTCTCCACCAACTGAGATATAAACCAAACAGGCTCAGAAGAGGAAATGTGTTTTGCTCTTTTTGTCCTAAGCTGTTGAGTGAACATGTTTCTACACACTTAATACCCTAATCATTACTGTAAGTTAGAAGAAAAGCAAATAATACTTTTATTCACAGGAATTTTATTTGCCAATGGCGTTTTAGGAATTCTCTACAAAATTATACCCAGACTAAAGAGAATTTTTTTTAAAAAATTTAAAATAAATCAAAATGAGAAAAAAATGCAATATATTAAAAGGAGAAGGACCCTTAAAAGCATTTTATCACTACACTTCAATTACTAATGTTGAATGAATCAAAAAATTTCAAAACCTCTTAAATTTCATGACGGTTTTTAGATTAAAAAAACAGGATTCCAATCCTTAAATGCAGGTGTTGTCCATTATGCTTCTAAGCAAATTTAACACTAAGACACCTTTTCATCCTGCTGGCACTAACACTTCCTTCTTCACTTGAAAATTAAAAAGAAATAACAAGAAATTCCACCCCACTGTAAGGTGAGAAATGCGGCTCTTCATTAGTCAAACAGCTGACAATTCCATCTCAAAAGAACTACTTTCTTGGTTAATACTTATCGTCCCTTATAACTGACAAGAAATTGATTAGTAAGAAACAAACTTTTTACTGTATTTCATTGTTGTTAGTTTGTCACAGACAAGTTTATGAAGCATAACTTTTTGTCACAGCCTCCATCAAGGGCTTTGATATCTAAGCTTAACTATTTCACTTGGAAGCACATTCCTTTAAAATAAAGTGTAGAACTCTAACAACTCTAACTACTCTAACTAGAACTACTACAATCTACTCTAGATTGTAAAAGGTGTATTCTGAAAGTTCCAATCAACAGAATTTTAAATTAAATTACATACAAAATCAGTGGTCTCATTTAGATACACCATAAAGAGCATGACTGCCAAAGTGCAGCTGAGAACTTTGCACTTCAATGAAATCCTTAGCTGTTAAGAAGCAAGAGACGAGAACACTACCATTAGATCCTGTTTTCTAATAGTTTTTCAAGAGGAAAAAAAAACTGCCTTTACTTTTATTTACAAGTATGTATGTCATAAGACAAATAAATTAGATAAATGGCTTTAATACTTTTTTTTTCAGGTAAGATCCATACTATTGATACAGCTGGAAATAAAATGCCAGACAAGCTAGCAACTTGAAAAAAAAATACCTTGTTATGTAAAAATGTTTTGCTTGCAGAGCTTATGAAGTTGTAATCTCCTACACAACTGAACAACTGGGAAAATTTTCAAGTACACTTCAACAACACATCCAATTTGAAGAAAACATTCACTAGGTTTTTAAAGAAAAATATCTCTCGATCACTGTTCTATTAAGCATCAACGTCTCTCCTTCATCTTGGAATATTTTAATTTCTGAATCAGGACCAGGGTCCTTGGAGCTATACATCTAGAGGGCATTTTTCACCATGTAAAAGGGAACCCAACTTTGCCTGAAACCTCAAGGTTTTTGTTCTAATTTTTTTTAAAAAAGAAAGATATAAAAGATCATTCTTATTGCACTTCAATAGTGATAACTTTCTATGCATTAGCTGATATATTAAGTCTGTGTAGAAAACTATAATAAATAGGGAAAAGAAGAGCAAGATGGAAGCAAGATTTATGGGATAGAAGAGCTATATTATTGAAAACTGTGAATGAACTGTGCATTCTTGACTACTGCAATTTTATACTGAAAATCTATTAATTTAGAATGTTCTGGACTGAAGGAGAAGCAAATCTTGTTTACCTTGCAAAAAACCAGAACAAATCCTTGATGCAAACACATTCTGCTACAATGGTTCTATACTCTGTAACTCTCCCAGCAAAGCCCAACCATCTGAGCATTTCATTATCAGACCTCTGACAGAAGCCTAAAGCAGGAGCTGGAATTTCCTTTCTCAGTAAAGGAACAGACGGGATATTGCCATAAGTAACTGAAGTGTAATAAACTCATAATATATATTTTCCCTACTCTTTCTGTCTCTGGTGAATATTTCAAGAAACATAGTTGGATTTAAAACCAGGATAGTTCACCTGTTAGGGCAATGACATCATCTGTAGGTTCATTTTGAGGAGGTTAAACCAGACCTTATTATGAACAGGGAAAAATTTTACTGTCAAGCTTTTTCAAACTGTCAGCTGGATACATGTCATTAAGAATAAGGTTGGGGTTTTTTTCACTACTGTAGCCTTTAAAAGATAATAAGCCTCTTCATGTAGGGACTACTTTTTGACAAAGGACTTTGAAATGAACATGTCGATTGTGTGTGGTAAATTATGTGCATGTATACATACTCTGTTTGGAGAAAATTTGTAGGCATAGAGACTCAAAAACTGGATTGCATGGAAGGGGAAGAGAAAGGATGTCAGTACTAGCATACAATCTTCATTCTACTCGCGTGAATAATAATCTTCATTTTGATATGAAGAAAAGTTGCGTTGTACCCAAAATGAGCTGTAGATACCAATCTCTAAGCAGATATACTTGTTACAGTTGGCCACATGTGAGTCCATCTTAAGCCTGATTTCAGCTGCATCAGTGTATTAGTATTGTGTTACATGCATGTAATATAAACTTAAATGAGTAACTTTTATTGATTTAAAATTTGGCTGTAATATTTTTCTGCATACATTTTTTACAATTAATAGTAGGAACACTGCTGCAAGCAGGCATTCACACATTTCTTTCACTAGCATTAGCATTAGATATTTGCTTGAGTGGGGAGGTTGGACTACATGACCAACCAAGGGTCCTGTGGACCCTTCCAACCTTAGCCATTCTGTGATTCTGGAACTCTGTGAATTACTAAGGTATTGCACCATATACCATTGCAAACTTATATATTTTAACCAATATTCTTAATTTTGTAATTACAGGAATTACTCAATTTTATGATACAGTTGGTAAATTTAGAAATGCACATGTTTAAGTATCTTCCTGTGTAAAACTGCATGGGCACAGGTTCCCAGTTTTGGAAATGAAGTATACAAATCATGTGTTCCAAAGGGTAAGCAAGTGACAGACATTGAACTACCAGAGATAATGACAAATTATTCCCTGTTTCTACCCTACCCCAGAGTGAAATTTAGTCTGAAAGGTTCTGGTACACTGAATTTTGAGATTGCATCAGAACATGATATCCAATACAACAGATAGTTAGTTTGATAAGAAATTATAGATGTTGCAGTCTAACTTGCTATGCTTTCCCTGATACTGGCATACATGAATTTACACCAGCATAAAAACTATGGCAAAACATACATCGGGTCATTTGTTCATAAACAAGTGAAAATAGTTCATCCATTCAGTAGACAAGGAGGAAATACTATAAACCAAAGAGTGGACAGAAATCAGGATGCCCCAAAGCCTTCCTGGAGTCCTACCAAAGAAACTTTTGTGTGGGGAGATTGGCTTTCCACAGCCAACATTTTACAGTCCCTCTGGATTTGAGTGAGCAACCTTAAACAAAACCTTAAAGTATGTAGCTTTTTAAAGAGGGTGTTGGACTGAAATGCTTAACCATAAAGACCAGCTCGTCTTTCTTTTAAATCAACAGTTGTGTCCACTTAAGAGGCACCAAAGGGGCACTGTGGTTTGCTTTTAAAGGTTTAAAAAGAGAAGCAGTGAAAGAAATATATCCTCATATTTCCTTAAAATTGCTACTACTTCAGGAACTTCTAAAGCACTGGACTGTTTTATTAAAATTGCCTCTTGGTAGTAGAATAGTGTTGCCAAAAATTACTGCTCACGGCAGTGATTAAAAAGTCACTCTTTTTCTTAGAAAAGCTTTGAATTGTTTAGTCTATCCCCCCAACAGTAGCAAGTGAGCAAAGGGCATGTTTTTAAAAAATAAATTAAGACAAATAAAAAGCTTAGCACAATTGAATTGAATCCCTGTCTTCCCCCGGTAAATATATCTAATATCACATACTTATTCAGAGAGGGAAGAAGGGATTTCCCCTTAGTAACCTCTCAGAAAGAGAGAGAGAGAGAGAGAGAGAGAGGGAGAGAATGTAATTGTTCCCCATCTCATTGTATGTGTTACTAAGCCGTGATGCCAGCCACATGCTGATTATCTCTCCTGTTACATAAAGTGCTCTCCTGCGGTGCCAATTGCCTGCCGTGTGGTCTGTATCCTGTTACATAAAATGTTATCCTGTACCACCAATGTACTGTGCCAAAGTGCTATTCATTGCTACCATGCTCTCAGTCTTCAGAGCTCAGATGCCCTTTGTTTTCATGCCTGCTTCCGCCCACATCTTAAAAGCCACCTAATGATTAAAACAAAACAGGAATACTTCTCACTAAACAATGATTTTTCAGTTATACTGCAAAACAAGAAACAACACAAATTACTGTTGCTCAGGCATTCTGGAGGATATGAGAGTGTTGCACAAAAAATCCCATTAGAGACAGAGCTGCCGCAAGGCCCTCTGTGACTCAGAGGTTGCACCTTCACACTTCTATCATTTATGGGTCAATCTGAAAGATGGAGTTTTATTTGTCTCAACACTTTCCAAAGGCAGTCCTGAGATCAGCTGTACTGCTTGAGATGAAAGCAGCCTTGGATTAAAACACTGAGAATAGCTGTCCCTCACGATGTATTGCAATAACACATTGTCAAAGAGTGCTGCTGGTCCAGCAATCTGTAAACATGCTATATCGTCTAAACAGTGCAGGAGTGATGATGTGTTACTAGAGAGATGGCAGCAGTAGAGCAGAAGAGCACATCTACAAGCAGAGCACACCTGACTACAGGCTGACAGCCAGCTCACTGGTCTTTTGGATGGCCTAGTAGAAATGACACTGCTAAATCAGCTGCATTGGCACTACTGCTCCTGGCAACCAAAAATGGCAACTCTTATATGCACAAAGATAAAGGCTAGGCAAAGGGTGTCCTAGTCAAGGAGAGACAAAAGAGAAATTGAATAATCAAATTTTTGTGGGGCCACAGAAAATATAATCTAATCTCCCAGGGCTTGAGCCCTACAACAGTGCTTTGTAGAGAGGGAATAAGGGCCATCAACACTATATATTATCCCCTGAACCCCTGTATGAGGCTAAGGGACATTTTAGTATAAATCTTACCATTTGTTAGTTTCTGTGTTTTAAAATATTTCTCAGATCTCAAATAACCCTCTTGTGTTTGGTAAGATGTTCATCAAATATGAATGTAATCTAACATCAGGAGCAAAGAAATCCCCCAAACAAGAGCAAAAATAGCTCTGCCTGGTCAGTCTCTCTTACATAAGAACCAAGATTAACTCAGAGGATGAGATTTCAGCTTCACAGAATTGAACAGCCTCAATTCCAGTCAGATGATGAAGGCTGGAAAAGGAAGATGCATTATTTCTTCATTCAAATGGTCTCTTGAGACTTACTACAAAGACATGGAGCAAATTTCTGATGCCAGACATAAAGCATGCAAAAGGATTTGTAAATATCAGTTTCCCCACAGTTCTAAATCAGAGCTCATACTACAGGAGGCAACTACAAAAAAAGAATAAAAATAAAAGAGAGAGAGAAAAAGTACAGCACCAATAAAACATTTTCACACTCTTAGTCTTAGAAATTGCTATTGGTCGATTCTGTTTCTGTGAAAATATGAACAGTATCTTGCAATATTTAAACAAAAAGTTTGCAAGAAAATAATGGCAAGGTTCTGCTTAAAAAGATTAAAAGAGTTCAAGATTCAAATAACATGAAGAAAATCCCAAATCCTGTCACAAAATCTTTAGTTTATACAGAGAAACTAGCAGAGAAACAATATTTTTGCCGTCATCCAAAACCCACAGCAGACACTTTCTATTTGTTACCACTAGCTTTGAATTGGGACAAACATTGCCTAATTTTTGTGCTACAACTCTCTTCTAGAATCATGCAAGAAACTGCATTGGCTGTGAAGACAGTTTAATGGGAAAAAAAAGGAAAAAAAATCAATGGTAGATAGTAGCCTCATGGTGTATAAACACCATGGAAGTGATTTTTTTCACAATCAGTGTGTCTTTTCTAAACAAACTTTCTTCTGCAGTGCCCTTTCTCCTGCACTATATATTGTGTCATACTACACCATATATTCTTTGTACCCCACTATCACATCCCTAGGGTCAAAGGAAGAAGATAGAAAAATTCCTGGAATAATATCCCCAATAAATTACTACTAACTATTATAATTCAACATGGGCATATAAACGGCACTTTAAAGAAAATTGAATTTGTTGAAAGTTAAAGCAAACCTGGTGTTACTTTGAACAAGAGGCTCACTGATTGTTTTCAGATTTCCATAATAAAATAGGCTTTTTTGTTTTATGTTTTACATACCCTTTGAGGAAAGGAATTGTACCTCAAAACATATGGGTGTTCAGAATCTTTATTTTTAAATACAATCCTCCATGCTCATAAAACCCTGATTGGAAGCCAAGGAATTTATAACAAGGTGCATAACAGCAAGCCTGAAAGAAGGCTAAAGATGAAGAAAAACAGAGCTTTCACTCATTAATTAAAAATAAATAAGAAGACAGCCTAGAAGTGAAAGTGACCTTAATCTGGGGACAAATATCTCTGGTTTAATTTAGTGACATCTTCTCACTATATGTGGGTGTATGGGCACTGAAATACACAAGAAAACAGATAATAAACTGACATTAATTTTGTGTAGCAGGAATATTTTTTTCAGTCTACATCCTAGTCCTTTCCTTTTATTGCTGTAATGGGTTACACTGAGAGCATAAAGAAAGGATTCTTCTATCTGGATTTTTGGAAGCATTTTAATGCATAGCTTTTCTCCTAAAATACATGTTCTGTTAGAACAACAAGCTTACATGTCTTATTTTAAACTGTGTTATATAACCTAAAACGTTGTTACATATGCTCCTATAATATATGCCATGACTGAGTGCACCCCACTAGGATTCAGTATATGCCTTGGGTATACTTCAGACCTGTGTGTTACGCCACCTGTGAAGTGTGCTTCTATTCCACTATTGCACATACAAATAAGCTTTTAATTACTGGGGAAATGGTTTGTTTTACCTTAAATGAAGAAGAAGTTAACACTCATTTTTGGTTTGGCTTATGCAGCTTCTCCTTTTATTACAAAAATTCTGGGTGAGGGGCAACAGATGAGGATTATAATTGAGCTTTAACTAGGTTGCCCAAAACCTTGGTTTTTTTCTGTTGGCTAATGGATTTATTTTGCCTCTCTCTGCCCTTAACTGGGGAATCTTTAGTACTCATCTGTGCTGTATTCTGCATTTATCCTTTCATTAAAAGGTGAGACTAATATGCCAGAGAGGGCACAGAGCTGTAGTTTAAAAGAAAACCTTGGCAATACAGTAAGAATTAAAAATATTGTCCCTTCAAACAGGAGATGTCTTTCCCACCTTCCTTGCTCTACTGTCTATCACATTCTCATACATTAATACCCTATGTCAACACATCAGATTCTTCCCACATGCACAAGCTTAGTCTGATGAAGACATGAAACCTCTGCCTGCATGACTAAGGAGAGCACTGGTGTGATTTTTATAAAGACACTCACACTAGCAGTCAGAGCATAGAGCTGAATAGTGAAAATACACAGCCAGAATCTGAGCTCTTATATTTGCAAGTATTTTCTGATATTTCAGATCTGTCTCCTCTTGATAATCCCTTTGGGCCTGGCAACCACTAACATTCTTGTGGGCCAAAGAGCAGGTGAAGACGAGAAACCGAAGAACACTGCACTCCAAGGACATTCATATTACATGAAGGCACCCGCAACTAACAGCCTGCCTGCATGCACAAAAAGCTAGTTTGTCCAGTCAAAGTTGCACAGTTAAGCTGCATGCACAACAATTTTATGAACAATCCTGGACTTCACAAGTTTTGGAAGCTGGGCTCAGCAACTATAAAATTATACACTTGATATATATAAGTATGTACAGTAAATAGAGTATAATTAGAACAGAATACAATGTACTATTTTTCACTGCTTTTTATTCTTACTTCCCTAGAGCTACAAAATGAGTTTCTAATGAGCTTTGGGTAGTCACATAAATAGAAAACCTAACATTGTAATGCCTGATAGTGATATAAACTGCTTAGATATGTTTTGTATTACACCACAAAACAGTGGTTTGTTCATGGAATGGAACAAAAAATTTCATGTTACTCATACTTTGGCCCTAGGCATGCATGTGTTGAAACCATAATCCCCTAATGTATTTCAGAATATGTTTGGACAACCTAGGTTTCTCTATGAAAATGACCCAAAAGGAAAAAGCCATATGCATTAAAAACATAAATTACTGAGACCTCAATGTTTAAGTGTAGCCTACAGCACATAAAGAAAAATTTCCAATACATGCCTACTTTCCCAGTTAAAAAAGGACAAGGAAGATGAAAAGGATGTAATCAGGAACCATATAGAAAAGCTATAAACTAGCTGTGTATGGATAAACATTCTATACATCAGAAACAAAATATTCTATGTCAAGGCAGGAAATCTCTCTACTGAAAGATCTTCAAACATGGTTTCACACATATATACTGGTTTCACATGCACAGGTTCTCCCTTAAGATTTGCAACAGCCATTTTGTTTTTCTCTGATAGGGAGAATAACATGAAAAGTCAGGGAAGACTGACAATAACATAAAGCATTTTTTCCCACTCTAGCAAATCCCTACAGTATTAGGTAGAATCCCATACACAAATCATAAGTGTCATTACTTTTACACTACCTCTGAAAGGCAGAAGGATTAACAGACAAGTGGACAGGCAAGCTGACAGAGCAATAGAGTGATGAACATTGACTAAATTAATTACCAAGGGTCAAAAAATCAGTGTGCTGCAGTCAAGGAATGGATCCAAATACCACAAGTTCTTGTCTAGTGTTTCAAGTACAATGTCATCTTGAAGAGGTGATACTTCTTTACCAGGTAACAACTAATACACTTATACTACTTCTAACTGTTTATTATTTTTTCTGTAGAAGCTGAATCATAGAATTAAGGTTGGAAAAGACCTCTAAGACCATTGAGTCCAATCATAATCCCAGAACCACCAGGTTCACCACTAAACCATAACCCCAGGTACCACATCCACATGTTTTTTGAACACTTCCAGGAACCGTGTTCCCACCACTTCTGTGGGAAGCTGGTTCCAGCACCTGGACACCCATTCAGTGAAGAAATTATTTCTAATGTCCAGTCCAAACCTTCCCTGGTTCAATTTAAGACCATTTCCTCTCATCCTGGCACTTGTTACCTGGGAGAAGAAGTTGGCCCCACCTCACTACAACCTCCTTTCCAGTAGTTGTAGAGAGTGCTAAGATCCCCCTTCAGTCTCCTTTTCTCCAGGCTAAACACCAGCTCCCTCAACCACTCCTCATCCAACTTGTGCTTTAGACCCCTCCCCAGCTCCATTGCCATTCTCTGGGCTTTCTCTGGCACTTCCAAGTTTTTCTTGCAATGAGGGTCCCAAAACTGAACACAGGATTTGAGGTGCAGCCCCACAAGTGCTGAGCACAGGGGCACAATCACTTTCCTGGTCCTGGTCCTGTTGGCCATACTATATATAGGTTGGGATGCCATTGGCCACGTGGGCACAGCTGACTCGTGTTCAGCTGACAAGCAGCACCACCAGGTCCTTTTCCACTGGGCAGCTTTTCCAGCCACTCTTTTCCACGTCTGGAGCTCTACAAGAGGTTGTTGTGACCCAAGGCTCTTCACCTTGTTGAGCTTTGGCCCATCAACACAAGACTGTCCAGATTTCTGAAGCTTCAGTAGATTTGTGTAGCTTCTTAAATGCTTATTTTAGGCATATGGACTAGAAGTGGAGCTTAAAAACAAGGTATAGATTTGAGAAGACGTAGACATAAAAATGTACCTCAATGTTTTTCAAAAATATGTTTTTATGTATTTCCTTCGTTTCCCAAGCTGGGGCCAGAAATAAAAATAAAATTTAAAAAAAAACACATTCCCATTAGCATTATGTTCATGGTTTAGTCCTTTTTGCTTTTTCTTCTTTAAGGTAATTCAAGAAATAAGCAGCCTTTTTACTGTTTATGTGAACATTGCTTGCAGGTAAATAGAAAAAGTGCTAACATTTGATTGAAACTCACAAGGATAAAAAAGGTCAACTGCTAATCATAGAAGGTCTGCTACAAGATGGTACATTAAAAGTAAAAAAAAAGTTGCAGTGATTAATTCTATTGTATTTTTATTACAGGAAAATAGAACAAAAAAGTGAAAATATTGCCTTGAAATTAAAAAAATCTCCTTTGTGAAGGGCTCCATTTTGGTTTACATGCAGCACCATTTTACACAGCATTGGCTGTGAAAAGGGATTTTTCAGCTGGTCTTTAATGCAATTTATGCCAGTTTTAAGGCCTTTTGCATAGCCAAAGGAGCACAAAGAGCCTTGATGCGAATGAAAATCTGTTCTTTAATGTGCACACTACTCAAAGTAATAAAAGTTTTATTATTTTTTAAGTTATGTACACCCACTGTGCAATATCAAATACGCATGTTGTAAACACAGTGGACCAAGTTCAGACATGATGTAAGCATGTGTAACTCAACTGACTTCAAAGGGACCACTTGTGAAACAGAACACTACTTAGCATGGCTATGAGTTGCAGGATTTGTGCTAAATTCCTGGATCATGTTATTTTAAATAGATTTTTTTGAGTAGGATAGTGTTACACAGCATCAGAAATAAAGAACTGGGCTGTCAGTAATCTGTGGGGTCAAGTATCAAAAGAATTATTTGACTTTGTGCAAGACACACAAAACATTTCAAGCAGACTGAAAAGAGCGGAGAAGGAGCACATTGAGATGTCATTTCAGAGCAAAAATGGCCATCACTGCTTTAAACAAGAAAAAGCTAATAATTCATGTACACTAGTGGTGTATATAAGAAAAGAAAAAAAAAAAATGTTTAGGCAATATATGGGGAAGAGGGAGTGCAAGGAGCAGGACCCATCAGTCTTGGGAGATGGGTCCAAAATCAGGCAAATGTCATAGAATCAGACCAGCCAGAATGCTGTCACATGCACTAATACAGAGAGCAGCAGAGCAGATAAGTGGTATTGATCTCATGGATCTTTTACTGAACTCTACTCACTCAAACTTTTCACCTTGCATCTATTGCACTGCCTGGCTGCATTCTTATCAAAATGCTTCTGGAAAATATACAATGAAACTGCAGCTTGTAATACAACTAGTTACATTTTGTGGGTTGGTTTTTTGGGTTTCTTTGTGGGGGGAGATGTTTTAGGGGGGTGGTGTTATTTTGGGGGGTTTTTTGGGGTGTTTTGGTTTTGGTTAATTTTTGGTGTGGGTTTTTTGTGGCTTTTTTGTTTTTTGGGGGTTTTTGTGAAAGAAAATTAGGGCATTAGACAATTCACAACCACAAAGACATTTCATCATGGATCATCAATCTGCAGACTAGAAGCTTGAAATCAAGTAGAAAAGAAACTCAGCAGAGAAACCATAGGAAAGCAATATTGCTGGAAAAAAAAAACAAAACAAATTCAGGAATGTAACCAAAAGAGATGGTCAAAGAGAAAAGGACTTAATGATATAACTAAATGGAACTGAGCTTCTGACTTTTTATGCAGAGGAGCCTCATTCCAAGTGTTGCCTTTTTAGCAGTGTTGGTCAACGAAGACTTCATCTGGCAAAGCTACTGCAGTGTTTTGAGAGTTTTTCTGACTTATGGGAAAAAGGCATGTGAAAGTTGGACAAATTACTGCATCCTTTCAAACCCCATCAAAATCACTGTTTTGCTGTGAAAAACTCCAGAGGCACTTTATTTTGTAAATTTTGAAGTTGCAAAAGCAGTCCAATTTCATGGAACAAGAGAGGATTTATTTCTTTCAGCAATAAAGAAGATGCTACAAGTGTTCTTTTCTTACAACATGAGCAAGTGGCTATCTTACTATTCCATTTTTGTCAAAAGATACGGTGACAGGAATATTCTGTGCCCTGGGAAAGAATTCAAAAACCCAACATGTAGATGCTTTACAGCTCAGTTTGAAAAAATCACCTAATATGTCTTTCCAATTTAAGATCAGGAATGAATCTCAAAGTAAAGTGAAAAAGAACATCAAGTAAATACTCATACAAATATAAAAGCTATATCTTCAAATGCCAAGTATTTATATATGAGAACAGCCCTAAATGGTCACACCATACTGGAACGTAATGAGAGAGGACAACTCCCCAAAGTGTCAGATACCAATTCACTTTTAAATTATATTTACTGGCCTCAAGAGCATTACAGCTGATGTAACATTTGAATTTTGCCTATAGTAAAACTCTTCCTGTTTGGACACATTTGACTGCCTCCAGGCTTTGATGATATCCTGAAGTACATCTTGGTACTTAACTGATATATTTATCCAGTCAAGGACTGCAAGACCGTGCAATGTGCAAGAGAGTAATGAAATCACACTTCTGAACACTGATTCTGGATACTCAGCAAATAAATGAAGCTTGTTTTGACATGCTTCATGCCTTATAATTTTGCCTGAGAGCACCTTCTCTTCAAAATGAATACATGGATTATCCATGAAAATTTGATACTGATTAAAAAAACTCTGTATGCATAGTTCCCCATGGAATAATGTAGCCATGTGTGTATTAGTAAGCCTTTCATAGGAGCAAGTAGTGATATTTAAAACTCATCTTAAAAAACATCAGCCATTTCTTGGAGTCACTAAAGAATATGCAATAACTGACCTCAGGAAAAAGGGCTGTAGCTACATTTATATACTTGGCACCTAAAAAAAAAGGGAAATAAATGTTTGATGCTTTTTATATTGTCATACTTCTACAACAGTGGGTTTTCAGTGTGTGGCCTGTTAAAGATAGTATAAAGGGCTGAGCTTCAAGCTTCCATAGTTCTACAATTCCAGGCAGTTCCAGTATCACAGAATATCATTCAATAAATGAAATACATACATACAAGGAAAGATGAGCACATGGAGTTCTAAAAATATTCTGTGTATACAACTTTGGGATGACTACACATTAAAAAAGTATGTGATCACAAATAAACTGATAATTAATAGGCTGAAACAGACCAAATTTTATTTTAAAGACTGTATAATTTTCAGTTCAGACCTATACTACAGTGTGAAGAGATAGACTGCTACTATTTGAATTAACAGTAATAGAACACCTACTAGTTAACTGCCTTCTCTCCCTGAAATTCAGCAAAGGCAATTCCAGGGTCCTATGCCTGGGGAAGAATAACCCCCTGCACCAGCACAGTCTGGGGGCCAAAACGCTGGAAAGCAGCTCTGTGGAGAAGGACCTGTGGGTCCTGGTGGACAACAAGCTGTCCATGAGCCAGCAGTGAGCCCCTGTGGCCAAGAAGGCCAATGGTCTCCTCGGGTGCTTTGGGAAGAGCATTGCCAGCAGGTGGAAGGAGGTGATCCTGACCCTCTACTCAGCCTGGTGAGGCACATCTGGAGTGCTGTGTCTGGTTCTGGGCTCCTCAGGACATGAGAGACATGGAGCTCCTGGATCAGGTCCAGTGGAGAGCAACAAAGATAAGTAAGGGACTGGATCATCTCTCTTACTAGGGCTGGCTGAGGGAGCTGGGCCTGTTCAGCCTTTAAAAGAGACAACTGAAAAGGGACCTCATTAATGTCTCTAAGTACCTGAAGGGAGGATGTGAAGAGGATAAAGCCAGGCTCCTCTAGATGGTACCAAGAAACAGGACAAGAAGTAACAGGCAGAGACTGAGGCACAACAAATTCCACCTGAACATGAGGAAGAATTTCTTTACTGGGTGTGTGACTGTGCACTGGAACAGATTGCCCAGAGAGATTGTGGAGTCTCCCTCACTGGAGATATTCAAGAATGGTCTGAACATATTTCTGTGCCATGTCCTCTGGGATGACCTTGCTTAAGCAGGGAGGTTGGACCAGATGACCAACTGTGGTCCCTTCTGATTTTACCCATTCTGTGATTCTGTGATTAATTTTTAAAATTCCGAATGTCTTTGAATGGCAGATTCTTGTCTCTATGTAATTTATTTTTCATCTATTTGCCAATATTACCATTTTTATTGTCTTCCCATGCCAAAACAAACTCTCTGTGTAAAGACATTTAAAAGTCTTTTAAATATTGCAATACTGAATAAAAAAAATATAAAAAGGAAGTCTATAAAGAGTAAGACGTCATTCTGAATTTTGTTACAAATCCATACTGTTGAATGATTTGCATGACGCTTTACTTACTCTGCAGTCTTGCTTGAAATAAAAGTGTCCAAAAGCATTCCAAGCTATTTAACAGAATTTCCCTGTCCGTTTACTTTTCAGTAGCAAATAATAAAGAAAATCTAAATTTGCCCTCTTAGGTGTAATACCCTATGCTCTCTTTCTTGATGGATTATATCAGGGAGGAGTAAGAAATATTATTTTAGAGATTGACTCCGAGAAGAAATTACATTATTCATTGCTTTTGGCTTGATGATCATGCTACAAAGGGAAAGCTAGGGGTAGAATTCAATTCCCATTACTCAAATACCCAGCGCAGTCTTCAAAGTCATGACCCTGAGGCCAGAGCAGCTCTATAGGGAGCAGGCAGATACTGGGGGCAGCACAACAGGGCCTGTGGAGATCTAATCTAGCACCTTTCCTCTGCTGTTGCCCATCATAGAGAGAATTTTTTTCTAGGCCTCAGCCAGATCAGATGGGTAAAGCCAGGAGTGGAAAGGGAAGGGACAGGGAGATCTCCTAGACAGCTGTCTGTGTGTGAGGTGCCAACAGTACACATTGGGAGGCATCTCAACTGTTTCTTGCAAAAGGAATTTTGTAGCCTTCAAATCTGGGATTGAATACATGCACAACTGACAACTAAGCATACATTGTTTGAGTAATTCTGAAGTCAACAGACTGCACAGCTAAAACTCTGAAACTCTTGGTACTAAAATAATTCTTAATGAGATGTAACAGTAAGAAAGACAAAGAAAGTGAGACAGGGTGTGTCCTATCAGGTTCCCAGCCTACCTGACTTGTTCTTCTCACTTTTTGAAAATCATCAATTTCTTGAAGAGACCAAGTCATATGGTTGCTCCAACAATGATACCTGAATAGGGGTGTTTATTTTTCTGATGCCTGAATAGATTTGTTTGTATTATTTGGTTTTCATTTATTTGCATATTATTTATGTTCTGAAGTATACTGTACAATAAACTTAATTCAGAAGACTTGCTGTGGATTGATCTTTTAAATGTATCACAAGTAAAATCTTAAACTTTCCCATGATTCAAAATAAAAAGGGGGGAGGGGGGAAGTGTGGATCATATTAACTTCATTCAGAGAAATGATGTAAAAACCCCAGGGATTAAACAGATGCATGCAGGTTCTCTCATACAGTCCCAAACCAGATTTGTGCTAACAAGATTAAATTTCATACCTTGGGATGTTTGGGAGTTCATTTTGCATGCCTCTATGCAGATAAATGTCTTTCTTTACTTCAGTGGGTCTAACTGCATGAGCAACAATGGCTTGTGAGCTTGCATATGTAAAGATGCCTCTATAAGACATAATAAAATATGCCCAAATACTTAACAAGAGTCCTTAAGAAAATTAAGATCAGAAAGGCTAGTACAAAATCTTGAGAGCAATAGGAATGAACCAAAAAGTATAAAAAAATTTAAGTAGGAATGCTCATAACAAAATAATGATTCATGTTTGAAAAACACCACATCAACATAAAAATCATGACTTATGCAAAGTGAGGACTGCTATTTGATAAGGCCAAATTATTTCCATTCTCCATGCAGGAAACGTTGGAAATTGACATACATTTATCTCAGAATTACAATCTTGAGATTATTCCTTCAGCATGGATGCTGACCATGTCATGCCTTGACAAGAGCCTAAATTTTTTTTAAGCAGTGGCTTGTTTGCAATACCAAAAATCTGTTCTGCTAAAGTCTTTCATAGTAACCTTCTTCCTTTTTCTTCAAATGTGTTTTGCTCTGCTGTGACAGAAAAAAAAAAGCCTCTTCCAGTTTTTGGAAAGCAAAATAAACATTGTTGGGAAAAACCCCCAAACCTATCTATATCTATATCTATCTATCTATCTATCTATCTATCTCTCTCTCTCTCTCTCTCTCTCTCTCTCTAGCCTATCATCTATCTCAGAATGCAGATTGAAATAACAGTTGCATTTTCCTCAGCAGTTAGTGGTATTTGCAGACTGGATTCTGACTGAGGAATTACAAAGTATTTCTACCCATTTCAGTGGAGTTAGAGAAACCATGCACCATTAGAACAAATGGAATAGTCTAGTCTGGAATTCCATATCTTGAAATAATTAAGATATTAGCATTAATAAATAATATTTTAAGGAAAAGTCATTGCATTTAAGTCCCACTGCAAGCTTGAATTGTACAGCATCACTTTTGTGGAGTTCAATTGCTCTCAGAAATCCTGGATAATAAAGAGGAATAAAGATATTCCGGTGAGGTAAAGGGCATAGCCTTTGAAATGCTATGTTATACCTCCTACAAGAGTTAATGGATATTGTATTTCTACCTTGCATAGGCTGTACATATACTCAAGCACTGAAGTGACATTAACAACAAGAAGCTAAAGTTTTTTATTTCACTTGGAGCTTACATAATTTCCTTCATCTCATAGTATACAATGTTCTAAGAGAATCAAGATACTACAGAGAGTTCCCATCAACTACTCTGCAATCTTGCTAAAACAAAGAGACAGAACATGAGATGATATAGGAAAAACTGCAGGTACAATTTATGAGGGCATTTGCATGGAATGTACACTTTTCCAAAATTAGCTAGGCATGCTTAGGAATGATGGAACGTTGCCTTCTCTGAAGCTGGCATAGATGATTTCAGTTATTATGAACACCAGATGGTCTCATTACTTTTCATCAGTTATGTGGTAAGCCAGAACTTCCTCAAGGATTCAAATGCTTTCTCTGTGACTGGCCTAAGTCACGTCAACAGAGCAAGGCTTGGGATGCATGATTTCAGGTTTTCTTGCTTCCTTGGTCACAGCAAGATACTCATGGATTCTGCTGATCTGATCAGAAATTCAAATTCTGAAGGCATCTGGAGGATGTCTGCTTTTTGAAAGGAACACTTTGAGATATTGTGAACTAGCAGCCATATTTATGACTGAAAATGTCAGATTCAGTGCAAATTTCCAAGTAAAGTGTTCACAGTTATTTCAGGACTGGCTACATTCAGGTTCACAAGTCATAAGAACAATAAAATTCACTGAAATTCAGCCTCTAAGCACAATATCAAGATCTTCGGGAAAAGGCTGCTCATATGCTTGACAGCCATTCAATGGTGCCTCAGCCACTAGTTTTAGAACATGACAAGTACTCTCCCTTCTTCCTCATTGTGGAAAGAGGTGAGATGTAATTCCACTGTATCCTTTTTCACAGCTTTCTGTTAGATGGGGTCTGTAGGCTATTTCAAGATGAAGAACTGAGAAAATTAATTGTACTTAAAGTGATTCTAGAAGATTTTTCTTTACCATGACCATTGCTAAATAGATGATGAATCATGCCTGCTACTGATCACTTGTTTTCTGTCCATTCCTGAAAACTTCCAGCTATAACAGAATTTATAAGATGATCTCTTTTTTCGTATTTCCATACAGAACAGTATACACGTTTGTTTGTATTATAACAGACATACTATCAATCCAGAAAAAGTTTTAACTTTCTTATGCCAGTATAGAAGTGAAGGCAGTTGGTAAGAATTATTTCAATGTGAAAAAAAACCAAAAACAAACTGTGATGGAGTATTCCAGATGGATCATTTTCATATGAAACAGGAAGGCCTATAGAGAAAGAGGTACTAAAATAATGAGTTTATGAATTAACAGTGATTGCTATATGTCCCTTGATAGCGTATAAATCAATTGAAACTGTTAAAGAAAACATACAGCAACATCCACATAGAGTGATAAAAATACTGCCAGTAACTTCCAAAACTCCTGCCTGGCCACTCTGAATTGAATTTGTGTGTACTTAAAGGTCTCTACCAGACTGAGGATATGACTCAGTGTACAAATTTCATAGATATCAAAGAAAATTATTCATTATGTTCATTATTTATATTGATTCTTTTGACTGCTTTTCCAGGGGCATATGCCAAATTCAGGTTGCAGACTCTCTCAAATTAGAACAACACCAGAGTTTAGAAATTTCTGTTAATTTTCTCAAGCCCAAAGAACAGACTTCCCTTCATAGATGGAATTTTTTATGTTATTAGCTAAACTTCAATAATGCCTAAAGTCTTGCCTCTCCATTTTGGTTTTGTGTTGGGTTTTCTTGTGATTTTTTGTTTCTTGTTTTTTTGGGTTTTTTTTAAAAGTACTACAAGATGTTTGTAGGATGGACACTCAGTAAATGGGAATGTTTTGAGAGGCTATATGAGATACTTGCTACATACATACACTCTGTAAAATGTACTCCAAATGATAATTCTCATCTATATATTCATGTACACATATATGGGTAACATTAATGCAGACAAACATTACTGCTAGGAAAAGTTACCCATCATACTATAAACAGCTATCCCAATGCATAGATATTTTTCAGTTGTAAAATCCTTAATCCTCCCAGATGAAGGAGGAAGCAGGAGAGGGAAAGCAAGAAGGGGAAGAGGAAATGATGGGGAAATGGAGTACCTCTAAAGAAACCAGTTCCACAAAATCATAAACAAAGAAGATAAAAAGTGTTTAATTCAACACAGAATCAGCTTTTTCAATTGAGAAAAAAAAAACCTGGCAAGAAACAAATCCCTAATGCTTCAATTTTCCCCCAGATAATAACCATGAGATCCTGTGCTACTTCTTATGAGCACAATTTCCTCATTGTTAGCAGCTGTTCATTGGGTAGCATTGCACAACTGGCCAGGTGCATTACGGAGGGAATGAAGGAGGAGAGGGGGTTGTCTGCCTCCAAACCATCAGATGGATTAATAATATTCTTCAATACAGCAGTAACTGGCCCACTTCCTAAGCTATGTTTGAGTTTTACTGAATGTAAATAAATACTAGAGGGACAAGGACACCCACAGTCCTGGACAAAGTCAGAAATCTTCTGGCACTTGTTGGGTTGTTTTTCTGCCCCCACTTCCCCAGAAGATGCAAACTACAAGATTATGTGATCTTTTTTTCCTCCTAGCTTCCTAAGGACTCCCAGGAAAGCATCAGGGGACTGGACCAGTCCTTCACCAGTTGCTTTGGGGGCAAGCAACAAGCTGGCTCCCATGCAGCCCTGTCACGCTATACACTGTGGCAGCTGATATTAAAATGGACAAATAGAAGTTATCTTGAAAGCTCTCTAAATTGATTGTTGTCAATTTATATTTTCAACTTCTCTGTGCACTACTTAAAGGAATTCTCGATGTGCTGAGCATTTATTTTTAGCAGTTTTTCCATATAAGTTCAAAAGCTACAAGTGTTTTTGCACTGTTCTCACTACATACTATTAAGTGGATGATTCCACCCTGACTTTGCACAGGAATAATCAATGGATACAGGTACAGGCATGTCTATAGTAATGAGAACTACTGAAATACTTGAACTTTAAAAACACTTTATCAACAGTATTTTGCCCTTAATATCCTGTGTAAAATATATAAGGCAGAAAAATGACTAGCACCCAGGAAAAGACTAATAACAAGGATCAAAATACTTATGGTGTATGTAAACATGAACATATCTTAAATCTAAAGTCTTCTCTGTAATGACTGAAATTTTAACATAGGCCTCATGTTTTTGTTAGTTTGAAACTTGGTATGTTTTACATTATAACTCTGTTGAAATGGGAAAGATATAAAAAAGTCAGGCTGAAACAGAACACTTTCAACAAAAAGTCTGAAAAACAAGATATAATCATAAAGGTCTAGGATATAATAAATAACATGATGAAAACTGAGCATGACAAACCTATTTTAACCCTGCTCTGACAGAGGATAATTTATCCTGCAGGATAATTTGTGCTTATAATACAAATGTATATCAAAACTCAGTGAATTGGTTTCTTAACATTATGCCGTCTGCTCAGACACACTTTCATACCTAGAACAGCAAGGAGTAAACTAGGTAATTAGAGGATGAAACACATGGAGTCCCACTATACATGCTGCCCCATGCATGTCTTGCTGATCTCTAACTACATGGAGTCAGATTATAAAGTTCATAATATGATAAGATCGCACAATGACAGTTTTAGATTGGTGTTACTGCTTTGATCTCTGTGGAAAATAGAGAAGCACTAATAAAGATACCTACAAACTATCACGTAAGTAATGGAAGACACAAGTTTTTAATAAAATCTGTCTTTACTACCATAAAAGGATACTATATTTTCATATTTCATCCACCAAATAACGTGCGAATATTTTATCTAAATAATACTTAAACAAATCTCTGCCAAAAAATGAAAAGTTTGAAAGAATGGATTTTTACCTGATATCCTCACTTGAAATTAATTTTGTTTGACTTCAAATATTTTTCTACTGAATCTTTATCACTTTTATTCTATTTTTTGTTGTTTTCCCTCTTCTTGTATGCATATTTAAACTACACTTTTCTGCTGTTATAACTGAAAGTTTCAGGTTACTCCCCTTTTTAGAAATCCCTTATAATGTTGCACTTGTGATAGGAACCAATAAACAGCTGTTTAAACAAGGAGTTTGTGCTTTTAAGAAGTAGCTAAATATCTGACAGTTATTCCCTTAGAACTACTGAAGAGGAGTAGTCCACTATTGTATTCAACTCAAATGCAGACAGATTTGTCAAGTACAAGAGAATGACAAGAAATAGTTTAACCCATTATCTTTAAGATCATTTAAATGCTTGATTGAGGTTTTCCTATTTGAATACCTAAATGAACAGTCTAATTAAACATCTCAATTCATGTTTCTATGGTCTAACCGGCTCTTCTGCATAAAGCAGACAAATTGCAATACAAATTATGCTAACAATTATAAATTTACAAAAATTTCTAAAGCTCAATGATAAAGATTATTCAACCTAAGGTTTGATTTTGACTCCAAAAATCTTGTACCTCAAGGCACAAAAATATCTGATTTTTACTTTACATTACCTTTACTATTGTCTATACAAGTCTTAACATTTCACCTAGCTGCAATTTAAATCAGTTTAGTCAAGTCTTTCTTTTTAGATCATGAAATGAGCAGAAAGATTTATCTCAACCTAACCTATTTCTCACAGTGGCCAAAGTGACTATATCTGTCTTTTATCTGGATGGTTACTAAACACTACCCTTAAGCTCTAAATTTCTATAGGAATTTTATACTATAAGATTGGTATCTTTTGCTTCCAGCAGGATGCTCTCAGCCAGCTGCTACAGGTCTTGATATTAGCACCTCATTTCTCTGAGCTCATAAACTTATATTTTAAGTTTCACTCACTCTGGGTTCTGGGGTGGCTATCAGAAAACCCAGCAAACAAGCAGACTGTTGGCTTAGCAAAGGATTATGCATGAATGATTGACATGTCACTTATTCAAAACAGTCACATCCAGAGGGCAGTGGTCAATGGCTCAGAGTCCCAATGGACATCAGTGACAAGTGGTGTCCAGCAGGGGTTTGTATTGGGACCACTGTTATTTGCTATCTTCATTAATGACACAGACAAATGGATTGAGTGCACCCTCAGCAAATTTGTCAATGACACCAAGCTGAGTGGTGTGGTTGCCACACCTGAGAGATGGGATGCCATCCAGAGGGACCTGGGCAGGCTCAAATGGGCCTATGGGAATCTCATGCAGTTTAACAAGACTAAGCACAAGGTGCTGCACCTGTGTTGGGACAACCCCCAGTACCGACACAGGCTGAGGTGTGAACGGATGGAGAGCAGCCCTGGGGAGAAGGACCTGGGGGTGCTGGTGTTTGGGAGGCTGGACATGACCCAGCCATGGGCACTCAGCCCAGAGAGACAAATGTGTCCTGGGCTGCATCCAGAGCAGCAGGGCCAGGGAGGGGATTCTGCCCCTCTACTCTTCTCTGCTGAGACCCTACCCAGAGTACTTGGTCCAGCTTTGGGGACCTCAGCACAGCAAGGACACTGACCTGTTGGAGCAAGTCCAGAGAAAGATCACCAAGATAATTAGAGGGTTGAAGCACCTCTCCTGTGAGGAAAGGCTGAGAGAATTTGGTTTGTTCAGCCTGGAGAATATAAAGCAGCTTCTGGGTGATGTAAATGCTGCCTTCCAGTACCTACAAAAAAGATGGAGAGGGACTCTCTACAAGAGCATATAGTGACTGAACAAGAAAGAATGGCTTAAAACTGAGAGTAGGTTTTTGTTACATATTAGGAAAAAAATCTTTATTGTGAGGGTGGTGAGGCACTGGAACAGGTTTGCCCAGAGAAGTTGTGAATGGCTCATCCCTGGAACTGCTCAAGAGCAGGCTGGATGGAGCTCAGATCAAGCTGGTCTAGTGCAAGGTATCCCTGTGCACAGTTGGGGGCTGTAATTAGATGATCTTTAAGGTTCCTTCCAACACAGGCCATTTTATGATAACATACTAGGAAATTAAAAGGAAGAAATGATCCCCAGACTTGCCTCTACCCTGTTCCCACTCAATAATCTATTGATTCTCTGGATGGGCTCATCAGAGAAACAATTACAGGAATAATTGCTAGATTGTGTTGATTTGTCATTAAAGTCACATCCCAGAACAAGTTTTAGTGTAAAATAGAATAAAGTCAAATAAATAAAATTTGTTATGGAGCTTTCTGAGACCAGGTCCACCAAAGGACCACTTTGATGATTATCAAAGGGGACTGGAGTACCCCTCATATGAGAGAAGGTTGAGAGTGCTGCAATTGTTTAGTCTAGAGAGAAGTCATATCAGGGTGAACGTTACCAATGGATATAAATCCCTGAAGGAAGGGTATAAAGAAGAGAACGATGAGGTCTTTTCAGTGGTGCCCAGTGACATAAAAGAGGCAATAGGTAAAAAGAGAAGGTGCTGTCTGAACATCAAAAAACACTTTTTTACTGTGACAGTGACTAAGCATTGAAACAGGATGTGGAATCTGCCACCTCTGATGGATATATTCAAATCCACCAAGATATTATGAAGGGAAACTGACTGTAGGTGACCCTACTTTAGCACAGGGATTGGACCAGAGGACCTCAAGAATTCCTTTTCAACATCAACCCTTCTATGACTCTGTAAAGCAATTCAAGATAATGCTCTCAAATTGATGTGGAAACACAAAGTGAAATAAAATGCCATTCAAAAAAATCCAAATGAAGTTCTTGTTTCTGATACAGAATACAACCTTTGCTGTAGCTAATGCACTCCAGATTTCTTGCTGCTAGTGTCACACAGTCCCTTTTTCACACTTCCTCAGGAAAGGAAGCCTAATTGTGTAAGAAAGGGAGTAGATAAATTAGAGATTTCACTATCATTTCCCTCTTAGATCATCAGCTAAAATCTAGCTTATATCTAAAATATTTTAAAATCACTGTGTTAGTGTTGTTTTGTTATCTGTAATGAGTATGACTTTAATAATAATGCATGCTCCATACTGCATAGGAACCAGTGACATAACTCTATTAAGAAGTTCGCATTTCCCCCACCATTTAAATAAATTGAAATCTCCATCCTCTAGTTTCCATGGTGCTTAAAAAAAAAGGTTGTGGCACCACAATATTACTCTCTCTCCAAGAGGAATACAAACGCAAGGAAGGCCAAAGTTGTATATGAGAAACAAAATACTGGCCAGTTATTGCTTTGGTCATGATTATATGCAACGAGTAATAATAAATGGAGGGTCCTCAAAATATCCTTTTAAAGTCTGAACAGCATCAAAAACATTTAAACTTCACTAGTGGAATCTTTAAAACAGGATGTTACACTTAAGGTATAATGTAATGTGTTTGTCTTTCATGGAGCAATTAATCACTGAATGGAGGAGTTAAGACCCAATCAAAACGGAAAGGTGTTTATTGCTGCAGCTGGTCATTAAATTATTTCTATAAAGCTTAAACACTGGGTTTTATTGTTTTTATTGCAGATCCGCTCCTATAAAAAATACATTTAAACTTCCCTTTTTAGATTTTGTGGTTAGTTTCTTGTGCTTCTGTTAACCAAACAAAACCAAACCCAAAGAAACAACATGTTATTCTCTTATCAGTGATAATACAAACCAGAAAGATAGAAAAAACATGTCACCTTGAATTCTAATATGTGTACCTTTTATCTATGGGAAAAACCCCATGAATGATGGCAGTAACACAAAATAATCATGATATGGGTTTATTTTTCTTTGGGTGGGAATTCCTTTCATTCAGTTGATTAAAAAAAATATTTCTTGGTATATGGTGGTCCTTAAGAAGATTCTCAAGTACCCTTAAGACACCTGTACATGAAGTCCTTTTAATGAAGCATTTGTCATTTTGGATAGACACCTTGGCTGGTAGAAAAGGAATGAAAGAAACTTTGTTGCATTTAATCCTTCAAATGATTGTACTAAAGGAAACATCTGCAAGGAAATATCCACAGGACAGCCGTCCTCTTTACTGCATTATCAAAGGATTTGTTGTCTTGATTGCTTCAGTGAGGTATTTTTAGCAGATGCAGGTGCTTTGTGGGATTATCTGTTTATACCAAGAGGACACGTGGACGCTCACAATTTTGATAAGAAGCAAAATCTATGGACTTCCCCAAGAGAAAAATCGAATCCCAAATTTCATCACCCTTGGACTGATTACCATGATGAATGTCATAGAATTGCCACATGGGAAATAAAACCATAGAATGAGTTTGGGTGACATCTTAGGGAAGCAAACCTGTAGCTTGAATGTTTTCTGAAGAAAATGAACAGGGTGCAAAGGGCATACTGAACTAATATAAGATACTGACTACATACCAATTTTGAAAAAACTCTTGCTAACTGCTTTAAATGGCAGAGCCAACACTTTCTGGCAATTGAGGTTGACAAAATCATGTTTCTTGGAATGAGTCAAAAATATTGAGGCAAAAGCTCACACCCTTTTTCCTGCTGCTGGGGCAAAGACCAGAACTCTTGTGACATGTGCACAGAGATGTTAGCAGACAAAGTTCACAGTTTAAATATATCTGGCTGCAAACAAATCAACAGCATAACACATCCTCTTCAGAAGCAGAAGCAACTACTATCAAGACTTATTCAAAACCTTTTTAATGTGCTACATGATTCCACTTAGCACATCAATCAAGAGGAATTAATTCCTGATAAATTCATCTACAATGATTTGTATGCTTTCCCTACAGTATTAAATCCATAATTTCTTTTCTTGGTGTCTGAATGCAATTTGTTCTCAGTTGCAGAGAATTTAGAAAAAATATCCTTGATATTAACCTTCCAGAAATAGCTTTGTTACTTTGATTCATAAACAGTTTTTAAGTGTAGCAAACATAAGCATTAATCAGAATTAAAAGCTAGTACAGTTCATGGTTTGAGATTTTGAGGAAAAAATATTCTCAAGCCATCAGATTTCAGGGTGGAAATGGACAGTAATCTAACATTAGGAAAAGAGAAGTCAGCAAAGCTCTTCCATATTGCAAAAAAGCATGATTTTTAGCCTTTTGGAAAGTTTTTTTTTTTTGAGTATGAGGAAAAAGTTATATATTGGACATCATATTGCTTATGGGAAAAATGGAGTGGATTAAGCCACACCTGGTTGAAAATGGAAAAACTGTATTTGAAATGTCTGCAGAGCTCATTAGTACCTTGATATCGAATGATTCAAAGCTATCTTTGGCTTTGATTCAAGATGCTGTCCTAAGCATGGCAGCACAATAACAATCCAAAAAGCTCCACAGATGTATACTAGAAAATGATAGTGCTTCATTAATTACCAAAGTAAAAACTTGCTAAACAGAGGCCCATTTTAGAAAATAAAAAAGAAACAGACTGTTAAAACCAGATGGGAAATAGACTGTAGTGGCCATTCATTACCTTTACATTTGCAACCAAGAGTGAGATTGCCAGAACAGTTTGTTCATTTGTATAAGGAATTCTATGCTTAAATCACTGCATTCAGTTTTACTGAAAGTTCTTTATGATACATAGAGCATTTAAAAAAAAACTGAGTCAATGATGCATAATCTAGATGAAGACTTTGGTCAGCTTTATAGCAAGATAGCAATGGATTGATAATTGGTGCCTATGTACAATACTTAGAACACTACATAGCTACTTGAACTTCTACTCACTGTAAAAGATAATGCCAAAAGCTTTACAATGCTGACCAGCAACACTGCTTTCTTCCTCATCATCTGCTTGTAAAAATCATATTCAAAGTTTAAGCTTTAGAAGTTCATAGTGCAATAAGTAGTGGGTGTGAGAGGGTATGTGTGGGGAGGGAGTGGGGTGTGTAGAAGTCCATTAGAAAAATAACAGAAAAACATTTGACTGACATAGGCCTGGAAACTGAAAATTTTACCACCCAATACTTTCCTTTATACTGCAAAAATCCATGACATAAGGGACAGCTCTTTGGTTTCTCAGCATAGATATGGTAACAAGACAGGCCAGAGGAATTATACCCTAGTTATGTCTTTTAAATTGAACCACTAATGAATTGCTTTCTGATAGCCTCTTAATTGCATTATGCCTCTAAAAGCCCATAGACTACTTCAAAACAAATTTTTCTAGGTTTGTTTTACTCACAGAGTACATGTCTATTTTTAACAGACATCATTAAAAAATGAACTGAGTTGACTAGATGATTTTTGTAAACTACCTCTAGAACTGTACATTGAGACAGAAGACGGCTGTTAATTTTCCCTTGTAACATTAACGTCCTTTAATATGTTTTGATGCCTTCATTGATTTATTCCTATATTTGGAAAAAAGAATAGACCTTGAACCTACTTAAGTCTACTGTATGTCAAAGTTAAACTATACAATATATTAATGAGAAGAAAATTGGCAAATCTCTAAGCCTATAATCTCCTATATGTTCAAAGTTTTCCATAAACACTTTTAGCCCATTTGACTGCTCAGAATCATATTCTTCCCCCATGAAAGACTGCTTACAGTCAGAAAATACTGCCATGAACCTCAGTACATGTGTTTCAATCATCTAACTCATACCTGAATAGATATTAGTTAAAGTAAATCTAACAACAGTTTCTACAGTTGGAAGAATATGCGGACTACTTACACCAAGTACTCTGTTTGAGACACTGAAGAGGGCCTTGTCTTGGTTTGAAAGGCAGGTATCTGCCAAGGAAGGGGGGAACCTCCGTTGGAATGAAAAACATGACCTGCTTCCCTCCTTTGAAATTATAGGGCTTTCAGGCCTCATGTATCGGAATATATATTACCGGAAATGTTCATACAATATTGGAAAAGGAATAACAGCTCTTTACTAGAATATATCTGTATAACAAGGCAGACAAACAGCCACAAGGGCAGCAGAAGGAGCAGCAGCACAAGCCCAGTGATGCCTTCTCTGGGCCGCAGGCACTTTCCCCTCCGGTGCAGTTCCGGGCACAGCCGGCAGGGGGCGCTGGTGGCTCCCGGCCAGGCAGGGCGGGTGCGATGATTCCCCCGCGCCGGCAGGGGGCGCTGTGGCGCGGGCCCGGCCGCCTCTCCCCACACGGGCAATGGCCGCGCTGCCGGCAGGAGAGACAGAGCGGGGCTTCAAAGACACAAACTCACGGGGGGCAGCTGCTCCCGGTGGCCCTCCGGATGGTGAAATGGGCTGTAGCAGGAACCTCGGAGCCACAGGCTGGAATGACAGAGGCAAGCAGACCCGGGATAGCAAACAAAATGTAGCAGAAACTTCACAGCCATAGCAGGAACCAGGGGATATCCAGGCGGGCAGTGGGTGTTAGGTTAAAGTGTAGCCAAAAACCTTAGGCAGTGGCAGAAAGGAGCAGGGCTGGACAGCAGAAGCTGGGCTCCCCCAAACAGCCAGGAGATGCTCCCTCAGAATAGGAGGGGAGAGGGTCGGGGTCCTGGGTTTTCCGCTGCAGCACCTGAGGAGATGGTGAGGGTCCTTTCCAGTGAGACCAGGTGTTGGAAAAAAAACAAGGTCCCAGTTCAATGGCTGCTCTTACAAGCAAAGGCTCACCCACTGTAAGGAAGAAGGGCTGGACTCCCTGGTAGCAGTGAATTCTCCCTGTGGTAGCAGCACCTCGACCATTCCCCTCTGATCCTAAGAGCGAGAGAGAGGGAGGAGCTGAGCCCAGCCTGTCACTCCTCAGCCAAAATCTCACAGCATCTCTGCCCTTCCCAAGAGAAAGTTCCCCAGCTAGGAGGGCAGCCAACTGCACCCTTCCCCCAGCCACATACTTTGTCTCTTTAAGTATCAGTCATTCCCATCTCTTAGGCAACAAATGGTAGAAATCTTTTTCCCTGAGAGAAAGAGAAGGGGAAAGAAAAGGAAAATCCTAACCTCCAACAGGCCTTGTCTTGTTCTTGTTGTATTAATGTTCATAAAACATTATCATTAATATATCACTCTCAGCTTTTGCTGTTAGAATCTGTGTTCCAGTTTTGTGATAGGGCCTAACATAGAAAACAGTTCAATTTCCCTCAATATAGGAGCTAAAGCCTGTAATTCTATCTGTAGATTTTCTTCTTTGTGGAAAAGAGGGTTTCATGGGAAAATACAAACATATATTTCCTCAGTCCAATATTTGTAATTGCACAATTTTTGTGCTTTCATTATGAAAAAATGAGTTAAACAATACTAAGACATTTCATTCAGATTTACTCCTGGGAAACTACATATTTAACAAAGGTAGCAAGTTAGCCAAGCTAAGGTCTTGTGTAAGTCTAAACAGAGTTAATTAACCAATTTCTGCCAAAACAAATTTTGAATGCTTTCTTCTCCACTTCATTGTGGTTTATCCTTCTAGACTCTGGCCATTCTTATGTATATAGCCAGAATTACCATACCAACCCAAATAAAAGGTGACTTCAAATATAAGGCCACCCTCATTTTTCAAAGGCTACATAGAAAAATCAGCAAAATTTATTAATAAAAAAAATTCTCCCCAGGAACTTCTTAGATCGCCTTCTCCTGCCTCAGCTTCCAAAGTCCTTTCTCCTCATGATCAGCTTGCCAGGCATGCTGATGGCTGTCTGCACATCTGTTAATTGTGCTCTTCACATGCAGGTCCTGGACCAACCGCATCAGTTATGCATGTCCACAGCTGGATCTGGACTTTGGCAGAGCAAACAGACAAGGAAGGTAAACAGGTGGACTAATTCCAAGCCCTACAAACAACATAGCAGACTACCAACATCTACCTTTCTTCAAAACCTTGAACTGAGCCCAAAACCTGGGCTGCTCCCTACACTACCACTGCCTGTGTGAGGCTGGGAAATTCAGAAGGCTCTTGTATAAAAGGAGTTTTAAAGGAGGCCAGACAGTGAACTCACAGAATCACAGAATATTCTGAGTTGAAGGGACCCACAAGTCTCCAGCTGTTAAGTGACTGGCCAATACAGGGATGGAACCCACAGAACACAACCTTGGTGTGATAAGCACCGTGTTCCAACCAGCTGGGTTAATCTCACTGAACTCATGCCTTATCAATATAGCAGTAATTTGTGGGACTTTTTACCTTTAGTTTTGCCTTTCAAGCAAGCTTCATAGAAATGTAATGGAGTACCACTAAAAGTAATACTTCTACATTTTGCCAAGCAGGGAAAATGTTTTTCTTTCTTTTACTCCCCACCCTGCCCCCTCCCAAAGTATATTTAAGCAAGCATGGTATTATATCACTCCATGAATCTGTCACTTCCAGATTCAAGCTTTTAATCTTTGAGTTAAGTCCATGATAATTCTTTCATTACTTACTCATTTGTTGTTTCCTTCATTTTCCTTCAGAGCTATGACTGTTGTTTAAATTTTCATAAATGCCATGGTCATATCCTAGCTAAGGGAATATAAGAACAATTCTTCACTTACTACCCATGTATTAACTACCAAGGTGAACTGACCTACAAAGACTACTAAGAAGCTTGAAAAATTAAATCCTCCAGATTTGGAAATAACAGAAGTCGGTTTACAGACAGGCATATAAACATATAAAAACTTTGTACAGCACTATTTGCCTCCTTATTACCAGTGCCAGCTAAAATGTGAAGATAAATTCAAGACATTGGATATGATCCTCCACATTCTGAGAATTCACTGAATGTCTGTCAGGTATTCTGTTTATTGTGCCCCACTTCTTTAGGATAATTGGCTGAAAATAATAAAGTATACACTCATTATTTTCAAAGTAAAGCTAATATCATTTTTTGCGATAAAAATTTTCTAGGAAATACAAGATAAGAAGTGAGGAAACGCCACCTATGGAATATAAAACTCAGATGAACTCTGAGTGAATTTTGTGATTGCGAGGAAGCAATTAATTATTTTAGATAATGCTATTTGCTTGTAAAAGGGAAACTTTCCACAAAGAACAACGATTGCTTGTTCATGAGCTTCCATAAAGATCCTGATCATGCCAAAGCCATCTCCTTTTACAGACAGGTGGGCTAATGCCCAGCAAGCAGCAGGGAGGGGTAAACATTTTAGTTTTGGTATATGAACAATGTTAGTGATTTCTCAGATAGCATCTCAGAAATGTAATGTCTACAGTGTGGCCTGGAAATGAGCTGTAATGAACAGTACTGAATAATTGCATCTTCAAATGCAGCAAGAACAAAGCCTAATAATTATCTACAACAGCTTAAATTGAGAAAACCACAAATGAATTTGCCTTTTGAAAGTCAGGGATAAGGCTAAGAAAAGTTGCAGCCAAAGGCTAAAAGGGTTAACTTAGGTCTCTGAATGTCAGACTCCTTCTTTCTAAGCACTGGCTCAGAGGTTTCTGATTCAAGTTGATGGCAGAAAAGCCAGCATGCCTTTATCGGACGTTAGTGTTTATAGAAGCAATACAAATCAGGATTTTGTTAAATGTATATATTATGCCAGATCAAACTATAAATTGAACCATCTGTGTCCAAGTTAATCTCAGATACAGCAAGGAGATTATTTGAATTGCATGTTTCCTTTTGTGACCTTTTTAGATGAGGCTTTGTTTGAAAGGGGGAAGGGATAATTTTCTTAACTTTTTATTCCTAAGAAACGATGCCAATAGTCCAGTCTAACAGAAATATCTTTTAAAATCACCCAGCTGAATAGCAAAAATCCTTTAGTAATTTCCCAGTATTGTTACACAGGGAGCTCTAAAAAATAAACTACAGTCATATAAATAGAGGCATGTAGTTTTAAGCATGCTACAAGCCATTCATGACATAAGTATCCAATTAAAACTGCTTTTATGAGCAATAATCACATTCTGAAAAGGCAAACAGTTGAACAGTTTGCGGATATAGCCATAATGCCTGCAAAATTAACTTTTAAAAAAAGCAGGTAAACAAAGTTCTGTCTCTCTGCTACTTAAATAAAAGATTTTTAAGTTTTTTAGCTCCTGCCTCCAGGACACAAGGGGCAGGAAGGAAAATTAAGATTTTTTTTTTTTATTATTTCAAAAAATAAGGAAATTATTTGCCTTTATGCATTAATACTATCAAAAAAAAATATCAATTTAACTGAAACTATGATTACAGTAAACAAATTTTAGCTGCAGAAGTAATAGAACAGCTGTAATTTCCAACAGCATACATCTGGTTAACTGGCAACAGCATAGCACTTTAAAGAAATAAGAATGAAACTTTTTGCTTTACAGGTTACCTCATGCTTACTCTTGAGTCTCAAGTAATTTAGGATAAAATTTCATGGTATCTACCTCCCCTCTAGAAGTACGTGTTGGTTTAAGACCCACTCATATCCATGGAAGCCCTTTTCAATACGCTCACAAAATAGCCAACAAAGTTTGCAAGGAACACCTCCTCCCCCATTCTCCTGACTCTCCCCTTCAATCTCTTTGTTTTGAATGCTATTTCATTCTCAGCTCCTAAACCACTATCATGCACTATCATGCAAACTCTGATTACCTATTGTAATTTGTCAAAAATAGAATGAAGTCAAGGCTGAAAAGGGCTTACATAATATAGGGATGATGATCAACATTTAATGAGATGAATTGATAGGAGTGATATAGGGAATTTAAAAAAAAAAAAAATCTGGACCACAATATAAGCATATTTTACAATATGCACAAAATATGTACAGCATACAGTATGAACCAGAAGCAAACCCTCTGAAATCCACTTGCTTAAGATGACCATGAAGGGCCAGCCCCTTATCTGTTAAAAGACATTTTCTAGTTTTTACTATCATACATAGCATGATCTGTGGTGTGTATCACACCTGCCAGCCAAGCTGCACTTGGTATTGTTGTGCCATTAAATAAAGCTACTTGAGGCCACAGTTAGCACTCCATCCTTTGGCAAATAGTGATGAATAAAATATTGATTAGATTTTATCCCTAAATTTATTGCATAAATTTTTCACTCTTCAGAGACCAACAGATATAGAAACATAGTTTCCGGCACAAAAAAGCATAAATAGATCAATTCAATCTTTACCATTGACTTGAGGTGGGACACCTAGCAGCCTTGGGGCTTTAACAAAAGTTTATTATTTACTTGCACAGAGTTTAGACAGTAAAGCTGGAGCTTTTCTGGGTCCTTGGATCACTTTTAAATGTGGCTTCTCTTTCTCATCTGTTCCACAGTGATCACCTATATCCATCAATCCATCTTTCCTAGGCAATTTTAAAACTGCAAAGTGAAAATTAGTCGGTCTCTTGATTTATCACAGGTCCTTCCACATAGAGACAAGAATATAAAAGCAGTGGAAACTATTACGAGAATGAGGTATTCTTTCCTTAAATATATAATCAAGCACAAAGACAATAAAATTACAGAGGATACCATTTTCCTTTAGTCTTGAAATACAGTAAATATCAGTTCAACCTGACAGCGTATCAGATGTTTCACACCAATCCTGTTGTTTTCCTGTCCTACGCCTCACCACTACTATTTCAGCAATTAAGACTAAACACACTTTTGTGACAAGTAGGTGACCAGATGTCCTTCACTGACACAGCTGGAGCCTTCACCCAACCCACTTGGTACTGGTAGTGCTAATGAAACAAGTGTCAAGCCCATAGGTGACAACACGGTCTGAGGTCAAATCTGTACCATTGCAGCAAAATAAATTAAAATTTCTTCTGAACAAAGATGGAGCATGGTATGCTATCAAAGATTTAGGGCTTAAGGAATAAGGTCAGCAAGTGGCTAAATGCCCAAAAACAGTTACTGACCAGTAGCTCCCTCCACTTACTTCAAAGAGACAACATCTTTATATTGTTCCACTTAGTCCCTTTGAAAGGAAAACCACAAAATGGCTGCCTTTGAGAATAAAAGCATCCTCACTGCACGCTAGAATGAAACACTTAAGAAGTCTTACTGTCACTTCTTTTGCCAATGGCTTTTTTGTCAGAAAAAAAAAATTCCAAAGTTTTTAACTCAAAGCAGTTTTAGTTTCTAGCAGGATTTGTAACTGTACATATAATTAACCTCAAGAGGCTCAGAACACTCTGTGGTCCACAGTGGCTAAAAGCAGAAGACATGCCACAATCAAACTACGAAAGCACATGTGATGCTGGCTGAAGAAGAAACACAGCAAAGCATCAAGAACACACTGCCCTTGGGTACTGTCTGTTGAGCGATAGAGACGGTGGGAAGGATGAAGGCTGCATTTGTCTGCACAATGCATGAGGGAATGCAGTAGCATGTATTTAACCTATCCTCCCTCTATTGCAGGACAGTTTGTATTCCCCTGCTAGCCATAATTTGCTCCAACTCCAAACTGTGTTTCCAATGAACTAGAGTCCTGAAAGGGGAAAAAAAAAAATAAAAAAATGTCAGTCAAACCTTAATTTGAGCCGTTTCTGAAATTTCAAAAAATGTAATCATTACCCCTTCAAAATTAGATGCATTTCCTGCTTCTACTAAAACAAGAAAGATCATTCCCAGAATACTATAAGAACAGTTGTTAAAGCACAATCAGAAGAAGAAAAGGTCAGATGCTTTACAAGAAAGTACATTATGAAATTTCCAGTATGATTTTCCAAACTTTGTAGAATCCAAACATTTTCTAACATAATCCAACCTTTTAATAATAATAAAATAACAATACTTAACCCCCTTTTGGGAGTTGAATACATTCTCTACAGTGTTCCAGCAAATAATAAAAACAGAAGCTGGTTATTCCCAGTTTTGATCTTGAGTCTGGATCAGATAAAATTAAATTTTACATTTTAACAGATATTTCTGGTTTTTTTCAGGTGAATATACTGATAAACAGTTTAGAGATTACATGGCAGAATATCAGTTATTTTGCATGTGCCCAGTTTTGTGATCTTATTTTAGCTGAACACTGTTTTGTGTGTACTGCTTTGCAGATTTAATGTCATTTCAGCATTTTTCAGGTTTTGGATATCCACATTAAAAAAACTACACTGCACAAGAGAGTGGAAGACAAAACAAACCACAAAACTTCTAATTTTTCATGTAGACATTCAAATTCAACATCCTGTACAGTGATCTGCATGTGATTTCTCTCAGCCCTGGCTCTGTACTCTGCAAATTCCTGTCATTGTTACAATCCCAGTATCAGGACCAGGCTATTGGGTGTGAGTCTGTGACCCAACTACCTTTACTCCATACAGTCAAGAAAAGCCCCACATGCTCTCCTTTGCTGCCTTCAAAGCACCACAGGAGGGTGGGGAGCACACTACCACCTTGCAGATAACCTCCTGTTTTCCACAAGATAGTAGCTTTTTGCCTTGTTAGACGAGTTTGGCAAAAATCCATAGAGCTCTGAGGTTTATTGGGGTTGCACAGCTTGAAAGAGCCATCTGACGTGTATAACAAACATTGAACAGGCAGAGGCCCAGCAACAGGTTACCATGGTGCAGGAAGAGAGGAGGATTACATGGTATTTATTTGGAGGAGGGAACAGGGTGGGGAAATCATGTTTCATTACAAGTATGTTGTTCAAATTAGCCAACTACCTTCTTCATTCAACCAATTCCTTGTTGAACACTGGCTCATAAAATAAAGCACTCCTCCTTTATATTTCTCTATTTATGATACAGATGAGGACAGTTGGAGATTTTGAGGGGGAGAAAAAAAAGGAAAGAAATCTTAACCAAAATGTGACCTTAGCAGATGCGATTCAAGCTGATTTCCACTACATTAGCTTACGGATGCTTATGCAACTGCATAGCACAGCAACTGAGAGACAAAACAATGGAAGTTTTAAAGCTTTATTTATTGCTCATTCCCAAAACATTCAATCGCCATCATGCTTCAACTGCCAAATCTAAATTAGAGAGTTAAAAAAAAAAAAAAGTAGTACTCTTCAGGGGAACATTAGAGCTCTTTAGAGAGGTGCAAGCTCAAGGAGATGGAGTATCTGGCTAAAGACCAACTCGCCTATAAGTCCAGACCAAGTGGACCCATATGGATAGCTTTTAGAAAATTGTAAGTGGTTACAAGTAGAAAGATTCCCTCCCTTCCATGTTCAGCCTCCTTTTTTTGGCATTAGCAATTAAGCTGTATTTACTGCTATTAGCAGATTACAGAAACTTCCACCAGAATCTAAACAATTTTCATATAATCTAATCACTTCCTTATTTATTCATGTTTACTCACAATTTCCCTCCTCTTTCAGTTGATTGCTGTGTAATATTACAAAGCATAACAAAAGCTGATTTGCTACTAATTAAGTACAGCAGGGCAATATATTAAGCTCCTCTTCCAAAAACACAAGGAAAATACATCAAATCTCATTCTAAAGGTTTAAAGCAATTAGTAAAGTAAAAGGTCAAAAAGATTACCACTGAAGTATTTTTATGTGCTATGTCTAAAAATTACTAAAAACATTTAATAATTTGCACTTTTGCTAACATAATTATTCTATACAATATTTGGCAAATAAGTTTCAAATCTGTGCTAGTGATCAATAATACACTTATACTCTCATAAAAAAATTGGCAGAAGCCACACATTTGTAATTTATGCAGCTTTCTTTCCCTCTATTTTCTTACTCAGTATGCAACTGTGCACTGCTTCCTTTCTTTTCTCTTATCCAGCTAGTGAGCACATGCAGGACATTGTTCAAACTGTTAATACCAAAATCTCGTAGAGTACCTTCCAAAAGCCAGGATTTATCATAGATATTCATTGTAGAGGAAATTGTTCATTTACTTTGGTTATAAATTTTCTCTTTTCCCATCAGTACTTTGCAGAGGAAATAAATTTTGGAATCAAATTATGTAAGACCATTTCATGCTCTCTGATCTATCTTTTGCATAAAATGAAAAGAAATCATTTCCTAAAAATGTTTGGTTCATAAAAATGAAAAAAAAACCCAAAAAACTAAGGAGAATGAGACAAAAATAAGTATTAAAATAATAATTAAAAAAACCACCTCACCAATTAATCACTTTCTAGAGAATTTGAAATGCTCACTTCAAGAAATTAGTATCTCCTTTTCTGTCAGAAATGTTATACTATAGTATTATATACCTATATGAATAAATATGTAAGTATAAATTCTAAAAACACAAGATAGAGATGAAGTACTGTATCTATTTTTCAAAAAGAAAACTGTACTTCACAGAAGTTGTTCATCACAAAGAATAACATTATTGCATTCTGGTTGTTCATAATGTTAGTTAACACATGGAAAAAACACAGTGAAGACTATTCTACCAGTGCTACCTGATGTGAGCCAACCCTACCATCATGCTCAGCATTTATTTTACATTTCCTCCCATCACAACACAAAAATTTGTAAACTGACACATCTTCAGTTAGCATCTCATCATTAATTAACTTCAGTATGTTCTTTTTTATGTTAACAAACACACCTTTTTACCTTTTGGGGTGCACTGTTAAGTGAATTTCCTAATGTCAAACAGTGTGTCACACTCAAAACTGAATTGGAACCCATAATATTCCTCGACAGATTTATCCTTAATCCCTCAGATACCACAGTCCCCTACACAGCATGCAGTAAAGATCTGTCTGCATGGTTAAGCTGGAAAATAAACCCCTCAAGAAAGGAAAATAGTAAGATAGACGGGAGAAGAAAAGGGAGCAGGATGCAAACCCAGTGGAAGCTGGACTATGATTCAAATTGAGGTATGTTCTCCTCTCTTTCCCCTGAAAGAGTGTTACTGATAAAAACATTGCACAGACATATGTATTAGGATGAAGTCCTGGTTATCATTTATGCATTTAAAATTATTAAACCATGCAGGCAAAAGGAGCAAAGCAAAAATAGAACAAACAGGGCAACCCCCATGACACATCCTGATCACGATGGATGAACAATGAACTGAATACTTCCAGCTGGACAGGAGCATCATCTCCGCACTGTGTGATGTATTAGTGAAAAGCCAAGCAGAGGTTTCTCATTTCAGTCCAGATTTAGTCAGTCAACTCCACTCTTTGAGAAAGTGCTTTTAATAGGAAAGCAGATTTGAAAGTCTGAATTCAAATATAGTAAAAGAATAAAACAAAATGTAAAAAACCAGTTCAAAGTCAATCACTGCTTGACAGAGTTGTCACAACACACTCTCTCTCTCCATTTTCTTAATGACATGAACCAAGAACACAATTCTCTGCTGAATAGTTTTGATTCACTTGCATAGTGCTTGCATTTTCTTTATCCAACAGAAAGGTATACTATAAAGTTGAGTGAGGCTTGGGTATTTTTATTCCCCAATCCCTCTTTCTGCCAATTTTTTTATACTCTCTTGTTTTGCTTCAAGCTTCAGATGCAAGAAAACTTAAAAATAAATGGGAAACCCCAAACTGAAATCACCATGTTTTACTACATTAACAATCAATCAGTGATACTTGGCACAATTCTAGTTCACAGCAGTTTATCCTTGTTGGTTTAAATACTGGTCACATTGCAGAAAAAAATCCAAACACACCAAAACAAAACAAAACCAAAAAACCCACACCAGCAAAAAAAAATTTTGAAATATCCTGTACCTTCCCAGTATCTTTAAACTGCAGAAAAAATTATGCATTATTTTACTATGACATAAGAGATACCATTTTTTATCCTATTTGTACCACATACAAATGATGTAAAGCCCGTTCAGTGCCCCACTGCTTTTATTTCCTGCACATAGGGATACTGACACTCTTTAGTAGATTCAGGATATTGAATCTCTTCATCAAAAAAACTTTGAGATCCACTTATAAGAAATGCTAAGGAATGGATAAATTATAGAGTTGATTATTTAATATTAATGTATATACTTATATAAAACATAGATATAAAAACAGCCAAGTGGGAAACTAAAATATTTGATCACTAGAAAAATTAGTAAACTATGTACTTTCAACTTTGTCCTTGAAATTGTCTACAGTAACTGCCCATATTTTTGGTTACTTAGCAATAACTGTATGACTTCTCGATATAACTTCATCTTGGAAGCTTTAAAACTTTGTTTTCTGAGTTCACAACCATGACCAAGAAGAAGGTGCTCTTAAATTTAAGAGTGACACAGTTGCAGTACAAAGTAATTTTTCCTTCTTTTTGTGACTTTTGTACATACCTTTCTAGATACAAGAAAACAGTGTCAAACTCCTCAGAGGGGAAAGTGAGGTGCTAAGTACAAACATCCATTCTGCTCTCACCACCAGCTGGGACAACTGCACTTCCCATGCAGTAAGAGTTATCCAATGGCACTGACCAGCATCAGCAATTCCCTTGTCTTTTAGAATTGCTCTTTAATAACTGTTATCTGAATACCAACTAGGCAAAGTAAATTGAAATATTTCTTACTATCTGTATGTCAAGAGCAGAAAAATGGTGGAGGGAACTGCAACTTTTGGAGCAGTAGATAAAATATGTCCTATTACAAGAGTATTATACTTTACTATAAGCATTTCTCTCTTTTTAAATTTTTTATTTCAGTAGCAAGGATCTTAAGGGCAACAAATTGTCCACAGGGAGCATTTTCCCCAAAGCATCTTTTGTCTGAATGTGTCTGTCTTTTAATCTGCAACACTGTGGTCTAATTTTGAAAAACGGGATGTTGTCAGCTCTTACTGACTTTAGCAGGGACTGCCAGTGTATTTTCCTCAAACTAATTTTATTAGATCATCTAATAAAACTGTCACCTTTCCCTCTGAAGTTCATCTCTGAAAGTGAAGTACTCAGCCTCTTTCAGATGCCTTTGAACTACCTTAACTCATTTAGATGAACACTTTTTGCTCTTCCACAGACTACCTACCACCTGATTCTTCTAAACTTCAGGGACAAATGTATATGAAGCGGTATTTTTCACCAAGCACCTAGGACTTATAACAGTTCATGTTTCCTCCTGTATACCTTAACTTTTTATTGATACTTTTCTCCAGTTTGTCCAGAGAGGGATAGTATAACCTTGGACAGATACTCAAATGAGACACTAGAAGCAACATTCAGCTGTGTAGGAGAACATGTAAGGCTTCTACATCAAGTCTTACTCTTCCTGGAAAGATGACACAATAGCAATTAAGTTTTTAAAGAAATTCTCATAGCTTCATTAACACATTAACAATTAACATTGTATATTCTTATACTCAGCAGCAAAGGAAAAAAATTCTGCTATAGCACCTATCAAGTCCTAACAACAAAAGGCAAATAGAGAAATTTATGTTCATATATATACAGAGATATGTAGACATATATAAACACACATATATATGTACACATAATATATATATAAAAAGTAAGCAGTAGTAATTGCTGTTCCCAGGATGAACACGGGGGAAAAAAATGAAATATAAGAAGAAATAACAACTTCCCCACAAAAATGCCTTTCTATGGCTTTCACATTACTTAGATCCATCTGTCAAAGCATATTCTGCAATAGGTTGTGTAACTGACACTTCAGAAATTATGGCTCTGATTCAGGAAAGAATTAGTCCATCCCTCTTCAGTTAAATGTTTAAGTATTTTAAGTACATGCCGAATGTCCTGTTGAAGTTATGGACTCGCCCAAGCAGTTTTCTTAAATGGAAAATGTTGACTTGAGTGAAGCTTATATGAACACATTTACTTTTATGAATTAATGTCCTCCCTCATCTGAAAACAAGACCATGAATAACACACAAGACTGGGGATCAGTGATGACAATACAAGTGTCAGAAGAAACAAGGCAGATTTATCTTGATAATCTGCAACCAGTGCCAAAAGTGACAGGATGCAGGACTTCACATAAATGCAACAGAAATTAGACAATGTCTAAGGTACCAGTGACTTCAACACCCAAAATGTGACAGAGTGGGAATGTCCACAGTGAAGCTCCCAGTGCAGCTAAACATATCTTATCTTTAAATTATCTCAGGCAAAAATAGTACCTGACCAGGGTGTATGGTGCCTCTACAATTTGTTTAATTCAAGATGGAACTGGCATACATTGAAATTGCTTCCTCAAAGCTGAAACCCAGGTATTAACGAGTGGGTAAACATTGAGTTGACTGCTGTGGGACTGTATTATATATGCCACCAATGTAAGGATCTATTGTCAGAGCAACACCTTTCACATTTAAAATGCACTACACTGCAGCAATGAAGATTCACAAGTAACAAGTTCAAAGTGAAAAAAATCTTGAGTTATCCTTTAGGCAAAATATAGTACATGTGAAGGAAAGGGAAAAGACCACAGCAAAACAAGGCCCATTACATGACTTGGAATCTGTGCCAAAAACTTATTTAAATGGGGAGTCACAGCATAAGCAGTGGACCCTAATATTTTTTTTTACATTGCAGCCTTGGAGCTGCCCGTTACAAGGATGCCAGATTCAGCATGCCATTAAATCTCCAATGAAAAGCTCACAAGACAGGAGAAAATGACAGAAATCCACACTGGTGCCTGAAAAATGTATGTCATCTTTAAAACCATAATTTAAGTTTAGTTAGCTTGCATTTCTTAATTAAAAAAAAAAAAAGCACAGGTTTGTCATATGTCTCTTTATTCCAACCACCAAACCCCCCCCCCAAAAAACAAAGTATGATAATAATAAATTAAACTATAAGCAAGCCCATTCAATGGGTTTACTTTTAGTCAAATATGAAACAGCTTCAGTGCTTGGGAAAGAAACTCCCTTTATTCAAAAACTTCCAAAATTCTGTGAATGAAATTTTAGCTTTCATCAGTGTGAATTCTTATCTTTAAAATATACTATTAAGGCAGTTCGCACTTAGTAATTAACAAGATCATATGTAGTGATATATACAAATTAAAAAACAAAGCAATGACCAAGACACTGTTGATGTAAAAACACAGACATTACCAAGCCTAGAAGAAAATGATGGCGTGCTGTCTCCTTTCATAGGCTTTTTTCATCCCAATCTATATGTACATCTGTAGGTAAGATGCTGCTTATGGCAGCATCAGGAGGGAAATGTTATTAAAGAGTCATCTTTGAATAGGGTACTTCAGAAACAAATTCAGGGGAAAAAGCTGAGGCAGAATTCTTCATTTAAAAAGTCGTAGTTCACATTCTGTTTCACACCTGGTCTACTCAAAATATGCTCATGGCAGAACCAAGCACTGCTTTCTCCCTTGGTTTTTATCTTGTACATGATGGAGAGTCAAGAATGACAAAGTTAACTAAAAACGGAGAAAGTGGAAATAATATCCAGGCCCCAGCTCCAATGTCCCACAGAAATCTAACAATGAGCAATGCAAAAGAGGGCTCTGCTTTGCTCCTCTGACATTGGAAGGCTCCAGGCCCAGCAGTGGGAAGGTTGCAAGAAGGCAAAGGAGAAAAAGGACTTAATTTCTGCCAGTCAATATATACCCTCTTATAGCAATTCTTCTAAGACAGAAGTGGGTAAGATATCAACAGAAAGACTCTTGGTGCCCTCATGATTCAATGAGATAAAACACCTCCTACCAAGTATGGCAGTTCTCTCTACATCCATTTCTCAGTGCCTATATGACCAGTCTAGCTAAAGCAGGTCTCTGTGTACTGGAACAGCATGTTGCAAGGGGTGAGGGCTGCAATTCTGTCATTATGAACCCTGAGTAAGGGCTATATTAAAAGACCAACACCCCTAGAAGGAATTTTACTGTAGCTCTTTCATGCCAGTTACATGATGCAAATGTGCGTTTTGAACTTTGCTTCAAAAACTTTGCTGGGGAAACGGGGGGAAATTAATTTGTAAACAGCTGCATTTTCCAATTATCTACCAACCAACTTGTTCTCCAAGGCTGGCTCTGTTACAGCAGTCATCATTTTACACTCACTGGGAGGACAGCTAAGCATACACATGCACATGCATGTTTGAATGCATGCACACACACTAAAGTTATAATACATGTGTAAATTTCATTCTATATTTATTCATTTGCTGTAAGCACCATTGCTAATGGAAAATAGACCATGTCTCCTTCTTAAGGGCATGATTAGGACCACATGTTTCACTGACTCTTATGCTGAAGTCCTTGCCGATATTTTTGAAACCAAATTACTAACAGCATACTAAACTTATTTCCCTGGTGAAAACCACTGGCTACTAACTTAGTGAATATGAATACATTTGTCTTTAAACATGCAAGTAATCATCGTACAAAGCCAGAGGCCTAAAATGAATAGGTATGGGGCAGATGAGAGCAAGGTTCATAAGCAATAGTAACATACTCTATAACCAAATGACTTTGTTTATCTGAGAAACTCAGTATTACATCACTTTTCCTAAAGAGAATATAAACAGGACATTTTTGAAGAAACAGTTACTTAATGTGCAACTTGTCACCACTATCAGCTTTAACATAATAAAATACATGTGGAAAATCCCTTGAAGCAAACCTTCTGCAAAGCAGATTCTTCCCTAGTCTGGGTCAGAGGGTGTGTATGTCTATGAAGGAAATGCTATCTCTCTCTCTTTCACACACCCACTCAGTGTAGGTCATACAGCAGAGCTCGCTGTTGTGATGTTTCTGCTGCGTGCATGGCATCAGCTCCTTGAGGTAAAGAAATCACCATTGTTTCTTGGGGACCATCTGTGCCTTGTAAAGAAAACCAACAAATCACACTTCAACATATTAAATAGCAGCACTCATTGAGATTTCAGCCAAAGACCTCTAAAGTGTTTGGCAGACAGCGAGTAAAGCATGTTTCAGCAAGGTAAATATTACTCTCCATATTTTGTAAGTATGGAAAACACAGCACTACCTAGCTGAATAATTTAACCAAGGTCACTCTGCAAAAACACAGAACTGACAAACATTATGATCAACCTCCAGACTCTACTCTTGGAACCACCAGACTTCAATCATTATGTTTAGATGAAAATCTATACAATCTGATCTGGAAAGGTATGAAGCATTTCTGGGGGATAAAGCCCCTCATTTCTCTTTGACTTAACGTGCAATATTGCCAGGAGTGGGCAAGCCAAAGCAATTTGCTCCAGATTCCATTTTAATAGGATAAAAGAATTTTTCCAGTAAATGTATCATAACACTCCTCCAGCTCCTGGGTAATTGCTGTGTAGAACACTGAAGAACCCCTCATGTGCTAATCACACTTTCTATAGCTAAGCAAACTTCAGCCTAGCCTGATAAACACCACCTAGCACAGCTTTGTCAAGATTTTGACAGCACCACTTTTATGCAATACCTTCTTCCTGTGAGAAAAGGTTGATAATTTTTCAAATTCTGAGATGCAGAAGTACCAAAAATTAACGAGCAAGCAACCATTCTACTCTTATTTTAACTTCATAGCCTTAAAATCAAAGCTCTGAAAAAAGAATCCTATCTTTAAGCCACTCTAGTATTTTATCCCTTATGGCATCACAAATCTTCAAACTGTTGAAATTATTCTGAGCCACTCTAATTGTTCTCAAAGGTTATGACAGAAATAGAATAATCTGTTCCATTTCTTTAATCAAAAAAAAAAATTATAGCTGAAAAATAAGAGCAATAGAGAAAACAGATGAGGAAATATACAGAGATGTAAATTTTTCATTTACATACAACAAATAAGTAATTTAATGCAATTACAAAATTATTGTTACAGAGTTGACATTTATTATACAGTAGAATCTCTCCCAACGTCACTGGCAAAAGAGAACTATAGGTGAGCAGCAGCAATGGGTTAATAAAAGACGATATGCTGTTAGATTAAGCTTTTACAGGTTTGCATCTGAAAGTCATAACATAACCTTTTATTTCATGTGTCACTGTGACAGAAGGTTTTCAAGGCACAGTTCTTGAAATTGCAAGATGTTAAACAGATGTACTGTACAGCCTTCCAGATTTAAATCATGAGAACTGCATTTGCAGCCTGTGTGTTGTATCTCCATTTTTTTCCCTTATCAGCTCTGGATGCTTTGAATAAACCCGTCTGGTTTATGCACCTATTTTTTTTTTCCCCTTTAACTTTATTTCCTAATAGAGTGGACCCTAAAAAATCACTTCTTTCTTCCTTTTTTTCTTTTTCATTTTTTTTCTTCAGACTTGAAAAAAAAAAAACCAGCTTATTCAGAAATATATCTCTTGGGCAGGGAAATCTCTTTCTCCTTGTTCTGCAGGTGCTGGAAAACTGATCCAATTTCTTAGTGTAAAAAATTCATTCAGTGCAGAAAAAGGCAGAAATGGTACCAGTAAAAAGAAAAAAATAAAAGCAGACCTGCTGAAATTTCAGCTTGAATATGCCTCTAAATTACTGAAATATTGACATATTAACTTCTCCACTTTAACTGTTGCTTGCACTCTAACAATCCTCTATTAAGAAAAGTTTGCATAGTCATACAATTTAGCTTTCATGCCTACTCAGAGGCCAATACTTGTGTCTTTGAAGCAATGAATGCAATCATCTTTTAAATGCATCATTAGTAGATCATCGCAGACCTCTGGTAGTCTTCTGGTCCAATTTCCCTGTAAAGCAGAGGCTGTTCAGGCACGTATTGACTGTCTCTAAGGATGATGATTTCACAGCATATCTGATCTAAAACTTAACTAAAACCACTGCAAAACTTTTCTTCCTTATATCTAATCAGAATTTTCTTTGCTGCAACTTGCACCCATTGCCTGTTACCATGTCAACATGCACTTCTGGTGCTATGATTAACCTATTTAGTGCAACAAGGAATTAGTATTTCTCACAAAGGCACACTCCTGACTCTCGTTCAGCTTGCTGTCTATGAAGACTTTGGGTTTTTATGTGTAAATCTGCATTCTATCCAGTCAATCCCTAAGCTGTAATGCTGCTCAAGGCTTTTCTGTCTCAGGTGCAGGACCCCATATTTGCTTTTCTTGGACTTCATGAAGTTCCTGCTAGACCATTTGTCCAGCCTGTGAAAGTCCCTCTGAATAGCAGCTACACTCCAAAATATCAACTTCTCTTCCCAGTTTGGTGTCACTTGCAAGCATGCTGAGGTTCACTCAGTCCCCTGTCCAAGTCATTAATGAGGAGTTTAAACAATATTGGCCCCAGTAGGGACCCCAGGGAAACAGGCAGTATTTTACATACCATTGGGTTTACAAAGGCGGAACTCACAAACTACATTGTATGATCCATGCAACACTGCATGAAATAAAAGAAGTTTCCAATTAATAAAAATATGTAAATTCACTAAATTGGACAAATAATTTTGTGCTAGGGAGCATAGTACAATGGCTAGAGTTTTCACTATGTTATAATGGCATTTACGCATTTTTGCATTGATGCATATCCTTTAATTAACATTGCTGGTATTGTTCCTAGGTATTCAGTGCTACACAGAAATGTGGCATGTAAATGAATGCTGGAAGCATACCCCCTGATCCAAAGAATTTTTTAAATCTCAATAAAATACACAAGACAAAAATGACAGTATAGTGTATCCCCTACCACATCATAGAATTAAATGAGTGCATCTAGATATTAAAATTGCAATTTTCTGAAAAAAATAGGCAATATATATATACTTACACACACATATCTATAGAAAGGCCCAGTGGATTTGCATTGCAAATAGTAAGAGGAACAGACAGAATTTCCAGCAGAGGGAAAAAGACTAGGCATATAGGGATGAACATCACAGCAAACAATTCCAAAAAAAAGGCAACCCAGCAACACCACCTAGCTTTTCATCCATGCAGAACACAGGCAAACCATTTGAGGCAGGCAGTCACAACAGAAACAAAAAAAATAAAAGAAAATCTTTATGGGGGAAGAATATATGAATTTCAATAATGAAATGGAAACTATTAAACAATGTAAAGTGTAGACTAGTAAAGTGGAAAAAAAAAGAGCATGAATAATCGCACTGTTGTGAATGCAACATTGCATGCTGGTTGACGGATTGGGGTCAAAAATGCTCAGCACCTTTCACATTCAATTCCCTGTTTGAGTTTAGGAAAAGGCCAAACTAAGTACAAGCAGGTGAGGATTCCATCTTGTTCTGAAAAGAGCATATATAAATTGTTTCTATTGTAGTTATCTCTTTCTTGGCATTTATTTTATTTAGCAACAACAAAATAAATTCCAAAGCCCAACTATGCTAAGCTGCTCATGGAGCACTCCTTGCAGAAATGACTGATTCTCAGGTGTTTAAAAGCAAGAAAATGCACAAATCAACACTCAACTGTTCCCATTGTATGCAAAGCTGTGAAGCTAGCCACACTTTAAAGCTGGAGCTTTAAATCATCAACTTACTGGAGAAAAGCAACTTCACCCAATCTATGAAGAACCTTCTGCCTAAAAATGAATATAGCTGAAATAAAGGTGTTCCTATTCTGCCTTCTGCTCTTACTCATCATTATGCTTATCTTGATGTATGGCAGTATAAAACAGCACTAATTTTAAAAATAAATAGAGAAGTGTTTTCAAATGTGTAAGACATTTAATTGAGTTTAAGTCAGCTGTTTAAAAAAAAAGAAAATCGAATGTTCCAAAAGCTTGTATTATTTCCACAATACAAAAAGGAGACTATGAAGTTAGATTTTCCAGCCAAAAGTCACATTTTCCATAAAAATTTGTGGTTTAAAAGTAACATTTTACCAAAAATCTAGAATTTATCACAAACCTCCCAAATAATATGGAAAGTCAGAATGCTCATAAATATGTTTGGGGCAATAAGTGAGCTAGATTTTATTAAAAAGATGAACTTCACATTTGGCATGAAGTTACTTTTAAAGTTTCTAAATACCAGAGCCAGGTGAATAATTAATAACCAACCTCAGATCTCCTCAGTATGAAGAAAAAGATCTAGTTTGTATAAGATGCATGAGATGCTCTAATTGAACTAAAGACAACCATTTATATATCTCTGCTGTGAACTGCTTCCAGACTCCTTTGACAGACCCTCTTCTTACTAACACTTGTCAAAAGTAGCTGCTGGGGACCTTGCAGTTTCCAGCTGTTTGGTAGGCAGCTCACTGGATCAGAAAAATAGATGACTTGGATTGATTTAACCTCAATATTTACCTCATTCCTCTTTCAGGGAAAAAAATCACATCTTAATAGTACCAAAATCATAATAGAATATCATAACATTTATACTAGTGAACGTCCTTCTGAGTGAAGGGAAACATTTCTTCAGATTTCACTTTTTATCCAAGACACGGTATATTAAAAAAAAAAAAAAAGGCTTGATTATCTCTTTGCTATTTTATTCACATTTAAACTTTTGACAAAATTTAAAATTATTTAATGAATTTGTATAATATAAATGACAAATAATTTCATCTCTCCTAGAACCATACTTCTAGTGATTGATTCACTCAAAAAGTTAGTCCCATTCTATTTAGCATAATTGTTCTCTGAAAAAGCAAAAGCCTAAGAGAATATAAAAGGGAACAGGAAAAAAAAAAAAAAAAAAGGAACCCAACAACCTGCTTCTATCAGGAGCAACAACCAGGCCATAACATTACCTTTTCAAGAAAACAGTAAAGAAATGCTTATCTGTCAAATATCTCTTTGCTAGGAAAAGTGCACATCAGCATAAGGCTACACACATTTGGGAAAATTCTTTTCTTTGGTAACAGAAAACATTGTTAGGTCAGCAAATATGCTTCGTCTTTTACTCTCCTGAGAACAGCTGCAATGACTCCAAAAAGGGGACTGAGAAGGGAGACCTTCACTGTTTAACTCAACCAACGAAAACATGCAGGCACTAAACAGAGAAAACGTGATGGATATTATCAAGTACTGCAATCTCCCTACACACTTTTATTGCTTTCTGTAGCCTCTCTGGAGACTTTGAGAAAATCCTGAAATTAAACATGAAACAGGAATTTGGGGCACAATACCTTTGAGGAGATCATAACTTACTTCATAAGCACAAATTAAAAGATGGAGTTTTTCTAAGAGCAAATCTCACTTTATCCCCTTTCATCATTTCTAATCCAGTTAAATCAAGCTGCAATTTATTTTACATGCAATTTTTGACTCAAAACTTCAGGCAAATGTGATGTCTTATTAAGTAACAGCACAGAGCAGCAGTCAAGATTCCTCTGTAGCAAGACTATGTTCTCTTATTCTATAACTGGTAAAATAATTCCTAATAACCCTATATACATATAAATTTCAAGCCTTTAATTTATATGTATAGATTTTATATTTCAGTATAACATATATTTCTTCCCGTTTAATTGGAAAATGTGTACAAAAAGCAGTAAAAAACATTACTGACACAAATATAGAAAAAATACCCTTATTACAAAAACCTAAAAGCTATTTAAGAATTCTTTTACTTTGTTGTGATCTGCTGAGAAGTCAAGACTGAGTAATTAACACTAAATTCTCCACACCCCATCCAGTAAAGTAGCAGCCTCTATAAATGAATTTGTGATCTGATGTTAAATACCCATGTTGAGATTTCTTTCCAGCCACCCAAAGGCTGGCCTACTGGAAGTTTCGTCAGAAATAAAGGAAATGGAGAATTAACAAACCAAATTCACTGGCTATCTAGTGTAATTTGTTGTCTTTTCAAAAACATCCACATGGTTTGCGTATTAATTTTCAATTAAGGACATAGCCAAATAAAAGCCATATTCATACTCAAGTAAACACCTTTTCAGTTTCACCCATTGCCCCATGGAGTTCTGAGGTTTTTCAGATGGTCAGTTAGACAGCTATACTGGCTTTTGCTCCTTTGATTTGACAAAGGCCAAACTGATGCAAAGACGATAATCTCAAGGAGAATACAACTAGAGTGTGAGGAGTGCACCTGTCTTCTCTTTCGAAGCAGCAGAAGGCTTGTACCTAGAGAATTTGGTGTGTTCAAAACAAAAATTCACTTGAAACTGCCAAGAAGTCTGGGAAAAGTGTTTAGTATTGTGAAATCAGTGACAATTCCTTCTACACCCTCTCTTAGATGACTTGTAAAGATATAAACTATCTCCACGTACTTTCATTTCATGCTTATTTTTCCATCACTAATCTAAAAAGTGAAGTAAAATGTACACAAGGAGAATTAATGCATTTGCATTTTGCTCTAAAATAGGAAGTATTCATGGATTGAAGTCTTGTAGAAGAGCTAACATGTCACAAGAACCCATAATTTGCTTTTACTTTTATAAACCTGCTTCAAATAAAGGATAAAGTTAGATGTCTACTTGATTAACAATTGCTCTAGTCTTGCTGTGCCTTTAATTTCAATTACAATAGCTGTTTGGCTGAGAATCATTTTCATTTTTTAGATTCTGAAAGGGCAAATTCAGAGGATAAAGACGTGAAAGCATGTTACTGAAATTTCCGAATATTTTGAAATTTCACTGTGGAGACACTAAATGTCACCTTCTTTTAATAACATATAACTGACACTAGTTTTAGCAGTGTATTTACTGAAGCTGGGCCTTAAGACAAAAAAAAAAAAAAAAAAGCAATTAAAGAAATGCTATTCTATATCAAAGATATATATTGTTTCAAAACACATGACTTAGAAATGCTCAAGTGTGCACTCCTATTAAGTGCATATTCTTACGCCCTAAAAATAAGAATGTGTAACACTGAAAAAGGTTCTTACAATAAACAGGGCTTGCCATGCAAAGTATAACTCTTTTCAAATATAATAGTTTATGGTGGAGAGTAAGCAATACAGAATACTGTATCAACAGAATTTAAGTTCCCTCTAGAACATACCATGCAATAGGATAAGTTGGGTATAAATGCTACATCCACAAAATACATATTATACAGACAGTTAAAAACAAATTTCAGATTTAGTATTAAATTCACAAGGGAAAGGTTAAAAACAAAGAGTCAGTAGTTAGAAAAATACCTAAAGATGAAAAGCAATGCCATGAAAGTAGTAGGAAAGCATTTGTATTTTGTTAACATGTCTTGGTATCAGAGTATACAGAAAAACCAAAAATGGGCAGTTTAATTTGCTACTGCAGTTTTCAACATGAAAGAAATCACACATCCAAAACCAGTTCAGTAAAGTCATGGAAAGATGGGGATTCCTAAGTCTTTTAAATCTAAGGCACCATAACAACATAAGAATTGGGGAGAGGGATGGGAGAAGAGGCAGGTAGTGTTTGAACATCCAAGTTGTAAATATTCTTCTCACTTCCATTTTTCAAGAGAACCAGGAAAAAGAGGGAGAAGATTACAAAATCTGTTATTACATAACTGCTTTAAAGTTTTTCCCAAACTCAAAGCCTGTACTCAAATCCTAACTTCTCTCTTTCTCATTTGTGAACCTGCACAAATACAGTATCTGAAGAAACAAGATGTGCAGATACAAAATGGTGTTTCTGTTCATGTCTCCTTTGGGTGTGACCTGAGGACTGCAGGAAAATGCATTACAGTTGCCTGTGCTATGCCAAGAGAGCATAAGATGTTTAGAAAGAAGCTTCTCTTCATAATCCAGCTCATGGAAACACAGAGAAATCCCTCAAAATGATCCTTGTAGGTTCTTAGCCTGACTCTCCAAACTCTTTGATCACCAATCCACACAGCTCATCACAGAAGAATATAATGTTTATAACATTGGTAGAAAAACATGAGAGAGTAACTTAGCAGTGTTTGCTTGTTTTTAATTTTTTTTTAACTTACTGGTTTTTTTTCTTAGAAGTTAAACTGGGATCTATGGTGTAAATACCATCTGCTTGTCATTTCAATGTATTCTTTCGACTTTCTCTTACAATTTTTAAACTTGGCTTCAAATTCCTGATTTCTGTCTTTCACTTCTCTTAAATGTGAATCAGGATCTCATATTTACTACCATTTACTACACTACCTTCACATTGCAGTGACCTTTCATGTCATTTCATTTTAATTTTCTTATTCTGTGAACTATGAGGAGTTTCAGGCGTCATCCAAAACAATTAAAATTCAGCTGGGTCTCCCAAAGTTCTCTCTGTAAATCTGATCAAAATCTGGTTTTTTGTTGTTTAGTTTTTAAATTAACAATAAATCTAGATTGCTATTCAGGACTTAAAAAATGTTTTGAAGAACACCCCTGATCAAAAATATTAATCAAGATTTATATGTATTTCAACAGAAGTTTTATGCTTAAAACATAATCACACAATTTTTCATTTAAATTGTTATAATTAAATGCTATGGCTGCTAACTAGCCAATTCAAACTGTGTGAAGAAAATTTCAACATGTGGCTGGCTGCTCGAAGTGTTGACATCCGAATGCTATAGGCAATATTAAACTTAGAATGAATTCTTTAAGACAATGGTTATGCTCCTGGCCTCACTGGCCATGCAGTGAGGAAACACTTCCTGCTTCCTCATAAACTGTCTGCTTGAATCCTAATAGAGAGCAACATGAAACCACTCAGAGATGAGAGAGAAAATGGCAATGACAGAGAAAGCTTACCTGACTAATTAACGCCTTTTTGTGGTGGTTGGAAATCTGTATCTTCAAATACCCACTCCTACTCAGCCTACACACTTGTCTTCTCATGGCTCAGATATTTCTCCTTGTTAGTAAGAGGCATAAAACTAAAAGAGTACATTTTCTTTAAATGTTACTGCATAACTACAGTGTAAAATAAACATGTCAGCGTCTCATCTGAAAATATCACCTTTTTTTTCAGCAGTGAGTGGGACTCCAAGATGAACTTAGGCTAACAAGTGTGGGAAATCTTGTAATTTCAGGATGACAGGCCAGGGTCAAGGCTTGAGCTAAGATTTTTAAATCAAGTTGAGCACTCAGGTAAAGCACCTGAAGACCAAATTGTAAGTAAAGCCAGATTTGCATGATTTCTGCAGTTTCAGCACAGTTTCTGTTGTTGTCATTGAATTTTCTATTTTATTTTCTTCCTTGCTGGAAAACTTGTATCATCATCTGTAACTACAATCATTTGAGATTCTGAAATATGTATTCTCCATAATATCTTTCGTATTTTCTTGCCTACAAAACTTAACTCAAAATACAAAGCTTCACCACACTACTTATAAATAACTTTGTAGTCAATATAAGTAATAAAGACCGAGGATAAAATCTAGCCCTTATGGCCTCTGAGAGAATCACAAAAAATCTCTAGGTTATATTCAAATAAACCCTGAGAGAACTTGGTTGCATTTATTTTGAAAAAAATTTAAAATTTGTAAGAAACATTAAAGGCAATGCTTTGTTCAAAGAAGTTATACTGACACATGTCTAAAATTTAATCCGAAATCACAGTGTTTATTAATGATTCTACTTAAAATTTGCTTAGTAAATGAAGTCACATCTACTTAAGAAAAATACTTTAACAGACAATGTTGTTTTCTTACTTTATTTTATATACTTATTTGATTTGAGCCAAGCAACGAACAGTCATGGATAGTCTCCCAACTTCCATACTGTGGGGAAAGCAAAGAATGCCTATTTTAACTCAATATTACTTTGTGGTGATGATTCACTGAATACTCAGATTAAAAAAAAAGTAAAACCAACTTCTTCTAAAGAATCAATTACTTCAGCATTTAAACTCACTTCAGGCTGAGAGACTGCATGAGATAGACATGTATTTGTATTCCTTTCTTTCCCGTACATGTAAGAGTCCTAACACTCATCAAATATTACATAAATGCAACTGGGTTAATTAAAAACTCTCTTTTGACCCTACAGTTACACAGTTTATGCAAACAGAAATGAGGGCTGGGCTCACACTCTGTAGGGAACTTCTCAGACCTTACACATCATCTAGCTCAGTAAACCAAATTCTGATGGCCTTATCCTGAGCATATTCTGGTAGCATGAAAGACCAAACACGAATTATTTGAAACCAACGGATGCTGCTTTGATGAGCTACAAGATTAGGGAACCAATGTGTAACTCCTGCAAGCCAGACGCTAATCCAAGAGTTTGAGGCACAAGGGACATGTAGACTCCTATCAGTGAGGCCCATCAAAGACTGAGCTTTCAAAAACAGGCTCTTTGCTTCATACCCAAGCATGGCCTTTTGACACATGTGATTCTAGAAGGAAATACGCAGAAGGGCTAGGTGACCCTTCATGTCCTTGAACGGCCATGACTGCAATGTAATTTTTAAACACAACTGAGTATTTTATGAGAATGGATCTCTTTTTTAAGAACCTCATATTCTTCATAACCCACAAATACTTAGATCACGCTTTTCTCAGTGAAAATACTTTAGCTAAAGACATACCATTCATATATGTACACACTTAAAAGGGCACCAAAAAATTGCTGCTCCTAAGTATCACTTGCTTGCTTGAACAAAGAAAATGCAGTGCAATCTAAGTGCATGCTCAATTTATTTCCTGTCAGGCTCCTCCATCATTCAGTAAAGATGTTCAAAAGTGGTGTTCTTTCTTATAAGGCATTATTTTGATATACACCAGTTAAATCACATGACAAAAAATTTAATTCCCCAACTTTTCTGGTGCTCTCACATGAGAAGTTATATTTCACAGAAGCATAACTACTGTGCCTTTACAACACTGCTTCTCAGCGTTCCAACTTCATGGCTAAGAAGCCAAAATAGAGAAAAATAAGAATAGACCCACTATGTTAGTTTTTTCATTTATTTTAACACCATCACATTTTTCAGGTGCTCCAATAACACTTTAAACAGTTTCATTTACATCCATGAGGACTCAGCACTGCTATGTATTTTACATGTAGGTACTCAGAACATGAGGCACACACATGAAATGACCTTTTAATGTTTTGATTGAAGTGCCTTATCCAAAACCATGTGGGAACCATGTGGCAGATGCAGGAAGAGATTCCTGTCTGGCATTCAACTTCCAAAAAACGGATGCTATATTTCTGCAACTTCTTACCTCTTTCACTTTTTTATAGTCTGAATCAAATGAATTAAGAATTTGACAGACAACATCTCATTCAGAAGGCAAACTAAATGCCCTCCTAATGATCAGTCAGGTCTATCCTGCATGCTTCAGGGAGATATTACAGCAAAAAGACATCACTTCTTTTAGAAGTATAACAATGTGTGTGAATTACAAGTTCTACATTAAAGTTGGTGGTGAGTTCTCAAGTTGGTGTTGTTCTTATTTATTGGAACATTTACAGAAATCAAAATTCAAGCATGGGAAAACCCTAAATATTTGATCTAGCGTAGTTAGACAATTTCTTATCTAGGTCTCAAGCCAAACTGGCACCTTTGGGGTCAATTTCTAAAGGACTTGGGGAACATGTGGCAACAGGTGAAAGATGCACTGTGTGCGACTCCAGTCCTCCTTACTAATAGCCAGCTCCTTTCCTCTAACCTTAAAAACAAGGAACAGAAAAGAGCATCTCTGCAATGCTGCCATCAGCTTTCTGCTCAAGTCTCTTGGAGAAAGAACTAATTGTCTAAAATGGAGCAGAAGATCTCCCAGGCAAAACCCAGTTGTCAGAATACGTTGGTATGGTTAAAAGAAAACCTTATTTCTGGAAACATTTATCCCACATGAGTAGGTCATTTTACCGGAAATGTTTCCAATGTACTTGAGATTTAAGCAGACAACCAGCACTGGAAATTCTGTAAAGCTAAAGGCAAGCAAAAACAAAACCTCCTAACAGAAATCGTTAAGCTACTCGTTTACAACAATTTTTCTTATCTAGACAATAATTGTATATTAAATGTGTGTACAGACAAAATCCTGTCATTAATGTAAACATACAGGTTTTTTTCAAGACTTCACTATAACCTCTCCATGAGTCATTGTAACAGGGGCAGGCCATGCACAAACATGGCATAGTAATGGACCAGATTTCACTACAGCCAAAATTTAAAACACACTTCCTATTACAATATTCCTCATACCAAAGTACAAGTGCTGTTTCATTTTGAGACTTCCCTATAACATCTGGATATAGAACTCTCTCATACTACGTATATACTGCATAATTGCATATATGTGAAAATCACATACTTCAAACAGTACTGGAATTGGATTTTCCATTTTATTTCTTTGAAATAACGTTCCACTTCTTAATGCATTCTCCTTTAGAACAGAATCTACTTTTATAAAATTACCACAGGCCAAAAGCTTGAAAACATTTGTAATTGAGTAATTGAAACATTTGTAATTTTGTAATTTAATCAAGAAAACTACTCTTGATAAAATTAAAGGCTTGAGTATGACTGGTGGTGTAGTGCTTTTCCATTCTGCAGAATTTAAAAATTGAAATAAAAATTTGTCTTGAAACACCAAAGCCAAGCAGTTTACATTTTCAACTTAGCAGGAGAGGCACGAGTACAGGAGAATTTCTGATTCAAAGTACATTTTAATTTTAGATGTGTTCATCCAGTTGTTTCACTTTCAATGAATTGGCATTTTTAAATGTAAAAACATTCCATCATAAGATTTCCAACCAGTTTTAGTACCTATTTAATAGACACATGCAAAATTTAATTCCTCTATTGTCTGTTAGGAATTACTTCCAGACATATCATATTACCTCAGGCCTTCAATCAGCTGCTTTTCAGTTGCAGAAACCTCTACATGTAAAAAACCTCCCTACAGTATTATTAACTTGAATATCATTTCATTCATCTTGGCACAGTCTTCAATATGCCACAAAAGTGTATTTCAACCAAAGAATAACAATTAAAATATGGTCATATTGAAAATAAAAAAAGCAAACAAAATAACCGCCAACCAAAATCAAACTCAAACCAGAATCAAATCCCACAAAATTTAAAAATTTTTTAAAAAATAAAAAAGTCCCAAAATACAACAAAAAAACATCCCCAAAACAAAAACACTCTGCACATTTTATAATTTTTTCTGTTTTATATGTTGAAAATACTGAATGTAGAAGCTTTTACCAGATGCTAGGAAATTTTTGCCAGTATGCACACAAAATTACTTCCAAAATAAGAGGCAATCTGAAGGTTAATGAAAAAAAACTAACTACCACCTTCCTAAGTTTCCACAAATAATAAACTTAGAACATCAAATAATTGGCAGCTATCAGATATTTCAATACTCAATTTACTGTGACTTTTTTTTCTGAGGCATATTCAGAGAAATGGCTAAAGGAACTGTAATGGCCTTCTGGGACAGGAAGACTATGGTTTCAGTAAAAAATGTTAAATTAATTTTTATAGTGATTCAAAGTCAGGGAAGGGTTGTTAAGGGATGGCCTCTTGCCACAGGGTGGAGTTTTGTTATGGTATCCTTTTCGAGTCTGCAGGTGTTTGGCAGGAGCTGAAATCAGGGCCAGCTGTGATATTTCAGCTCCGATATTTCCCTCCCCATATTTCTCAGAAGTGATACATCAGGATGATGTCTTACACCTGATGTACTCAACTTGTGTGGTATGACTGTAACTGTTGGGGGGGCATGGGGGAAGTGCCACTGCATGGCTTTCCTTTTATTTTCAGCTGACAACAATGATATAGTAAAACTCATCAACATGAATGGATTTAATATAGTAAAAATTTATTAAACTGCCCATTTCTTATGGGTTGTTTTGTTGCTTCCTGTATATGCCAGTATTTAATTAAAGTAAGAACACTGTATAAAAGAATGTGGAAAGAAATTACAGTGAAAAAAAGGGAAGAGTAATGTTCTAAAGAAAAAAAATAAACAAAACAAAAAACACCTTCAGTCGCCTCACTTAACCAGCAAAGATCTTTGGTCTTGCACACTTAACTGCAGTACAGTGCGTACCTGTTTTTGTTTTGTTTTATCTTTTGGGAGAATTTGAATAGTTTCTATTAAAAATGGTATTCTCTTTTAAGTTTGTTTTGTTTGGAAAGCTTCAAACCACATTGTATTTCATACACATATTCCCCAGGGTATGTTAAATGGGACCATACTGAGGTCACTCATAAGATTTTTAAATGTTTTAAGAATTCTTTTAATGTTTGTACTATCTTGGCCTGGTTAAAAGAGCACATTTTTTAAAAATAGTTTTTAAAAGTTCCACTATATAAATTTTCATTAAAATAGTCTATACTGTTCTATTAGGCATTTGTAAGAACTTTCACTAACATTCCTTTCTCCCTCATATTTTTAAGAAATTTGTTCCCTTAACTAGTCAGTCTCCTTTTTCTCTCAGACGTTTTCTCCATATATGCACTAGTACACGCATACATCTCTCCACAGACTGATTGACTTACCAGTACAAATGTCTGTGGTACTCATTTTAACTTCACAAATGAATAAAAGATTATAATCAGTGGGAAAAGTGGATATTTCACTCCATTCATGGAAAAACAGTATCACCTGGCACTCCAAGTTAGTTGAAATTTGAAAAAAGAAATTTCCTGTTTTTTGGCAGCTCACTTGGAGTACAACTGAAGCTGTTAATGATATTAGTGAAATGTCCTGGGATCAAAAAATATGTTGTTTTATCTCAGTTTATAGAAGGAGTTATATAAGCCACTCCCAGCCTTCAGAGCTCTGTGGTCCTTTTAGTTAAAATAAAATTTGAAAACACAACCTGCCTGTAGCTAATTGAGTTCCATTAGACCATTTCAATAATCTCCTGTAGTTGTCTTTCCCCCAGCTTCCTCACATGTGCTTCTTGACATCCCTTGCGTTATTCCAGCCCTCTCCTAGGATTTCTGTCTTCATATGGTACCAGCCTAGAGCACCCTAGAGCACTGACAGCTGAGCTGATATCCATGCACTGCATCTTGGTCACTAACAGTGCAAGATTACACTTACAATGAAGGGTGTTTCTATTATGGATATAAAAATCCAAAGATCAAAGAGGAAGATAATGACAATAAATGAAGTAAATAAAACATTTAGATACAATCATGATGGTAACACACAAAATTGAAGATGTTAGCAAAGCCTGTGTATTATTAGAATTAGATAAAAGTTGGGCTAAATTGAACTGTACAGGGTTTGATGTTTTTATGGACTCTTCACAATGGCTGAAAACAAATGGCAATGAGAAGCAGATAACTCTGCTATGGTCAAACAGTGTTATGCAAAATTAAAGAGTTTAACATGTCATACAGTATCAGTACGCATGGTTATCATATGCAAGTTGAGTGATAAGTTGAGTTCTTTCTTAGAACTGCAATTTCTGATCTGAACTGAGTATGAGAAAACCACATTATAATGGGAGCACTGGGAAGAATTATTACAAAGTTTGGGTGAAAATCTGGGTTTGGGTTTACACATAAGAAAATGGGTGGATTGATGAGTAGGTGGATAAAGAATTGGTTGGATAGTCACATCCAGAGGGTATGGGTCAATGTCTCAGTAAGACATGATATTGGTGACAAGTGGTGTCCCTCAGGGGCACTTACTGGGTCCAGAGCTATTTAATTTCTTCATCAATGACAGACAAAGGGATCAAGGGCACCCCCAGGAAGTTTGGAGATGACACCAAGCTGAGTGGTGCAGTTGCCACATCTAAAGGATGGGATGCCATCCAGAGGGACTCACATGTGCTTGAGAAATGGGCCCCTGGGAACATCACAAAGTTCAACAAAGCCAAGTCCAAAGTTCTACACCTGAGTCAAGGCAACCCTCAGGATCAATATTGGCTGGGGCATGAGAAGACTGAGAGCAGTCCTGCTGAGAACAAACACAGGGAGTTGGTGGATGAGAGGCTGGACATGAGCCAGAAATGTTTGCTTGCACTCCAGAAAGCAAAATATGTCCCAGGCTGCATCAAAGGAAGTGTGACCAGCCTCTCAAGAAAGAGATCCTCCCCTTCCACTCTGCTCTCATAAGATCCCATTTAGAGTATTGCGTCCAGCTCTGGGGTCCACAACATAGGAAGGAGCAAGTTGGAGGAGTCCAGAGTGCAGTGAAGTTGATCAGAGGGCTGGATGGAGCACCTCTGCAGTGAAGAAAAGCTGAGAGAACTAGGAATGTTCATCCTGGAAAAGAGAAGGCTCTGGGGATTCCCTGTTGTGGACTTTCAGTACTTAAAATGGGACCTAAAGCATTTTTAGTGGGACCTGTAGTGATAGGACAAGGGTTAATGATTCTAAACGGAAAAAAGGTCAATTTAAATTAGCTATATTAAAGTTTTTTTGCAATAATGGTGGGAAAACACTGGAACAGGTTGCCCAGATAGGTGGTAAATGCCCCATCCCTGAAAATATTCAAGATCAGGCTGGATAGGGTTTCTGATCCACCTGATCTAGTTGAAGATACCCCTGCAGATTGCAGGGCTGTTGGAGTAGGTGACCTTGCAAAGGTCCTTTCTAATTCATAATATTTTATGATTCTATGAAAAATCTTGCTGTGATTAGAGTATGTTCTTGTTGATGGATGCTGGTTTTCTCCTATTATACCTGGGATTTCATAGTTCAGAGGATACATAGATTGGAGTCTCTCAGGTGCTAAACTTCTTCCCCAGTCAGCTTTTTTTTTTACCTACTTCTTTCAAACTGAAAATACCTGTGAGAAAATGCTCTTTCAGAAATGAGATAAAGGTATAACCTACAGCTATGCACAAATATTGGCATTAAATTTCCAATAGCAATGTCCAGGTGCCATGTATTTTAGAGAAGGGTGTAGAAAAGAAGGCTTTAAAGCAGTTTCATGAGGAGGAGATTAGTATGCCCCTTTACAGGAAAATATTCCAAAAAAACATGCCATATCTAACTGCAAATCACCATGATACCTTTTATAGGTCAGCTAACTACGTTAAGCAATAACCTGCCATATACATAAAAATAATATATATATAAGTATAATAATACATATGCGAAAAATGTTATTTAGGCAAATTCTAACAAGACCAAGGTCGCCAAGATAACCTCTTTCCAATTCGGGAAGTAATAGTCCATGACATATAATGTTTTAAAAACAGTCTCTTTCAGAGTAGACTCAACTTCTTAAAATTCGCAGCATCAAAAAAAAGCACAGAATATTTTTCCAATGTTGCCCCAAGTAGAGCCAAGTCTGAGTAAAATAATCTTGCTGTATGTTCTTCAAAGCTCAACCTTAATCCTTGTGAAAGTTATGAAGTGAAAAATTTGGCCCATGCATGCACTACGGCACGATACTACATCATTCTAAGGAGAAAGAGTGTATTTATTCAATAAAGAAAAGATTCTTTCCCCACAGTCACCTAACAAATATTATTTCATGCCTCTAAAATACAATAATATTTATAACAAATATTTATTATAAACGTATTCTTTTATGACAGGGATTGCTTTGCCTGCTCTTATTTTCCCAATGGAACAATCACAGTCGCAACACTTCTGACAACAGACACAGACATGTACAAAATCAGAAGAATAAACCAAAAGAGTCAATAAGCAATCATTTCTTCTTGCTATTCTCTTTAGTAAAAATCAGCTTAGAGGAGATTCATCACACACTAGAATAGCCATAAAATAGTCAGTTACAGTACTCAAGACAGCATAATTCAGTTTATCTAGGGCCCTTTAACCCATCCTAAGACAGAGAGTAAAAAAGCAGGGGAGGCATCAGGGAATATGAAGAGAATATAACTCTACAGATACTAAAATATAAAAATATTGTTTCAAATTAAACACAGGTCTAATCCAGTGTAATATTTAACATTTAAAATAGATACATAGATGAATTGTTTTCAGCTACTGAAACCAGGCGAATAAACGATTAAGATTCTTTCTTTATATGGATTTTGTGCTTCATTTTTCTTTTTCCAATCAAAATGTTGCCCATTTTTTTTAAACAGAATTGATTTTGGTTATCCATACTCCAGACAGAAAATTAGTTCTTTTGGTGTCCCAAAAAAGGTGCTTCTCTGCCTATTTATGTGATAAAACGCAATTATATACACTATATCATGATTTCTTTCGCAGCTTTATCAGGCAGTTTTGAAATATAGACTCTCTATGTGAGACATGGAATATCTATGGTTTAATTTGTTGTGGCAAAATCTGAGTTCCCAAGCATATAATTCATTTAAAGATCTGTCTTTATTTCTTAATATGACATACTATTGGCTGAAACTCAATCCATCATAAACCTCTCAAGTCCCATTTTAAGATAGCCAAAATCAGGTCTGCGTGGCAGGAGGAGCAATCATTACTCAGCATTTGTAGAAGACGTGTAATGATGTATGGAAGAGACTTGGAGAGGACCAACCTGAGGATCTGAGAAGACTTGCTGCATGTTGTTGATCGGGCCATATGGAACCCCGCTCCCTTCAAAGAGCTGCAACCACTCATTCGTCGCTTTTTCTGAAAACCTAAGAGCAAATAAGAATGAATGTGGTTTCAACACCATACTTTCAGATTCTAAGGAATGTATAGCATATCTCCTTCCTCTCTCACTGCTTCCATGCTCCTTCACTGATTTTTTTCCCAGTCAGGGAATAAAATAACAAAAATGTACTGCCTATGTTCTTCAGAAATGCCAAACCCAAAGGCATAGGGGAAGAAGTTTCTCTGAAGTGCCTTCCATTTCTATCTGATCGTCTGAAGCAATGCAGGAATGATGTAAAGCTAAATTTATCATCAGTTTCAAATAATGATCAATGGGTTTCCTCCCTTCCTTAATTATACTAATGTACTTCACATTTGTTTTCCATTATGTACATACTTAACAATAAAAAGATACAGTGCAAGTACCATACAATACTGGTCATTAAAAGCTGATGTAAAGCATCATCAAAAACATACATCAGGATTAAAAACCACATTTTTTGATCAGATAACAAGACTGATCACATATTTATTTGTTGTATGGTTGTACAACCTATCCTAAGGACACCCAGTTCAGCATATATAAACAGTGCCTGTATGCTGAGGAACACATTGCTCCACGTCTCTGTATCACATGCAAAAAGCTCATTTTATTTCTTTCTAAGCATTCAGTTTTATATTTGGTAACACTACTCTATTTCCCTGTTTTGTTAGATAGATTTTCTTTCCTCATCTGCCTACTGAAGTTGCATACATGAAGAAAACACACCATTGAAACAATACCAGTCACTGAGAGATGGTATTTTTCTGCAGCTATCTGGGATTCCAAATAAAAGGTGAACTTACTTAGAGATAGTATTTTAAATTTCAGGAAGATAAATACCACAAAAGCCTACCAGCTTATTAGAAATCAAAGACTGATTTCATGATATACCCAACACTGAAAAGAAATTAGATGTGATTTAAAGACTTGACAGAAATTAAATTAATAGAAACCTTTAAAAGGGACACTCAATTACTGGTATTCTATAGCTACCAGTTTGCTGTTCAAGAGTAACTTGGAACAATGTCAGTAACATTCAGTTTTACTTTTAGCACAAAATATGGATGGCCCTTCCTCAGAGATAGAAGTCTTATTCCTGAAGTCAACAAACAATTCTGGAAGAAATGTAAGAAGCAATAAAAAATAAATAAATAAATCAAAATAAAAGGCCTTAAAAGCACAAATGTATTATAAAATGAAGCAGGACTCATGAAGATATGAAGCACAGCATAGCTCCTAAATAAAACAGATATAAGAATACTGCACAGTCTAATGATATGTAATGTACTTCATTGAATATTAAAGAGATTTCAGGGTAAAGATGTAATCAGCCATAAAGATAGTGCTGCTGTTGAACCCATCTAAGGTGTACGCAATTTAGTGCTCTGTTGCAGCCAAACCTAGAACCAGGTACATTGCAGGAAACTGGTGGAAAAAGTAACTCTAGAGAAGCAGATAACCTTCCTTCCTCAGTGTCTGCAGCTATTAAGAGACTGCAATTTCAGTCTAAAATACAATTTTTATTTCCCTGTTGTTGTTCCCTCAACAACAATTCTCATAATCTGTAAATTCTTGTTATTCGTAGCCCTCTATTATTAAGGTTTGGGGCTCATACCACTGCACAATGTAAATAAGATTCACATGCAAATCTTTTTCCCTTCAGTTACACATGCTGTTTATATAAAACTATGCTGTTCTCTGCTAGCAACGGAGATGCTTCATATTTCATGACCCAATAAATCTCTTGTTGTAAATGGAAAACTTTTTTCAGCTACTACTTTTTGACACTTCAGATTCTACTATCTCATTTTTAACAGGATAGGACAGCTGCAAGAGGAATCTTGGACTCAACTTCATAACCATGGTGCCGAAGACAATCACTAGGAAATTATTGCAATTCTCAATGTATGTATCATATTCAGTTGAAGTGTTAGTAATGAATAAGTCCTGCTATGTTATGTTCCTGCATTTCTCTTTAAGAAAGAGTTTATAAATATCTTCCTAAAAAACCCAAAACTTTTGCATTTAAAGGATAGCCTGAAAATGAAGTCTTTTCAATGGGAGTATCTATAATTTATATCTCTATAACCAGTAGGCTACTCCCCAAAGTTGTGGTAAATCTGAATAATTTTCAAGATATATATTCTTTTTTAGTTACACCATTGTGAGTGACTCAATATATTGTGGAGTTGTATACGTACATTGCAGAACCTTTGTATATGTTAAGCAAAATTTCTGTGATTCTATATTAATTTCTACAATTTCAGATTATGCTTAGGTTTTTCTGCCCTATGTAACAGGAAAAAAACCCAATAACACAATTTTGTAGAAAAAAAGAGATTGTCTATTATCCTCAAGGGACACACACAGCATTTCCTCTTGAAACTGAAACTCTGTATCTAATTCTGATGTAAAATAGCTTCCTTTATTTGTGTTAGAGGCAGGCTGTTGAGAGCATATTTTTAAGCAAACTGTTTAAAACCAAAACAGAACATCACCACTGCCAATAAAGGTCTAGTATTCAGATTTTGAGAGCAACAGCATGCAACTATTTTGCTCATTCAACTATGTTTTATGTATTGAAACATCTGCTGTACATCATTAAGGGAGAAATACTGTTTCAAAAATCTGATAAAAGATAAGGCATGGATAAAAAGTGTTAATTTTTACCTCTCATGTCAGCTGTACAAACTTCAATTTATCTTTTTTTTTTTACTAACCTGTATGTATTATTCCCTCAACTAATACAAACTGTGATAATACTTACACAAATAAATACCATAACCTTTACTTAAAGTGAAGGCCTGATGTTTAGGTTGCTAAGTATCCATTAACAATATGCTCAGCACTCCAAAATAACAAGAGAAGACCCTCAGCAAAAGCTTCCAAGTAGAAGATTAACATTCTCTTCTGAAAAATGAAAGCTCTGTCAGCAGGAATTTAGAAGGTCTGGCAAGTCCTTTTTCTCTTAACACATTTTAAAATGTGTATGCTTTTTCCTTGTTTTTAAAAAATATTCTACTTTGTATATTTTTCGGTTAAGAAGAAATTATTGACATTACATATACACACGCATAAATGAAATCACTGGGATGGAAACATACGAGGACAACAATGGTTCATCTTCCAAACCTGAACTCTCAAACATGACACTTGACTGCAGTTGGGCTCAACACTGTTCACACTACAGCTTCATATATTGTCAGATGAGTCCCTTTTCCTGTAAAATTTTCCATCTGCTACATATATATATAATCACATAAATGCCCTTTAAATTATCTGTGATTTATTTGCAGAAATATTTTAAACCTGTAGCTTAGCTTTCTGCAATCACTACCAGTATTTTAGAAGTGAAAAAGGATTTTCTTTTTACTGTACTACTTTGTGATATGAAGCTCAAATTCAGGCTCTTTCTGAAAGCATCTGTGGGAAAGGAAGGATATGTACCCCAAAGAGGAACAAACCCATTTCTAGGACTTCTACTGCAAAGCCTGAACTGAGGTTTACTTCCTGAAGAGGTCAAAGTCTCCATGATGACTAATTTGCATTTTAAGCAATACTCTAAGCCTCCTCTGCACTGAATTACACAGCACTCACGACGATACTGAAGTTGCAGTATTGAAATGAGGCATCAAATTCTGGAACATTTAACATTAAATACATTTCATGCTTTAAAACGTCTTAAGAATAGAAAGCATGGCATAAGCTGAAATAATTGAAATTGGAAGAAATCCAACTAAATATATTTTTCTTCAATTAGTAAATCTAGCAGGCATCATTAAATGAAATCATCTAAATTTAAACTGTACACTCAGCAAATTCATCAAAAAACATTACAGCACAATATAAGAAAAAACCTCCAAAAGGCAAAAAATTAAATATAAAACAAAAAAGTTTTACACCTTGTTTTCTTACATAAACTACAAATGAAGTTTTGCTTCTTAAAAAGCGTGATTCCCTTCTGCTTTCTAACAAATTTTAATTAAAATAAAAAAGAAAGTAAGAAATGGATCTTTACATAAAAAACATAAAAAGAATGTCTGCTTGTGCAAGCTAGATGAAATGGTTTTAATGAGTTCATGTATTTTAATAGTTCTTGGGTGTGTTTCTAAGTTTCTCATCCTGATAATTGTTAAAGTATAATTTGCTTCTTTTTTTTTAGCAATAGTCTGTCTTTCAATAAAACAAAAACTTAAAAAGCTTGAATGAATCCACTTTGTGTGTATTCCATTTTCTATGTTTCCTAGGAAACCTTCGATCCTTGCTACGTCTCATGTGGAAGGGTAACCATGTTTCTCTAACAGATGAAACCATCCAATTCTACACAAAGTAAGTTTAGAAGATCTACTGAAGAAAAATACTGCTCTTTTCTACAGAAAACTAATGGCAATTAATTTAGAGAAATTTTTTTGGACGGCTACCAAATACAGATGGAACAGCAACCTCTAGGATTAGTAAGAGCCTTTTATGTGTGGTCAGTCACAAAAAGTTCTTCTGTTCTTGCTAAAGTCCACAATAACATTCCTGTGTTTTCTAGCATAACCCAAATCTGCATCATGGTTTTTGTTTCATTTTGTTCTATCAACAATCTCTTCACTCCCAAATACCTACAATATTTTCTCTCTTCACTACCAAACACCTCTTTAATTGTAGTTAAATGAGTAAGAGAGTTGGTACAGTTTCTTACAGTAGCATCTATGGAAGACACTATACAAAACAAAAGTCCTAGAAAATATTTGTTTGGAAAATTCAAAGAACTGATCATTATCCTTTAGTGTACAGTGAATAGTGTTTTCAACAAACACTAGAATTAGTGTTTTCAAAGTGAATATTACAGTATTTACTCCATAGTCTGTAAATATCTCTGTTAGTGTCTACTCTCCTGTTACTAGTGGATCACTGGGAAAACCACAATGGACAAAATATTAAAATATTTGGGATCAACATGATTGTACTGACAATCTGAGACAAACTGCTGAGAGATATTTCAACTACTTTAAAAGGTATCACATACTGTAAATTATAAGTGGTAGCTACATAAAATACTATCCAGAGATTTGCAGGTACCACAAATCCAATTTATATATATGAAAAATTATTCTATATTTCTGCATGCTATAAATATTGTTACCAGTTTTATAGAACTATTAATAAACCTTCACCTTTATGCACAAAATTCGTGCCAGAGATTAATGGACTTTCTCGTTCCTCTATCAAGATCTGCGTGGTGCTTTAAAATCAGGTATGATTTTTAAGGAGTGGTATACCAGGCAGAGGGAAGCACATCTATCTTGTAAAATATATTTCTTATGGCTACTGAGTAGTTAATCCAGCATGTAGAAGAACTAGTTCTTTTTATAGTCGGATAATGTTAAGCTGTACACATTAGAAATAAACTACTTTTCTCCAACCTTCCTCTGTTTTACTCAAGTACGAAAAAGGACCATAACTTTTATAGTTATGACAAAAGAAGTGCAAATCAACTGAAAATCAGCTAGGTATACACACATCCATAAAAGCATATTGAGAAGGATGAAAAGTTGCATTGATTTTGTGGCTGGTTTTCTTTTAACGCAAGGGGACTAAAAAGCTAATGAGGGTCAGGTCAAAAAGTTCATTTAAAATCCTTGATTTCAGCAGCCTTATCTTAGAAATGTAAGTCATCAGAAAAGCAATGGCAAGTTTCTTTTCAGAAAGGATCTTGAACTTCACACAGATAAGAAAATCTTCCAAGCTTATTAAACGGTAAGAAAAGAACACAGAAAATACACATTAGCTTACCCAGTTCAAAAATCAGATGCTTGAGACATTTTGGATCTCTCTCATTTGTATACCCAGAAGCCAACACAAAATAATAATTTAATATGAAGTATTTTAAAGCAAAATGTGGCAATCTGGTAACTGATGTCTACACAGCTCAACCCTCTATGGATTGATGGTGAGGTAGGTGACTGGGGAAAGTAAACCTTACCAGCAATGCCACACTGAAGTCAATTGTCTTTCAAACTTCAAACACCTGTCTCTTGCTGAAGCTGTAAACAACCAGACGCTCATTCCTGTAATGTTATCAACAGTGACTTCAGCCAGCAAGTCTCTTGGTTTAGAAAAGGAAATGGTGGGGATAGGGAAGGAGATTTACAAAGACTGGGTGTGTCTCATCAAGTGTGAATTTAACAATGCTTCTCGTCAGGAAAATTAAACATCTTACAATACTCCTTCCCTTTTAGGTGCCCTCCTCTTCTGTTACTAGGTGGAAACCATTTAGCAATGACTTTATTAACTGAGGATCAAGTTCCTCTGTGTTTCCTTCCTGTTCATTCCTTTTCCCCTCACACTTATATACGCAGCATGCAGCTGTAGCGTACAGTCAAGAATAAGGCTTTAAAATATAAGTGCTAGGAATAGAAGTTCCACTCTGAATCATTTCCAGCCCTAACACTTCTGAGTCTACAATAATTTAGTTAGAGCTGCAGGAGCACTAATCATGCTGAATTTATGTGTTCTTCTTTATGTGAAACTGCTTCAATTTAAAGGCTGAGGGCATGTCTGCGACTCACTTTCCACCTACACTCATACACCCCCACACACTCTGTTCCATTTTCAGGTTAATTTCCCAAAGTACCTTGGAGCACACATTTAGATGCCCTGTCTTAAAATCTGTCTACATTACTGAGGTGCATGGTAGGATTAATATTCAAATTTTGGAGTACTTTAAAAAAGAAGGTCAACAAGCCCCTGTTCTCAAAGCAGCTTCTTTTAAAACTGGTATTATACTAGCTTTTGCACAGATGCATCTCAAATTTCATGTGCACTCTATATATATGTGTCTTGACATATATATACACATACAAAATAATCTGCATTGTGTTCTACTAATTATTATTAATATTAATCTATTAATCTATTGTGTTCTAGTGGAAGCAAAAGTGGAAGAAATGCAGAGGGGGAAAAGAGCAACAATTAAAACTTGGTTATTTTGTTTGTGAGTTAGATGTTCATATAACTCACAAACCAGAGATTTCCACTGGAAACTTAAAAAACAGAGTGATCTGTAGTCTGTCAGCTCTCACATGAGCTGTGAGTCTCAGGGGCCTCAGTGGTAGCCATTGAACCTGACCTCCACCCAGGTAGGGTCATTTTAAATTGACTCTTGGCACATACACAAGAAAGGAAGACAGAGTTAATTTGCTTTGGTCAGAGTTCTGCTTTCTTGTCATTTCGGGAGAATGTAACCTAAATAGAGAGGAAGATACAGAAGGCATCAAATTTTTCTTTTCTTTTTTTTTTTCTTTTTTTTTTTTTTTTCTTTTTTTTTTAACTGAGGAGTAGATGTGCAAATGTCAGCAGTAGGAGGAGAAAGAGGAAATAAGAGGGCCTGTAGGAAGTGGAGGAAGATGATGGGGACAGAAAATAAAACAGCATAGAAGGAAGAGGACCAGAGACAGGAAAGGGACAACACCACCAGTGGTACAATAAGTTCAAAATTTCCCACAAGACTATATCCTTATTCCCTGTGAATATCACATGAAGGTTTTTACTTTTTGCAGCATTTTACTCATTTGCCCATAGACTATGGAACTGAAAGACACTCCATGTCCCAAGATGGAACTGTTTTCTGTAATCCCTCCTCTTGCTTCAGTGTGAGAGCAGGCTCTCTTAGAAGCAGCGTACCACTCCACAGCGGTTTACCTTCCCGTCACTTTTATTGAGATCTGACATTCTCTGTGGACATGTGAACTTATCCTTCCTTATTTTCTCTCCCTCACTACCTTTCATTTGTGTCCTACAGAGGGAACTGAGATGTACGGAGAGCAAGCTGGATTGAAGAGTTCAGGACAGGCATGCTTCACTCTTCATTTCTGTCAAAGAAGAAAGAGGATGAGAAAATTCTTCCTGAAATGAATGGAGCAATTCACACCTATCAGAGCTTTTGTTCCAAGTTATATATACATCTGAAACCATATCCATCCCCATCTTGTATTCTCACTCAGTTCAGTATATCTGACTTTGTTGAATACATCATTTCACACCCTTTTGAAAAGTCTTCTGTATAAAGGTCAGTTTCTCCTAAGTGCTGCATAATCCCCGTGGCCATCTAGCTGCCTTGAAATCTGGCACGGTTACCACAGGTAGTGAGTAGAATTATTGGTCTAAATTAGAGGTCACTTGAGTCAAGAATTCCCAAGATAGAGCCTTTTACTTTAAAAACCCCAGCATTCCTTAGCATTGACCAATTGTCCTAATGTTTCTTTTGTGCACACATCTAGAATAAAACTGTGACCAAAGAGTCTCAGTGGGTCCATTTTTTACTCTAGCAAATGAAAGCCATCAAGTGTCTCCTTGGTGTTCAGAGTTCAGATGCTTTCAAAAATTTCAGCTCCACACATGAAGTGAATTAAACACTCAAGACTTCAGGGAGTTATTGACCCCGTGACTAGGTCTGAACACCTCCTTCTATTCCTATACAAAGCTGGGCAAACCCTCCTCCTTAAGAGAAGGAAGTAAAGAATCCTTCTTTTTGCACTTGCTGAATGCTCAGAACCTAGAAATTAATTGCAGGTAGTTCATTTTGAAAAGTAAGAAAAAATTGAAAAGAAAATGTGACACTTAGTTCCAGAAACAGTTCAAAAAGGATAAGGGTAAGAGGACAAGGTAGATAGGTCAATGGAAACCTGCTCTAGGCTCTGGTGGAACCTTGGTTTATTAGGAATATAACAGCTTCAAAGACTTGAAAAAAATATATGCTTATATCTATATAAGTGCTATATGTAAGAAATTGCAGAGTACCAAGAATCTGCCATACATACTGCTTAAATACCAATGACTCAGTGGAACAGGAAGGGTGTATAAACTGAAAATGGCAGCAGGAGAGTTTGGGGAAAAAAGGAGTGTCTCCTCTTAACAAAACCACTGTACTTCACACAACTGTACTTCATTTCCTAGACTGAGAAAATCTGTGTCCAAGAATATTTCTTGTGAGCTGCTCCAGCTCATATTCATTTTAAGGTGGACAGCAGTGCACATACAGTGAGTGAATGGAAGGGTCTGCAGGTGTTTTTGTCCAAGTACTGTACCTTAGGGTTATATTTTCCATGTGCTGGAAGCTGTAACACTATCAAGCAATCAGTGAGTAAATTAAGGTATTTTTCAGTGAAATTCTATCATTACTATTTTGTCATTTCCCTTCATTTCTCAAGGGTTGACATTTTTCAGTACTGAGAAACTATTCATTTAATTCTCTAAGTAACTTCAAAAATAAACTGCATATAATTTCACAAAAAACTGTACATTAGTGAATTAAGGCAAAGTTACCATGGAATGTGTGTGGAAACACATTCAACTTCGATTAGTATATTGAAAGTGTTTGTTATATCTGTTATAACTGATTGCCAGAAGAACTCACAATAATATGACATAACAGAATACTTTAGAAATGTCTACTCCAAAAGTGTGTATACATTTACATACTTGCACATAATATGCAGAAATTCAGCCTAAATTATAATAATAAAACAGAATGCAAACTCTGAAGAAAAAAAAAAAGACATAAAGCAGTAATTAGAAGAGCAATAATGTAATTTGATTAACTAATAGCTGCAGATATAAAAACATATGGTAATTCTGGAAATTCAAAGAACAGCTGTTGCTTGAACTTTATCTTCTTGTTCAGACATTGCCCATAGGAAAAAAATTACAACATCCAAAATTAACCAGAAGCAATGAGCTATCAAGTAATTGATCTATGGATAGAAAAATAGTCTTCTCTCAAGGTACCAGAGAACATCAGACAAATGCCATACTAAATGAAGTCCAAGTAATAAGTCAACATGAACCAACTTTGAAACTAAAACTATGCATCAAGAATGTAAGAGCTCAAAACAAGGTCAAAAGTTATAGGATAAATTATGGCCTTTCAGGCGCTCAAAACATATAGCAAGAGTGGCCTCATCTGTGTTATCACAATCCATTTGTTATAGGCAGGTGAAAGAAGAGTTCTATAACTTAATCAAGGACAGTTGCACCATAATTATTCCAAAATGCAATATCACCTGGTACTTCATTTTTTCATGAAAAATGAAAATCTCTTACCCTACAGGGGTAGGACATCTGAAAATGGACAGGTAAGACAGAGACAAAAGTACAAGTGCAACCAGAAGAGGTAAAATAACTCTTTACACTCTTTAATGACTCATGATTCTGGTTCTCAGTATCCAAAACGTGTGCGGTTGAGAGTGGGGGGTGTGGATGTGCTACTGAAACTCTTTATCTTGGATGTAATGAAAAGGGGAGACATCTGACTTCATATTTCTAAACCCCGCAGTAAAATTGCCTCAGTGATGACTGTTATGCATTTGGTGACAAAGACTAATACTGGCCAAGTGACAACATGAGAGTATGACTTTTTTTGAATAACCACCTCTTCTGCTCATCCCCAGAAGTATGAGATGCTGCTGAAGCCACCTTTGGGAAGGTTTACACAGATTCAATTTTTCTTTTGTTATATAAATTTATCATCCTCTCCATTAAACAGAAGAGGACTCCAGAGATATAAGGCCTTCTCAAACACAATGAGGAAGGTAACTAAGCTATTTTAGTCTCCCAAAAAAAAAGTTTTTTGAATTTTCTCTTTCAAAAAAAAATAATTATTTCATAGGATGATTCCCAAACAGAAAACTAAACACATATCTTTTTGGTTTCAAAAGGAATGGCCTGGGAGAATTTGTGCACAGAGTACCACAATACAGAATCAGCAGTAAGGGAGTAGCAGCGAGTGGAACTCCCCTGGATACAGAAACATTCATTGAAAAGTTTAAAATCCCACAGCAAAAGCAAATGGTGCTCCAAGCATTTTTTCCAGGTGCTGCAGTCATCCAGGAAAGCAGGAAGCAGTGGTTTCACTAAAATTCAAGTTAATGTTAACAAGAAGTTAAAATGGTTTCTGAAAACTTAAATCTGTGGTCTGGCTTCTTCAGTTCACATTATAGTCCGTGTGCAAAAGACAGACTATTTAACACCTTTTGCAATACTTATTATAAAAACTAGAGTATCTCAAAAGAGGGTTTGTCATCATCATCACATGATGAGGTTTTGCTATACACTACTATTGGCATTACCAGATTAAATATAGATTCTTCCCTTTTAATCAGCTTACCGTTTTGATAATATATCAATGAGGTCTTTTCTGTTCTGGACTCTGAGTGTATTAGTTTTGTATCTGGAATCTTTACTAACTTCAGGCAAATTCAGGATCTAAGTAAAAATAAAAGTAAATAAGAAGTGTGCTTGACAAGAGATTTATATAGATATAGATAGATACATATACATATAGACATATATATATATATATAGTCAAATAATTACTAATTTTAAAAGAAATCACTGATTTCCAATAATCACAATTTATCATCAATCATTTCATATAAAGAAATCAAAAATTAATTATTACTCTTTTTTGTAAAAAGCCTCCTGGTTAATGCTGCATAACACGTAAAGGAAAAATAGAGAAATCAGACTGAAGATCCAGATCTTAGCTGACAACTTTAAGGATTAGCCAGGAGAAATTCTTACCATAGAATTGCTAAAAAAATAAGTTATTAACATGGGGGTGGATAGATCTGTAGGATTATCCTGCACTAACTTATATGTCACAGAATAAGAAATATGTCTGTACTTCATATGCTAGACAGAGAAAAGATATGTCTAAGATTATTTATTTCCACTTCAGTAATCTCTTCAAAAAGGGAGAAAAAAAAAAAAGAAAAGAAAAAAAGTATTTTTCTATTGAAACACCATTGGTCTTCTTTATTATTTTTTCCAAAAGAATTAATAAAGAAAAGTGGTTCTATAGCCTATTAGAAAGGAGAAATATATCTTCAATGTGTAACTTCGACCTGCCACATTAGAACTTTAAACAACATGTGAAGACAATGTGTATTATTTTATAAAGGGTATTAAATATGCAGAATGAGTCTTAGAATTTTGTACAGGCATTCATTAGAAAAATCAGCTGCGTGGAAAATCAATATAATTTACCTATTTGTGCCACAATGACTTTCTATAGAATAAATAAACATAATTAAATGTGATTTCTAAAAATACACCAATTACATCAGCTACAGAGAAAGGCAGCATAGAATCACATAAAGAAAGAAACTGTCACATATCATTCATGTATTTCCACTTACTAGCACACTCTAAAGCTCAGTTTTTCTTATGATGAGTCTTATAATCATTCTAAACATGCTACATTTTTTATAGGGCCATTTCTAAGATGGCTTACAAAAAATACAGTGCCTCAAACCTGAAGTTCCTATAGCCCATCATTGTATCTCTGCCTCTTGTCTGGGGCTTAGAAAGAGTTTAAGAACAGGGCCAGTATATACAACACTTCCTTAATATTCATCCAAACTCCAGTCTTCTCTTGATTAGGACATTTCTGAGTCAAAGGTGTTTTCTACATATTTAGCAATCATCAATAAATTTATGTTTTATGATAGGAGTGACATGTTCAGTCATTCCTTCAATCCATATGCCTGTGTACTGCCACATGTAAATTGGTGCCAATCTCTCTGATATTTCTCTGCTTCAAACATAACATTCTACTAATTCCTCTGACACAGATTTAGATCAAGGCCACAGTCATTTAATGACTCCTGACTTTGCTGGAGTGAATAAGGACACAGCTTCCTTTACAAGTGAATAGCTGTTGATGACATAAAACCATTAGCAAAACAGATATTCTTTCAACAGATATGTAGAGATATTAAAAGCAGGTAGTCATCTTTGACATAATTTTCACCTAGAGTGACAAAACTAAGCATGGAAACAAGGTATCTGTAAGTTATGCTAGAAAAATGGTGATGCTACAAAACTCTTCTGCAGTTTTTTATCTGCAAGGTGACATAAAACATCAGTCTAGCATCTTCCATCTATACTTAATTTACAGCAATTTAATTTCTTTTCCTTCTGCATTTATATAATCTAGTTTATGGAAATCACAACATATCATAATTTAGCATTAGAAAATGGCTAAATTTCTCTATCTGGAAGTTTATCAATACTATTGGTACTCCTTAAAATTATTTTCTTCTTTTAATACCGCTATTTTGGAGTTACAAATCACTGCTTTAGAAAAAAAAAAATCCTGTAAGGATGTTCAAAGTAAATGATAGTGAACACTTATGTGATCTTAAAAAAACAAGAAATTAATCAGAAAGCTGTGGTTCCATTTGATGAGTTATATGAAAAATGATCATATGGAGTTGCTCACTCTACTGTTTTAATTAATGTTACTGATTTCAGCTTTAACTTAATGTCCATCTGGTGTAAAGCTGCATTTCTATATATATGTTCTTCTCAATTTTTTTGTGACTAACAAATGCACACTTGAGAAGTTATTCATTAATGTACCATTCATCTTTCTGCATCATGTTGCCAATGTTATTTTCTTTATTTGACTGTGAACATTTGGAATGAAAATGGTGTTCTCTATTTGAGGCCTTGTTCAAGCTCTACATGCACACTCTGAGCTTATGCTCTCTGTTTTGTCCTGCAACACTAGCATATCTGTTTGTACTCTCCCTTGCTGTACACAAAACTTCAGCCTTCTGAAGGCTCTCGCTCTGTATTCCTAATCAGACCAAATCAGCCACAGGTCAGGATATGCTTTTGTAACACTTGACCACAATGAATGAATGCATGTCATCCAGCACTGTTACAAAGTTTTTCTGCAATTATCCAAGTCCTCAAACAAGCTACGGTTAGTTGTCATTGATTTTGAAAATATCACAGTGAATTATTCCAGATTTTTCTTTCTGCTTGCCTGAAGAGATACAGTTGAAACAGAATGTTTGCAATTGTTTACAGCTTGAGCCAGCTGTTACATCTCTAGAGTATGTGTCTTCAGGGCAACAGCTTCCATAGAGCCTGTGCTTTCAGCACCAACTCAGCTCAGAAAGACTCTCTAATAGCAATTCCAATGTTTGAATTAGTTGTCTCTGTATCTACTGAAGTTCACTAGTGTGTTGTGGGCCTTCCTGTAATAAAGTTATTTTCTTTTATTGGCTTCCCCTCTTCAGAGTGTTTTAAGTTCCAAATCACCTTTGACTTAGCACAGAGCATATCTCTAATGGGTATTCATTCCAGCATTCCACTGACTTCCTCATCATTTCATTTCTGGGCAATGTAATAGCCCAAATCTACACCTACAATATCCTGATAAGGGTAAAAAGCATTCTTTTTAGAAAAAGATATGATAACTGGTGTATAGAAAAATCTAACAATTACTCAAAACTTGAATTATTTTTTCTGCTTTTTTAATCCCTTTGAAATGTAAGCAGTCATCATTTTTCCATGCTCTGTACTTCTTACTTCCAATTGTAGGAACACCAGAACACATTTATAAGGATTGAAAAAAAAAAGAAAAATCAGCCTGCAGACCAGGGCTAATATTCATCTCAATTTTTATCCTATGCATTCTGAGGGAACACAAACTATTAAAATCTTGCTTCATCTTCTGTTCCATTCTTTCCTTAATGATGACAGAGAAAATATCTAGCAACAAGGCACACCATAATTCTTTCAGCTGCACCTTAAAATCAGGTAAAGTACATGGTCTAAAGATTTAGTGCCTGCTTGCTCATATCAAGATGTCAGAACCTACTGTGATGGATCTTCAGCTCTGTCTTACTCAAGGATGGCAGGATGACAAGCATCTGCTACATAATTCTTCACTTTATATGATAAAGAACCAGGAAGACATTCACAGCTATGTCCTAGGACACTCTGGAAAGATTTCCTTTAGGAGATAATGAGTCTTTGATAAAACAGAGCTGTGGCAGGTAGACACTTATTCAACTGTTAGTCTTCATTCATATTAATATAATGACCACTGTAGTGCTCAGACATCTTTATGAACAAAACCCACTGAGCAAATTCTGAAGAGGTTAAGAACCAATTCAAGTAGGTGAAAGCAGAACCCCTCCACACAATGAGGTGGGGATACATACCCCAAATTGTACTAAAAGAGAATCAAAACAGCACTGTCCTCTTACTACATATCCCAGTTATTAGTGGAGAACTTCCACAGAAATGTGAAATATCTGACATGAACAAATGGAGAAAAATAATGCTCAGTTTCCTGAGGGTCATTAATTTATGTAAAAGATCCAGTTTCCTAGAGAAATAACACAATGGTCAAAATAGCTAGAATTGTAATTTTAAAAAATGTTGTCTAATGCTATATGCAAAAATTCTCTTTTCCCATCTTACATGTTATTGGAGTCTTTTATTTGGAATACTTGGATTGGAATAGTTGGAATGGATACATTTTATTTAGAATGATTTTTTTAGGACAGCTGTCCTTCAATGTCATATCTCTGCATCACTCCAAAATCAGCCCAGAGCCCTGTAGCATTTCTTCTCTAAGAAGTCCACAAGTTTCTCAGTGAGCACAGGTCAGCACATGGTAAGTGCTCGAAAGGACAATGTGCCTGGGTACTGATTCATGTAGCAAAAGAACAACCCATCCTCTCACTTCACCTTGTTAATTCTTTTCCATGTATTTTATGGAGAAATAGTGTCACATTTCTTCCTGAAAACAGCACCAGTGTGTTTTATGTGACATTCACCATTCCAAAATTGGAAGGTTGTTAGGTGTCTCATTTTTTATTTTTATTTTGTTTTAGTTGATCAGATGTGCACAGACTTCAAAAGAGGCTCAGTGTCTACAGGTTTTACCAACTGGTGTGTTCTGAATTCAGGACCAAAATACAGACCCCCCCCCGTAGATGATCAGCCAGATCTGCAGGGTTAGAATTTATACTCACCACTTATTTCCATTTTAAAAACAAACAAATAAATAAATAAGAATCAGCATCTTAATGGAAGCTATTACACATTTCTGTACTCTTGCCTAACACACCTTGCACACAGTGACAAACTGATGATCATTTCCAGCTCCCACCACGATGTAGCCATCCTTGGTCTTAAACGCCTGGAAGAACAAAGACAGGTGATAAGCTCTAGCTAGACTATAAAATATTAGCACACCTTTGAAGTGAAACTTTGTAAATAATGTTCAAATTACTTCCTTAAACATTTCCATTCAGACCCAATTTCTTGCTCTATAAAAGTGGCTCAAAGTCATCCATCCACAGAGATGGAGGAGGCCCTTTTTGAATTTTTTTTCTAAAGTTATCTTGGTTGATATTTTATTTGCTAAAAATGTGTCATGACCGACCCTGAAACTTAATGTGTCCCATACTCACAGGACTGAGAAGGATTACCATAATAAAGTTTACTTGCCAGGAGGTATTTATTCAGCTTCACTCTTAGCCCAACTCAGAGCAGACAACTGCACTGATCTTGCACCAAACACAGATTAAGATCCTGACCAAACATACCAAAAAAATAATTGCCAAATAGCAACTGCAAATTAGGAACTCTCATAGGAATGAAAGGGATAGACTTTGCATCTTTACAGCTCTTTGCCTGGAGATAAGGCTATCTCCTTGTTCAGAGGTCTCAAGATAGATCTCAGGAGGAAATTTGACTTCTTTTCCAACTTTTAAAGATGTAATTTTTACTTTTGATTTCATTACATTTGCCTTAGTGGCACATCTATTGGTGAACACAACATTGAACTGGGTAGGACATAACAGCTTTCATTTCAATCTAAACCATCTCACTTAAATTTTCACAGGAAAAAGGAAAATCTGTAATTGGCAACATCCTCAATTTTTACCATTGTTAGGGCATCTTCTAAAATCAGATAATGCAATTCCTCTTTCCTCCACACCTCTCCCTTATACAAAGGTGTATAACTGCAGTTTCAGTCATAAATAATACCAGCCCAATTTTGAAAACATTTGGGAAAAATTATTTCACCATTGATTTGACTTCAATGTAAGAGGCCAGCACAGGCAGGTGCACTAATGGTGGCAAAGTCTTGCAATCCTTTCTTGCAGAGAGCAAAACCCATCTTCCATTCCTAGAAACCTTTCTTTTTCTTGTTTTCTTTTTTTAATGAGCTATCATGTCCTCCTTTAAAGGTGTGAATTTTCACAATAAATTTTGGTAAAATAACACACAAATATAAGTCCTGGAATGGAAACACTTTAATGATTAAAATTCTTCTCATGCCACTGTGGCTTATTCTTCTTCACAAAGAGCGTTATGCTATCCCAACTTGCAATCTTCCATATAGACACAAATATGTTCATTAAGACTTTTTTACCATCTGGTATAGTCACAATTTTAAAATTGTACGTGGTCAATCAGTCCTCTAAAGTGCAGGTAACTGTACATCATAGTTAAAATATCACCTGTTTGCTCTTTCATTTCATGGTAAATAGTATTTCCAATTATAAGGTTTAGCAATTTATTTTTCACACATTTAATTAAGTAGTTCAGTCTAAGATAGTAAGCAAAGATAAAACTCTGCAAACAATTAGTCCCAAGCATGCAAGAAAGACTTGGCCCCAGTACAGAAAAGTTTAGTAACATACATTATATAAAGGTACTACATACTTAACACTGAGAAGAACAGCAAGCACAGAAAAAAGATTGGGGAAAAGAATACAAAAAAAGATTTGTATGTGAACACATAAACATTTCTTAGCTAAATCTGTTCATAAAGACCTCTGTCTAAAAAAATAATGGCAGACCCTGGTAAACAAATATGTACGACTCTCCCTCCCAGTAAATGACCTTTAGTGGGAATAACTATGAATTCAAACTGTCAGTATAAACTTACCACCTTTAGTTACAGGAAAAATCTCTTTTCTGAATACCCTGCCCAAATCTTCATTTGTCTTTGCTGACGTTCATAGTTCCAAAACCAGTCTCATGCAAGTCACACAAATTATGGGTCAAACACTGTACATATCAGTGTGCATATATAACACAGTATAATTTTTATTGGTGCAAGCACTTACTACTTCATGTAAACACAAATCAGAATTTTTCTGTACATTCTTTGAAACTTCTAGTCTGGATGCCTGCTACAGCTTACAAAGCCTACAATATATGTCATATGTACAGATACTCCTCCTCAGCACTCCAAAATGTATTTATATTGGTAATATGGGCACATCTTAGAGAGTTTATTATTTATCAGCAACTTCTGTTGAGACACACATCTCTGTAAGAAGCATGCAATCACACAATAGCTGCATACCACTGTGAGATATGCATCTGTACCCACTGGCTGCCCATGCAGCAGCGGAAGTCACTCTAAATTTAAGGGCCTGGTTATTAGCATGTGTGCTTCAGTTGCTTTGCGGAATGTGTGGGAAAACTGATTATTCTTAATTGCACTGTGTGTCTAAAAAGCTAAAATAACAATCATGTCATCCTTACACAACAAAAATGGTATCATAATAAATGCAGCAGTGTCTTTTTCCATGAAGCTTAACTCAAATGTCTTCAGCTGCTATTTTAAGCTTCCCATTACAAAACAGCTGATTATTTGCCAGTCACTGCTGCTGATAAAGCAGAAACTTCCAAATGTTACTAGCACAATATTGATGCCAACATTTAAGGGTAACAATGGTTTTATTCATCAACCAAAAATGTACACACACTACAGGTTACCACAGGTTACTGTCTGGTCACAGAAAGCTTCAGAATCTTATTATACAAAGGAGAGTAAGGGCAAAGTGTAGACAGATTTTAATGAGATTTTGTTTTGATAAACTGCTGTCCATCACATCGAATTATTTCACATTAGTGCAATAAAGGGCACTACACACACAAGGCAAAAGTCCTTTTTCCCGTCCCTTTTTCTCCTGAAGAATGAGGCCTTCTTATAAGATTCTTCAGAGTACAATCATGAGTTAATCTGCTACTCCCATGAGGTATCCTGAACAACAGCACATCATTTGCTGAAGACAAGAAAAAAATACCAAGCAATTATTTGGCATCTTATTCATGGAAAAGGCAGAGAAAGACTGTGAGCATAAAAGTATAGCTTTTTCAGTGTGGTGAAAAAACTTGAGGGTTTCCAAGAAAATAATCTGTAAAGTCCCATTGAATATCTAGTACATGACATCAACACATGCATGTTCAAAGGCAGATCTCGAGGTCCAGTGTCCATGCATCACCACCTGACATTGTCAAATGGATCTTACAGGACCTTATTAAGAGTTAGCACTTTTCCAACTTTAATCCTAGAACATAGTACATACCTGAGATACTTTGCATATTAAAATACTTTAATCTCCCTAAACACATGGCATTTAATTTCTATCCACCTTCAGGAATGTTTTATGTGGTTTACAAGTGTTCTCCAAATCCAAATATGTTACATAGACTACACAATAAAGATGCAGGCCAAATTTAACCTCAGTTATTACCAGAGCAAGCAAAGACTTGCTGAGATAATGAGGCCAAAAGAGCCTTTTTTTCTACTGCTGTAAGTCAATAGCCTTTCAGAATTTACCAGCTTTGAAGGCATTAATGAAAGACCATTATTCTTTTTTTTTTTTATTGCCTGCTTTATGAATTTTAAGTCTATATGTTCTATGGCAATCATCAATCATACACAAATATTCTTGCATGTGTTTCAATTTGCATGTTGATTCCACTAAAAAATCTTTTAAATATAAGAGATCAGTCAAAGGAAATGGCAATTCCAATAAAATGATCAGAAGTCCAGGTCGTATTTGAATCCAAAACACAGAAATCAAAACAACTAGAACATTTGCAGTTGTGTATAGTAATGGTTTATTCCCCTTCACCAGGCATTTATTCACATCTGTAAGATCTCCTTGAGCCTTCTCTCTGACTCTTTATGCTTAAAAGCCCCAGATCTCTCTTCATATGAAAGATGCTTCAAGCCCTCAATTATTTTCTTGGCCCTTCACTGGACCTGATTCAGTATGAGCATGTCCTTGTCCCAAAACCCCAGAATTAGACCCCGTTGTGGACCCATAACTCGATTGAGTGGTTATTCATCCTCAGTGGTGCTGAGCAGAGGGAAGGATCACCTCTTTTGAGCTGTTGACAATTTCCCTCCTAATGTAGACCAGAATGATCTCTTTGTCACAGGGACACACTGCTGGCTCATGTTCCATTTTCTGCTCACCAAGAGCTCCAGGTCTTTTTGTGCAAAGCTGATTTCCAGCAGGTCAGCCTCAGTCTGTACTCATGCATGGGATTATTTCCTATCATGTGCAGAACTTGATACTTCCCTTTGTTGAATTCCATTAGGTTCTTGATGGCCTGACTCTCCAGCCTGTCACAGTCCCTCTGAATGGCAGCACAACCACCTTCTTGGTGGTAAATACATCTTGGTGGATGGAGTGTCAACCACTCTTCTCCAGTGTGTAAATTCCATAGATTTTGGAGGCCAAACAATACTCAGAGAGACCAACAGAAACAAAGCATTGGGTTTTTCAAATTGTAGGATTCTTCCATATTTAGGAGAGGTTAAAAGGAGATGTTAATTATCTGAAAAAGGGATTATTTTTTCATTGTCAGTTACTGTATTGGCCTGTTTATTGATAATGGCTGTCAATGGTTGAAATATTTGAAAGTTTTCAGACCTCCCCTTGGCAGAACATTTGTACTACATCAGATATGGTAAAAATTATGTACTACTCATATTTATGAGTTTTCTTATCTCATGTTCCAGTGTGAATAACAATTAGGATATGTAGAGATACCTAAAAGTGGGAATACCTGATGTTAGATATGCTTGGAATTGAAATATCTTTCAAGACAGTGCTACCTTTTGATTCATAAACTTGAATAGTAGCATCCCTAAAAGCATCCAACAATGAATCATGAAGGGAACAGTTGAAGGTTTTGGGATAGTCAGTATGTATTGGTGACTTCTGGAGCAAGATTTAAAGGGACTTAAATTTTTGCATGATTCTTTTGCTTCAACTGGCATCATCAAACTTGCTTGAGATTTTGGAATGATGGTATCCTTGTATAAAGACTAGATACAGTATTTCTGCAAGTTACATGTTTGTCAGCACAACAGGCAGATCTCTGATAGCATTAGGGCAGAACACTCTGGGCTCCCTCCCAAGGCTGACAGAGGAGCAAGCAGCTTCATGTGGAGGCTGAACGAAACTTTGAGACCAGCTGGGATCAGTACAGAACAAAGACACCTTCTTGTGAAGTCTTAAACATAACACCAGGAAAAGCCAAGCCAGCATTCTCAAACAAAGCTTTGAAATATGTCATTAACAATTCTTTAAGAGATTGCCTTTCAAGTGTCGCTCCTTCCTCTCTCCTCCATTTTCTCATATACAGAATCAATGAGACACTAAGAGACCATACACAGGTCTTCGTTTACAAGCTTGAAGTACTTCCCTGGTATTAATGGGTGTGGTCAAACAGAAGAGCTGGTCTCTTGCAGTCTTGTAACCACAGAGTTTTACTACATCATTTGTCTTCAATTAGATTTTGAAGTTTTCCAGTGCAATATTCAATTCAATGTAAGGGTCAATTAAGGACATGCATTATCTAATCATAATGCAGATTAAAGGCTACAATTTAGAAGGTGACGTATTCAGGATTTGACTGACCTGTACAGGCTCCCTTGTCCTTTCAAACAAATGTATCTACAGTATATGTTGATTTTTCTCTCTCCAAACCAACCTAATGAACTACAGTGTAGGAGATTCTCAGTTTTGCTTCAGATCCAGAATCATTAAATTCCTTCCAGATGGAATAAACTTTGCACATAATCTCTCTACCTTTGCACATTAGTTTGAATAAAACATCAGCTGTGCCACAGAACCATGGAGGAGTCTCATTCTTTTTTCTTTCAAGGGTACAGCACAATCCTTTCATAACAACTTAATATTTAATTGCTGTAACAAATGGGAACAAGACCAAGAAGTTTGGTCAGTAGTAGTTCTGAGCAATACATATAAACCATAAAGACCACACACTTTGAAACTATTTGCCTACTTTGCACTCTCTTCCAGTGAAAGCAAACAGTAAAAATAAAAAAATGTAAATTTCATGGACTGGATTAATGAATGCTAAATGTTCTCACCGAGCAAACTGAAAAAGGGCATTCCACACAAAGATTTCACTTTTCCTGTCTGATCTTTTCAACCTACACTTCTTGTCTCTTGCTTCCCTACCATGTTGGGGGACATGCTACCTTGCAACTTCACAGCTGTCAATCTACCAGGCAGATTAGCATTAATAATATCTGAAAAAATTCTCTTACCAGAAAAAAAAAGTTTGACTGGATGCCATGAACTTCTAGGAAAGGTGTTTATGGCAAGAGTGGGAATGATTACTTTCGTCCCTGAGATGAGGCAGAACACCAGCACTGATGTCAAGGAAGGCACCACAGCCAGGGATACGATTCACTTCTAGAGAACCTACAACTCATTAGACAATTTTCCTGATCGGCCTTCAAGTTCCACATACACATGAATCTAGAAAAAAGTGATGTTGTCTTAACTGATCCACAATCAAAGCTGATTAATCACTAAAAGTGCTCTGGATGCACCTTCCTGAAGGGGCAGCAAAGTCTACACAAAATCACAGCATCAAACAGGGATATCTGTATTTGGCAATAGAGAGTATTACTCTCAACACTCCTTCAGGAAACAGAACAGCTTAGAACTGCTCTTCAGACCATGTCATGTTTTTATCCAGTTCTTGCCTAATATGAGAATTATAAACTGCTGGAAACAGACTGAATCCAAAGCTTCTGCAATCCCAGCTGATTGTCCTAAGAAACAGGTTGGAGACAGGATCTCTCTCACCCTCCCTTACTCTTCATCTGGCCATATGGTATTTGCACTGTTCATTTCCCAATTGACCTGATGCAACATGTAGGTCTGTAAACTAAAAGTACCAGTTGGGCAAAGTATTTACCAAATAGACTTCTACAGTTGTTACTTCATATTCTATAGTAATAGAATGTTAACTCTGGATTGCATACCCTCATACTTTCAGACAAGACTTTTCTCCAGAATATCTCAAAGAACATATGCTACCAAGGAAATGAAACCATTTACTTCATTTTCTAATGCAATATACATTTAGCTTCACCACCCAAAAAGACATTTAAAAACTCCTGGAAGAACACTGAACAGCTTTAAAGTGGGAAACTTGTCACTTTCCCAAATTTCTAAAATTTTAAATACCTAAACTATACCTCAATTAAAAACAAATTATCTGGTACTGTAAACTGGCATTTAAACTGTTTTTTGCTGTTGAAAAATATCAGGCACAGAATCACATTCTCCATTGCCACATTAGTTTTCCATTAGTTTTTCAACAATGAAATTACACACACACAGACACACACACAGAATAAATAAACTTTAATCACAGTATCACACTGGAGCCAGTGTAATTAATGTTGTGTCAGCATTTCCATTTAAGCCACTATTTTCGAGAGGTTTATAGCACAGCCATAAAAATTCAGTTAGGTTGAAATTAAGCAAACAAGGTCTTATACAGCAAGCAACATTTAAGTATATATACAGACAGCAGCCAGTTACTACTTATATGGGAATTAAAATAGACGCTTACTGATTTTAAAGGGCACTGCAGAGCCAGTTTTTAAACAATATTTTTCTCAACATTTATAATGTCTCAAAAGCCTGAATCCAAGCTATGTTTCCTTATTCTTTTTTCTTCTCACACAATATTTCATACCATTTCTTCCAATTTTGGGATTGTAAGCATTGTCGTTTTGTTTCACTTTTAAAGTAAAAGAATGCAATGAGAACATTTGTTTTGGAAAACAACACACATGACCACAGTCTGATCCTTATACAGGCTTCCAGGCATTAGTGATGCAGAAATGACAAATATTTCTTACAGCTTCCAATAATCATAAGCTATAGCTGTCTGGAAAATCTGAGCACTCAGATATGAGGTTTTAAAAATGATATTTAGAACTTAATTCTAAATGAGGTCTTATTTCTGTTTTTAGTAGAACTCAGCAGGATTTGTGTCACTATTTCTGTCCCTTCTCCCTCTCTTCTCTTTGACATTAAGTGTTGTAGCAGTACAGTTTCCAAAGGTGAGTTTTGTAACACTACCTACTTATTTGGCAACTCATACTGAGTCAGGGGCCGTGCTGAGTCCTGAAATCAGTCTGGGATCTCAAGCTGCAGATGACCCAGTGCAGGTAAACTAGAACTCAGACTGGGCAGGCAGTGCTGTGAACTTAAAGGTTTCTATTACTCAGTGTCCTGCTATAAAAAAGCCTCTTCAAAAAATTGAGAGGAATAATTTGTTTTTCAACAACCAGACAACAGAAAATAGTAAGGTATCAAATTAGCAATGATGCAGGTGAAAATCAGAAAAGATACCAATGATGACACAACAGTTAAAGGGGTGGAAAATGGGCAAAGTTTCATAATCTGGAACTTCCATAACTTAAAATAAACAGCAGTCCTGTTTGAAAACTGCCATTTTTCTGCAGAGAGCAATACTCCATTCTGCTAATGTGCTTTTTACAGTATTTTACACCTTTTTCTCAGTAAATATATCTCTCAAGTGATCCGATCTACTCCTCAGTAAACAAAGTACAGTGAACTAAGGATGGATTTAAAATATTTCAACCTTGACTCTTCAGTATCCTTGATTTGTGGTTTAAAGTCAGACTCATTAAGGTTTATTGCATGTAGTCTGTTTTAGTTTAAAACACTAATTTATCTCTAATCAAGGATTTAAATATTGAACTGGCCAGACATCTAGGATGCACATTTAAAGTCTTGAATGTATGCCAAAATTCATTGCCAGGCCACAAGAATAGTGCTGGTGAGATCTAATAAAAAAAAATTTAAAAAAAAAAACAAAAAAAATTTTAAAAAAATAAATTTGATGTGTGGAATGCTTAATTATGCCTAAAAAAGGTCAGAACCCCACTTCCTTTTAATTTTCCTGTAAAGTTCTATTAGGTTTCCTTAAAACTACAAAATTCAGACTTCTATTTTATCCAGTATTTTTTTTAACCATCTCCTTTAGTCTGGAAAATATTGAAATTTAATATCACATTGCTGGAATTAAAATCTATCTTCCTAAAATTTAGCATTATTTAAATTTTTTAAATTTTGAAAATCACTACCATTAGAAACCAAAATATTATGCCTTTTGTCAACTTACTATTTTCCTGACCAATATTTAACCAATTTTCACTCTATTACCTAATTTGTCAAATTATCTACTGACAAAGAGCTGAGGAAATCAGTGTAGTGGTAGCTACTATATTGGTTTTTATCACCAACATAGATTTTATAGATCTTCATACCTACATCTTGAAAAGGACTTTTGCATAATAAATATAATTATCCTTTACAAAATAACATGTTCTGGAAAATCAACACAGTATAAGTGTTCTTCTATTATCACCCTAAGTTCTACATCCACCTTTCTACAAAATCTCCTTACAACTCCTGTAGCCCCAAAATCTGATGGGCATAAATATGCCAGTAAAACTGTGTAAAGACAGTAGGAGGAGACAAAAGAAGTCAAAAATTCCAGTTTTCAAAACTGATCCCACATTTTTCTCCTTCAGATTTGAAAGGAAAAAAACCCTTAAGTTTTCACTCACAGATACTCATGTTGTTCTTTAACAAACTCTTCATTCTTATGAATTGCTACATTTATTTTGAGGTTTCATCTTGCCTTAGGCTGCCATAATATTTTTTGTTGTTGTTCTGGATGGCTGAGGGGCAGCCTGTTTCTCATGCATGACAGTACATGCAGACACCCAAAGGACAATCCTGATTTAATCATGAGAGATTCATAGGAGTCTGAGGTTATTTAGGGCAGGATTCTGACTCTGAAGACCACCCACTACCACAGAGTTTTAATTTCTTGGCATGACCAGCAAATTTACTTTTACTATCAATCTAAACCCTTACTTTTCACTTACCTAAAGAAAAGCCCAATTGTAAACCAAAGTGGTGAATTCAAAGGTTAAGTACTATATGTACCTCTGCCAAACACTGAGACATCAGGAAAATGCATGCAAAATTACTGCATTTTTATGCCACAGATAATTGCCATAAACTGTTTATTTTAAGTTATGAAAGTGTTAAATTTTATATAATAAATTTTTCACCCCTGTTACTTGTTATGTCCTCATTGATGTTTCTGCTGAATTTCATCAGCATCAGTCTTCAGTTGATTCCTTGCTCTTCTCTGTTGACTGTCTGTCAGCAATCTCACAAATTCTTATTTCACTCAGGGCTTTGAAGAGCCTTCTTTACAGCAGGAACAAATTCTTATTTCACTCAGGACTTTGAAGAGCCTTCTTTATAGCATGACAGAACATTGTAACAGCATCACTGCACCTCAATCAACTGACAAGCGAGTGTGAACACACACTGCTTCTGCTGGAGCCTTTAGCAAAAATCACCATTGTTTCACACATTTTCATAAAAAATAGTTTAGAGAAAGTGACCCAAAGCAAATATACATAGCATAATGTTAAATTAGTTTAATTAATTAGTCACATGTAGCCAAATAAGTATAACACCATCCAGCTACTGCAATCCAAACACGGCAGCACAGTCACATTAGAGTCTACATGCAAACAGCAAGGATCTCCTGTAAGAGAGAACATCTCACAAAGAGCGAATGAGCCTTGTCACAGAAATGTTCCCAGCTGCTGAGGGCCCCAGTCTGGCTATGGTGCCAGCAAGTCTGGAGGAGCAGCCTGGCACCTGACCTCCATCATACTTTCGCCTCCCCCTTTGTTGCACCACGAAGTCAAAGGGCTGGTCTCCTAATGATCCAGATGGCCTTCTGGTGACACTGGGCTTGGCATCAAATGGGCAGCAGCAAGCTCGGCACACAGACCTGCCATTGTACTGGGAAAGACTAAAATGGGCTGCTGGCGGAAGCTTGGCCTGTTTTTGCACCCCTGATGACAGCCTGAAGTGCTGCCTGCCCACTGTTCCCTGGAATTGGCTATGAAATGACCTTTCACAGAAAAAAGGTTCCTGTCCCTAGATTATATGAAGCTGATATCTGATTGCCTCACTTGGGGAGGGGGAAGAAGAAGCAAATAAAGAGAAGAGGTGCACAGATTTATAAGGGCACTCCTTCTTTCTCCCCACAGCAGGCTGATGAAAGCATAGAGATGTTTTAGACCTTCCTTTTAACAGTATCAAAAGATAAAAGAAGAGTAAAAAAACATATTTAAATGGTTATACTAACTAGTACAGAGAGGTTTCAGTAACAGTGGGATTCTGGTATATTTTATTTCCTTCCAATATACATTTCCTTTCACACTAATAAAGCTTGGGCATTTTATTAGACATTGACAAAGCAGCGCTTATAAGTGGGAAGGATGGCTGCTTGAGAAAATTATGCAGGGAGGCGTACAAATTTTCACATCAAGTTATGTAGTGAAGCATAAGATTTTGGAGACAAAGGATGTATTTCTCCAGTTACCTGACCTGTCTTTTTCTTTTCAAAATGTGCACAAGTTAAAACAAAATACACCGAATAAGCAAACAAAGCAACCTTAAACTGCCATAAAGAACACAAAATCAACTAAAATGAGTAAGGCATATGCTTGTGCACTGGACTTCAGCTTCCAGATGAAAATGAAGATCCTGTAAAGTAAGATTTGAATTCCTTTCACATACAAAGAAAACTTTGTGTTTCAAATGTATAAAACAGGAGGGCAGCCTTCCCTCACAGAAGTTTAAAACACACTAAAAATCTTTTTGGACTTAAAACCTGAGGAAACAGAATAAATAACAGGAAGTCTATGCTGGCAAATGATTGCCTACCCTGAGAGTTTGAACATTTCAAGGTTTAGACTAGACAATTTCTATTCCTTTATAAGAAACTCTGCAGAAGTATCAAGGCCAACGCAGAATAATGATAACTTCCACTTCTAGTGGAAGGTGTTCCTGCCCACGGCAAGGAGTTTGGAACTTAAAGATCCTTAAGGTCCCTTCCAACCCAAGCCATTCTATGATTCTATCATAACTGACCTCACATTTGTCCTGGTTTTCACCAGATTGCAGAATGTGAACCAAATGTGAACCCTAAGAATCTTCCTGAGCAGCTACAAGTACTTGTAAAATGGAATCCAGAATGAATACACTGCTAATAGTATGCAGGCTGGGACTTACGAGTATTTCAATAATACCTATGTACAGGAGCATACATCCCTCTAAACAGCAGTGCTCATCTCTTACTTGGATGTTTCTGAAAACCTCCTGCTGCAAGTCTGCTGTCAACATCAAGAATCATGAACTTAGACAGCAATGAGAAAGGAATGAAGATTTCCACTGATCATTATTACATTTGCATTGTTAAAACGCCACCTACAAGAAATGGTTTGCAGGAAGACAGACAGCTTCAGAGGGCACCATTAGGTTTTTCCCTTCTCATGTCAGTTAGCAGAATGTAAACTTAGACATCAAAAAGGAGTTGCACCACAAATGTGTTAAAACAAGGGTCACATATGAGGTGGTAGAAGGCACAGGCGTGTCAGGAAAAGGAAAGGAAAAGCATTATTATCATGTACTTGGGATTGTATTTGCTCCCACCCAGACTACAAAAGTAGTGAACAATAAAAGTGAGAGGGCTGGAAAATTTTTCTGGACAACATTCCAACCAAAAAAACATCTTCACATAAGAAAGGGAAGGAAGGACATGGGAATTCTGGGATGGGAATTCTGCAGTTGTCAATCATTCTACTAACAGCTCTGCAGACTGTGCTCTCCACACAATTGTCCACAGCCAGATGTCCAAGACAGAGTTTTGGCAGAGAGGTATTTTGTGGATACAGACAAGCATCAACTTGAATAATGACAGACACAAGGAGCTCCTAAACTTTGTTAGGTACACAGAAATAAGCAAACATCTGATTCAAAAATGATGTACTTAATCTAAAACTGACAGCTGATTTGAGAGTTAGGTCTGGATATTGACCTTTTGTGGGAGAATTTGATTAAAAGTGCTGTCTAGAGTAGCATAGGGTTGTGAAGAACCAAACAGAAGCACTGGAAAATGTGTCATCATTTTAGAGATAAATGCGGCTCTAAACACAAACTTGGATTAAAAAAGTTACGATAATGTTCAGGAGATCAGTTTGTTTTCCTGGCCCAGCTGGCATCTAGTTGGAAATAAAATACAAGCTTTAGAACTGTTTATTTTTTAGTATGGACAGAATCATAAACAGCCTGTAGCCAGATTACAGGCACAAGCCTACTCCTAATGAAATCCATCCCTGCTCCCCCTCAGACATGTCAGAAAGCCAGTAAGTTTCTAAAGTGAGCAGCCACATAGGAACTTTATTATCAATTAAATTGGCTGACCATGCCATTTTGCCTCAATTGGCCAAGTCATACCAGCAGCATGCAATTACATACTGCTAAAAACACCAAAAAAATTTTGCTGATAGGTGTTCTCATATTTTGCTTTTTTATTTATTTTTTTTTTGAGGCATGGTAGCTGAGATTTACTGGTCTGTTAAACAACTAAATTTAGTCACTCCACATGTGAGGAGGAAATAAAATAAGCTGATAGTAAATTTAAAAATAATAGAAAATATGGGATCTCCAGATTATCTCTCTGTCACACGTTCTCTTCCCATATCCCCCATTCAGGGACCTTTTATCTGAATAACCTCAACTTGACTAATGGACAAGTATTATCCTTTCTAGATGAAGGGTGGGCAAAATTGTGGCTTCAACAGAACTCTCACATTTCCTCTTATAAAAAAAATAATGTAATATGTAATTTCAGAGAAATCAATATTTTTCAGCCCTCTGGCTTTGAAGAAGACACTGAAATACATAATTACACACTGTGGGCATCAGCAAATAACTGGCCAAAACCAAGTAACAGTAAAGTAGCAGTAAAGCACCACAGCAAGTTTAGGTATTGAAGGTATCCCCTTCATCTTTATGTCCTTGTTATGCACAGGTACACAAAGGTCTTCACGAAGGTCTGAGAGCGTGTCCTCCATGCTGGAGAAGAAGCTGTGCCAAATCTGCAAGAAGATGCATAAGGATTCTGCAGCTACTCATCATATGGGGCATCAGCTGTCTCCATATCTACACAAGAGACCTGGAAAAACATGCTGCTGACTTCTAAAGGCAATGAGCTACCTTTGAAATGCTTTTTCACTGCATCATGCCCTGAATTTTCTGCTCTTCCTAAAATGAGAGTTGTATTCATGCTAACAGATGGAAAACATCATCATCTAAACTTGGATCCATGCCGTGCTACCGGCTTTTACTAAATCCATGAATGTAGTTTAATTAGTTAAGTTTAAAACGTTTTTGTATAGTGGCCTGTGGATGAAAACCTTTCCCACATTACAGCGCAGAAAAACTCATACAGTGACATATCTTAGGGAAGTACCTGTAGAGCTCTGTGCTTAGCCCAGTGCCAGCATAGACCCAGGACTCTGGTCTGACATGCATGTGGATTTACAAGTAGGCGTTTCATGGTAAAAGCACCTTACAGTAAGTATGCCAAAAAAAATACAGAACCAGAACACCACCACCCCAAAAAAACCCCAGAACAAAATCAACAGAGAGAGCAGCTGAGAAAGAGATTCCATAACATGCAGGTCTGTCACAACAACAGAAAAAAGAATTATATAAATGAAAGAGATTGCATCAGAAAATCACAGGGAAGTCCCCAGCCCTGGAACTCAGAGACATTCTCATAGACAGAGTATCACATGCATATATGTCAGAGAATATCTGAAGAATCCAAGAATGGGCATTGAAAAAGGGGGCAGTTTCCCTTCAATAAGAGACAATCCCAATCAATGTATCATTAAAGAGATTACAGAACTAGAAGAGAGATGGGAACTACTAAATCCCAGACATGAAAATCCAACATTCAGCAATTCTCTGAGGCAACATTTTGGTGGTTGAACTGCACTGTGGGTCTACCATGGTACTATCATTCTATCACAGCTTTTATCCCAGCGTAGCACTATCATTCATATTCACAAAGCACTTTTCTTTGTCTCTCTGTCTCCATACTTTTGTTTTTCATGTGTAAATCTTTTTAGTGATATCCACAGTTATACTGATGAGCAAAAGATTTATCACAGAACACTTCAGCTCTCTCATCTCATGGGCTGTAATTTTTCAGACTGTGGGTCAGGGCCCTTTCCATTTCACTGAAACACCCAAGAGACTAGTTTATCTGCAATGTGAATTTCCCATACCTTTAGTAACTTCTACTCAAGAGAAGATGTAAACTACCATTCAAAACTGACTAGAGCTCCACCTGTTGAAAGACAGCTACAGTATTTTAGGCTTTTGGCTCTTCAACTCCCAGCTCTACTCCAGTGAATCCTTCCAAATCTGAAACAAGGGCAGAAAGGGTGCAAGTCACTTAAATACTGTTGTGGCTTCTTGCTACAGTGACAGAATTAAAATGACTCTGAGAAAACTACAACCATTCCTTTCTCAAATCAGCCTCACCTTGTCAGACACTAGCTTTTATTCTTTAACTGTTTGGCAGTTTAACTTCTGGCTTTTGAAGAGCTGAAGGCCTTTCCCAGTCTTGCCTGGAAATTGCTAATCTTTCTCTTTGGAATCCTTGAAGCAATGTCCTTAGGCTAAAATGTCAAGATAAGATTCTGTGTTATTGCCTATTCTCCTTTCCATTTTGCATCCATAGTCTGACATCCTTTAAAGCAGTTTCTGCTATCCTCATTACAATTTCCGAGAACTGGGGGGAGTAGAACTTTTCTTAAAAAGTAGAACAAAAGTAGAAGTTCAATTAATTGCAGATACTTTAAAAACTCTACTACTTTCAATATTCTGTGCTAACAGTACTATTAACTACTTCCTTCATCAATTAAGTGTTTGGGTTTGTTTTTTCAATCAAGCTTCTGCAGGATTATAGACATTATAACTTGCCACAAAAGTTTCAACATTCCTGAAATCCAAGCGTGACACTGGCTTTTCTTAACAATTTCCCATTTCCATTTTAGCAAAATGTTATGTAGCAGAGTTTTTAAGGATAACTTTTTAAAAAAAGAACCAAAAAAACAAAACAAAACAATTTATTAGGATTTGTTTTATTTCAATTGGCAAGAAAACATAAAGAAAACAATTACAACTGATTCAAAAAGTCTATTCACTTAACAAAACCAAGCATTAAAATAAAATTATTGTTCTGGTTTCAGCTGCTAAGAGCAATATAACTCATCATTCAGGATCAAACCACCAATGTCTACTTATAACAGGGTATGGTTATGTAAAATTAAGGCTGGCATTGCATTGTGCTCAGATACTTGAGGTTTGGATCCTTAACTATGAATTTCCTCCCTTTTATGATCTTAAGCCAGACAACAATGGCTATGTTTTAATCTTGCCTTTTGTAATTTTCTTGGTCTTTTCTTTCAAGTGTTTACATACAATGATACAACCCTGAGTGATGCCACAGAGTAGCACATCATAGAAATCTAGTGTTTACCACATATGCTATGATATCATTCAAGGTTGAACAATTTTTTTTTTCCTTGGAATGATGATGGATTCATTACAAAGAAGCGATTTTTTTTTTTTTTTTTATTGTCATTCACCCATGTCTGGATCAGAAGGCATGTTTATGATTAAAGGCTGTAATATTGTGATTCACCAAATTTATTCTAAATTATTTTCAAATGGAAAAAGAAAAAGATATCTGGAAAGAACCTTCAGCAGCATTACCAAGTCCCTTTGTTCTTATATTGTAAAGACTACATGACTGAATTCTGCACCAGATTCTCTTCAGTCATTGCAAACTGGTTTGACTTTACTACAGCCAACAAACAATAACAAGACATCATTTCATTAAATAAAGCAAATTTGCACAAGCTTATTGTCTCCTTAATCTAATATTTTCTTTTTTATTACAATACTGGCCATGCAAAATATAGGTGCATAAAAAAGACAATTATGAAGACGACAAAGAAAGTTAAACTCATCTGTTAGCAGTGAAAAAGGCTATAATAAAAAAAATGGTTTAGAACTTCACATTTTCCAAAGGAACTTGAACAAAACTACTGGTCTTTATTAAGCAACATAGAAGGGGGACTTCTCTTGCTGACTGGGCAGGAAAACCAACACTACTCCTTTCTTTAAGCAAACCTCCTTTCATTTCAGATGGTCAATGTGACAGGCTTCTAAAAACATAACTTTAAGTTATAAATATTAACATATTGTTAATTATAAATTAACAGTATTATAAAGATTTACCTGACGTTTTACCTTCCTATTAGACATATTGTATCTGATCCTCATTCTGCACTAAATATAAGTACATTACCTAGGGATTTAAGCTTCCTCAATTTTGTCAATGCCACTCAGTCTTACAGATTCAAAACTGTGATGCTGGTGCTGTTCAAGCATGCTCTCTCTCTATTTTATTTTCCAGCTAAAACTTTACTAACAGCTAAAAAAGCACCCACTGCAGAAAAGCAGATTAAAATAGCTTTCAATCAGTTCTGAAACTACAGTGTAAACAGTACCTTAACCTTCAAAATTTCTTTTAAGACTATACATTCTATAATATAACTAAGAATAGCACAACCAGTCTCCTTGCTTAGATTGTCATTCCTTTGTTTTGCAGACAGGTTAGTCTCTGGACAGTGCTGTTTCCACTCCAACAACATTTTTAAACAGAAGACAGAGGTGCCCATTTCTTAAACTTCTTTTTATGGCATGCACAGAGCAATTCAAAAGTATTGTTACCCAAGGAATACAGAACCTGTCATATGCTAGAGGTGCCCATGGTGTTAGTCTTCACAAAAAGGAGGTGAGGTGCAGTGTGTGCTTTCTGTTCTCCGCTTTCAGAAGTCTCCACTGTGATCTGCATGCATAAGTGTAACACTGGATTGGCATTCAGATCAGACACCATCCATAAATCCATGTTCCATTTTCACTGTGACTCTCAAATTCATTGTCACTACAGAGAACTACCTCATCTCTTGTTTTTACCTTGCTTGGCTTTTGCTTGGTTCCATTAATGTTGTTTGACCATGTGTAGGGTCCAAACAGATGTCATAATCTTGCATAATTTGACTATTGGAATAATCAGACAAAAAGTTTTTAAAACATTAAGAAATAAAAAGATGGCAAAAGAAGATGTCTAATCTTTAAATAATTTGGAAAAAAAAAACCAGGACCTAGACAACTGAATATATTTTTCTTGCTCATAAATGTCTGAAATAAAAGGGCAAATATCCAAGAGAGGAAAAATTAAAGAAAGAATAAATTATTTCTGCACAGATAATACATGCTGTCTTTAAATATATAATGCTGGAGGAATAGGATAGGGTATAAAATAATCCACATAAGTAACCCCTCCTGTATTCACATTCTTGATGTATAAACAGACAGATTAATTTCACATTACACCTTGCTTTCCAATACACAGAAGAAAACAGTAATACAGATTTGCTTTTCTTAATGCATAATAGAATTATTGTGCAATGTGAAATGCAATCTTTCTGTTTCTTTCAGTAACTATTTATGTAGGAAGCTAAATGTAGTGTTAAAATAAAGTGTGCTTTCTCTCTACAGAAGTGTAACATAAAGCCTTAAGAAAGATAAGGCCCCACAGGCTTGTTGACCAGCTCTGGAGATACAATATTTCCAGGATGGAGAATATCACTAGTCATAGAGCCTCACATAATCTCACTATTTTATATCTCACTAATCTTCCTGGAAAAACTAAAAAAAAAACAAACAAACAAATTTTTAGTCAACCTTTCAAGCTACATTACACAAAAGATGTTTAAAAAATGGCTGATGAACAGCTATGCAAAAGAGTTCTAATAATTCTAATCTAGCACAGCTTCTCTCATCTGCTTCAGGAAAAACTTTGTACAGTTTGTTGTTTTGTTTTTTTTTAAAGAAGCACAACTAACAGTTTATGTGGTAATCCAAATTGGCAGAAAATCTAGAATTATTTCTTTTTATTAAGATAAATGGAGCTACAAACCCTTGGTGGTCAAGACAAGAAAAATTTAGAGGAAAGCTCATTTCAAAATTCTTTTAAAATCTGTTTCTGTTAATGCTTTTAGATATTGTACAAGAATATACATAATTATTAAAAGAAGATTTCCATAATTATCTAAAGAAATTAGCCATATACCTAGAATGGTATTAATTAATTAAAGGTCTCATTAGACTTAATGTTTCTTTCTTGAAAAGAATATCTGGTTCTTGTTTAAACTTTGAATCTCTGTTCTTTTGGTGTAGGTACTGTTATCCATATACAGAAGGAGCCTCTGGCACTGCCACATTATAAACCAGCAATACCATTGAAAACACACCTGATCACTTTCTTGTATTCCTTTGGTTTTCCTTGTTTTGTTTTTCCTCAGAAGCTAAAGAAGCTATCTATATCCTAACACTTTGTTTCTATCAACAGCTTAAGAAACAAGTCCAAGACATTCCAGGCAGCAGAGCTATGGCAGATCTATGCAAGCAATTTTTCTGGTGGAGCGAGAGTCTACAGTGTAAGAAAAGCTATTTTGCTGGTATGGTTTATTTGAGTTCCTGAGACATCTATATACCGGGAAAGCAGCCCCACTTTCCTGTTTCCAGTGCAGCTTCTGCCAGTGTGGCTGTGTCAGTTGAACTCTGATTTTCCCACACATCTAACCAACAGGACTCTGCCATTGACACTTTAAAGTATAGCCAAGCTTAGCTTGTGAAGCCATTACAAGGATCATCTTTTTCCATGTCTGCATGTGATATGATTTTGTGTGAGATGGAAAGGTTATTAAAAATTTGTCAACCCAAATGTCCTGTTTGTCAGCTGGAGGAAAACACCACAAAAGATACACAGAACAATGCTTAAAAGAAAATGTTGCTGTATTTTCATCATATGAAGGAGGATTAGGAGGTGGGCAGTATTTTTTTTTTTTAATTACCAGTGTCTTGCTTGTATTAATTACAAGAAACATTTGAGTCAACTGTTCCTGGCTTTGATTAATTTCATGATTCAAATTATCCTGAATTTACAACACATTTGTGTATGCATGTTTCATATTGGGACAGTTTTAATCTTAGTAAAGATTAAGAGCTCCCGTCTGCTACATTTGATTGCTTTCTGTTGTATTTTGTTCTCATATAATAACTACCCTTCATGATTCAAAAGGCATATAAATTTGATCTATAGCCAAAAATTTAAAAAATAGGGGATGTGACTTGGAGCAGGATTTTCTGATCCTCTTTATTCATGATGGAAGTACCAGCCAGCTTTGAGGCCACTAAATTTTACATGTGCATGAACCTTGGTGGAAAAATTTTCTGAATGCTTTTTCTCCTAGGAAAAGGATATGGAGGATATGGAAGAAGTGTCAGTTGCTTGACATAGAATAAAACTGTTTTATGCAGCTGCAGTCTGCAATGAACATGATGAGAGGACAGAGACTCAATCTGTGCCAGGGGACATGAGGAGTGATCAGGCTGCCCAGGGAGCTGGTGGAGTCACTGTCCCTGGAGGTGTTTAAGGAAACACAGGATGTGGCACTTACTGCCATGGTCTAATTGACAAGGTGGTGTTTGGTCACAGGTTGGACTCAATGATCTCAGAGGTCTTTTCCAACCTAATTGATTCTGTGATTCTGAATATGGAAAGTCACAAACGAGCAAAAGTGAGTAGAGAAATTTGCCTAAGTGCATGAACCTTTCCTCTGTATAATTCCATTGGTTTCACAGACATACTGCTTCCATGGTTCCCAGCAACAATGTTACAAAATAGTCTCATGATTGTACTTCAAGAGAAAGGCAGGCCTTCTTTTAAGCTAGTTCTTTTATCACTGAAGAAAATCCAGTAGTAAATTGAATGAAATGAAACCTGTCAGGATAAAATATTACAGTTCTTAAATAAACAAAAGCCTAGACATACAAACTGGAGTTTGAAACACTCTTTACACATTCTTTTCTCATTATTTGCTCTGAAAAACAAGTCAGTTCATTCACTATGGGTCAGATGTCCAGTAACTCACACAATCAGCACATAATACGACTCATAAGCAAGACCCAGAACTGCCAAAGAAGACATCTCATGTCTGAAGTTTTCTTCAGATTCATAGATTATCAACAAATTTTCATGATAAATACATGCATTTTTGTACAGCTGTCAAAACTTTTGTGAAGACTCAAATGCTTTTTGAAATGTAATTCGACTAGTGGATCAAATTATTATCAAATTACTCACCATCTTAACAAAAGTTTACCTGTCACATTTAATAATGAACTAGGTTTTATACACACATTTCACCAATCACAAAATATCAACATCATTTTATAAACTTCTTTCTGAATTATGAAACACTATGACTGTAACTTCAGCATGGACTGGAAACATATATGCATACTCTTCCCATGAGGCTGAAAAGAGTTATTATGAATGATTTCACCACTGTATACTTTCCTCCTGGTAGAAAATAAAGCTGGCTCTGAGATTAAAAAGTCAGACTTGATTGCCTGTCTAAATCAATTTAATCAGGACTGTGACAATGGCATTCCTACTTCAGATGAAATTATTTGTTTATGAGTTGTATTTAGAGGTTTACCTGACTATTGAGAACACAAACACGTAACAAGATGGATTTAAAGAAAAGCATATTTATAAAAGCAGTTTAAAATCTAGTGCAATAGTCACTCCTTTCCACCACCAAAAGTGTGAGCTCTACTGTTTTCTAAGAATTGCAGAGAAAGGACTTAGCAGCATTTTCAGTGTACAGAACTATGCTATGGTATTATGTGGAAGCAGATCCAAGGGCCTGGACAACCCCCCTGCAGTCCTTGGGATTTTACAGTGCAGTGATATAATGTTCTCCCACAAAATATTACTCTCTGAAGAGCCTGATAAATGTTTATCTTGGGCTCTCTTCCCTTCCTGTTTAAACAGTATAGTTTCTATACTCTTCAATAATTTTTCTGGTTTAAATTTAACATTTTCATATCCAACCTTCCAACATTTCTATGCTTTTGAAATTCATTCTGTTGTCTGCTGTAACTACAAAAATATGACTAGACAACATTGCTGGCTTGACTGTTAACAAATCCAGCTGTTCCTAAAACATCTGGGTCATACAACTCTGTCAGATTAATTCGGAGTTCAGGTTCACATTTTATTTCATCTTGCAATACAGCATCATTAATAAATTGTGCCAGGCTGCACAGTCTGAATGAAGTCTATAGGCATTTATTTTCAAATTGGCAGGTCTTACTTTATGGCAAAAACAGAAAGTACTTTGGACCTGATTAGCATAAGAGATTTGATAATCAGGTTGCCTTGGCAGGAACAAACAGAGCTTTGAGATTGCAAGAAGATTGGATCTGTCTGGTGACAGAGAAAATTTAATCAAGTAGAAAAGATGTTGCAAAAATGTGTAAGTTTGTATGTTTGTATGATGTTTCACTCAATCATTGTAGTAACAAATTACTAGCCTTCCTAGAATGGTATATAAGCTTATGTAGCCCACAGTAAATTCGGATTCTGATCACCACTCAGTTCTCCCTGTCTCTCTCTATCGCCAATATTACTTTATTTGTGAGAGTACAAAACTTGCATGGAATTCTTTAATTTGAAACAGAAGTGCTTTAATGATGTTAGGATCTTCCACATCTTTGCATTTCCCACCAGGTCAGCAGCTGAAGGCCTTGCACTTTTGTACAAAATCTAATAAAATTATGGAAAATGACAGCAAAGAGAAAATTAATGCATCTTTAATATAGTTCAAGGCATGATGGAGTCCAAATGGGAAAAAAGAAAATAGGAAAATAGATGTAAAAAAATGGGCAGACTATGAGAAACAGGAAGTCTACTGGAAATAATAAAGTATATTGGGAAAAATTGAACAAGCCACACAGAGAGAAGAGATAACTGCTTTGAGAACAGTAATTGCTCAGGCTGAAATTTGACACAGTCACTCCTAGCTGGTTGAAAAGTTGATGTCCAATCTGATGTCTCCAGAGGAAAGCCTGCGGTGTTCTCACCTCAGACCCTAGAATATAGTAGTCCTCTACATAAAAACATACAGAGTTCAGAAGATTGGACATTCCTGTTCAGGGAAGTATAGGACTTAAGCTGTTTGGGAACTGTCACCTCCATATGAGTGCACCTTGTTGAGCCCCAGTGAATCAACAACTTATAGAGAAGCTCTAGAGGCGGTCAGTATATTTTTTTTTAAATGTACTCATGCTTTCAAAATCTACCTTCCTTGTTTTTCATAAATGTTTACCACAAGTATTCAGAAACTGGATCCATACTACTACAGTTTTATACTTATTCTGTTTGAAATACACTAAACTATACTAGACAAATTGGTTGCACTTATAAAATAGTATTTAAACTGAAAAGAAAAAAAAATACATTTGAACACACTATGACAAAGGATACATTTTAGGCAAAACTGAAATTAAAAGTTGCAGTAGTTTAAAACATTTGTCATTTTTACTTTTTCAGAGTTAAATGTTTTCCTTTTGAAACAAACTTCCATTTCAATTTAATTCATATGTCAAAATATACTAGGTAACAGAAAAAGTAGAATCAAAGAGAAATATTACTTCAGTAGTGTTAGCTTGTGAAAAATAGGTTGCAATTCTCTTCTCTCTCCTCCACCATGCTTCCCTACCTGCTGTTTAAAGCTGTTGGGCTCTGTCTCATACAACCTGCAGCATTACATCCTGCAGCCTTTTCTCAGAGCTGAGGCACAGAAGGCCTGCAGTATTCACCTCTGCTACACTAATGGCTTTCACACCACTGCAAACTGAGCCAAGATGCACAACAAAATCACAGCTATGCTGGTGCAGGGGTTTGGCTCACACCTCAGGTAAGTCCTGATCTTTATTGTCCCCTTTTTTACAAAGGGCTGGAGTCACATTCTTATTTCCCATTTGCTCCCTATAAATTCTCCATTCAAAAATGTGTGACTGAAGCATTGTCATGGAAACAGTAAAGGCTAAAACTTTACTTTAAAAACAATCTTGTAGAGTTTTGGGCAGTTTTTCTCAGACCACAGCTGCTATATGTTTTCAAGCAGAGCCATAGCAGATATCACTGTTTCAAGAGAACAACATGAATGGTGACCCTCTTTATACTCCAGAAGGGTGTGAAGACTGGGGTCTTTCTGCTTCTTTCCCCCATTTGTTCAGTACTCCTGCCTGCTCCTCACTACTCTTTTGCTGGCACACATAGTTTTGCTGCCTTTGCCATTCAGCACCAGCTTATAAAACATTACTTTAAACAGCCACTGCTGCCCGCCTTGCCCTCCCTATGAAATTGTATGACCACAAAAATGACAGGGATGCTCTGCAGTGAATTTCCCTTCTCCTGCATTTCCAACTGATAATGGAACTGAAGAGAGGGGAACATTTTATTTATATGAATCTCTGATCATGGGATCATTGGGTAAGTCAGTTGTAAGAAACTTCAGAAAGTCTCCACCCTATCCTCTGGCTGGGTCACCAATGAGATCAGAATGGGTGGCTTGGGGGTTTATTCAACCAGTTTTTGAAAGACTGCAAGGATGGAGGCTGCAAGACTTCTCCAGACAATTTGTATCACTGACAATCCTCATGGTTAAAATATGATTGTATTTGAATATCCTCCTACTGAAACATACTCTTGGGCCAAGCAATCCTCATAATAAGCATAAGGAACATATATTTATTATTTAAATATTGACCTTACCAAATGAGATGCAGTGCTGCTTAATGGAGAAAAACAAAGTAAACTGGTGACTTTTTGGGTACTTCTAATCAGACTTTTGCTACCTGGTGGCTGACAATTTACTTAACTTCTGTCTCAGCTTCCTCATTTACATAGAATATATAATGAGTCGACTAACTGTAGAACCTTTTGATGTAGATAGAAAATGATAGGAAAAAGGGTAACTTTGATAATGATGATTACTATATTGATATAAGTAATTACTATTGTTAAAGCAAAATATTAAACTATACATATATACATATGTGTGTGTCTATGTTTATATGCATACACATTTAGTTCCTAACATAGCTATAACCATCCTATCAGTAACTGCTTCTGAATTAACCTCATCCAGATAGGTAATATCTAAATAATATGTATGAATATGAATACAAATATATACATATACATACACAAATAAATATATATAAAAAACTACACAAAAATCATTCTGCTTTGTGTATGCGTATGCATCTCCTCACTTAACTTCAAACTGTGATGGTCCTAACAAAAATGTTACCCTTCCATAAGACAAATCAAATTTCTTTACATTTTACACCCTCAGGGGAAGAAAAAATCTATAATTCTTGTTATTATTTTGTTTCCAAGGCCACTGAAAATACAAGAACTGAGCAGTTTGATCAGAATTCCACAGCACTACTCCACCCCTATGACAGTGTATGTTGAATAATCTTCTGCTCTTACCCCCTTGGAAGACCTTCCTGAGCAGATTGTAAAATATCACAAAGGCTTAGCAAACCAAGCCTTCAGAAGGGTGACAGATAAAGCTTTTTAATCTATAAGGGGCTAAACAGAGGATGATCTGAAGAAAAAAATTGTTACTTTGCAGCTTTTACAGAAATCATCTTCTTCCTAAACCAGGTTACAATAGGAAGCCAAACAAAGCAGACAGATTATTAAGAGACAGAAGAGTGCAGATGAAACCCTACTTCAACAAGCAGCACAGAATCACAGTACAAGTTGTTAATAGAGGTCATGTTAAGACTGTTCCTCACTTAAAAGCATTGCTTTATAAGGTTACCACTGAAAGTGCACTTGTACATTCTGGCTCCAAGATCTACTCAAGTACATGGTACAGATTTCTTGCCAACTTCGCTACACAGCTCTTATTATAGAACAAAAATACCACACCTATAATCAACAAATACTAGACATTCTGTACCACTCTAATGATGTTCATACTGAATTTTCTTTAGAAGAGTACACATCACTTTCAAGCACACGTACCTGTATAAAGCTTACGGAGTGATCCCTTTTAACCATTACTTTACACATTAAATTGGATGCTTTAATTGATGTCTTTAATTAACCTCTTCTGCAAGACAACCAAGGAGTACTTTCTGCTGTCTAATTGGAAAGACAGGGAAAATTTAGTAAGAACAGCTAATTTATCAATTTATCTATCAGTGTAGATTTAAAATGATATAGATATATAGATATATAGATATATAGATACATAGATATATAGATACATAGATATATAGATATATAGATATATAGATACATAGATATATAGATATATAGATATATAGATATATAGATATATAGATATATAGATATATAGATATATAGATATATAGATATATAGATACATGTGTGTGTGTGTGTGCGCGCATGCAAGAATGTGCTGATTACCACAATTCCACTGTTTTCTTAGAATTTATTTCTTCATCACTACAGGAATAATAATATCCTCATTGTCTATGACACTTTTTCTCAGTACTCAAAGAAAACAAAAAAACCCACCATCCTAAATTTCCCTTCTACTCTTGCAAGCCTGCATTCTTTCCCATTGGATGGATTCACAGAAAAAGAGGAGTGGCCACAGGAGGGATGACTTCTGTTAGCTTAAAGAAAAAACATTGCAGCCCAGTTCCAGATCTTCCTCCAACATTGCTCAAGCAGAGGGGATTTTTGAATAGACTCACTTTGAGGGAGGCATGGGAGAAAAGCACCTCTGATCAGAAAGCACAGAATACAGCAGGACTATAGTGTGTGGAGAAAGGCAGACCCTTAGTGCCATAGGTTTCACAATAGGAGGATGTGTGACAGGACCTAAAAGTTGGTTATGTGCTTTTGAGTATTTAAAACATGATGCTGTCAGTCAGGCAGAAAAGCACACAACACAAATAGGATGAGATATGTGGATCAGGCCAGTAGAATAACTAACACATCAGACAGAAACTTCCATCGTGTTCACAAGACAACAAATTGAGACAGGCGTTTCCAAAGTTATGGTGGACATCTAATTAAAATATTTTCATTGCATTGACCTCTTCTCACCCACACTGTTCCAAATGGCAGTGGTAGAAGCAGGTACTGAGAACCTGGGAAATTAAAGACTTTTTTATTGTGGTGATTAAATATAGACTCCTGTTTGAAAAGGTTGACACTGCCTTCCATATAAATTGATCCATTTGATTAACCAGAACAGATTTTGGACAAGTGAAAACATTTTGATGAATGCTTCCCAGAAGGAACATGGGGACAAAGAGGCAGTTTAAGGGAAGCTGTGAGCGAAACTCAGACTGAAAGGGAAGGGGAAAGGAAGGACACCGGGCCTGAGCCAAGCCCTAGTTACTGCTTTTAACATGTGCCTGGAAATGTATATATGTGAGTATAAGAGGGAAATGAGCCAGAACAAATAAAATTGCAAAGTAAATGCTAAACATGTTTTTCTTCTCCATCTCATGGGAGAATAAATATTTTATCCTGCTACAGTTCTATTATTTATCTTCTTCATACCACATCCAATTGGGAAGTGAAACTGTTAAGACTTAATGTCAAGGTTTAAGGGAACTGATTCATTTTGAGTTCAAATGCTACACTTTGGCAGTAGAACATCTGCTTCAAATGTTTCAAAGGCTCTTGACATTTACAACACTATGCCCTGAAAAAATCAAGCAACTGAGAGCTTCAAAAACTGAACATTCTTTGCAGTGTGTTCCTTGCACTCTCTATGTTTTCTTGGTGCAGAATATAATGTACCATTCCTCACTAAGAATTTTATTTCAACAATGTAGTAATAACACTCTTTTTATTAGGGAGATAAAAATATCCCTCATTTCTTAGTATAAATAAAGCTGACAGGTTATATAAAAAAAGCGGGGGGGAAATGAAAAAAAAGAGGTTTTCAGGAACTACAATCTGCTTTCAGTGTCGCCCTACAACACTTCCATTTTCTGTCACTATTTGTCTGGGTTTTACAGTCATAACTTTTCCACAGCGAACACTAGTTTGGAAAAGGATTAAAAATCATGTATTTTCATACATCTTATGGGTGTTTCTGCGATTACAAAACAAATAAAAAGAATGGAATTTTCCCATTGTAATAATTTTCTTATTTGCCTGCAAGTGACCTTAGAACTCATAAATTTAAAAACTGTAGAAATACATTTTAATTGAATCTCTTATATAATAAAAGCAGCCAAAAATTCTTAGCATCAAAAGAATGCAATATCTACTTCAAGGCCAAATTTACTGTATTTACTTACTCTAAATAATAAAAATCATCATGAGAAAATTCTTTGTCCTCAAAGGATAACAGATACAAATCATATGTAAAAATGATAACTAAAAAACAATCCCATCCTTTATGTGACAATATAAGTAAAGGAACCAAGTTTGACTCAAATTTACATGTCCCATATGAACAGGGTGGGTCAGTACCAAGTATATACTTTACTTCATGGGTGTAAGATTGAACAGCATCTGTGGGCTGCCCAGTGGTCCCAATTAATATTTCATTTACATTCAAGAGAGGCTATGCAAAATAGCAAAATTGTGAGTCCCACTTAATTTCTATTGATCCAGCAACTCCCTATGAAAATCCTCAATCCAAGCTGACACCCCATGCCAAAAAACAATGCAAAATATCACCATTTGTAGAGACATATTCCTTAAAATCACAGGAAGATGAAAAATATACGTACATGAATATGGTCTTTGGACTTAACTCATTCATTGAGTCCTTTTTGGATCATAAGACCATTCAATGGAAGACATGAAATGTTAGAAAGATCTTAAAAGCAGGCAGCTCTTCCCTGACAGGATGGTAGTGGGTCATTTTAAGGGTGCAGAGTGAGGAAGATGCTCATGTGTCAAAGGAAAATTATTTCATTGCCTAGAGAACAATGACCCACACTTAATTTTACTGGCACCAACACATTATCTCTGGAGTAAGAGTTGCTGCAAAAGACTGTAACACTGGTATACCTGGCCCTGGCTTTAGCTTTCCAGGAAGAAAGGCAAGCTCAAAAGGGTATATGCATAGAAAGCTCAAGTCAGCACTAAACTGGGACACGTGTTATGCAACCAAATAAAGTGGGAAATTTTTCAAACACTCAGGCAAATGTCATAGCAGGGAAAAAGATGCTGACCAGGATGTGAATGATGCCAAGTCACTCTTCCAGAGAAGTCTGCAAAAACAGCCTAATAAGAAGGATTCCAGTTTTCAAACACAGATGTTACCAAAAGATGCTAAAAAGATGGGTTAAAGTTGTTGACTTAAAGGAAGCTCTCTTGACTGAAGTATCCTGCCAGTGTACTCAACATATTATAGTATGCCAAATATACATTTGTTTCTTCTAGTGTTCAAATGCACAGGTTATTCTGGTTCTGTACCACTTTGTGAGATGTAGACATGATTGAGTATGAGATACTCAACAGCAGATTCCAATCCAGTATTAGGTAATAATGATAAATACAGGGTACTAATGACCATTTATGTCTGTCCAGCACAAAATGAACTACAGAAATGCAATTGCTTTCAACTTCAGACTTTTAATTGTGAAGCAATTAATCCCATCTGGATAAAAAACATATTGAAAGTGTATTCTAAAATAGTCTTATTTGTCCTATTTTTTTAAGCTTGGAAATGCCAAATTTAAGCAAAATTCACAGTATCTTTTATCACCCATTACTCAGGTTGCCATTTTGGGTCTATGCCAAACTGTTAAACCATAGATACCACATCTAAATAAGATGGGACACTTTTTAATATATCTAAGCAAATGACATAGTAAAAGAAAGAGATGTTGACCAGGTTGTAAATTAAACTGAGTCATCCTTCCAGAGAACTCTCCAAACACCACTTTGTAGTTCTAACTACTCAAAAAAACCCAGCATAAATTATATTCTATTTGAGATAAGAATCTCAACAATGTATCATATGATCAGATAAACTTTCTACAAGAGATGAATATGCATCAGCTAAGAAGAATGATACAGAAGCAAAACAGAACAGCTTGTGACAAGTGTTTCTTGGGAAGAAGCAGGTGTATTACCCAGCAAAATATTAACCTCCACTTATTCAGGTCCAAATTTGTTGAAATTGCCATTTCTTCTGTAACTAAAGAACTATAAGCAGGAGAAATGAAAGATACTGCACTTATGGAACAAACTGCAAATTAAGTACAGAGACTCTGAGCTAGCTTTCAGCACAAATACTGACTGTAGTCTAGCTGCCACTACAGAAATATTCCCTATTGATACAACAATAGCAAAAGTTAGAGCAACCTGTCTTATCCCAAAATAATGAGTAAAAGGATCCTATGGAAAGGAAAATGTCTTTGGCCTTAGACACAAGGGTCATTTCTTTGTTATTAAGTACTATTTAACTACAAATAGATTTTTCTTTCATGTCTGTTTACTGATAATGGAATATTTTCAGGTGAATCCATGTGAACAGTTTCTAGAGCTTTCCAAATGTGATTAATTTAGTTGGACATCATCTAAGTGGCTTGTATTTTGAGCATTCATATTGTGTTTGGAACAAAGAGTGATTGCTTTGCTTTCCTTTAAGAATTCCTTCAAAAACAATTCTTTAGTTCATTACTGAATTCTCGTGCATTTTATCTGTCTTATCAAGATGAGTGTTAACAAGAATCCCACCTCATCATCTAGCATAAAAAAAAAATAACTTAAATAAATTCTTAGATCTGTTTCTGTTCTGTGCAATACTTAAATTAAAGTAGGTCTCTTATAACTGAAATACTCTCATTGTCTTCAGTAAGAATTCATGTGAATCAATTTAAGCAAATCCATAAGTTTAGATGCATAAGGATGCTTTTTTAAATCATTGTCGATTATATATTTTCAACCACCAAGTTATTGCAAAAAACATCTTCCTTTATATCTTTACACCACCAGTTTTTGTAATGTTTCTATGCACTGAGTGCAGAGAATACAGTCCTTATGTCCTTAACATGTTGAGTGACTTAGAAAAAGAGGCCAGAATTATTTTCTGTTCATAAACTTAATAAACTAAACCATTTTTTCCAGTTACTGATTTTCAGGATTCCATGGCCAAAATCTGTAGTTCTTGCAAGCATACTCTTGCTGAGTAGCACTCTTAGAAGTGCTCATACAGGTGCACAAACTTCTCCAGTGGAAGAAAAAGCACATCTCTGTCAATATTATACTCAACTTTTGGTAAACCAATCAAATACACACATGGATAATCTTATCCACATGTTAAAAGTTCCCAATATTAGGGCAATACACCACAAGGGCAAGCATAAGAATATCAGGACTGCCACAGCTGATGTATGCATACTTCCAGGGCTGACAACACCAACCAGACATGCAGAACTGCATGGGTTACATACCTGTGGGTAAAGGACTTCCAGAAAATTTGCAGTACTTTAAAAAAAGTCAGACTGACTTAAGAACCAAGCAGTTCTAAACAATTGAGGGCCAAAGAATTTTTGGATAGCACTCTTATTAGACAAAAAAATTAGACAAGAAAAAATATTTTAAATGAAAAAAAAATATAAATCATTAAAACCTAGGAATTTCATAGTTTTCAAACAACTTTTGGTAAATACCAGTTCCATTAAATACTTGTATTTTATTAGCCATGGACACAGATAACATGCCCTGTAAAAAACAGTACTATCACTGCCTTGAAGGACTTCAATAACCTTGCTTCAAAACTCATTTTTCTGAAGTCCGTAATCCAGCCATGAAAAATTAAGCTCTGTGGTTTTACTTTTTAGAAAAATATTCTTGTTTCTCAGAATAGCTTTGAATTTCCCTATTCTATTTGACTTGTGAATGAATAGAACAAAATTTAATATGAAGTTTTAGGTTAATTTACCCCCTAATCTGTGAACTGAAACCATTCTATAGAAGTCAATGAAAAATTCAGTCTATGCATATGGGTGATTAAGAAACTAATACTGTTGAAAATACATAATATATACCTGCTACTCTTCTATAAAGATATCCAACATTGTTCAGTGTGTATGGATACATCATTCCAACAACATTTCTGATTTTCTCCAGCTGTGTACTCTCTTTACCTCAGCAGTCACCTCCATTTTCTACTCCAATTTAGACAGTAGTTGCTTCTGTCTTGACATCTTATCCACATATCCCTCTGCCATATTGTATGTGGTCAATCAACAGGTCCACTATAGAAATTCATAGTGTCTAAAATCATTATATTACTCTGAGATATAAAGAAAAATGAGTTGTGAAGCCTTGAGAAAAATTTAAAACCAGACATGACTTACTTTTTGCTAAGGAATTGAATTAACGCTTTACAACTTGCAGTCCCACTCCACCTAGACAGAAATTTTCTTATAACTCATATGTAATACAGGAATCATACCCTAAGTTAGGAAAGTCATTATTCTGCACTTGACACACAGTTCTGGCTAAGCAGTTTGCTGTGTGGAATGCTCCAACTGGCACGTGCTATCATGCTTTAAGGCATTAATCAATGATCTGCCTTCTTTTGCCAGTTAAAAAATTAATATGTCTACATGTCATACAGAAACAACCTTTTCATTCAGAAATCTCTCATGATTGGGATCTATCAGTACAGCTTAACTTCAACTGCTCTTTTTACTTTTACATATACAGTTACTCAAACTTGAGGAAGCACCTGTTTCCAATAGGATCTATCTAATATACTAGTTTTTGATTCCTGGCATTTAAAGAAAAAATTTGAGTATTTGTGGCACTTTCATAGGCCCAGCTTTCTTCCTACTGAGATATACGTTATAATTCAGAACCATTTAAATTAAACTGCTTACAAGAACAATTGAAAGTTAAATAATGAAAGACAGAGCAAAACCATAAATTATTCAAGAGACCCTTTGTGTGTTGAAGGAATAATTTTTCTGTGTACAGAGGGTTTGCATTTCTGATTGTACTATTAAAAATGGCACTCCTGTAATTCAAATTTGCCTTCCTATAATTTTGCTTGTATTTCAGTATTCCATTTCAACTAAGCTTGCCCCAGTTCAGGTCAAGATTTATGAATATAAAAAAGAAAACATCTCCATCAACTGTCATGTATTACTTGAAGAGAAATGAGCCTGACTTAGCCTTGCTCCTCAAAGAGCCTACAAGGCAAAGAATCTCTCCAGCAAATTTTTCTCTACATGCAATTCTGGTTCAGACACAACTATAAGTAGTCAACAAGTATCCATCAAAGTGCAACTTGCGAGCCTCATTTCCCCGTTCTTTCTTTCAACAAGGCAGTCTTGGCCTTGCAGTGCATCTCTCAATATCTTAAATTCAGGATATACTACATAACCATCACTCTACTAAAGCGGAAGAACTTCAAAAGCAGAGAGACAGCAACACTTTCTCCAAAATGGAACAAGGTATTGGATAAGGTACGGCAGGGAAAAAGAAATTTTAAAAGTCTCATCCATACATGAAAGCAGCAGTTTTAAATGTATTTTAGGATCACATACCTGCTTCAAGGTTTCAACAGGCTACATATTAAATTTTCACTAATCACTTCTTATTCATGTCCTGGTATGTCAACAGCATAAGAAAATAATTCCCAATCAGGCAGTTACTTCTATTTGTCCTAATTATGCAGAGGCTTTGGAGAAAATATTTTGGCAAAACCTAAAAGAGTATAAATATTTTAAGCCTTCTCCAACCAATAAAACTATGTCTTGTGTTTGATTTTATTTCTCACAAAAAAAATCTGCAGCTGTTTAATTTTATGTCCATTATGTATCTCCATAGCACTCTGTTCAGTTGTTTTTTTGGAACGACAGGAAGATGTGATAAGTGAAAGGAACCAAGGAAATAAGAAGTATCATACATACTTAATCTACATCAGATATGTAAATCTTATCCCTTTTCTATCCATTTTCTCCTTCCTGTACACCTGGATCACATTACCTTCATTATCCTTCTTATAGTTCCCATTATCCAATAAACAGAAATGAAAGTGCCAAATTCTTCAGTTTGATGAGCTCATTGGAGGTCATCTGACAAAATGAATATACTTCCTTCTACTTGCAGATATTTCTTGCTTTCTCCTTGCATTTTTTAGAATAACAAAAGTCCTTTTCCCATAGCCAATCTTCATTGTTTTGTAAGCCTGTTTTATGTAGCTTTAATTAATTCTACTGCCAGTTCTCAAAATCATTAATCATAATTCCTCTGTTTTCCTAGTTTTTGTAAATATGCAGATTTTTGAAGAATGCCATAGAAACCTGGCAAATCACAGCAGTACAATTCCCTTCTTTAAAACTTATCCGTAATGATAAAAGGAATCATGCACTTAGTCAAATGCCTGAGAAGGTATGAGAGGAAAAAAAAGGAACTGACTTGTAAGTCCAGATGCTAGAATCCCCTAACAAAGAATAAGTTTCCTAGCACTACTCTGCAATTCAGTTCCTTAAGTAACAAAATAAATATAAGTTGAAGTGGTTTAGGTATTCTTTTTTCTTATGCTGATAAACTGCAATAATACCAAATACTTGGTTGCAATTTTATTGAGGAAAAAAGTAAGAAAGTACTAAACAAAAAAAACAAGAGAATAGTCAAATTTAAATTTAAAAAGGGTTAATTTGATCAAAACTATGAAAACACCTGTTTTGACTATCTATAGGAGTACACAGCTCTCTTTGTAGGACAAAAGTTGCTTCTGCTTGAACAGTGCAGCTTCAGTGATTATGTCAGTTAGTTAAATTTAGGTTTTTTCTTTATCAGTTCATTTATTTTGGTATCAACAAAGTTAACTGAACAAAATTACATCCTTCTTTGCACATCAAGATGAAAGCCTAGGTTTTCAATCTACATAAATGTCTGTACTGCAAACCATTGCCTAAAATGATGTTCCCCTTTTAAGCCACAAGTAATCTGAGTTGGCAATTCCTAATTGCTCTCCACTGCATCTCCTATGTTTCTTTCTGGTCAACACTTACTCTTCAGAATATCACCACATTTCCCTTCCAAAACAAATCTGTTTACCCTTCTCACAAAACCTTTGAAGGAGAGTCTGAGGCAGAATTATTTAACACAATGCATCTTTAAAACAAGAAACCACTTACAAGAATAAATAGCAAAGAAAACTCTTCAGATAGAAAATTGGTATGGCTCTTGATGCAAACTGGTTATGGTATGCACCATGCCTGTAAATCAAATTAGCAAATTTAACAAACAACAGTTGGCAGGAAATGCACAGTACTCTTGCCCCTGGGCTGCTGTCCAGTAAAATAAAATAGTGATTTATTAAATATATTTAACATTCATGAGAACAGTCATAACAGGCCTCCACAGGTTCAATTCACTTTTTTGTAAGAGGCTGTTTGCTCTTTGGGTATAAGGTACCATCCACAGCAGATGAACACAAAACTACACAGTTGCTAAGACTGGATATTTTACTAAGGAAAAGAAAATACACCCACTAAGAACTATTATTGAACAACCAGAGCAATCAGAGAACATCTACAGTGCAGGTTACAATTGCTTGTCCTGTCTTCACTATTCAATTAAGTCGCTATTGCCTTGATTCACCAAGTTACTTAAGCATATGTCTAATTTTATGAACATGAATAATCCCCTGAAGTCAAATGACTATTCACTCAATTAAAGTTAGACATATGCTTAGGTACCTTGATGAATTGAAGCCCATAATTGCCTGCAGTTGTTTCTGCCAATTTTCTGCAAATAAAACCCCAGAGTTTTGCCAATGAAAATGTGATACTATAATGCTTTTATCACTGAAGAAATTAATTTTATTTAATGTTTTTTCTTTAAAGTCTGTTTTTCTGCCCACGGTTATTGGTAAAGAGGTCATCCAAGTAGATACAACAAAGAAAATTGCATTGTAAATGTAAAATAAATATGATGGTTTGGTTTCTCTTCCATTAATTTCTAGGGAAAAAAAATCTGAAGTATGAAGTATAAACCTTGGAAAAGACATAGGAGACTTGCTATTTCAAGTAGTTGATATTGAATTCATTGGCCAGAGTCACAAACTGAAGAGCATTATGATTAATGGAATGAGTAAGAAGAGGAGTTTCACTTCAGAAGGTTTCCAAGATAGGAAGCTCTGCAGTTCTTGAAAGAATTATGATCCTGATCTTACTGCAGCACCCCATGAAGTCTAAGGAAAGATTTACATCAAATTTTGAGAGGTGGATTAAACTTTTATTTTTCATAAACTATCATCTTCCCCTTGTTTTGGGAAAAAACCCACATACTTGTCAATACCTGTTAAAAGATGTTATCTTTAATGATTCCTAAAAGTTACGATTAGAAATAAAAGTGAAAGGAATGAATATTAAAAAAGGAAATATCTTTATGTATAAACAGAATGAAATCCTTGTAAATTATGTTCTTTAGATCTATTAAGACTTTTATAAGCATACTATTAAAAACCCAGCAACTCTAAACAATTTATAACACCACAATTCACAGCCTTCATGTCTGATCTAAGGCTAAGTCAGGAAATGGCTGCTATTCTGTGGCTACATTTTATTAATATTGCATTAATATTAATTATACATTAATATAATATTTTATTAATTTGCACAAGAAAAATATAATTGTCAGTGGCCATAAGGTGAGAAGCAAACATAGTTTGTTATCCCATCTAAAAAGTCAGTATTCAAAAATTTGCCAATAGCAGCAGCTTTTGCTGGCAGAGAAAAATTATTGGTGATGAAGAACAGCAAAGATAAGCTGTTAAAAATGCCCACAAAGTATAAATAAAAAATGTTAAACTGAGGAGAGTTTGAGGGATTCCTATTCCTTATTTTCTGGGAAACATCCTTTAATAACACCTACACTAGACTCACCCCTGTAAACTACAAACATGCATGGCAGCAGTAGCCTACAAATTTCTTTCCTCGCCTGACATTTTTGATTAAAGGAATTGTAAAGGCTTTTCGATTCTTCATAAAGAATTATTTGGACAGATGCTTTTCACTTTTCTGCCGGGAAGTCCTAACATTTCCTTACATAAAGACAACGTGGGTATAACCCACATTTGCCCACAAGGCTTAAAAACAAGTAAAATACATGCAGAAGGTAACTAGTTTTACCTTTGGAACTGTATCCAAGGGCTCTGAATAAAATTCACAGCTGTGTATAAACCACACATCCTGCTCTCACCAAGACTATCCACCAAAATAATTATCAACTTAAAAAATATTAGAAATAGCTAGAAAAATCACATTATGGAGCATTTAAAAATTTGTTTCAAAGAGAAAAAAAGTTAACCTGGCACTGCCCATATATATAAAAGAGCATAACTACTACTTCCTACAAACTGGTGTCTCAAACATTCACGATCAGAATTCGAGCCCTGGATCATACAGGAGAAATGGGAACACGCAATCAAGGTTTTCAGATATATGCTCTTATAAAATTAATACAGTAGGGGAAAAAAATAAAAGGTGTGGTGAAAATCTAATCTGTAGTAGCTTAACCTGCTTACCCCTCCAAGATTACCTAGAAGAGGCAAATATGTTTGTTATTAATCTAACACAAGTATGACTTCACCAAGTGGACATTTCAAACTGTGTTCAGTGCTCCTGAGAATACCCTTCCACAGCAAGTCCTGCTATGAACAGCAACGTAACACACAAAGTATTTCTCATGGCAACATATGGTCACTTAATAATTACCATTTTGGGTTAACATACTTAAAATACCTCTTAGAATGATTACTGGAAAAATCTGTTTGTTGCACTGATTTTAAAAAACCTATAAAGAAATACCTATAATTTTGTTACTACATTAACTCACGGTTTACCCTTGAGAAAACAAAGGAGGAAACTAACCTGATTTTCCACTTTAAACTATGTTCTCTGAGCAACTTTAGTGTTAACATTTCTGCTAAGACTATCACTGCTTCAAATTTTTCCCTGAAGCTATGACTGTTCTGACCACAGTTTGTTAGAGTGATATACTGAACTTTAAACTTTTAAGAAAATGACACAAACAAATCCAAATAAAGTAAGCATGCACCTGCTCCCATCCTTAATTTTTCTCTGCATTTGGTGATGTTGTCGAGTCCTCTTGTTAAATAATAAGTTGAATCACATCCTGGTTTAAAAAATAAAATATCCACAAATAGTTCCTTAAAAATCTCTGTCCTTTTCTTTCAAAAGTTTTATAACTAAACAGGGTTCAGCTCCTGCAATAACTCTACAGATTGTTTCCACCCACACAAAAAAAGCAGCCTACTTACTGCACAATTTATACTCAAAATGTGTATCACTATTTCCTAACTGAAAACAAAATCAATTGTGTGATGTGTAGAGTTCATACTAACGTAGAGAAAATAAAATCCAATACATCTTGTTCAAACAGTATGTGAAATCAGGAAAGCTCACAAGAAGCAGGAGGGGAATTTCAACCCTCAACTGAACTGCTACAAATGGCAAAAGTAAATTTAGGGCCTTGAGGGGGTGAGAGCAGAGAAGGATGTGAGGGCTGAAATCCTGCAGCAATTTTACAATTGCTTTTTACAAATCATTCATTTCCAGATGATGAAAAACAACTTTGCAGACAAGGCAAGAACACCTGAAAAGGAATAAAAAGACACCTTCCCTACAAATTTGTCATCTTTTCATCTTTAATTGCCCTCATTACTGAAATTCAGAGAAACAGTAAGAACATGTAAAGGAGAAAATAAAGCATTTTAAACCCCTTCAACTAGCCCATTCATGATCAGAGAGAAAAATCACCTAATTTGGAATATATTTTTCTTTATTTTGAAATAAATTCATTAAGACATGAGTTCTAGAATCTACACTATTTCTGCTCACCCCCATGTCCACACAAACAGAGCCCCAAGCAAATAAATACTTTTCCTGTTTATGTAAAAAAATTATGCAGGATTTCCTGAGAACATGATTTTCAAATTAGAGACAAACCAAACTGAAGAGTATGTGTTTCCTTTACCACAGGAAATGTAGTGGATTTGGTTTTAAACTCAATTTATATATCAATTAAAAAGCTGGAAGTTCTTATCTGTGACTGAGTTGTGGCGACTTTTGAAAGTTGAGGAAAACAATGCTCTAACAAGAATTTAGCTGTTGAAAATATCTTTTAGAAATGTTAAATTTAATAACTCTCCAGTGCATGTCTGGGATTTCTTTGTAATCTTCTTGAGCAATGTGTAATATTTTGGCAAAATCCCAGACCGTCTCAGTTAGTAGTGGAAGAGAAAAGGAAAGGTTATTAAGTGAATTTGTTGTCTCTCTTTTTTATAAGTTTTAGAAACTTTAAACATAAAAGAAATCTTGCTTTACATTAACTTCACCCTGTTGCTGGATTCCAAAAATTTAGTGCAGATTTGCATGTGCTCCATATGTATCTTTCCAAATCTGCCTTACCTGCCCTAAGCAGTTACTGTGCATGTGCTGACCAGCTGTGAAGAAAGAGAGAGGGGGGAAGGGGAAAGGGGAAACAACTGAGCTGCAGACTTGGAAAGCCAAGAGCTGAATTTCCTGGCTTACCCTGTGGCCCACTTAATGTCTCCAGTCAGGTGACCAAAAGAGGCAAGTAAATTACACAGGAGCAGGCACTGGATGTCAAACAATAGATTATAGCCACACAATATTCAATTTCCTTTTCTAATCACTGTAGTCTCAATGTGCTTGAGTTACACCCTAGCTTGGCAAAATTCTATGGTTGCTTCTCCACACACTTGATTTCCAAGAGAACTGAGCATGATGTTGCAGTCCAAATACTCCTTCTTATTCTAGGAATTTAGTATTCTTAATTTTATTGACAGATTAATCTGAAAGGGCAATACTGGCATCAGAATGTTTCACTTACTACTAATGTGATTTAACGTGATACAGCTCAATGCAGTATGATATCAATTGATTAAATCCCAATTATGCAGCTGCATGAACAACAACCAAGAATTTGATTTCTTATAAAGTAAATTTTCTACATATAGTGAAGAGGCATTTGCAATCATTCCACTAGTTTTTAATACTTAACCTGCATTTGCAGCAAGATATGTTCTGTAAGTGAATATCAAATACTGGGCTCATGGATGTTACAAAATTAAAGAAAAAAATGCCTAGCTTCTCTGACTTTCTTCAGTTTTTAGTATTCATATTTGAAGAAAACAGAGAACTAGAATTATAAAAAGTAACTGCTGAAATTTTAGAACTCAAATGATCACTTCCAGCATCCCTTTTTCTCTCATACATTTTCATAATTATATTTTCTATCACTGGCTGATATTCATGAAGTATGGACTCAAAAATACCTTGAAAATAATGGTTATGATACAAATTACTGTTAAGCAGGAAAGCTTAGTCCAAATGGCATGCAGATATTCTTGTCTGTCATCCTTTTTCTGGTTACTTGCTTGAAGGGCATAGCTCTTACTTGGTATTTTAAAAGTCCTATCATATGCATTGGCAGTGTTTTAATTTCTTATTTGATGCTTCCCAGCTAGAGCAGATACTTAGCTCATCAGCTCGAAAAAGCAGCTGTCTGCAATATGGGTTCAGCTATTCCCCTATTCTGCTATACTTCAAATATTTTTTAAAAATGCTGTGCTAATCCCTCAACAATAAAAAAAGCAGCACTCTATTAATTCACATGTGGCAAACACAGCATCTGCCCTGCCTGAGCTGAAACACCCATCACGCCATTACTCAACCACCAACTGCTGCCAGTTCCACTGCAGCCACTTCCACAATGGTTTCAGAGACATTCAGTCTGCAGCGTTTCTAATTCTCATTACAACTCTTTTACATATATGATTTCAGACATTCTTGGAGTGCGACATCAGAACAACCACAGCGGATCTGAATAGCATTTTAAATTTAGCGGATACTAGGTTTGTCTCTTAGCAGCCTTACAGACGTTAAAGGTCTGCTTATTCCCTAAAAGACATGGGTGCAGAGCATGGAAGCAATGTTATCAGAAAGGGTTTTGGGGAAGGGATGTCAAAGGGAACATGTATTGATGGAATTACAGCAGATGGTACAGTGAATGATTACATTATGCCAAGCCGCATACTCGGAATCACTCAGATCTCCCAAAAATCATAAAGCTGGCTTAAAAGCCATGAGATGCACTAAAACAAAAACTATCAGCATTTTTCACTTTCAGTATTTTTGGAGCTTTGGGGAGAAGCTGCCTTTCCTTCCAAGTCCTGATGAGTTGATACATTTCTGATGAGTCTGGTGAGTCTTATATACATTACTAAAAAATGCCATTTGCATCCGGACAGTAAAGTCTTGCTAAATCAAGAACAGGGTCTACATTCCCTCAACAAACTGAAATCAAAGATTCAAAAACCAAATAACTGAGTAAGCTTTTATTAAAATGGAGGATAGACAAAGTCTAGCATACTGCCAAGTCAGCTTGGGTAATTATGCGAAGGAGTCAGCTGTCTTCCCTCTTTTTCCACCAAAGCAATTTTTGAAACTCATAATATCAGGGAAATTGGCACATTCATCAAGAGGATATTGTTTAAACTTCTGTTTCCAGGTGGAATTCTTAAACCATAGCACAGAAATTAATCAGCTGGTCTTACATGTCCTTGAAGCCGTAATAAACTTGCACTGTTAAAGGATTCAATTGGATTTGGGTGTCTATGATGCTGGGCACAGTAATCAACTTTGGTGACTAAGTTTGAGTGTCTAAGATGCTGGGCACAGTAATCAATGTCATCTGAAACTAACTCATTACCCTCTTGATTCCTATGAACATTCACAATCTCCAGGAGCAACCCATCTGCCTACTATTTACAGTGTGTAATATGTTACTATTTTAGTTACTTGGTATTTGCATTAAAAGAATACCTACTGACTCTATTCTGCACTACACAAACATATACTCAGTGAATTCATTAGCAAGGGTACAGTAACACACCAACATGGCAACATGCAATGAAATTTGAGCTAGATCATGAAAATGCTGTGTTGAGAGCATACTTCTGAAAACACAGTGTTTTCAAGTGCTCTGATAAAGCACTTGCTAAGATTTTTTTCTAGAATCCTTGCAGAAGAGTCTGAGGAAGCTACACACTATCATCTTGGGGACAGGAGATACTAGAGATTAGAAATGTGCGAACAACGTGATTGAATTAAAAAAATAATAAAATCAAGAAAATCATATGTCAGCACTTCCCTCCCAGAAGGACACACGTACATGGTTGCTTGCCACCAAGCAACCAGAGGAAGGGTAACAGCCAATATTGTCTTCCAAAGTTCAAATACATTGACTTAGGTGTCTGTCTCCGCACACCAAACTTCAGGGAAGGGCAGTACAATTTAAGTAAGACCACATGAGAAAACAAATTATCAACTGGTTGGATATCACCCAAAGGGGTTATGAACTATTTGTCAATGTGAAAAAATATTATCAACTATTTATGGATCATTTCAATTGTCTCATTAAAAGCACAGATATTGAGAGTGGAAAGGGTGTACATCAAACTTGAAGATCCACAAAACTAGAAGGAACTGAAAGTACTGGGCGGACTAGATAAAACTGAAAATATTTGCAGCTAACTGGGAGATGAAATCTGAAAGCAGAAGGTAAAATTCAACAATGAAAATTATCTGGGAGGTTCTACAATTAGGCATGAGTAATTCACTGACATGAATAATTTTCATGGAAGAGAAAAGGATCCAGAATATACATGTTTCACAAACTGAATACGAATTAAACAAAGGCTCCTTTACAACAGCAAGGTAATATTAAAGTGGCATTTTAGATCATCAGCAGAACCCACAGGATTCACAAAATTTTCTTTCTGTTGTACTTCAAGATGATGAAACTGGAACTGGAGTAGTGTCCGGCATTTGGTTCTGGCTGCCACAAAACTGTTGTGTTCCAAAAGGAAAGTACAGAGATTAACAGTAAATTCCCCTTAGAACACGTGATCTAAGGGGAAAGACTAAGCAAGCTGGGAGCATTTAGCCTAGAGAAGTCTCAAACATACCAGCCTATAAGATCATAAAAGACTCCTGGAAAGAGGAAGGAATATGTCTTCTCTATTAGAAAGCTTTTCTTAATGTCTGATCTGAATATTCCTAGCATATTGCCTTGTGTGCCACTGAGATAGTGAAGAGTGAAGCACTAGAATGAACTGCCTGAGGGGTTGTGGAGTCCAAGAATAACTCAGGCCAATATCTTTATACAATATTGTTAAAGATGATCCTACATAGAGAAGGGATAGCTGCACCCAAGACTGTTTATGCTTGTTGCCTGCTTGCAGCATTGAAACTAGCTCCTGTACATTGTACTGTTCAATGCAGTCACAGCCCGCAAGACATGAATAATCTCTTTTCAACATCCTATGAACAGCCTACTATTTAAATAGAGACCAAACAGGAGAAAAGTAGAAGGAATAGGTCAGGTCTTTAAAAGATGAGATAGGGACATGCAAAAGTGCCCTACTCAAATTCCAAAAACAGTACTCAAATCTCAAAGCATAGATAGGAATGTGATAAAAACACAGCAGCACAAATTCTGAAAATAACTCTGTTATTGGCTGCAATCTGGAACTGGTGATTTCAAGAAACTGCGCTACCTTGCATTAAAAATTGATTGGGAGCACTCTCCCAAAAATCAATGTCATATTAAAGAAAGTTGCAACCAAACCAGAAATAACACAGCTATTTTGCAAGGAAACATGGAACTACACTTCTTAGCTTCAGTCCAACATCTTGACTACAAATAATTTATTTTATCTTTTTTAATTTGACAACGGCTTATACGACTCAAGTTCGAAGAAGCTTGCACAAGATGCTTGCACAGGAAACCACTATAAAAACCACTGACATTCTCAGTTGCTTTCAGCACCTGGTACTTGAAAAAAGAAACTATTTGACTGTTTTCTCATCATCATTATTACTCAAAACTGTTAAATGGCAGGAAATAAATTACTTAAGAATCTCCGAGGGGTTTGAAAAGGTAACAGTGAAAAGACAGCATAATTATACAGGAGTGCTAAGAGGTTTCACTAATAACATTCTTTTAAATGAGCTACCTGATCAGACTCTTAATGCAAATATACATACTATTGCTGTCCTTGGCCTTCCTCATCATTCATGGATTAAATTCATCAGTAAACACTGAAGGTATTAAACAAATCTCAGATTGTTTCCTAATTTCAGCATTTATACTTCAGGCCTTTTATACTTCCCATTTGTCTCCCAACTTTGACAAAATGGCCAATGTCACCTGAGTATGTAAAAATGTGTAACATCAGAAAAAAAAGTGGAATCATAGAATTACTTCAAGACATTCAGTCCCATATTTAAAATCCTCAAATAAAATACTGTATGCTTGTACACAAAAGACGAAAAAATTATTCTTGGTTTTGTGGAAGTACTAAAATAAGACTTAGGGTCCATTGTTCGAAGTCTCAAGCCAAATTAAAATGCAGTCTCTGCCCCAATGAGCTAAGTTAATAACTTGTGTATATTACAAAAGCCTTTGTTGCATTGTTACAACTATTATTCATGGTCAAAACTCTCTAGACACTACCATAACACATATGCCAAAGACAAATTTGACAAGGTTAAAACTTGTCTCTGATTAGAAGAGATATATTAGAAGAGACTAACATCGGTATTTGTAATATTTTATATTCCTTGTCTTTATGTTAGGATTTAACTGTTACATAGATTCAGCTAATGTTTCTCTACTTGAATGAAGTCACATCAACTTCCTATTTGTCTATTATTATGGCCATTCCACATGAAGCACAACTAATAGTAACTGACAGGAAATTAAAAGATAACCTTTTATCTGCTTTTTATCTAGAAAAGAACAGCCTTTCCACTAAGATAATCTAACTTCTGCTCTTTACCCTGGTAGGTTTCTAAAAAATAAAATATAGAAAATATAAAATACAAAATATGAAACACAACTTGGGTCTTCCAAATTGTTACAACTTTTTGAAATCTCTAGCTTCATCTACCTAGAAACAGCCAGGAAGAGACAGATGACTAATGACGTAAAACTAACATGCCAAAAATTAAAAAGTTCACCAAACTACACAGGGACATCATCATTCAAAATGTGAGCACCCTCAACTTGCTGCAGCCGACATAAACCAAGATCACAGACTAGCAATTGCTTTGGCTTCTGCTACCTCAGAGGTCACTCCAGCAGAGTAACCTCACTTCTTCAGGCTTTACCAGATTTGGAGTCACCAGTGTAACTGATAAATAACAACTATTGTGCACAATGAACCATGGTGAAACAAAACAAAAAACATGAAATACAGACAAAGGAAGCCAATTGACAGTAAATCCAAAGGAAGCTGCAGCTGGTAAGCAATCAGCAAAGTTTAGGTGTAGAACTATATGCTGTTCTCCTGCCCTGGCAACAGAACGCTTTAGATGAAAGAGACACTACAAGGTGTTGCTGTTAAAAAGTTAAAGCATGTTATTCTTAGGTGCCTTAAACACATGTGAAACACATTCCTTGTGTTACTCAGAAACATGTAGAATCCACTTAAGACACTTAGTGGATCTGGACACACCACTTGAAGAGGTGATCAAAGTGGAAATCATATCAGAGGTAAAATCAAAAAAATACAAGAGGTTTAAAAAATATAACCTCAGGGGAAGTGTGAATGAACTGACTTCAAATAATCCCAGAATAAGAACACTGTAGATGTACATATATTTACCTATGTAAAAACTTGCTAGATACAACATGGTGATCAACCACCATAACACATCACTAACTGTATGAGCAAAAACCTATCCCTAAATCCAGATTCTATCTTCCTCACCTCACACTCAGTAGAGCTATTTCTTTTACCCCTATCAGTGGGCATGGAAAACTACATAAACAAGACTGTAGCACATACTGCAAAACTTCTGGTGAACAGAAATTAGAAAAAAACATCTGTATAAACTATCCTAGATATAAGTGAACAAAATTGAAGGTGTAGACTGGATAAAACTGGTTAAAGTTCACTTGGGGATACAGATGAAAGATCAATTTTTCTAGCTTAACTTGTATTAGAAGAGTAAATTCCAGACAGTGAGTACTGCACGTTTTAGGTGATGGTCTGGCAGTATGATTTTGTTAAAACAGATAACTACTTTAATTTTTTTTCTCTCACTTCCACCCTCATCCCTCTCAATACAACAGAATTACCACCTATTAAAATGTAAGGAAATCAAAAAATAATTTTGGTAATAATAGTGGTTTAATAATAGATAAAGCCTTAGATTACAATTTTTAAGGTTTCTTGCCATCAAATTTTATTAGTGAAAGCATTAATAAAAATATATGTGTTAACATCATGCAACATTATATCTGAATGTAACAAAGGGCACCAGAAACAACATTTAAAAGGACTGCATAGTTACAGCTTATATTCATAAGCAGATTTAGCATTTAAATCTTCAATACTTTCGAAAGACAACAGGACAGATACTTCTTAAGTTTCTAAGTAATTTTTGAAAATAGAATAGGAAGCCTCTCACTACCCTTCCCATTAAATTCTCAGGAGTAACAGTGTACTGGAGTACCACAGTTGTGATTCCAGCGGAAATGACCTTATTGTAGCAATAAGGCAATAATTTTCAAGAAAACAATATAGCCCATACCAAATTTATTTGCAGACATCAGTGCTTGGAAAGTAACTTAATGACCAGGTTTGATGACATGTCATCTCACTGTAAAAAGAAGGGATCATCCTGCAAAGTAGCAATCAGGTTATGCACCAAATATTTATGAAGCAGTGCTTAATATCAAATATCTCTAGAGATACCAAACAAGCTTCACAAACTCCTCTCACAGATTGACCTGGTCTGTGAACATCCTCACCACATAACACAAACTCTCCCATCAAAGGAATGAAAATAGATGTAGTTTATATAGCAACTCCATTCATTAAACTAGCTCTGGAGAGTCCTGTTTCAGAGTTCCATGGAGATAAAGCACAGACTTCAAACATATGCATTATATGTGAACAGAAATGCAATTCTCATGCTGGGAGAAAGAAGAATGTTGTGATAAGATGTGGGGAATGAGCCTTTCTTTAGGGAAATAAATGCTATGTGAAAATAAGTGGTTTACATTCTTGAGGACAATATGCAAAAGAGTGAAACAGCTTTGAACAGCTTTATGTTTCTGGTGGCAGATGGCTCCCTTTTGGCTGAACAGTGGTAAAGGTTCTTAATCTCAATTAAAAGGTGTCTATGAGTACAATGAACCTTCACATTGCTGAAAGAGAAGCATCACTCTATTAAAAGCAAGTCCGTAAGCAAGTGTTAATCCCCATGCAATGTAGCATTTATCATTTTTCATGCAAGTGCTCATTCCAAGGGGATTATCACTTCCCCATCTTGCCCTCTGGCTGACTACACAGGGCAGCGAAATTCTTTATTCCATATGGAAGGGAAAAGAGAGGTTGGAGGAAGCTGCGATCTCCAGCTTCCAGTTTCACTGCAGCTGCTCCAAGCTGAAAGTGGGAAAGAGCACAGGCCAATGTTGCAGCAGTTGTTCTTCAATGAGAGCATGAATGTGGCTTCCCAGAAGCTGTCTAGCAGTCCTAGTGTAGTAGGGCACATGCCCTACTACAGAGATGGGTGGAGGGAGGCAGGGGGTGACAGAGCTCTTTGCTAATATCAATCAGTACAGATCCTATCAGCCCACCCAACTGAATACTCAGACGCACTCCTGACCTGTCCACATACAGGGTATTTTATTTAAACTAGTTTAAAGTGATTCTAATTTAAGTCCCTCAGATACCTAAGCATAGCTGTGTGGCAAAAATATGTAAGGATATAAATCCACTTGTGTAAGTTTCTGAAATTTGAGTTCCCTTTCCTCACTAAATATGCACTTTTCTAAAGAACTGCACTTTAGTTATAGAGAGCTAAGAAGAGATCACATTTGGGGTGGAATTACATTAATCACACAAAATTTTTGTTTTCCTTTGGGGCATAATGCCCTGACCTCCATACTCATGTCTCTCCTTGCAGAGAGTTACCAACTAAATGCAGCTCACCTGGGTACTCTTATATAACACATCTACTCATGCAACAATGAATGCTACTGTAAGCAAAAATAGCCAAATTCAGGAGTTCTGGACTAAGTGGTGCGTCAAACCCATCACAGAGACAATCGTAATATTACTTTGTAGCATGCCACACATATATAAAGTCAAAAGCACTGAATATAGAAAAACAGCTAATAACGCTGGTAATTCGTATCCACCATCCTACATGGCTCTTCAGAAATAATGCTGTAACAAAAACTAGATTACATGAATGACATCTAGTGGACATACTTTTCCATAACAATCAACTTTTCCCAACCAAAACTGACACAAGCTTCACACAGTAAAAACAAGCACCTATTTATGTATATATGTATGATACTGATACACAGATTTCTGAGTTCTCTTTCAGTCTGTTTAAACATGTTTCAGCTTATGAGTGGTTGCATTGTATAGTAATACAATGAGTATGAAATATATGTTAAGAAAAGGAAAAGCAAATGTCGTTCTTCTGCCCTGGATCCAATAAATGGATTAGAAGAAAGCAGTGATCCACCTGCAGTCAATATCTTCTCAGATAGGCAGATCCCACAGATCCTACCTTCATCATTTTCCAACCAGCTACAAAGTGAAGAAGCCCTCTTCTGATCAGGGCTCTGTTAAACTGCACTTCCTAAGAACTAAATTTGACATGAATATACAAATCTGTACTATTCAGTAGCCTTGTAACATGTTTGCTGTAAAAAATACCAACAAGATCCCTCGCACCAGCAATGGGAAAAATGCAAAGGAATGTGGAGAAAACATTAACTTAAAAAAATTAACAGTATACATAACAGTATATTAAAAAATTAACAGTATACATAAAAGACAAATGTCCACCAATTTACACTGAACATGAGTACACCTGTATTCCTATCCTAGTTTAAATAGAGTTTTCCTCATTATCCACAGACAAGTGACAGATGAATAATATTAATGTACATTCAGTTTAAATGAGTGTGAATAAATATGTCAATACAAACACATATACAGGAACATATACAAGAATAGTCTGTGATATTTCCCAGGAGATCAAAAATAAGACAGTCTCACTTGTCAACTACCTCTCCTTAACAAGAATTGTGATTATTCATACCAATTTTGAAAATTCAAAGAGACATTTAAAAATATCTCACAAGCATTGCTTAAAATGAAAAAGTACAGAAGGATTTCCTTAACAAAAAACAAAACAAAACAAAAAAAACAGTGCACAGTGTTGGATTTTCAATTAAAAATGCATTTTATATTTCAGTCTGAAAATTCCCTGTGTACAGGTAGAAGCTGTCTGTGTGCTTACAAGGTCAGCTTCTTTAAAGTGCTGTCTCTGACAAGAGAGGATACATATGAATGAATTTATAACTACATCTCATATCATACACTGAGAGCATATCCAAAACTGCCCAAGGCAAATCTACTGAACTGGTTTCCAGACAGCTGCTCTGCCAGGAGAGAGGCTTGACAACCCACTGAAGGACAATCCCCACAAAATTATCAGTATAATGTTGTCGGGTTTGAATAACTAGAATTAATTACTCATAAATGAGCAGCTTTCTACAGAGATTGCCACAGATGATTACTATACTTTTTCAATTACTGAAATGGCAAGGAAAAAATATGTACTCCAGCACTTCTACCAAGCAGAGTGCCAACTCTAGTCCTCTATAATCACAATAAGACCAAAACATTTGTGCAGTCAGTGGTTAATCTCATCATACCATAGTAAGAAACTTCTGAAAAAAATCTAGAAAGGAAATCTACAAATAGAAACTTGTTCAAAGAAAAAAAGAAAGAGGAAATGTCCTGAAAATTATATTCCTGTTTTCTTGTTTTACAGAATCCATTATGACACAAGCTTTTCTGGTTTCACTCTTTCTTGTGCCTTGTAAGATAAAGACATAAAGGAAGCAGATAACTGAAAAACAAACCAACAGGTAATTAGATCAAGGCCACTAAAGTATTGGGTATCCATCATATGAGTAAAGACATTTATTGTGAGTATAGCCAAACAGTTCTTTGGAAATATTATCCATGTAGAGTGATAGAATATGCTTTGCTGCTTGAGAACACAAAGTTTCTATTCAGTTGATCTGTGAGTACATTTAATTTCCATGTTCAGTGGTATACATGCTTCATTGCTTAGAAGAAAAATATAGAAAAGTGGGCTGCCAAGGCAGTCTAAATAGTCCAGAGGAGTATTATGTAGATAATATTCACAGAGTAAGAAAGGTAACCTTGCATTGCCTGAATTTAAAACTTCCCCTTTCCCCTCAAAAAAATCTGTATTTTAATATATTTCCTGTGCATAAGTTCCATCTTTTCCTAGACTGGGCTGATACAGAGAAGAAAGATTTTCTTCCATTTTGAATTCACTTAAGGAGAGTCTCATGAACAAAACAAAACTTTGAAGATAATTAAAGTTATATCTTTTGTTGCTTTTGATTCCAAGATTCATTAACTGAAAAATATCCAACAAAACCACATAAAGACAGACAAGAAAATGAGTACATATCACCATTCTAGCATGGAATAAGCAGTTAGAAATTTCTAAATGATTGACATAATTCTGCTGTCCTCTTCAGTGAAAGAAAAAAAAAAAAAAAAAGGAGACTGAAGTTCTGAGAGATTCTCTAGAGCTGAGTTAGAAAAATTGGTGCACACTGTGCCTTTGTGTGAAAAGCATCTCTGCCAGATGAATCAGGTCAATAACTGAATTTCTCTGTTCCTGTGATGAGACACAAGTGACATGTGTGGGATTTTCTTTGTAAGACTCCTGGACAGTATGAAATTCTATAACCAAAAAGTATGAGATACAGATGATTAAAAATAATGCAGAGATACTTTATCTAAGACTGTACTCATCTTCCTAACATTTCATACCTTTCAATTCCTTGTGAGCTTATACTTTGATTTTCATAACACATTTCAACTGACTTTGACACCCAGATAATTTCTTCACATGAAGGAAATTTTATGCCTAGCAAAAGCAAAAGTTGGTACTTAAAGAATCTAAGTGATGCTCTAATACAAAAGATCATTAATGTTGGGTCTGATGAATTATTACAATACATAGGTAAGTCAACAGAAAAGGTAATTGGTTAAAATAATTTCTCATGTTTTTTTAAAATAATATCTCATGTTTTTAACTTCAATTTAGAATGGCTGTGCCCTTTGCACATTCTGAAAATGTAGTGAACTATACTTGAGAAAACCCTCTGAGTCTAAGGACCAAATCCAGAAGAAAAATAACATGGTATCCATTCGATATCTGCAAGAATTGGATTCTCAGGTTTTTAGACTTCCATCATTATGGCCTGAGAGGAAACAGCCCTATACCTTGTGCTGAAAGTTTGTCTCTGAAAGTAATGCCCAGTCACCCAGGATGTCTGACAGGAGGGTGACAAGCTGCCACATGAAACATCTTGTAAGCATGCCAGTTAGATACACATTTCCAGGAGAATGAATTCCAAGAGGGCCAACTGAAAGATGAAAATGTGAATATCCAGATCTCTTGCATGGTACAGGCAAGAGAACTACATTATTGAAAACCACTAGAACACGGGAAGACCTTATCAACCCAAGTGAAAGAAAGAAAGAACTTTACTTTTCAGCACAATTATGTAAACCGGATGTTTTTAAGCCCTGATTTCCTCTAGATAACCATGGAACAGCTGTTGCTAAACAAGGTGTCTCATTATAGAGACTGTTTGTAAAAAATTGTACTAATTATATTTAAGATACAGCCCAGAAGTCAAGGTTTGTGTTTTAACACTTGAAACCAAGCACACTGGAATCTGATTACATTAAGTATCACAGGAGTGACCTATTCAAGCTACATTGCTCTGATTAGACAGCAGATATGCTCAAAGTAGGGAATTTCTCATGAAGGTTTCAGGACTCAAAAAACTATTTCTGATTTTGGCTGATAAGAATCTAGAGTAATTCATCTTTGTGGCACATTGCAAATTTCACCTCCATTGAAAATCTTTGGTAAATCTTTACAGTTAGTTTTACAGGAACCCTGGGAGACATTACATCCTCAAAAGATGTTCAAATCCTTCCCTTTGGCTTCTGGAAATGAATACACAGAACTGAAAACTTAGACATTTCAGATGATCATGTCACAAAGTCAGCACATTGTCAGCAAATGAGAAAAACCTTATGAATATGAAAGCCCTTGCACACCAAACTTAACATCTCAGAGCAGACCAGAAGTAGATTTTCAAAGGTGTTAATAGTTTCAGGAAGGAGAAAACTCATCTTCCCGTTAATGCTTAATTCTTATTTTTTCAAATACAAAGGAAAACAATAAAGGTCGATCTAGAGAACACATTCAGGGATAAATTATGATGCTAGTGTTTCAGTCAAGAAGCAATAGGGAAATTCAGTGAAATAACAGAGATACAGTCAAAGGCAAATCTGACCTTGTAAATAGAAAAAAAATAGAAACATTTGCAAAGATATTTTGAACAAATTTATTCAGGTGAAGCTCAGTAAAATAAAAGCTACCATAGCATTCAATATAGAATACTTATTGTAATAATTGTAAGCAAAAAAACCCCAAAACTTTTTACACACATTTTTAGGATGCTCTTAACAGGGTTTTTTATTTTGGTCAGTACTCTAGTGTGATTCTGATCAAACATCTCTCACACTGAAAGATTATGTAAATTATCTTGATTTTGCCTTTTTAATATCTATAAGAGGATCTCATGTTTGCCCAATCCTCCATGATTTAACATAACCTGATGCTTTTTACAGGACTGCATACACTGTACCACTTCATAATTTATTACCTGTATAAAAACTCAAAATACAGCAAAAGAAAACAAAATAAAGGACATGTGAAAAAACAACAGTTTGCTACCACCTAATTCTTCTGAAATATATAGAAATTTTCAGAAATGTGTTTTTCATTTTTTGAGCAAATTATAGTTCACTTGCATAAAATATCTTGAAACAAAAAAAATATAAAAATTAGTGGTGTGACAGTCATTAGCTTAGTAAGCAAAAGACAGCATATTCAATAAGTGGAATGAAAGTCAGGTTTCAAAGATCTGTTCTGTATTACAAATATTACAAACGAGCTGTATGAGAAACTATAAAACTAGTACAATAGCAACAGTGAGGGTTAAGTCAAGTTTATGAAGAGCTTTGCAATCTAAGTATAGCTTAGGTTAGTAAAGGAAAAAAAAACCCTCTAAAACCCAAAATATTCTTATGGTTACAATCAGAATTGCAACCATACTAGCTGATGCAATGTTAAACCATAAACACATACACACCCATAAAAAATCCACCCTAATTATTGGTTTATGAACAAGAAAATTCAGATTAAAATTGTTTATAATATTGAGGTAATATTTCTAATACCTACTACAGAAACAGCGCACAGAAACACAGGAACCATAGTTTTATTAAGAGATATTTTTAAAAAAAAAAATTCTTTTCATAATGGCTAATCAAAATTAAATCAAAAACCAGCTAAAACAATCTCCTAAACCTAAAGAGCTGTCTATGAAAAAAGAAAAAAAGGATACTCAATGCTTTTCATTTTGACTGTGGAAAAACAAAGGCCAAAAGGACATAAAAGAGCACAAGTTTCAGTTACTCAGCCAAATGCCGTATGGTGAAGATAAAATGCTTTGTTTAGTCAGGTTTTTTGAGTTTGCTTATACAAACTTCAGATACTTCAGATCTGTTTTGTACTTTCAACATACTAAAGTTCAAAAGACTTGCACCAAAAGGTCACATCACAGCAACACAGCAGAGTGTAAATACAAAAAATTGTGTAATGTTTGGTTACACTGGGTCATGAGAGCCGGTTCTAGAAAACACACCCATACTGCTACACCAGTAGCACTGCAGACAAGAATACTGTAGGACTAAACTCATTCTTGCAGAAGGAGCCACAACACCTCCCCACTGGTCTGAGACAATCTGTCATTTGCTGTAGCTAATTCATAACAAGACCATGGATTATGCAATACAAGTATTGGGAAAAGTCTCGTAGATTAAGTAGACTTTGTCATTACAAACCCAGCTCATTTTGGTTTTAGATCTGAGGAGGTCTGGCTGTGACTAGCTAGTGAGAGAGTTCTGCATAATACTGGAAAATTTTTGCTTTGGATTTTATAGTCACTAGCAGACAATCTTTCAGTTATGATCACCATGATCTTCACCACTGGAAAGACTATATTTCCCTCACTTTCTCTAAAAATAAAGGAGAGGGTAAAGAAACTCAGCAGTGCTTGGGTGCAGTTCTCCCAGGCAAATGCTGGAAACTGCCCCTCTCAAGGGCTTAAAAGACTCTGGAAATAAATAAAGAAATACAGGCTCTGCCCAGCTAGATGCAAACATGACTACTTGATAAGAAATGCCAAAAATTATGAAAAAAAAGAATCAACTTTTTAAACTTAAATACAAATTAATAACCTCCATCTAAGAACATTGAACATCTAGATGATGAACAGCTAGAAAAGAACAAAGTTTTTGTTTGCTAGAAGAGTTTACCATACAGGTCAAAAGTAAGACAAAACTTGCAGTGAGATGATTTTTTTTCCCCTGTGTTTGTTTATATGATGAAGGTCATGTTATTTTAAGGAATGTCAACCCTTCATTAGATATAGCAGAGTATGAATTTTGCTGAGGAAATCTGAGTTCTGGTTAATTCCTTTTGTCAACCTGTTATCTCACTGAGGCAGTGATTTGTAGCAAAATCAATAGAAAATTACAAAGATGTAGCACTGCCAGATTATCTTGGCCATTTAGACTGCTCTTGAAGTCTCACAAGATAAAACCACCAAAATTCAGAGGGAAAAGATTGAAAGATCTCCATTTATAACTGGTATGGAATGGAAGTCAGGTAACCCTAAAAAAAAGCGTTTCTCTGTTAGGTGAAAACCAGTCAAGTCATCATTCTAGCTTTAAAGTCGTCCAGTTTCAGCAAACACCTTTGATCTATTTCAGTGTTCTGTTACTAATCTACTGCTGATGAAGAAATATGCAAAAATGCAGAGATGACAATGAACAACAGAACCTTGGCATACCTCAACACAGACACATTACAGACTACAGGTCATGGGAAAAGTCAGTTCTCAATCTCATAGTACACAAACTAATTAATTCCAAGGGGAAAAAACCTAATGTTTTCTGCTTACCTGATATGGAACAATACTCCCATGAGCAGTACCCCAGCGTTTCGCTTCAATTTTGCAATTAAGGTAATTAGCTGCTACATGAGTGAGACATGCAACCTGAAAATGGAAAAAAAGTATAGTATTCAGGAAAGCTGAAACTTCATTGACAGCTTCTCTGAAATTTCCTTCTATGTGCTTTAGATACATAAGTCAACATATTTATATCACAAAAGCATCCTTTAGATATTATACATTTTGTACACTTTTTTACTATGAGAAAAACTCAAGCTACAGCTATATCACAGAAGTGCTTAAGTACAACTCAACAAACTCAAAAATTAATAAGTTCCCTGTAACATCAGCAATGTTGGACATATGTACCATTTAACTAACCTGAGACATAAATAGTGTCACCCTAAATAGTTTGCAGAATGGTCAGCTGCAGCAGTGTCTTGTCCAAAGTCTAGTGGGAAGCATGATGGCTTTGTGGGATAGAACTCACCATTTCCTGACCCTCAATCCCATGCTTAAATCACAAAGATTTTTCCCTCAGTTACAAGATTATCTTTTAGTTTTCTCCTATGCTTCTCATTTTACATGTCCAAGCTATGGAAAATATTTCTGAATTCTTCAGCTCCCCACATGTTCTGTAATATTAATTAAGTCCTGAGCCTTGATAAATCATCTGTCATTAGAAGATAAGGAGAGATTTAGCAAGTTATTAGTCAGACAGAACTGGAAAAGTATTAACTTTTGGGAAAATACAGCACGCTAACTTAGGAACCAGGATGTGAGAGTTTTAATATATATTTTATAAGTATGATTACATCTTAGGGAAAAGAAATGAACATTTGTGATGCAGTAATGCATGAAAATCAATGGCTTTCTTATAACCCATAGCAGATTCTTAATTCTTTGAGGGAACACAGTGTGTGATGATATCTGAAGCCATGGAAAACAACAACAAATCATTACAGTTACCATGGAAGGTTATCCCTAATTCTTCAGACACAATGCATTTGTTTTATTCTGTTAACTAGCTGCACCAGTAAGTGCAAGTGGTTGCCTAAACAGTAGACCACATGAACAATTTTTTCCAAAAATATAGTTTTCTCCATATTTCTCCCATTAGATGGAAGAAATTTGCTTTGATGATCTAAGTATTTATACTATTTTTTACCTACTAGTCAGTCTAGTCTACAACAAAACTTGCAATTAATTCAGAGTCCACCATTCATATTCCAATATGTGAATTATATAAGAATTCCCAGGAAACAAAAGCCATTTAATTTTCTTCTTCTTTCTCCATATATTCTGAAAAGACAATGTGAATATGTCACTGTAGCATTTAAAGAAAATATTAAACTGTAAATCATGCATGCAGTGATTTAGTACAGCAGAAAACCTAAGAAAGTATACAGCAAATAAGAGTCCAGCTACTGACAAAAGTTGTATTTGTATATATTAAGTAGAAATACAAGTCCCTATTCCTGAGTACTGTTGGAAAACATTTTGTAGCTGGATTACAGGTCCAGCTTTTTATACCCCAGTGTCACTTCATTTGGCTAAAATATTGAACCATGTCTGTCCTTTGATCCCTAGGAAAATCTCAGCAGTTAAGGAAATGAACCAAAAGTATCTAGAAATATTTTTTTTTCCTAATTTGCAACTTTCCTCAGTAATATAGAATGAAACACACCATGATTATAGAGAGAGTTCACGAGTTACAAGAGTGTGTCATTCAGTAACACATAGCCTTGACCTATCACTTCTGTAATTTTTCAGTTTGCGATCACACTCCATAGTGATAATTTGTCTGCCACAGCAAATGGCTCTGCAGTGATGATGAAATATTATTCATTATATATTCTTCTGTATTTGTATGCAATACTACACAGCTGACATATTACACACAAATTTCACTGACAGGTAAGATGCATCCATTACAACTGGTTTTGAATTCTAAAGACCAAGAGTATGCATTTAACTTTCCACATTTTCCATACAGGAAATGTTAATTTAACTCTTTACAAACTTAACTCTGGGAAGGACATAGTGAATTAAAACCTAGTGAAACAGAAATCCCAAAATAATAATATTGAATGTAATCGAGCCAAGATCTCGTGCTATCCATTTGTTTCTACATTCTATGCTATAGAATTAGGGACTGGAGTTTGAGAAACAAAATTCTTCACAAAAAAAAACTTTTATAAAAATATATCTTCTTAACACAGTGTTGCAAATGGCTTCAGCTTCCTTGATGAGATGAGTGTAATATTTTCAGTAATGGAAAAAAACCACACATCTAGATTTCTCCAAAGCACTTGTCCACAGTACACTAAGAAAAATGGGGTTAAAACATAATGCTCACTAGATATTGACATTTCACCACTAAAGTACCTGCTTCACTCTTGTTTCAATAGCAAGAGACCGAAAATGCCAGGGAAGTCAGAGCTTAGTAAAGATGGCGATGCTGGAACTAACAATTGCTCAGACTATATCAAGGTCTCAATTCCACTTGCTACTTAGTGTGAAGAAGCTTATTATTGCTTTTCCAATAAATAATGAAGGAAAAAAAGCTTTTGGCTTCCTCTCACTACCATCTCTGATTTGGGTACCTTATTCATAGTCAAATTACCCAGACAAAATGAATTATTAGCAGTACCTGTAGCATCATCGCCTATTAGATCACAATAAAGTAAATATATTGGTGTTTTGTGTTTTACATAAAAATACACCATTGAGTGAACACTGTGGCCTTTTGCTACATTCACAATAACTTTCTGATGAGTTCAGCAAACTGAGAAGATGATTCTATTTCTATGGTCCCATGAAACTTGCCCAAGACTACTATGTCTTTCCCTTTTTCTCTCTTCCTGGCTCAGTTCACTCTCTTTGGTCTCTCCAAAGGTTTAGTCCCACTAAAAAGGCACTGAAAAAAAAACCTTTCAGCATATATAATTTATGTCATTAATAACACGAAGAATTGATCTACCTACATCTTACAGCTGTTAAGCAAACTGCTGAACTATAAGCATAAAAAAAGATATCCCAAATGAACACTTTTATAGACATTATATCCTTTAGAAAAAAATGTTTGTAACAATATAAGTCTACTTTTCCAAAGTCTCCTGTAATTCAAGACTCAGGACCTCACTGCTAGAGACACTTCTTGCAGTAAAAACATCTATAATACAATCAATCTCTCAAACTGGAGTTTGGGTACATCTGTGTGACATATTCAGCTAAGCATTTTTAAAATCTATACTTAAAACTGCTTTCCTGAAACCTTATAGACCCATTTCTTTTCTCCTTTAATTAAGAAATAATCCTTAAAAGTAACCTTTGAACTTACAACATTAAAGCAGATGTATTACAATCATACAGAGATCTCTGTATTCATTTGCTTGTAAGGACACATCTATGCACTGTAACTATGCATTATCAAATATCTACAGATAAGCATTTCTTTATTTCACATCAGTAAAGGGAACACATATTTCAACATTCCATTCTAATATTACTGTTGATGGCCAAATCCCATATTTGTGTTACAGACTTACTTAAATCAGAACAAAAAGAGACCTGCATTAACGTCTGAAAACTTATGCTCAGATTATGATGGAATCAGACGGATGGGAAACAAGATATTAAAAGCCACAAGGTCAGCAGACAAAGAAAAGAGACAGAATTTCAAAAGATTTTTTTTCAAGATAGCACATCAAACATAAGTTATTACAATGAGTCCGCTGAGTCAATCAATCATTTACATGCAATTTCAAGTGTATATGAATAACAAAAGAAGACAGGTAACTGGAAAGAGAAAAACATTTTAATTATATTCTTTACTTTCTTCTCCCTCCAATTTTATGTCTGCTGTCCTGCCATGTATCTTAACAATGCTTTGACTGTAAGCCAAGTTAATTTATTTCTGTCTCATTCTTTGCTTGCTTTTTCTTAAAGCGAGCATGTAGACTTATGAATTTTGAGACTCAAACATTTTACACTGGCATAGGTGACTTATTTTATGCTATTCTACAGAAGTAGCAACACAATTATTAATTTACAGCTTTGTAGGAAGAAAATCATTCTAGAAAATTGCATTGCCTTCTGTTGTGTAAAGGCTGACAAACTTCCTTTTACACCTTTTCCATACTTCTGGTGACATATTAAAAAAATCTGAACATAAGACCACAATCCACATTTAGTGCACAGTATTAAAGGTCTCTTAAAATCACTGATCCTATGCTAGTATTTACCTAATGACTGATTTTACTGGTTTATATTTTCCCTAAGTATTTTGACACTGATAATGTTTAAGTTTGAGTAATTTTGCTTTTGCAGTTAGTCCCTATCGTCCTTATGGAAGCAGCTTCCATGTACATGTGTATCAAGTGACTCTCAGCTCTTTGAGTCATTTTTGCATTATCCAAAAACCCAAAAACCCACATCAAAAACCAAAACCTCTATAACTACCAGGAAACCCCCACTCTTACAGCTAATTATGCAATTCCTAAGCATTGACCCAACTGTTTCAGGATGTGGCACTATACCACAATGAACAGCAGTGTTATATCAGTTTTTAGACGGAGAATTGTGTTTCAAACTCCTGCAAGAATGAACTGGGCAGCAGAAACCACAGCCTTGTGCAGAGGCAAGAGAACTGCCACAGTTCAAGGCAGCCCATCATGCAGCAGTCCAGCAGTAAACCACAGCAGTCCAAGTGCTATCAACAAACATCACCTGACATTTGGGCTTGTAAGAGCCACCCATCAAGTCTGAAATTGAGAGATCTGCAGGAGGTAAAAATCAGTTCAGAGTGGCATACACCTATAGGCAGGGCAGAATTCCCACTTACAAATACACAGCAAAGACATTGCCCACAAAGGAGCAAGATTATACTGCTTCATCTGTGGTGTCCCTGCATCAAGGCAGTAGGTCTGGCCTGCAAAAGTTAACTGGAAAAAGTAAAACTACTATCACGCAGGCCAAGGCTTAATACTATTACAGAGAATTTTAGAAGAATGTCTGTGGTCATGTTAGAACACTGTGCTCTGAGTAAAAAGTGTTTTCTACTCAGTGACACCGATTTCTCTTATTGCAAAACTCCAGGAAATTATCATGAATTCAGCCTTCACAAAAGAAAACTCCTGGCACTGAAGTATCCGCAAATGGCATAATCCTAGCCACAACTACAATCTTGTTAAGATAAAATCAAATCTTTAATGACAAATAACTATAATTTTAAAACAGGTCTCCTACAGTGTCCTGTTCTTGTACCTTCCAACCAGACACTTAGGCAGGTATCCAAATCTGTGACAGCAATCACATGCAGCACGGGGGATTTACTGATTCAAGTTAGCCACCTGACCAATGGCACACAGCAAATCACAGTGATAGCACAAAAGATGTGCTAGGAGGTGTTAATTGAATCAGAAACAATAAAAAACCCCCAAACCATGCAATAAGAAAATAATAGGTAATGTATTTGAATACCTTATCTAGAATATGAATTCTCAGAGGTTAAGATAGATAACAAAAGCAAAACAGACTTTAAAGGTACACAGTTGTGCAAATACTTTTTTTGACTGAAAATGATGTCTGATAACATCTTTTTGCTTTATTAAAAAAAAGTTTAGACTACATAAATAGAGAAACTAAGACATCTTCAAAAACATAATGCATTTACATCGCAGAGAACTGCTACATTCAGTGAAATGAAGTAAGAAAAAAGAACTGATCTACAAATTATTTTTAATGAGCTATTTAGAGCTCATAAAAGACCAGAATGAATGTTTCTGTGCTTCCCACAGCATCGAGATCAGCTCCTGATTAAGATTCATTTAGCATTAACAATAGCAAAGATTGATGCAACTAACAGATGTAGGACTTGTAATTTCAAAAGTATGTACTGTTCAGCACAGAGTTTCAAGAGTAAGTACATGTTAAATGGACTCCTAGTTCTCCTCAGTCTCCAATTAAATGGGCAAACAAACAAACAAACAAAAAATAAACTTCTACACACTCAGAGGAATTTTAGGTAGATGATCAAAAATAAAAATCTTGACCATTGAAGCTATTAACATTCTTGTCATTAAAGAGAAAAAGAAAACAAAAAAAAAATTAAATGAGCTCCCGTTGAAGAAAGACACATTCAAAAAGGAAGAATAAATTTCATTTTCTTGATTACAATAAAATGGTAGTCTTTATTTTTCTGAAAGTGTAAAGAAAGATCTACTTCAATCACTGAAAAAATCTTGATTCAGCTTCATATTTACAAAGGAACATCTCTAAGGAACCTGTTAGTTAAAAAAAGAAAACTATTAAGGAGAGTATTAGAGCTAAAAATACCGAGAACTCCAAAGTTAGCCTGTATACTCTGTGCAAAATCCAAAAACTGAAGGCACTAGGTTTCTCATAAAGAAAAAAAATGAAAAAAAATGAAAAAAAGAAAAAAAAAAAGAAAGAAAAAAAAAAGAAAAAAAGTCTATCAATGGATTTTCCCATAACATGATCCTGGAAACAGATGAATCATTTTTAAAGTAACTTTGAAAACAAAGCCCTTTTCTTTTCCATTACATGGAAAATCCAGCCAAAACAGTTAAAACTTTGGCAACGTTCTAACAAATGAAATCAGGTGTTGATAACAGATATATCAGACAACTTTAGCCATAAACTTCTACAATTATCTTCCTAAGACTTTATTCTCTCTGAAAAAAGATTATATATGCATTAAAATATTAAATGCATTGTGTTCTGTATTTCACAGCTTTGCTAAATCCAGGCAAAATTCAACTTACAAAAACTTTATTCTGCTACATTGTATACCGGTTTCACTGACACTCTAATACATTTTGTGTCTTGATTTTCTAGGGCTGAATGATGGTGATGATAGGGCTGAATATTCATGGGTAAGAATCAACAAGGCCAACAGGGCAGACATCCTGGTGGCACTCTTATAGACCACCCAACCAGGGAAAAGGGCAGATGGAATATTCTGTGAGTAGCTGGGAGAAGTCTCACAATTGCTATCCCTTGTTCTAATGAGGGACTTCCGCATACTAGATGTCTTGAAAATACAACACAGGTATAGTCTAGGTTAGCATAGTAATAGCCTAGGAGGTCTCTGGAGTGTGCATCACCCTGATGCACCTGGTGAGAGCCAACTAGGGAAAGGGCCCTCTGGACCTGTTGTTTGTGAACAGAGAGGGAATTCTGGGTGGGGGTGGAAGGCTGTCTTGAGTATAGGAGTCATGAAATGATAGAATTTTTAATTCTTGCAGAAGGAAGGAGAGGGCGGGCAGGAGAACCGTTACATTGGAATTCCAGAGGGAAGACTTAGGCCTGTTTAGAAGATTGGTTGAGAGAGTCTCTTGGGAAGAAGTCCTGTAAGACAAAGGAATCTAGGTAGGCTGCATATTCTACATGTAAGGAACACCTAAAGGTTCAGGCATAGGATCGTCATGCTGCACATGCCTGACAGCCAGGGGATCAGGCCCAGCCAGTATAGGTTTATAAAAGGCAGGTCCTACTTGACCAACCTGATCTTCTATGGCAAGGAAACTCAGCAGATGAGGGAAAAGCTGTGGCTGTTATCTACCTGTAAAACCTTTGACATTTTCTCACAACCTTCTTCTCATGGCTTGGATGGGTGCACTCTTTGCTGGATTAAAAAAAAAACTGTCTGGATAGCTGGGCCTGGAGAGTGGTCTGGCTGGTCACTGGTCCCCCAGGGCTCGGTGTTTGGGCCAGTTCTTTTTACCATCTTCAACAATACACTGGACAAGGGTACCGGATGCACCCTCTGTCAGCTTGCAGACAACATCAAGTTGGGCAGCTGTGATGATCCGCTGGAGAGTAGGAAGGCTCTGCAGAGGGACCTGGACAGGCTGGATCAATGGGCCAAAGACATTAGCAGGTTCAACAAGAAGTGCTGAATCCTGCACTTGGGTCACAACAACCCCAGGCAGCACCAGAGGCTGCAGGCAGACTGGCTGGAAAGCTGCCCAGCAGAAAAAGACCTGGGGGTGCAGATTGGCAGCAGCTGAACATGAACCAGTATGTGCCCAGGTGGCCAAGCAGGCCAATGGCATCCTGGCCTGGATCAAGAATAGTGTGGCCAACAGGACCAGGGCAGTGCTCTTCAATCAGAATCCAGTGCTCAGTTTTGAGCCCCTCACTACCAGAAAGATACCAGAGGTGCTGAAGCATGTCTGGAGAAGGGCAATGTAGCTGGTGAAGGATATGGAGCACAAGTCTTATAAGCAGCAGCTGTGGGAGATTTAATTGTTCAGACTGGAGAAAAGGAGGCTCAGAGATGACCCTTTTTCCTCTCTACAACTTCTTGAAAGGAGGCTGTAGTGAAGTGTGGGGGCCAGTGATAGGACAGTGATAGGACAAGAGGAAAAGGCCTCTAAACACAGGAGGTTTAGATTAGATAAGAGGAAACATTTTTTCACTGAAGAGGCATTCATTTTCACAGCCATTGAAACAAGCTGCCCAGGGAAGTGGTGGAGTCACTGTATCTGGGGGTATTTAAAAGTTGTGGCACTTAGGGGCATGCTTTAGGGTGGACTTGGTGTCAAGTGCTGAGTTACTTGATGATCTTAAAGTTCTTTTCCAACCTAAATGATTCTTTCCTATTCTAAAAATAGTAGCTATATTTGACAGCTGAGAATGGAAACATGAAAGCATAAAAATATGATAAAGACAAAAACATTTTGTTCATATAAAATTTAATTACTGGTGAAGACAGGCATCAGAATAACTATAACAATTTTTGTTCTTCTTAGCAATAGTGTAGTACCCAGAGACTCCAAATTGGATGCTATATACACTTTGTGAAGGATACTATTTTTTATTTAATCTGTAATAAGGATGTTTATCTATGGAAAGCTGTCAACATCCAAAACAAGGTGTATTAAGGCACTTTTCACTTTTGATCTTATGATAGGAACAGTGCCACTTACAATGAAAATATGCATACATCTAACCATTTACAGCACTCATTTTTTTGTTACCACATTTATCAGCATTAATATTTGCATGGAAAAAAAGAATCTTAGGTTTGTCTACTGACATTGTCATTTTCATTTTATCTGTAGTGAACAAATAGAAGAATAAAATATAATAGTAATTTCAACAGCTTGTGCTGCAGCAATGCAAACAGAAACAAGTCACACCTGTTTGGTTGTGTGAGAAATGTGCAAATGTCGTCTCCCTATTATCACAACGAAATCTCTCATTCATTACAGTATTACCTCAGCAGAGCAACAATGGCTTTAGTTCTAACACTGAAAATCTCCATTCACTGCCCATTAGTACTTAGGTGCTAATTCAGTACAGGGATGCCACAAGCAACAAATAGATGCAATTGAATGAAATGTCTGAAATAGGATGTTTTACAAGATTAATTTCTGTGCCTCTGCAGCATTAATAAATGCCCACAATGCTCTTTTGAGTATTTTAATGCTGCTCACATTGCAGATGTAGCTTATCTACTAAGCTGATACACAGCATGCAAGTCAGAGAAATGTGGTCCAAAGTTCTGTTTGACTTGAGTATTACCAATGAGTCTGGAGTCAAAATGTGGCACTTCTACACAATGCTTTTAAAGTAGTGGCAACACTGTAAATGATACCCTGAAGAAGGATGTTATTCTTTAATCAGTCTACAAAAATATTTAAGTAGTATCAAACCCAAAATGTTTTATCACAGAATAAAACAGAATAAAAGTAACTTCAAGTATATTTATTAGAGAAATGTAGTACTACCAAAATCATTCAAAGCAAGGAAAGGCATTTTTACAAATAACTGGACTCTGATTAGACGCCCACACTGATGGTCACGTTGATCCACCCCAGAGTAATGATGGAAGGGAAGGAACTTGTTAAACCACTCTCAATCCTCTACCACAGTCCTTGTTTACTGAAGAAGTTCCAGCTGACTGGAAATTAGCAAATGCAAAGCAAATTTACAAGAATTTTCTGAAGGATAATTCAGGGAGCTACAGGTCTGTCAGCCTGACCTCAGTTCTGACCAAGGTTAGGGAAGAGATCAGAGATCATCCAGAGTGCCATTACACATCACATGCAGGACAATCGAGGATCAAGCCCAGCCAACATGTATTTAGGAAAGGACATCATCAGTCCTGCTTGGTCAGCCTGACCTTCTTCTATGACCAAGTGACCCACTTAGTAAATGAGGGAAAGGATGTACTCTATCTAGACTTCAGTAAAGCATTTGACAGTCTCCCACATCCTCTAGCATCCTTCTAGAAAACCTGTGTGCTTGTGGATTGGATGGGTGAACACTGCAGTAGATAGAAACTGGGCTGGATGGCCAGGCCCAGAGAGTCGTGGTGAATGGAACTAAACCCACCTGGTGTTCCCCAGGGCTCAGTTTTGGGGCTGGTCCCTGTTTAACATCTTTTTTGATGATCCAGACCTGGAGATTCAGGGCACCCTCAGTAAATTTGCAGAAAATGCTAAGTTGGGTTGGAGCACTGATCTCTTCAAGACTAGGAAGGTTCTGCAGGGAAACCTGGACAGATTTGATCAGTGGGCTGAGGACAACATCATGAAGACAATGGGGAAGTGTTGGGTCCTGCACTCAAGTCCCAGCAGCCCCATGAAGCCTGACAAGCTTGGGGAGGGGTGGCTGAAGAGCTGGTCAGCAGAAAGAGACCGGGGGGGGGTGGGGGTGGGGGGGGGGGTGGGGTGCTCAGTATGAGCCAGCAGTGTGCCCAGGTGGCCAAGAAGGGCAATGGCATCCTGGCCTCTATGCAGAACAGTGTGGCCAGCAGGACCAGGGCAGTAATTCTGCACCTCCTGCACTCAGCACTGGTGAGGCCACACCTCGAGTACTGTGTTCAGTTCTGGGCCTCTCACTTCAGAAAGGTCACTGAGGTGCTGGAGTGTGGCCAAAGAAGGGCAACAAGGCTTGTGAAAGGTCTGGAAAATGTGTCTTATAAGGCATGGGTATGGGAGCTGGGGTTGTTTATTCTTGAGAAGAGGAGGCTCAGGAGGGACCTCACTGCTCTCTAGAACTACCTGAAAGGTGGTTGGAGTGAGATGAGGGCCAGTCTCTTCTACTGTGGCTTCAGCAAGAGGACCAGAGGACAGCCTTAAGACGAGACAAAGGAGATTCAGATACCAGGGGAAAAAAAAAATTCAGTGTTAGGGTGGTCAGGCATTGGAATAGGATGCCCAGGGTAGAGTCACCATCCCTGGAGATGTGTAAGAGGTGGCTGGATCTGGATGATGTGATTTAGTTGTTTAGGAGTTATAGTAGTAGTTCTGGGTTGACAACTGGACTTCATGATCTTAAGGGTCTCTTTAAACCTTGATGATTCTATGACTTTTAGACAGTTTAATGGATACCTGTTTTAGAAGTTTGAAACTAGAGTCTGAACACATTTTTTATAGCTTTCACTATAACAAAATAAGTAATAAATTATGACTTTTGGCCTAATTGGATGTCACTTCTCTAAAGAGTTTGCAGTCTGATTGATTAGCCAAAACCAATAGTGAATACAGAAATAATACTGTGCTGAATACAAAGAAAAATTCTGGCAGCAGGACTTCATCAGACCTAAGGAAGTAATTTTAAATGTGTTTCAGCATAATCCTTTACTTCACCTTTTTTTTTTTTTTTAAATAAATTATAATCTACAGAGAAATTTTAATGAGAGTTATCTGAAGTAATCAAACTAAACAGTCTTGAACCCTTAGCTAGAGTTCTATTGTCATACTCAAAAATGCCACACCTGTTAAGGTTTATTAGATTTCCAGAAGTTCAACAGCACATAAAAATCAGCTGTTTTGCTAACTTTATATTTTCCATAACATAAAACTAAAACCTCTTCCATCAAGTTACAAACTTTTTACTTGTTATCTACACAAATAAATGGAGCACAATGTGTTGAAAGGCTCTGTCCTAATTTGATGAACTTATAGAATGACTTCTGAAAACTTCTGAGTTTAGAGGGGTACGTAAGCTTTTGGGATACACGAAATATATTTATTCTGCTACTAGTTGCTTAAATCTTTCCCCTTTCTTTTCATTTACCCAGGTTATGCTGCTCCCAATACTCAGCATGATTCTGAAATCTGATCTGCTGGTAATAAACATCTTGATTCCATTTCTAAGATTACACCCTTATTTAAAGGTCATCTAAATTAAAAACTCATTAAAAGAAATGTCTTCCTTTGTCTTCAAACTCTCTCCCCTATCCACTCCAGGCAGCCATTTTAATTTTTTTTAGTAATAAAGGGGCATATTTTTTCTATCTCCTTTCTAGTCTTTCTCTAATTAATGACAGAGGCAGATCAACACAGGAAAATAAAGCTGCTACTCATTCAGGCTTGGTTTCTTTAGCACAAGAACAAAAAGACACAGGATTTACAGTTAGGTAGCATTTAAAGAAGAAATTCCCTAGCAATTTGAATATGTACTCTGTTTACAGAGTAAAGAAAAGTCTAAATAAAACCAAGATCCAGTTGGAGGATGTTCTACCAATGACTGCATAACTAATCATTAGAAATCATAACACACATTCCACAGAGGCCAATATTAAATTGAGTTACTGTCATGTGTGTATGGTCCTCTGGTCTATTCAATCAAATTCTGGCTGCTTAAAACCCAGAGGGAAAAGTTCTGTTCTTAGTTATACAGCTGTCCTCAATGGAAATTGTCAAGAATACAGGCCAAGAAGTGTTTAAAGTGCAGTATATGTTTAAAGAAATGTTCACATTAATTCAGATTTTGTTATTTTTCCATATGAGAGGTATATAGTGAAAAAGATGACATCTCCATACAGCACATGCTCAATTTTTTACTATGATGGAAATAAAGAATACTATGTTTTGCAAAGATGATGCTTTATAAGCTTGTAAAAAAACCACTTATTCAAACCATACCCAAAAACAAGACAACTGTGTAACAGTCCTCATAGCTGGCCTCCAAAATCACCAGAAGCAATAACCTCTAAAAAAGGTTCTTTTCTTTTGGTATTCAGTCAACTCATGATTCTCAGCAAGCGGAGAAGCAACAAGATAGAGACAAGACATCTGAGCAACATTCAAGTTCCAAGATTGATATTTCCACACAACTTACTGCTCAGGGATTCTATGATGCCATGTATGTCCTACAGGAAGTATGCAGCTGTTACCAGTTTCACCTATACTTAATAACTGCTAAAAAGACATGCCATGAAAGCCCTTAATAGATAGCACTGAAAGCACCTTGAATAGGCAAGACTTAAACAGAATCATCTTGGGAAAATGTGATGTAGAAACAAAAAACTAATAGCTTCTAACCCTCACTATTCCCTCAGTAAACTAACTGTTTAATTAAGCACAAAAATGAAATAAAGAAAATAATGTATACCAATTTTCTAGGTTTTTCTAGAGTCACTTCAATATTTTAAGAAGATTGAGTGTTTGCTACGGCAAATACAAACTAAAACACAGTAGCCAGAAGCAGAGAAGTGTCTGATGAACAATCATACAAAAAATATTAACCACATTATCCTGTCTGTGGAATCTAGGAAAAAATATACTTCAAAAATTGCAGAAATGTTAAATATAAAATAATTCTTGCAGATTTTTAATCCAAATGAAACCAACTTATTACAGTATTTGTTGGAGCCTGGTCGTAATTAAATACAGGAAGGATATTAAAACTTCCAAGAGATTTTTTTAAGCCACAACAGAAGAAAAGGCACAATTGCATAATTGGAACCAAATCCAAACCCCACTTCCTTCTTATTTATCAGTATCATCTAAAGGACACTATTTAGATGCTGAAAGGTCTGGAGCTTACAACTGTGAATCATCTAAAAGTCAAAAATTTCAAAGGAATCGTACGACATGGGTTAAAAGTTTATAGATGAGAGATATAGAAAGTTTCTGCTCACTGCAAAACCACATCCTAAGAATTACGATATCTCTTGTACAAAAAAATCCTAGAATCCTATTTTGTTGTGGGGAAAGAAATCCCCACATATTTAAAGAAATATTTAAAATATAGGATTTGAAAGAGAGATCCATATTTTAAGATATCCTAAAAATAATGTTTCTTCAGAGAATGGGATCTCACAGATCACAAATACAAAACTAACTTAACAGTGGGATAGTTCTTTAAAAAGTTTCAGATGAGTTTTGTTGGCAGTTGAATTCAGTTCAATACTTTGTTATTTGCATGTCTGTGCAGGAAATTTGTGTCAAAAGCATTCTCCAGCCCTCCCCTCCACAAAAAACAGAACAAAAGAAAAAAACCAAACAAACAACAGCAAGCAAACAAACAAATAAATAAATGTGTATATATATGTATATATAAATCCCCTTGCATTTCTACAAGGCATACAGAAAAGTGATAGCACAGACAGAGATGGACATTTAAATGTTAAGGTTTCTCCTGTAAAATAAACCAACCAGTTTTTTTCAAGATTTTCTAATTACCTGAGTGACTTAACCCCTGGGGTTTTTATTCCTTTCTGACAGTCAGTCATCAACACTGAACAATGAAGACATATGGCCAGGTTCACAATTTTAGGTTCAGACAAAGGGATGAAGGAAAGATCCAAGCACACTGCTATATTATGCTGGCAAAACCAAGAAGTTTCATATAAGACCCTGCTGTCACAACACTATAAATAGGATGGTTCAGTACACGTAGAAGATTCCTTTTTTTCTCATTAAAAAATACTACACTTCAGCAAAACTCATGCTGAAGGATAAGTTATCACAATGCGTCTGTTTCACCTCTAGTTCCTACCATTAATCAACACCAACAAGTACCAAATAAATGGAAAGTCTAAAACTTTAGGTTCCTTATTTTTTTGGCAGCATCCATGAGAAATATCAGAAAGTTCTTCTTTTTAAACATTCATCACATGAGGAAAAGATAGCTTTAGATACCTAGTTGGGTACATCAAAATCTCTTTAGAAACATGTCTCTTTAAAGACCCTAATCATATCACAGTAATTGTCTAACTTCCTTTAAAAAAACTCATTACTATCAGAAGTATTGCAAGAATAATTTATTTATTTACATTAATTTTCAGATTTGATAAAATACTGAATAATAATCAAGACTTCATTTAAAAAAAAAAAAACAAAAATAAAACAGTGGAACAAGGAATTAAACACACACACCCCTCCCAGAATTACTCTGGAAATTAATAAGAATTATCAGAAGTATTTTTTTAAAATTAAAAATTAAACATCAAGGAGCAGCTGCCATAATATATAACACTACAGTACCTTAAACATAAAGTCCCCCTACATCCATATATATACAAAATATTTAATAAACATTTTTTTCTAAACATTTTTCCAAGATACAACATTTGCAAATACATTTAAGTATAATTAAGTCCAATTCTTACAAACATTTGCTCCAAAACAAATGAAAAGTTCTTTATTGATTTAAGCAAGGATTTCCCCTCCTTTCTGATTTCAGTAGTTATTCAGACAAAAGCAGGAGGCACTAAAACCAGAGCAACCTCAATCATTAGTCTCAATCATTGTTATCATACAATGATATAGGTGTCCAACCTCTTGCTCACACCTGGGCCAACTTTTAGCACAACAGGCACTGTAATTTCTCAGCTGTACTGACAAATACAATGTGAAGAAAAATACAATTGAATAAAGATGAAAACAATGGAGCACTGTAGCTGCTTTAATTATGACTGCATACAATTTTGACATACATTCTAAAACAAACAAAAATTCCTCTGCATCATGTGCCTGGTTGGTACCAGCAAGTGCCTGCATCAGCAAAACAATGTATCATCTGATCATATACAGCTCATATCAACGTCACTTGCTTTTTAAAAATTGTTTTAAGAAATCATTATTTTAATTATTTTAATTATAACTTAAAAATTATTATTCATTATAAATCACCAATGTTCTTCAAACATTCAAAGAAGAGTTCAAATTCTCATTATTTGTAGTATATGCTATATCTTTCATGATCAAAACAACTTTGCCTTTAATGCCTAGGAAAAATGCTGCATCTTCAAGCTTACTTCCTTCTTTAACTCCCGGAGCCTGGGAAGGAAGGCAGACCTCCTGGATTACATTACTTTGAAACTTGGGTGATCCTTTAATACTCCAGGTGATTTTGCACAAGTTACTCAGTCCCTCTAGAAGTAACGTTCCCCAGTGCCAAAGCCTTCCTTTCAACATTGCTTTCACCACCTAGGCTTGTCTGTATCCAATTACTCACTACAACTGTTACAATCTCAGTGATATGATAAACCTTGATTAACCTGTGTTTCCAAAGAACATGGCAGCCCTTTGCAAAAAGTGAAAACCAAACTTACTTCAATAGCAACAATAACCATGTCACATGAAATGGTCACTACCAGAGTGGCAGATCAAGAGAATATTATTATGACAAGAGAATAATATTATTATTGTTGTCATTAGTTATACTAAGTAATGCACATTAATTGATATGCAAATGGTATTCTTAGGTTCAAACATCTACACAAGAAAAAGCAATATTTTTACAACTCCTACCTGAGTTGACAAGAGATTGCAGTCAATGTGTAGTCCTTTCCCCGTCTTATACCTCTGAAGTAAACCAGCCATAATTGCTCCATATGTAAACAACCCAGTAGCAAGGTCTGTCATTGCTACTCCTGGTCTAACTGGCTCACCATCCTAAAGAAAAAAAAAACACCCCAAAATGAAACAAGACAAACAAAACAATAAACAAAGAAAAAATTAAAGCAGGAAAACAAGCAGAGACAACACAATGGTGCAGGGGCTTGGATCTTATTGGCATGACGGAGACATGGTGGGATGACTCCAGTGACTGGAGCGTTGGAATGGAGGGATACAGGCTCTTTAGGAAAGACAGGCAAAGGAGACAAGGAGGCAGTGTTTCCCTCTGTCAGTGACCAGCTGGAGCACATAGAGTTTCACTGGGGATGGATGAAGAGCTGAGAGCACAGGGAGGGCAATTGCAGGTAACATTATCATCCTGCTACACCCATCCAGGGAGATGGAGTGGATGGGGCCCTCAACAGAGAGATCACAGTTGCCTCACATTCACAAGCCCTGGTCCTCATGGCGGCTTCAACCACCCCAATATCTGTTTGAGAGACAACAACATAGAACCACATGCTGTAGGAAATGATCAGGTCCGAGACCATCTAGGGAACCTGAACGTGCATAAGCCCACTGGACTTGATGACATACATCTGCAGGACCCAAGGGATTTGGCAGTGGGAATGGCTAAGCCACTATCCATCATATTTGAGAAGTCATGGTAGTGCCAGGAAGTTCCCATTGACTGGAAAAAGGGAAACATAACCCCCATATTTAAAAAGGGTAGAAAAGAAGATCCAGGGGACTATGGGCCCACCAGTCTCCTCTTCCTATCCAGAAGGATAATGGAGCAGATTCTCCTGGAAGCTATGCCAAGGCACATGAAAAATAGGCAGGTGACTTGTGACAGCCAACACAGCTTCACTATGGGCAAATTGTGCCTGACAAATTTAGTGGCCTTCTATGATTACAGCATTACAGCAGTAGTAGAGCTGGGAAGGGTGACTAATGTCATCTACTTGGACTTGAGCAAAGCTTTTGACACTGTCCCACATGACATGCTTGTCTCTAAACTGGCCACTTGGTAGAGAAGGAATTGGTTGGATGGTTGCACTCAGTTGGAGGTAGTGCAAGAAATTAGTATCTTTGACTGAACTGATGTAAAAAACTACCACTGAAAACCAGGTATTCTTGCAGCATGTACACAAAACTACCACTTTGTGATGCCACATACTGCAAATCATGAAGGATTTATTACGCAACTTTTTTTCCCTGATAACATAATGCTTCAACTCAGCAGTGCAAAAATAAAAGAGAAAATGTTAGAGACAAGTGAAGCTAGTGAAGACTGAATTTTATGTCTAGAAGCCAAAGGCCCAAACAATTTCTACAGTACGCTGACACAGATGCCTGTCTGTTTAAAAGGCAGAGCCGTATTACTTCATTCTTCTCACTCCCTTTCTCTCCCTCCTCCTCTTCAGTCCCTCCCCAAGTCAAAGCTCAGTTTTGTATTTTCCATTATACACACTCCAGACTTCTAATAACAAAAGAAAAACAAATTTTTGTCTACACATGTAAATATTACACATGCAAACACATGCAAATTCATGACCTTCCAACTGAAGTATTTGAAAAGGTGTTTGTTCAAATATCCTTTTCTTGTATGTCATCCCTTTTCTAGCATCAAGGGAAGAATCTTCATGTTAACATCATGTCTTTCAGAAATTCTGTAATCATTGGCATGATATATGTCCCCTCTGAAATCAGTGGCGAAATTAATTTCTAATTTCAGCCCAGGTAGGCTTTTATCATAGTGCATCTTCTGAAATATTCTCCATTTCCTACTCTGAAAAGTTTGAGGTCAGGTGATCAGATTATCACAGCAGTTCCTTATTTTGAAGTCCTATTTTTTGTTTGCTTTTTGGGGTTTTTTAAGTTTATAAACCTTGAAGAAAAGCAGCAGTGCAAAGCTAATGAGACTTCCAGAGTTCTGGCACCCAAGTAAGCCTATCACAAGACAACTTAAAATCATTATAATTGATAAATAATAACTGCCAATAAAGTCTAAACTGCTAAGTGGAATTACTGTTTTATTATTTATTTATTATTACACTGCTAAGTGTAATAATAACATTCTAAATAAGACTGTAAGAATTGTTTTCTGATAATTATTTTAAGAGTGTCTTGGCTTCATGTAAGAAAATATTTACCATCATTTTCCTTTGCACTCCAATAGGATTTACACAAACCTGCTATCAAGTCATGTATGTTATTATGTTTTTCTTTTAAAATTTGTATTTTATTATCAGTTGCATTAATAGAGCAATTCTGAAATAAAAGACAGTAAGACAATATTTTCTACATATGATGGAAAAGACTTCTATTTTATTCATATTATGAAATTGACTAAAAATTACAAAATCTGTATAAAATATAAAAAAAAAATTAAAAAATTACTGTTGTTCAAACCACAGTAAGGATTAGTCTGTGACTATCTATAGCCTAGATATCCATGGGATGATATATAAACTACACAATATTAAGGTGAACACTGTTTTAGGAGGTAGTACTTTCTTGGAGAATCTCTTATTTCTTCCTTCTTGAGACTCTACACTAAGCTATTTCAGCTTCCCAATAGAAAACACAACTCAGAGGTTCCAGCTATTTACCACTCTCATTATACCCAACTCCAGGAAACAACAGGAAAGTTTGTTCTTCACTTTTATATGCAAAGGCCTACCAAGAACACTAATTAGCCCATGAGAAGGTTTTTGCTCCTCAGAGCTACCACAGAGAAATAAAAACAAACAAACAAATCCAAACAAACAAAAAAACCCACACAGCAAAAAAACACAGATACAAAAACACCCAACCAAACCCCAAAAAATTAACTCATTATCTGCTGCAAGTAATCAATTCATTAAATTGTTATTTTAACCACTTCATTACATTCACTGGGTTGAGAAGAAACCAAAAAGACTTGAGATGTGCTGCAACATTCTTAGTTTGAAAACTTTTTCCACTGTTTTCAGTGTCATTAATTTTTCTCTTGAAGAAGAGCATTAAATTTTGAAGATGGAGAAATTTGGATTATTTTAATATGTGGTTATATATGAATTCTAAAACCTTTCTCATCAAGTACTGAACTACCTAATGTTTAAAAGCAAACACTTCCTTTGTCTCAGTAAAAAGTTCACCTTTATTTCTAATATACTTTCACAATTTCCCCTTACAGAACACTCCTACAAACTACTAGCACTATAGTGCTATACTATTTTTAACATGCTGGCTTTGCTTTATCCTAACACTCCACAACCTATAATTCTGAACCAGTCCACACAATTTCTAGCCATCCTTGGTCTTTCTACCATGACCCATGAGTAGCTGTCAGGTCTCACCATTTAATCATCTTTAATCAGCTCCTGTGCCATAAAACCAGTCTTTCTGTGGTAGGATCCACATGTGAAATGGATTCATCCAGGCTTTTATCACTATCCTGCAGAACAAGAGATGTGAAGCTGCTTTACTTGAAGGATAAATCTATGCACACATAGAAACACCTTGATTTTGACAGAGCTTCTGCCAGCACAGAAGTACTTTTGTGTAGCTAGCATTATACCAGTTACCTGGGCAAAGTAAGTACACAGTGTCTTTTATTCAAGCAAGTTATTTCAAACGGGACAAGCACCACCAGCCCTGCCAGACAATAGTGATATTATTGTTCTGGTAGGAAGACCAAATGTAGCCCTATCCAGGGAGAATGTGTCTTAAGCAAACAAACCTGCCATCCAGCCTCAAGGGCTGGCTTGAGCCCTAAATCAGGTGCAGCATCAGGACTTGCCCTTTCCTCATTTGAAATGATAAATATTCATACCAGCAAAGCACAGCTTTTGTTTTTAAATCACTGTGCTATTGCTCAACCTTATAGTTTACACTTTTATTCCTAATTTTTGCTGTTTGCTAAATTCCTTACAATTTGTCAACATATTCTGGCCCAGATATAGCCACAACATGTGTTAGAAGCCTCCTTTCCTGAATTGGTTTTTTTTTTCCCTTTGACATAATTTCTCTTCCCAAAATTACATCAATAATACAAAAATCATCCATTTAAAATGAAAACTGTTTTGAAATGACATGCTTAATAAAAGCATTCTAAGTCCAGTAGTCCTTACAGATGTGAAATAATTGCTGAAGCTAATATGAACCAGCAATGGCTGTATTTTTCAACAGCTCTGAGCTATATACATGTGGATCCTTTTGTAACAGTTTGGTACTAAACCTAAGAATGGCTTCTCTAGATTGCAGATTAAATGGTAAACAAAATTTGTATTTTTTTTTTAAATGTAAAATAAATTTGGTTTTCCACAAGAAAGAATACACCACCATTAAAGATATTTCAAATATTGAAGACCACGTGTAATATTCCACAAGGAGGTGGAAGGGAACTTGTAATCAAATTGGACTTTATTTAATTAATTTCAAGTTATTGCCTTGATGAGTCATAGAAATTTTCATCAAAGGGATATTCATCTGGCACTGATGTATCTAAATATATTAAGTAAAAGCTTTCTGTTCATCAATTATGAAACTTGAAAGTGCTGTTTAACCAGGAAGTATCTATAAATTACATTGTCCAGGACAATAAAACTGTCATCAGTGCAAACTTTGTCCTTTAGCATCTTTTAATTTATGTAAAGAAAACCTGAACATGCCCTGAAGCAACTACTTTCATTCAAAATGGGTTTATGTTAGCGATTTACACAAAACAGATTCCCCGCATAAATACATTAAGATTTTCAAATTTCACAGGTGTGATACACTTCTATTACAGAAATAATCAAGTACATTTTCAAGGCCTTGAATCACATGCAGGTTTCTGTATGATTTAAAGATGATTTAAAGACACTTGGGTTTATACAATCAGCAAAAACAACACTAGCACAAATGCAGTTGTTTGTGCCAGTAATTTTGCAATATTTCAGAAGTTATAGCTTGATTTCAAGGTTCAGAATATCACTCAGAAAAATTTTAAAGTTATTACCATTAAGTGATACCAGGAAAAATAAAAGAGGAAAAAAAAGCAAACTTGTTTTTTGTTTTTATAGGTAGGAATATGTACTGCTATTGGATTGTACATTTTTGTATATATCAGATGCAGGACAAAATATTAGTACCCTATTATTAAAATGCTTTATAAAGAACCATAAATATGCATACCTCAATATAAATATGTATACCTCAACATTAATCATCTCAGCCATGTATGCAGATGCTTTTTTTGCTGCTGCTCAGATTCATTACAATTTGTCTGCCGCATAAGCTGATGCCTCTAAGACCATCCTGCAACAACATTCAATGGTTTGTTTACCAAAGGGATGTTTCCAAAGAGCACTGTTGCACTGATGATGTTATGGTGATTATCTATAGCTACTGCAATTAAATACAAAACCAACACCATGTGTTATAACTTGTCCTTTTTTTCTTTTCATTTCCAGTTTATGAGTGGCCTTTTCTATTTTATTCTAAAAAAAGAAAATCAGACCCTAGCCTACACATTCAAATGAACTTACTATTTTTAGCACATTTATTCCACACAATCTAGTCAACAAAAAACAGCATGAAATAATAAGATTTTTTTTAGTTTTGGCCACTCTTCAACATGTTGACTGAAACAAGGCTTTCTACTTTTGTTCAGACCTAGTTTTTGAAATTTTAAACACAATTCTGTCACATGAACATAAATGTAAAAAAGTGGAAGATTCTACTATTAACATTTTGCTATTTTGAAGCAACTTTCAAACAAGCATACACTGTGATTTTATAGCCACTTGGGTAAGTTTTCACTACGACAACAAAAACCACATTTGTTTCTTTGGAGTCATTGACTGCTTAAGTCTTTGAAACAATACTGTCGCTCTATACATCAAAAAATTATTTCAAGAAACTGAGGAAATACTACATAAACAACTTCAAGAAAAGAAAAAACAGGGAAATTTTAGCACGCTTATTTTAATCAGGTGAAACAGTGACTAAGTTTGAATGAATTGTTAGAAGCCCCCAGTGAACAGACCAAGCTGTTACTGACAATGACTAAATGATTCCTATGATTACATTACCTCAAGTCATGGTGAGGTGATGTGAACATCTGGCTTTCCAGTGTAGATCTTAACACAATCTTTTAATAAAATCCATCTTCATAAGAGCCACTGAGGACTATTACTTTCATAATATAACTTGCATGCAATTATTCAGTATAACTGTTATTTATTCTGGCACTCACATATCATTGAAAAGCTGTACAAAAGTCCTGTGGTTTTCAATCTTTCTATCTACTTTCCTTTATTCATGTTGTACCAACAACATCTGCCCCCTCCTAACAGTTTTTATAACCTTTTAATTTTGATTGGTATGTTTTGAGGTGTGCATGAAGTTTCTGGTGTTGTGTTGGAAGTATTAACCCCCATGCTACAGACACAATGTTAAATTTACTTACACTACAGTTACTGTGATCAGTCATTGCGAAGTGCATATGTGCATTATACATTTGAAGGGAAGTGCCTGTAAGGACTGCACTCAATTTCACGTCTTCTCATGTTCTGAGATGGGACATCCTAGGAGTATGTACCAATAACACAGCAGAAATTGGCAGTGTCAGGAAACTAGGCACAAGATGTTTCAGCTTACTCAGTCCAAAAATGCTTGATTTTGGCTTTTTTCCCTGATAAAAAGGACAACTCTGGTAATGATAGCTGCCAGAAGTACAAATTTCTGATGTTTGCCATTGTTCCCAGTAGAAAACAAGTCTATTGGCAGAATACCAACCATACAATAGAGCTGTGTCCAGATCATATGTGGTTAGCTTTCAACAACCTACTCAAACATGAAAAGCTGACAGCACAAAAACTTTATGAATGCCTTGTTTATCTAGAACATGCAAGTATTGTACTCACAAGATCTGCACTACTGCTTCCAGAGTACCAGGAGAACCACCACAGAGCAGTATCTAGCATTTATAATGCATAGAACAGACTTGTAGCACCACCTCACTTGAAAAGGGACATTTGGGGACCACATTACCGGCTCCTGTAGGTGATTCAAGACAGCTTAATTAAATGCTTATTTGACCAGCATTTTTCTGAGGTGAAGACACATGTTCTGTGTACCTCTAGAATCCAGAAACTAAACTACTGTTATGCTTCCTGCACTGCCAGAACTACCAAAGATTTTGGGTGTCAGTAGGAATAGGCAGCACGTAAAGCTTTTCCAGAAATGCATGGCATCTGTCTGCCTATTTGCAGGCAGAATAAATGAAAAACACCCAGCTTTTTTCAGATTTATCTAGATAGCTTCACAGTTCCTGCTTTTACAAAGGGAATATCAATATCCAAGCATCAGTCAGACCTCACACTCATAAGTATGGTTCTATCATCCAACTGTCAATGATGTGTCTACTACAGCTCTCGAAGTGACTAGGAGTGGCTATTAACAGGTTAGCATACATTGCAAATTTATTCACAGGAGACTTAGGATTTTTCTTTTTTTCTTTAATTTTCTGTTTCTTGAGCCTTTTTCTTTACATGCCTGGAGTGAGACACCTGAAGTATATAAGTACTATTATTTTCTTAGATTCCCAGAGATGAGACCTCTTGCTGGACTCAGGAGGGTTTGCATAACAGATGTGTTAGCACAGGTTGACTTGTTTCATGCAGCAGCCAGTTTTGGTATGCAGCACAAAGATCCTATAAAATTTGTAAGTTGTGCACTATACCTCATGCCCTGTGATATGCATGAGACCAGAAACAGCAGCAGCAATGGAGTCATATCCACCTCTCTGAACCACTGGACCAGTCTGACCATAACCTAAAAGAGAAACAGAACAGTTAGTAATTCAAGCAAGGACAATTACAACGTAAACAATTATTGCTCCTCAGCTTTTGTTAACAAGCTGTCCAGATTGTACAACCAATGAATGCTGTTGTATTCTATTTAGTCCTGCACATTTTTAAAGTAAAGTTGGATTTATCCTCTGTGGGTTGAGAATGTGTTTGATCTTAATTCTAGACAGACTTGTATCCCTGCTATGTTTCATTCCTTTGGGATAAAATTTCCTTTTTAATTCACTGTGTCAGCTGAGGTTGGACTCAGATGTTATTTCAGAGAATCTACAGTATCTCTACAGACCTACAATTGCTGTCCAACAGCACCCATCTTGCCTGTGTTATCTACACTCGGCTGTAAGGATACCTTGAATACCCCAAATGATACTAAAATCATGACACTATGGTTTAGACACATGTATTACTCCCCACCTCATTTCTGTTACTTTATTCTGTATCTAAACAGAGTTACCTTCAAAATAAAACATTGTTTACAAGAGATGGCAAGGCTTCAGCAAGTACATACAATCTGTTTGCCGAGAGTTAGCACCAACAAAATCCAAAATACTGAGAATTTTTACTGATCTACCTAAATACAGTTTTGTTCAGCTGTATAATTAACTTAAAATAAACAGCTGTAGCTAGAAGGATGCTGTCTTACTTTTCTTTGCTATAGTAATCATGTTCTTCCAACAACAACCACAAAATCTTCCAATTGAGGACGTCTTGCAGAAGCAGCTGAGGAGGTCACTGGAACCAGTGACCACCATCATAGAGGGTAGAAGTCAACAGGGAAGGAGCAACATATTTGATTGATAGTTTCTACTAGTTCTAATAATGGCAGAGCCCTCAATAATCAGATTTAATCATTTGTCCTCCTCAAAAGAGGAAGCACATTTGAAGCTATTTTAATGCTTTCTTTTCTGATACCTCTAAGAGAAATCCCTTGGAGCAGTTAGAAGATATTTGTCACAGACAAATAACTGTAGTTTTAAAGCAACATTTCTGTTTAATTCTTACCTGTGAGGACAATATTAGAATTACATTATATCAACATATACTGCAAGGCAAAAATTCCTGAGTGTCCTAAATTTCTTTTCATAATTTGCCTGGAAAAATCTTCTCCATATACAGGCAGTCTGTTCAGTAGACATGACAGTCTAAACATTGGCTTTGTGAATTAAAGCAGACAATTAAAAATCATTTTTCATTGAGGTAATCTACCTCAGTTCCTCCACTTGGGTTGATGCTGTTATGTGCATAATTCATAAATCACTCCTAATGCATAATATGAGAAGATTACAATGACTGTGATCTGCAGTTAAAGCACTTTGTTACTCCAATTGATAAACCATACCAAGCAAAACGATATCCACTTACCACAAAGATTTCCCCACTATACCACAAACTATCTCAATTGCCTGATCTTCTTCTGGAGACATGAGAAACGTGTTGTGCAAAGCTATGGAGGAAATCAACTTCTACACTCAGTGTCACAGGGAATAGCAGAATACTACAGCCAGTTCACTGACTTTATCAATGTAGCTTCAAAACTAACATTTTGCAAGAAAAAAGTATTTTTTTACTTTTCTTATGGTCAAGAGTGTGTCACTACTCACAAGAGAGAAGATTAACCAGTTTGGCCAACTTTATTTGAAATCTGACAACAATTTCGAGATCCCAAAGAGAACTCACGGCATTTCCTCTCATATTTACACTCTTAAGTTTACAGCAAAGAACAGGGTATTCAAATATAAGAGGACTAGCAAATAAAATATTCTGGATCCACCCAAAAATGTTCCAAAGAGCTCTAACTAGGCATATACCATTATCTCATTGGAATGAACTGTAGAATTAAAACCAGTTAAGTGTGTGGGGCCACTTCAAAAACAAAATCTTGCTCAATAAAAAAAGTACTCAAAACAACTTTAATTGAATAGTGAAAAGCATATTGAAGTAAGTGAGAAGTTACGTACTGGCCTCAATTGCTAACAAAGAAAAGACATCTCAACACGTCTACTCACACAAATGTTTTCATAAACAGCGAACATCTGAAAATTAAACATTTACTATGTAGACAGAACAACTATACAACACTTTGCAATGCTCCTCTGGTAAGGACAAATATCCATCCCTCAAACACTGAATTCAAGAACGATGACAGGCAACAAGATCTGCATTTTTCTAGAGGAGTTTCACAAATAAAATTTTTAAACTCCTTTTCACACATTGTAACAGCCAGGTTTCAAAATAAAAGGTATTATTTAATGGCTTTCTGGTAAATATTAGAACTGATATGGAGTGTTTAATTAGTCTTCATAGGTCACAATAGATTAAAAAGAAAAAAAGACATAATTCTGCTTTTGATCTGAATTCTGAGGGGACAAAGGTAGTATGGGAAGAAAATTTGTTGTCATTGGAAATTGTTTTCCTCAGGAATTACAGATATACCAGATTCCTGCAGGAAAAAGTAGAATTAAGTGAGAAATAGCTATTGCTAAAAATGAAAGATTTCATTATCCAGACAAAAATCAAAGGCTGAACATTATTTTCACAGTCAATGGAACAACCCAGTGGAGATGTTTTAGAAATAACTATGAACACAAACACAAAATCTTGAAGAAGAGCCAAAAATTACATTCAGAGAATATTCAGCTTGGTACACAGATAACAGTAACTATAATATATACATATGTACATATACATGTGTACATATATACATAAATATGTAAAATAACTCACTAAAGATAAAAATAGGACCTAAAGTTTATGTTTGTCTGAATACCCTGTGTTCTCTCATACTTAATTCTGTGTGAAAAGTGTACGTTTGCAGTTACACTCTCAAACTTAAATATAGGCTCCTGTTAAAAATAGGCTCCTGTTTAAATACAATGAAAAATACTTTAGGGTAAAAACATAATCCCAGTTGAATACAGAGAGAATAGATTTAACAGTGATGGTTAACAGTGATTACTCAGAAAGTAAGATAAGGCAGATTATTACACCCCTGTTCCCTTTTAGTGAAGCTTATCACCATAAGCTCCAGTCAGTATTTAAATAGTCTCTACCAGTAAAGAATTTATTATAGATCCCTAAACCCAGTGTAGATATTTTTATTTTGGGGAATAGATTTCAGAGAGACAAAAGAATTTAAATTTTAATTTAATTAAACTAAGTGTTTTCTAAATCATTTCAGCTTGACAGGCAGCTGCCTAGATTCTAAATCTCATGTAACCTTTAGATTCGTGTAAAACAGAATCTGCAAGGAACAAAACAAAGTTGCACCACACTAAACCCCTATTCAGCTCCCAAAATCCCCATTCTATACCTTGCAGGAGGAAGACATGATTTCTTCTGATACCTCTCACATCCTCATGTGTCTAGAATTCAAAATGGTTGCAGTATGAGCCGGTGTTCTCTACTGCAAAATGTACACCAGTTCCAGAATCAAACCAAGCACAAGACAATAACCCCCAGTTAGATCTCCAAGTCCTTCCTAAATACTGTCATTGTCAAAGCATTATTTAATCTGCATAGCAAGGTTTTGAAATTGCCACAAACAGAATCACACGGAATCACAGAATGGGTGGGGTTGGAAGGGACCACAATGGGTCATTTGGTCCAACCTCCCTGCTCAAGAAGGGTCGTCCTAGAGCACATAGCACAGGATTGTGTCCAGATGGTTTTTGAATATCTGCAGTGAGGGTGACTCCACACCCTTTCTGGGCCATTTTTTCCTGTGCTTGGTCACCAGCACAGTCAAGAACTTGTTCCTCATGTTCAGGGGGAACTTCCTGTGTATCAATTTCTTCCTGTTGCCTTATCTCCTGTTGCTTGGCACCATCAAGAGCCTGGCTCCATTCTCTTGGTATCACCCCATCAGGTGCTTAGAGACATTGATGAAGTCCCCTCTCAGTTGTCTCTTCCCAAGGCTGAACAGGCCCAGTTCCCACAGCCTGTCCTTGTACAAGAGATGCTCCAGTACCTTAATCACCTTTATAGCCCTCCAGTGGCCACACTCCAGGAGCTCCATGTCCCTGTTTTACTGAGGAGCCCAGAACTAGACACAGCACTCCAGATGTGCCTCACCAGGGCTGAGTAGAGGGTCAGGATCACCTCCCTCCACCTGCTGGCAATGCTCTTCCTAATGCACCCGAGGAGACCATTGGCCTTCTTGGCCACAGGGGCTCACTGCTGGCTCATGGACAGCTTGTTGTCCACCAGGACCCACAGGTCCTTCTCCACAGAGCTGCTTTCCAGCAGTTTGGCCTCCAGCCTGGACTGGTGCAGGGGGTTATTCCTCCCCAGGCAACCACTAAAGGAGCATTTGCTTATTCAGCACAATCACACCTCAATCTTCCTGTTCTGACCCTGCAGCCAAGTCTATCTTCTACATAAGACAATGTGGAAACTTTTACTCTTTGGGTGTGAGTAGCAGTGGCTACTTGTCAACTTAAGGGAAATATGGGAAAAACACAGGCATTTACAAAGCAATGCCACAGCTTTCCACCAGCAGTCCAGTACCCTTAGCTCAAACATGAAGGAAGGGACTTTAACCAATTGGAAAGTTCTAAAAAACAGAAGATGCTAAATAGAGGCAGTAAAAATATTTTTTACATGAAAAGTTTTAAAGAATTTTCTCAACCAAGATCTCCACTATCACTCCTTGTTTGTCTGCAGCACTACATAGTGTATGAATATTCAAAATTAGACATGCTTAATGTGACATTAAAAAATTGATATCTCTCTGCTCTTGCATCTACTTTTCTTTTAATATTTGGGTAAATATGACAAAGTTTTATAAAATAAGGTTGTTACTATGTAATAATGGAGCTCACAGCTGTTCTAAAATGTCTCCAGCTGTTTGATGACCAAACCTTTGATATGGAGCAACAAGACTTAAGGTGCCTAAAAATATTTATCTAGCAAAACTGAAAAATAATCACATCAAGACAAACAGTAAATTATAATAGCACTAAGATACTCATCACTGGCTGGAGGCACTGCAGAAGTAACTTTATGCAAGACACTAATTGCAGCTGACTGAGGATTTTTTTCATGAAATGAAATTTCATTAGTTTCATTCATGAATTGAAGCATATAAATTTCCTGTGAATATTGGCAATATATAATTTAATTTAATTCCAATTAAATGTAAGAGTGAGATTGTTGCTATTATCTGATTAAATTTGGATTAATAAACCACAATTCCCGACAAATGGAAAGACTAAAAGTATTTTTTTCTCCCAGATTTTTCTAATTAAATCAAACACACACATTAAAAATAAAAAAAAAAGAAGAAAAAAAAAAGAAAAAAATACATTCTTCAATGGGAAATAAATCTTAGCTACTTTTCAAGGGTTGGTGGGATATTCCTCCATGATGAAAGGGGGCCAGTTATTCTGAAACATGGAAGGTATATCTAACACAACAAAGCTTATAGTTCTGGACTTAGTGTGCAGGAGCCATGTGATGGCACTCAAGGTTTGGAACATAATACAGGAAAAATTATAATACTTTCAGGCATCATATGGGAAAAAAGTTTGGGGGAAAAAAAATAACATGTCATAACAAACTACTGTTAGTTTATCCACTTTGAAATGGTCAATATATTTATCACATAAGAGAGACATAATTTGCCTTACAATCCGCTCTAAATGATTCTGTTCTGAGACACAGAAATAAATATTATGAAGCGAGAAAGGTCAGGCTGAAGATTACGAAGAAAGTAATAACAGTAAAAGTTGCTGGACTACACAAAAGTGTTACTATCCAAATTGCCGTATGTTCAAAAATGTCACACTAAATACAAAAATGCTAGCAAAAAAACCCCAACCCAAACCTGTTTTCAGAAAAAAACTCTGTTAGAAAAACAGACCGATGTGTTCTTACTGTTTTAACTTTCTAATACCATGTCAGCTACCACACAGCTTTATTACATTTTTGCCAGATGACAGTGGGATTTTTAGATACATTTATGGAAGACATTCTGCATAAATTTTTAGAAAGCAGGCAAGACAATTAAACAACTTTGTTTCAGACAAAGTTTCATGTGTCTGTAGGTTCTATGCTATTCCAAGTTGTGTACAGAGCACACATTTGGATACCCTATTTCCTTGCCTACGGGTTACTGATGATACGATGACAGAATTCCTAATATGTATAAAAAACAATTCATTTTGGCTAGGAGCTGCCTGAAAGCATCTGGGATAAACAGGCACTGCTGTGTTGCAATATCATCACTTTAGGGACAATCACTCTAAAAGAAGTATTTTTACGTCGGTTAGTTTAGATTCATTTGGGATTTTTATGAAGATTAACAAAAATGTTTCTACATTTCTCAGCTTGTTGTGTATTTGATTTGTATTTCATGAAATTTAACAGCCCAGAATAGTGGGTCACAAACAATTTGCACCTTCAAAAAAACAACTGAGAAAGTAGTAAATCTCACAAAATTACTAAATGCACAGAAACTCGAAAGGGGAAACGAAAACTCATTCAACACCTGAAATTGCTATTCTCACTTCTCCAACACAACGTGCTTTCAAGCTAATGATGGCCTCATAATTAGATCCTACAGGACAGCCCGAGTATGATTTTCTGTGTCATAAAAAGAAAGGTCAGCATTTCTCATTATGACCTGTGTTCAAAATATTTGTATCACATGCAAGAGAAAAACAAAAGCCATAATTTCTGCACTTCTTCATGATTTGATAGCATGATAAAACTTTATAAGGCCAAATATAAAACACATTGAACTAAAAGGATAGGGAAAACCAACACGGAGACATGTTGTCAACACAGACCAATTCCCTGTAGTTCAATTCCCAGATGACAAATGACATTACAAAGTCAGGCTGTATAGGTTATTCTGAGCAAAACATAGAAAAATATGTTCAACATAGGCATTTCTACAAATAGGAACTAAACATTGTCACAAATTCAATCCAGATAGATGGCTATCCCTGCTGAATAACAAATTAATGAGAAACACCTTTTGGCTTGTTCTACTGCCAAAAGAAAATATTCAATTAAAGACAGCTTACATCTTTACTTAATAAAGATTAATGAAACAAGCAGAAGAACACAAGCAATTCTCTGTGATGACAAAAGCCAAAGTCTAACAGACGCATTATATGAAACTTTGCAGTGTCAGAGCTGCCAAATGCGTTAGCAAAACGAGTAACGACTTTCAGAAAATGCTTGCCATGTGTTGGTCAGAAGGAAAGGAAGTACAACTTCCTGAATAGGCAGGCTTACAGGAGATCAGAAGAGATACAAGAAAGGTGAAGTCAGAGCAAACTGTCAAGAGAGATGAAAGGATGTTAAAAAAAATAAAAAAGCCTTAAGTCAGCAAGCATAAAATCTGACCAATCTGATAAAAACATTTCATTTCCCAACTGATGACTGCGAAAGCAATAGTTATTGCTTTTACACATGTTGATTTAGACATTCAAACCCTGTCGTTTGAATGAAATCAGGTGTTATAAGTTGGAAGGCATAGATAAAATAAAGTTGTTAAATCAAACACAAAAATCTATGCTAAGATTTAGCTACTGAAAGACTAGAGGAGGATAAACATCAGCCTCTGCCAGTTGTTCAACTCCATTCAATTTTCATGTGATCTGCGTACCCAGCCTCACACAACCCCTCTTAAGGCATCAACCACACTTCTGGGACACAGCCACAGACCGTTTCAAACGACACAAGTTTTGTTTTCAAAAGGCTTTTAATCAGACTGAAAACTTCTAGGCCATATTTTCTAGCTTTATAACATGCCAAATATAAGTTACAAGGAAGCCATCCCTCCCTCCATAGCTCAAACTGTAATTACTCAAGAGATGCTATCACTTTCTTTTGCTAAGTCAGCTAAAGTTTAAGCTGTCACTCTCTGAATTTCAAGGCAGAAGCAGCTTCCCAGTCTAAGTGGGGTCACTCCTCTACATGATCTAAGAAATTAAATGTGTCATGATGACCATTTCCAAAAACTAAATTTCAATTAAAAGCTTTTAGATGACACTGAGATTAGGTACTCAAACTTCATTCCCCACCTTGGCTGATAGGCACCCAAATTCCCCACTGCTATTCTGGGTTTACACAAATATTCCCAGCTGAACACACTTAAAAGTAAAAAAATCACTCCTTGTTCCATGCTTGGTACAGATACAACTGATATCAGGATTACAAATATTTATATAGTGAAAACTAATATTAAAATAGTGAATTACTCCCAGCAGTGTAGAAATGACATTTCCCCAGAACATCCAGGTTGCCAAACTTGCAGAGAAATTAGTTAAATACTGAGGCAAGCTGTCTGTCCTCACCTCTGTGTATCCTTACCTACTTTGCCAGCACTGTTCTATCCACCCAATTCTGCTACATTATTATGAGGTAAGGGAGCAAATATTTGTGAGAAATATCTGGCTAATCTGGAAATCAGTCAGGAGTCAACAGAAAGACACCACACCTCAGCTCAACAGATATCAATAATCTTACTACTTCTTATAGTGAAAAAAATCATGTAAAACTACTAAGTACCTGCAAGGTGTATTTTCCATGAATATTTATGATGCCATAGCCAAGCAATGTTGTGTTAGGATAGCCTCAGAGAGGTCTTATGATAAAGACATGATTACCTGTGACCCCGTGACAGAAATGTAAGGTAATTACTTAATTACATAACTATTTCTCATCTGAAACAAGTGATGTATGTTCTGAAGTGGATATTACCTGAACAGACATCCATTTGTTGTGACTGTACATAGTTATGTTGACAGACAGATCTGTGCAGCAGTGTCCAATGAAGGAGCCAATATTAACCAAACAATTCCCCTGAGGGTTGCATGTCCATGGCTAAGAATACATACTATGACCCTGACTTCTGCTTCCAAGATCAAATACATAGTGCCTCAGGGGCAGGAGCTGGAAAAGCACATCAAATAAACTCAAAATCAGTATGTAATTGTTTTTTAAACTTTCCAAAAATTTCCTCCAAAATTTTCAAAATAAATCTATAAAGTTTAATTCCCCAACACAGTCTTAGAATTCCAGGCTGTCGTTTCAACATTTTCAATAACTTCAGGGATATTTTTTGAGCTTGATTTTAGTTCTCTTTAGTCTACACATACATAAAAATGTAAACAGAGTAGATACGAAAAAATACATGGTCTGGAAATAAAGATATTTACTCTTTTTGGTTTAAATCTTGCAAGAAGTTCAATTCATTAATAAATTCATTTCCATATATTTTAAGATCATTATTTTGACAGAAATAAAAGAAACTGACAGACACATAACACGTTATGAGCAGGCATGTGATCTATAGCACCCCTTTTTATTGTACAAAGAATATAGTTTTATATGAATAAGCAACTTTTAGTTGCAATTCCATAAAATAATTTTGGAAGATGCAGCCTCTTAAAAGAAGTTACAAAATTTTGGCCCCCTATTTTCCTCGTGAGATGGTGGTCAGGTCACTGTAAGACGCAATCACAATGGCACTAGGTATATCCTTATCCTGACTTTGCAATACCTACAAGGACTCTACTGGAAAAGAAAGCCTCCTCTCTGTTAGAAAGCTTTTCTAAATGTTTAATAGGAATCTTCTTTTTCAGAAATTTTAACAGTCACTTCTTGTCCTATGTATAACAGATTATTCTTTTCTCTTTACAAGACTGTCATCCACTAACCTATTCTCATTACATCCTTACTTCATAGTAACATTTGCTACTTCCTATGTCTAAGTTTTCTCTACAAGAGAACTCGCAGATCAATGGATCTAGCTGCTGGCATAAACACTGGGATACAAAATGCTGTTAGATCAGGTACATGGAAAAGTGCCAGATACTAACACTATTTTGGTTTCTAAAAATGACAAAAATCAGGCTATTTTTCAATAGTTCGTGTCTTCTACACCCAAGACTGTTTTCTTTCTGTTTGCTAGCTACTGACAGTGCTTTATTTTATAACAGTATTCTAAAAACACAAGTAATGAAAACCATATGCTTACTTGGAAAACATTTTCAGGTCAACAGCAGCTACTTACAGTCTCTTTACAAATCTAACAACACCCACAGACAATACCAAGAAAGGGCACAACAACCCTGAATCTTTTCACCATTTTAATTAGTTATACTTGCTTTTTTGGTGAAATCACAAAACCTCACCATTTGAAACAATGAAACAAACCAAACAAAGAAAAACTCCCACAATCTTCATGAAGCAAGTCCATCAGACAAGGAAAAAAGATTAACAAAACAAGATAAAGTAGATAAGAATGTTATTAAACAGAAGATTCCCTAAAAAAGAATTCATTTAGAAACAAGCAGAGAAATTTTTAGTAATAACAAAATATTTCATGATTTTTCATGATCAACATCTTCTCTTTAGACTATTACAACTCAAACACAATAAATACTGCTTTACAAAAGCCTGCTGCATGGCTTCTGAAGATGCCTAAAACCTTCCAGCTTTATTTCTTTTAACTTAGCTAGGCACCAGTCCAAGCATAATAGCTACTGAAAAATAAATATTAAACCATCAGTAAGTGCCTTCACAGTTGTGCTGTGCTGTTCATATCCAGGATTTTCAGTGTCTAATCTGCTTTCATTCACTGTAAACCAACCCAGTGTTAAATCTTACAACTCACAAGCTCTCTGTCTGATATTGTACTCTTCATTAGGACAGAGTCCAAAGTTCTGAAGTTTTCAATTTTATGCAGAATACTGCTACTTAGATGGAAGAACAAGCAATAGAGTGAGAAGGCATAAGAAAAGCATTACTTTCATGCACTGCTGAAAGTCAATACTCAATATTAAAGCAAGGAAAAATTATGACTGGTTCATTAAACTTTTTATATGCTTTGTATTGAACAGAGAATGGGAACACAGTGTTTCAGAAAAGCACTCATTTTCAACTGTTTTTTGGTCCTAAACTCACAGTATTTTGGACATTCAGGCTATGTGTCACTGAAAAAATAATAGTGGAAAACACAGCTAAGCTCTCCTGCTAGGATGCTAAATGCCAGTACAAAAGGGTAGCTCAATCATTTACAGGAAAAAGAAAAATTAATGTGCTGTAGCTGCTGCTGCTGTGTTGATAACAGAAGCAGAAAAAAAGTCAAAGACTTAGTGCTACTCAGCTGAAACCTCCACCCTCCTGAAGGTGTACAGCAGGTTTGAATCCTGCAAGGATATCAATCCAACCAACAGAAAAGGGATTCTGTCAGCTCCCGTATATTTCTCAGTAACCCTTTCCTCAATTTGCTGCCTCCCAGTCTCCACCCTTTTCGTACTTGTTTGTGTTACTGATACATTTCAAAAGTTTGGTCTGTGTCAATGCCAGAGACCTTTATTATTTCATAAGTATTGGCAAAACCCTGCTTTCCAGACCAAAATGCACTTTATACTAGAATGCAAAACCATTTACAGAGGAACATCTCCAAGAACAATTTTACCAGCAAAAGAAAAGTTTTGTCAATATAATAACATATTTGTTAATGGCTTCTGCCAAAACAACTAAACCAGTCAGCATTAGCACCTCTTCACAATCTTGTCCAGCACAGCTGTGCTGACAGAAGCCTGTTGTATAGAAAACAGCCTCTTGCTCAGTTCCAAAAAGTTTATCAACCAGCTGAACTTTACAGAATCCTCTTTTGAATAGACTTGTTTAGGCCTACGCTAATTTTGCAAGTAGTAGAGAAGAACGTATAAAGCCACAGCAACAGGAATGTGCTTTAAGTAGGAAAACTAACCTTTGGTTCTGCATCTTGACACAGCATAATTACATTAATCCTGTAGAAGGAGATACCTTGAAGTCTGGTTTTATGGTAAAACACCCAAAAAAAGCAGCATTGTAGTACTTATATTTCAGTCACTCTAGAATTGAATACACATTTTTGTGTATATTACATTTTTTTCATCACCATTAGAAAAGTATAAACGCTCCAAATTCAAGTCCATTTTGTTTCTCCTCCAATTAAGAGCTACCAAGCTTAATTGCTCTGCAACACACCTCAGTCAAATCTTGCTTGTTCACATCATACTCTGCAACCTCTTGGCAACTCACGTTGTCCAAAGGGGTTGTAAAAGTGTATTTAGAGGGATTTAAACATAGAGCAGCACAGAAATATGAAAACAAATGGAGACTCAAGACCAGTTAGCTGCATATTCTGCCTCCAGAAACAGAGAAAGATAGATGACAAGATGAAGAGAATAAGCCTAACACTACTCTTGAGTACTATCCAGGTTCCAACAGTTTACAGCTGATAGTCTTCTTTGTTAAATAGATAAAATTAATCAAAATTTCTCAAATCAACTTCTTAGGGGTAAGATGAACAGAAAACCTTTGCAATCTTCAGGCACTTTAGGTAAGCAGACACTTCAAACTTACCTAATCACTACATAAACAAAAAAATAAACCAAAAAGAAAACTGAGTATTTTGAAAAACATTACAATACTTTTAATACACAGTCCCAATAAATTCAAATCCTATGAATCAGGCTTTTAAAACATACGGTTATTAAAAAGAAATGTGAAAAATATGTGAACAATAAAAGCAGAAGTAATTCAAAATTGTCCCATTATGTCATCTGTTTGCAAGTCTGATTAGGAGGCATTGTTTCCCAGTCTTCATAACAATCATTAAGATTTTTTCAGTAAAAGTAGATATCAACACAAAATAAACCAACACTTTATTAAGAAAAAACAGCAAATACATTACTAATCCCAGTAAAGGGAAAAAATAGCCCTGGGTCTAATAGGCCTATTTAATGCTTTTCATTTTTGTCTAGAAAAAGATGAGGTAAACGCCTCCTTAAAGATGGATCACCTTTGATACAAAACAGTTGGAAAGATTCAGGAGATCTTCTACAAGAAGCAGCAGCAGTGATTTATATCAAATTATTTATACACCATCAGAAGGTACATTCTGTTTGTGTAGCTGTGTTTCAGTAGAATAGCAATTGACACCATGAGCTAAAAATAGAAATTAAAAGTTCCCATTGGTCCTCCTCATTTAATTCTGAATGAAGCAGTCAACTGAGGCTATAAGAATATTTGCTTTATTTTATATATAAATATCTACAAAAAATAAATTTCATGTGTTTAGGATTGCAGTTTATACTCCATATACTGAGTACTTTACCCTGGGAAAAAATACTGGCCCCAAAGTGCTAATCCTAAGCCATCAGACTGTTTTGGAATAGGTCTTGTGCCAAGCACAAGGAGTGGTCTTGGGACTACACAGGTTACCTTTTACGAGAAGGAGAGGCACAAAACTATCTAAACACATACTGCCAAAATGAAGCAAGTCCTTAAAACATGATACTTTAGGGCTCTTTTTGGAAGCAGCAGCCATAGTGCTGCATCACTTTAAATCAATGGACATCAATTTCCAGAATTTCCTTCCTAAAGTTTAGCAGGTACACAAATTATCTTTTGCTCCTAAAAAAGTACTGAGAGTAAATCAACACTACATATTGATACACTGTGAGAAATGGCTTGATAAGTTTAGCCACAAAAGCAGTGCAGCTATAATACCTGAGGTCCAATTTACCATGGTGGTTTAGAGGGAGCTCTTCTTTTTGCTTCTACACAACACTATCAAGTGAAGTAAATGCACTCTGGCTGGCCTCAAAAGTTCCCTTTTGTAAAGGAAAGAACCTACATAAACAGATCAAAGTAGTTCTCTCGGGGAATTTACCTAGCAGAACTATGTATCTCAAACCACCACTGATACACCAATGCACTGCTGTGGTGATTGATTCCTTTCTTAGAAACAAGGACTGTTACTTCATTCACAGGACCAAGTGACTTCTTAGTTTTTCTAATTTGTAGTGAAAAAGTACTTTTTTTTACATCATTGAAGTAGTATTTGGATATATGCATTTCTGCCAATTAATTTCCACACATAAGCAAACACTTGGCCTCTTTACACTGAAGTTATCTAGTTTGATGGCTCAGCCAAAAGGAAAAACTGACACAACTCAAATACTCAGATGACATAGGATTAGTTTTTCAGGCCAAGGCACAAATCTGTTTAGATGTCTAGAAAGAAATCAGGTGTCTTGAACTTAGGAGACAATACAAAACTCTACCTCTTCCACGTAAAGTTTTTTTTTAACTATTAAATGGTAGGAATTCTGCTTGCAAACACTGTGTAATACAAATAGAGATTGAAATTGTCTCATCAGTTTCTTTAGTGGCTTTATTCATATGGTGAAGGAGGAAAGAAAGGAATGATAGTTTGAAAAACTGTCCTACTGCCTGGAAGCATAAGGGGAACTAGCTCCTTGGCTTTGATTTTCATCAAGCAAACTTTCAGTCATAACAATTAACTTCTTTATGAGGCTATGGCTTTACAATATGTAACACTTGTGCTATATAAGTTAAAACTGTTCCAAATTCTTGCAGAAGTTCATATTTAGAGTTAATACAGTCCTAAAAGCCTCAGTCCACTTGCTCATATATTGATGACCACCTCAGGTATCACAGTAATTACTCATGAGATGCATAATAAATATATAAATTCTTTGATAAATAAATAATAAAGTCTTAGAGCTCCTGCTGTATGCCATAAAGCTGGTTTAGGCAGCTTCCTGGTTTACTGCACCAGGAACCAGTTACCAATCGGCACAAATATGCAGTTTACACTGAGAATTACAATGCAGCATATTGGTGCAGTGCAGAAAAGCACTAAAGTATTCAATATCCATATATTTTTTTTATTTTGTACACTGCACATGTAGTCCCAATTACTTAAATCTCTGAAAACAGAGACAAGCCACTTCTCCAGCTGTCAGGTGTGAACACTTATTTTAATTACTATCTTACAAAATTTTTTCTTGAGATTTTCTTTTCTTAACACACTCATTCTTTGAATTCCAAGTAGCATTTTGGCTAATTCTATGCATTAAGCAAAGTTTTTTTGGTGCTTTCAGATACTATCAGAATCTTCATTTCAGTTCATTTCAGAACTGCTGTGTGAAAATGTACAGAATGCTTTAGGAAGAGGTGGTTAGATAGCCAATCACAGTACTTCCTTCTGATCATAGCAGCATTTTTTCTTAAAAATCATGTTCCAAGCTACCTTTCATACACAATGTTTTTTACTTATAAATTGCTCTTTCATCTCTCTTCAGTTTTCCACATAGTTTTTGAAACGTGGTATCCAGAAGTAGACTTGACCTTCTAACCTTACCAATGTGGAGCAGGGTAGAGAAACAGTCCTTTAGACCATATTCATCTTTATATAATCCAGTGTGACACTAGTCCATCTAATGATATCATCACTGACTTATGCTCAGCTTTGATCGTTTCACATCCTTACAACCAAGTCTTCTGGGAACCCTCTTCTAACCCAGTGGTCCCCATACTATATTAAAATTACTTGATTATTTTTGATTAAGCACTGTATATTGTATTTGTTCCAATCTTTAATTCTACCCTTCCTCTTTTGTTTATGTAAACACTTCGATCAAGGCAATCATTAATTCTAATCCTACTGTATAAATTGACTCCCTTCAGCTTTGTGGGTTTTCAGAGCTGCATAGAGCACTCAGACCACTAAAAATGGACCTTTTACATTAGGACTTCATCACATGACTGTGCATGGGGCTGTGTTGACACAGAGACTTAGGAAGGGTTCCAACTCCAGGCTTCAGTAAGAAAAACTGAGCAGAGGCGAGCCCTCCATGACTTTTCTGAGAGCCAGCCAGATCCCCAGAAAATATTCCAAAGGACAGTGTAAGGCTGTAATGGAAGTGATGCCTTCTATCTGTAAATAAGCTCCAGGTTCTTCCTGCCTCTCAAATCTAAACCCCACAAGCCCCCGGTAGCACATGATGGTATCATAATTTTGGATTCATCCACATTGTAATCCATCACCTATATTAAGCAAACAAACAAACAAAAAATCCAACAGCATCAGTTAGTTCTGAAGCATTTTCTTCCATTTAGTCATGAAGTATCTATAGTAAGCTATGAGAGCTTCTGTTCCCTCTTGAACCAAGTTTTTTTACTTCTTGTACATTACATTTTCCTAGCTTTTCTATGAAAGCATTACTCAAAAGTGTCAAAAACTTTACTATAGTCACAATATATAGCACAAGTTTTAGCATCCTTATATAGACAGCCAATTATATTGTCTTAAAAATAATTTGTGTATCTTTTAATTAATTTGTCAAAAAATGCCTTCAGACTATTTTATCTCTAGACCCTGATAAACTTCTATTAATTGCCCATGCGGATAACTTCAAGCTATCAAAAAAATGGAAGATCAACTCTTTAATCCATCCATCCTCCAACTGCATAATGCAAAAACTAATAGATTAGAGAACCTTAATTTTATTTTCCAATGCTGGAAGGCTCTATTTTTATCAAATCAAGCTCAGGTAGAAACTTCAGATTTTTCCCCTCCAAATGCTTTATTCTATCATTGTGAGCACTTAAGTTCATACCTCAAGGCTTGCAAACTTGTGATTTTTGTGTTTGCTTAAGAGCCGTTCACAATTTTCCAGACCTCCCTCCTTATCTTAAAACACATTAAGAACTACTGGGAGCATGACACCCAGTTTGTTCTGACAATGTCTCTGTTACACATCAGACTATGCATTATTTCCCATTAATAGAAAATAATACCTTTATTGAAAAATACTCCATTAATATATTTTACTGAATACTGGTACCACAATACTCAAAACTCATTTTTGCACTTTCCAAATGCCTTAAATAAAATTCAAATTTTAAACTAAATTTAATTCAAAATTAAATTTTTGCTGCTTTAATACACTTAGAAGTCAGTAATAATGGTAATTATTAGTTAATTCTCTTAATTTCCAATTCATCCTTTACGTCATCTTGCTTGAATTGGCTATTTGACTCAACCAGATATTTTGCAATGCAGGTGGATTTTTTAACCTTCCTTTCTTTTTTTTTTTTCATTTTCTTTCCCCCAGATTGTTGTGCCTAGTTTTATTTTTTTGTAATTACAAAAAAAAAAAAAAAAAAAAAAGAAAAAAACCCCAGCAAAACCCAAAGACCATTTTTAACAATTTTGGGTCACAAATTTTAAAACTGTTGAACAGATTAATGCTCAAGACCATTCATATAGCTGCTATTATTTAGCTACAACTACAAGCAATGCCTGAGTCAGCTCCTGAATACAACGTGATTTTTTACTAGTGTGCTATCAACAAAGAATTTACACCACCAAGAAACTATTTTGCTCAATGATGTTTTTAATCTGAAGCTAACATTTTTTTGCAGGTAATCTATCTATTTGTATCAGGTAACTATGCCAGACTTAAACCATATAGAAGCCACAAAAACATCAATAATCAGGGGAATGAGTGGGCATGAAGACACACACACACTCAAAGTTATGTGAAATTTTATGGGCTGGAAACATTTGATAAGATGGAGTCTAGAAACTGTACCTAATCCAGGCAATTCCACATTTTACCACAATTAGTTCACAAATTAGAGGATCTGAAGAACACTTTGGCAAGCCTTTGCCCAACAAAACAGAAAATACATTGTGTCTGTCTTTCCTGAGACAAAGTAGGATATGCATCAAAACTATAACATTACATCTTCTCATGGAAAACCACTACAAATTATCTGTACAAAAGAAGATACTGGGAAGTACTAAATGCTCATTATTTTAAGTTATTACTAAACCTTATGTAAATGGGTGGAGTGAAGAACTATTTTCCTTCTCATAGGTTAATCAGAATCACTCAAGAGACACAGAGGACTTACTGTTTTGAAATATGTTCCTTTATGTATCTTTACAACTTTACATTAAATAAAAGCAACATACACAACAAATCCAGATTCACACCCATAGAAAACTCAGGTGACCTACAACACTTCTTTAAAACTTTTGTTACTCTTTCCACCTAATTTTTGCCTCTTTAGCAAGATACTGTTTTACAACAAACAAACAGTTTAGTGTAGTCAAAATATATGTCAAGCCAGAGTTAAGACTAAGTTTTATGGGGGAGTGAAAATCCCTAAGAAATATAAACTGTTACAGTAACACAAAGTTGACAAAAATATCAATTCCATAAACTTACCTTCATAGTTACTTTTGGTTGAAAATTTATTTTCATGGCAGATTTTTTACAGTTATCGCTATTTGCAATGACAGATCCCAGAGTCATGATCAGTGGCACAGGGTCTAGCTGGAGCCCTGTCACAAGCAGTGTCCCCAGGGTTCAGTGTTTGGCCCAGTATTGCTTAGCTTTGTTTAAGAGTATTGTCCAGCAGTGACTTGGATGAAGGGGCATATGCCTCCTCAACAAGTTCACTGGTGACACAAAGCTGGGAGGAGTGGCTGATGCCCCAGAGGGCTTCAAAATGGTCTTCAAAAGGGCCTTGAGAGAGATGGGAGGGCAGAATTGGAAGAATGAGAGATGGGAAAAAAGTAGTGCCTGAAGTCCAACAAAGGCAATTGCAGAGTCCTGTGCCTGGGGAGGAATAACCCCCTGCACCAGTCCAGGCTGGAGGCCAAACTGCTGGAAAGCAGCTCTGTGGAGAAGGACCTGTGGGTCCTGGTGGACAACAAGCTGTCCATGAGCCAGCAGTGAGCCCCTGTGGCCAAGAAGGCCAATGGTCTCCTCGGGTGCACTAGGAAGAGCATTGCCAGCAGGTGGAGGGAGGTGATCCTGACCCTCTACTCAGCCTCAGTGAGGCACATCTGGAGTGCTGTGTCTGGTTCTGGGCTCCTCAGAACATGAGTGACATGGAGCTCCTGGAGTGGGGCCATTGGAGGTCAACAGAGAGGAATAAGGGACTGGAACATCTTCCTCATGAGGACAGGCTGAGAGAGCTGGGCCTGTTCAGCCTTGAAAAGAAACAACTGAGAGGAGACCTCACTAATGTGTATAGATAATTGGTGGGGGGGAGAGGGGGGTGGGGCTGAGAGGATGGAGCCAGGCTCTTCTCAGTGATGCCAAGGAATAGGACAAGAGGCAATGGGCAGAGACTGATGCACTGGAAGACGCACCTAGTGACCAAGCACTGGAACAGATTGTCTGGAGAGGTTACTGTGCCTCCCACACTGGAGATATTCAAGAGCCATCTGGACATAAGCCTATGCCATGTGCTCCAGGATAACCCTGCTTGATCCAGGAGGTTGGAGCATATGACACACTTTCAATCTCATTTATTCTGTGATTCTGTAACTCTGTATTCAATTTCTTGCATGTATAAATACACTAATAAGTCTTTACAGGAGTAAAATTTCCTTAAAAGGCATGAAACTAAGCATCACATCTAAATTCTAGGAAATAAAATGCTATAAAATAATAAACCAATTTTTTTAATATCACCAGCAACATACAAAGCAACTTGCATATGTTTTTTTTTTTTGTATAAAGTATTACTTACTAGAAAAGGAGTAAAAAAAACCTGCACAAAAAGAAGAGCATTCACAATTCACATAGATAAGCAGAGCAAAGGGCTGGGGTAGAGAACCTGAGAGGAGTACTTTTCATCATTTATAAACAAACTGTAAAATTCTTTGAAAACATATTACCTTCAGAGGCTTTAAGGAAAAAAAAAAAAAAAAGTTTTGATTTGGAAACCATCTTGTCCTTTTAAACAGTGCCCCCTCCCGTTCAGGATTAGGCTGTGACTTTCCTAGTGACAGCATCACATAGACCGTACAGAAATGGTCACTCTCCTGTGACCTGCACATGATTTTCTTTAACCATCCAGTTTTCCAGAATTTAAACCAATCTCAACCACAGAACTATCTAAACACATTACATTTAAACTAGTTCTAGACAAGCAAAGCCTGCTTGTGAGTGAGAACAGGCAATTTGGAGCTCAAGTGCACTCAAAGCAGCAGGAACATCAGGAAATATCCCGGATATCCTCAAAAGCCTGCAGCACTAACTGCAAAGCTGTATAGATTCAATCAGAGCTGTTTGGATAAGGAACTCAGTTTTCAAATCACAACTTCCAAAATGCCATAAAAGAGACAGCATCTAGCATACCTATGTCTAAATTCTTCACCTACATATGACCCTGGACTTACTGAAAAAAATACACTACACTTCATTTTATTATCACTGTATCTAATTTTACTATTTGCAAATGCCCAAAATGTAGAGAGGCAACTCCACACAAAAATTATTCCTGTATTAAAGAAAAAATGGCTCATTACTGTTTAAGTTATAAAGTAGCATATTTTCTGATTTCTAAGAAATGTGTCTCCTTGATTTTATATTCTGCTACAATAAGTGACTATTCAGCAGAAGCAGTCACCTCCATACATGTTTCATTAACAAAAGGTATTTTATGTAATGGAGTTCAATCATGAATTTTAAGTTGTATAAGAATGAGAAGTTTTAATGCTTTCAAAATTTCTCTCAGAATGTTTCAGCTGTTCTTAAACACAAAACCAAAAAAGGAAGCAGGTTTGTTTTCCTACATTTAAAAACCCACAAATTACAGCTGCTTTCTTAAAACACCAAGAACTTCTGTTCTTTTTAAATGAAGATTTGAAAGAGTGGGAGATCTTTCTGTCATGGCTCTGCTTTTTTTTAGTGCCGTTGTTTTTTGGCCTTCAGAATTGATGAGGAAAGGAAGATAGAAGGAATATATACTACTTGAACTGGGATTGATAGACTTCATGGTGATACCATAGCTTAGAGCAAGGAGGGCAATGTAAATAGTAAATGGAAAGTAAGCTGATAACATCTCTATGATACTTTATGTACCAGAAAGAGAAATAATGAAATACATACAAGTGTTGTTATATGACACGTGGCACATATGAACCAAGCACTGCCACGTGACCAATGTGATGTATTCTGAAGACAGCGCAGCCTGATCTGGCTCACAGATCAAGCAGTACAAAACATCCATTCCTACTTAACAGGATTCACAAAAACAGTATCACAAGGAGTGCAGCCCTCCAGCATCTGAACCACTTACAGGATCTGGCAAATACCCTAAACCATAATAGGGTAATGGCTACTACCACTTTAACCACAAATACAAAATACCAGCAGGTACTGAACCAGCCAGTGCTGAGCACAGAGGGACAATCACTATTTGTGATACAGGCCAGGATGCCATTGTCCTTCATGGCTACCTGGGCACACTGCTAGCTCAACTTCAACTGCTGTATATCAGCATGCTCAGATCCCTTTCTGCTGGGCAGCTTTCCAGCTGCTCCTACCCCAGCCTGTAGTGCTGCAGGGAGTTGCTGCAACTCAAGTGAAGAATCTGGTACTTCACCTTACTGAACCTCACACCATTGGCCTCAGCCCATCAATCCAGCCTGGCCAGAACCCTCTACAGTAATTTCTACCCTCCAGCAGACCAAAATTCTTTCCCAATTTGGTGTCATCCTCAAACTTACTGCGGGTGCACCTGATCCCTGTGTCCACATCATCAATAACTTTATTAAACAGGACTGGACCCAATATTGAGCCCTGGGGAGCCCCACTTATAACTAGCCACAGTTTGGATGTGGCACCATTCACCACCACCCACTCAGTTCTTCAGCCAGGAAAGTGTACACCAGTCCAAGCTGTGGGCTGCCAGCTTGCCCAGCAGAATGCTGTGGGAGACAGTATCAAAGGTTTTGCTGAAGTCCACATAGACAAGATCCACAGCCTTTCCCCCATCCACTAGGTGGGCCCCTGATCATAAAAGGAGATCAGGCTGGTCAAACAGGACCTGCCTTTCAGAAACTGGGCTGGCTGGGCCTGATCCCTTTCTATTATCTTTCACAGAGGTGGCCAGATTGAGTTCTAGAACAGCTTTTGTCTTTCTAATTTTCTTTCTATATCACCTAACAACACGCTTGTACTCTTCCTGAGTTGCCTGCCACTTTTTCCTAAGGTAATAAACTCTTTTTTTTTTTTTTTCCCCTTAAATTCCAGCAAATGCTCCTTATTCAGTCAGGCCAGTCTTCTTCCCTGACAGCTTGTCATTTGGCACACAGGGACAGACTGTTCCTGTGCCTTTACGATTGCTCTCAAAGTACATCCAGCCTTTCTGGACCCCTTTGTTTTTAATGGCTCTTTCCCAAGGAACTCTCTGAACCAGTGTCCTGGACAGACCAAAGTCCACCCTTCTGAAGTACAAGTACAGGTTTTGTTGACTCCTTTACTTCACCAAGCATTGAATACTGTGTTATGTCATGGTCACTGCCAAAGATGTCATCTGACCACCACATTTCCCACCAGCCCTTCTCTGTTTGTAAAAAGCAGGTCTAGCAGGGCATCTCCCTTACCAGTTATGTCAGGAAGTTGTCCTTCCACACACTCGAGAAACCTCCTAGACTGCCTCCTCTCCACTGTGTTGAGTTTCCAGCAGACATCCCACAAGTTAGTCTCCCACAAGAACAAGGGCTAGCAATTGTGAAACATCAGCCAGATGCTTACAGCATAGTTCATTCTTCATCCTGGTTGGGTTGCCTATAACAGACTCCCATCAGGATGTCTGCCTTGTTGGCCTTCCCCCTGATTCTTACCCACAGATACTCAACTTTGTCATCACTATCCTGGAGCTCTGTACAGTTGAAACACTCCCTAATGTATAGAGCCACTCCACCACCTCTCCCCTTCCTCACTTGTCCCTTCTGAAGTGCTTGTAGCCATGAATTGCAGCACTCCATTTACATGCCTCATCTCATTTAATTTCTGTGATGGCAGCTACATCACAGCTTTCCTGCTGCACAATGGCCTCCATCTCCTCCTGGGATGTACATGCACTTCAGCTGGGCTGACTTCACCCAGCTGAATCAATTTCACCCCTGACACAGGCATGCCACTCCAGGTTTATCTCTAGTGATCTGGTCTTACGTGATTGCCCCTTCACACCAAGTTTAAAGCCCTCTCAATCATTCCTGCCAACTCACAGGCCTAGAATTCTTTTCACTCTTTTAGACAGGCAAGCCTCATTTGCCTGCAGCCAGCCTTGTGCTGTATAAGCTATCCCATGAGGGAAAAAGCCAAAATTGCACCAATGGCACCAGCCCTTAAGCTGTGTGTTGATCAGGGCTCTCCTGTTTGTTTCAGCATTCTTCCCTGCTCCTGAAAGCATTGAGGGAAACACCACCTCTGCCCTTATCCCTTCAACCAGTCATCCCAAAGTCCTGAAGTTCCTTTCGATTGTCCTAGGAGTTGTCACTCTGACTGCTGACATGGAAACCCAGGATTAGGTAACAATCAGAGGGCTGAATCAGTCCAAGGAATCTTCTAGTCATATCTCTTACATAGGTCCCTAGGAAGGGCAGATTTCCCTGTGGGACAGGGTCAGTCAGAATGTGGGGCCCTCAGTTCCCCTCAGAAGGGAGTCACCTACAACAATCACCCATCCTTCTTTATGTACAGCTGTAGTTGTAATGTGTCTGGTTCATGGACTTGCCCCAGATAGATCTTCACTATCACTTGCCTGACCCTTGAGTCCCAGAGCCTCTACTTAGTCCCATCTCTCTTCATAAAAAAAAAAAAAAAAAGAAAAAGAAAAAAAAAACAAAACAGAAAATACCCCCCCAAAAAACCCCAAGCATATTTGAATGCAGCAGCAGCAACCACAGCACAAAATAATTAGGAATTGTAATATACATCACAGAGATTTTAGAAATCAATCAAGAATTCTTCTTAAATCAGTTTTCTGCCTGATTGAGCCAAAAACCCCTCCCTGCATGTAACAGATGTACATTTGGTCTTAGTCTGGTTGCTTCTTTTAATTTTCTTAGATTGAGACTTTGCTATTTCCTGTCTTAACTCAATGGATTTATGAGCTGATTTCATTTCAAGGGCACTGAGCTTATGTCTTTATTCCTAAAAGATGCATCATCCTTAAATAGACATTGCTTATCACCTCTTGAGTATCCAAGACTTAAACAACCATAATTTAAGATTTCAAGTTGTTTTATGGGTGCCTGACAAACATCACCTAGCTCTTACCACCCAAACACTTTCAACTTCAAGTTGTCATACTCTATGAATAAGACTTATGTTCTTTCCACTATAGAACATAACTGTAAGTTATGCATTACACAAAGCTCTAAACAGCAAGATTACGTCATTTTTGTCCAACTTGTCTTCCAAGCAGTGAAAGCAGAAGCAAGTGACCTAGAAGTACAGAGGTGCTGTTTGATCATACAAATATATGGTGAGAAAAGCACAGGCTGATCTGGAGTTGAATTTGGCAAAAGACATAAAAGGCAAGATGAAAGGATTCTGCAAGCAAATCAGCAGCAGAAGGAAGACCAGGAATGACATGGACCTATGGCAAAATGAGCAATAGGCCATGAAGGTGGACACATTTAATGCTTTTTTGCCTCAGTATTTCCCAAAAAAATATGGCTCTCAGGAGTCCTAGGTCACTGAGACTAGAGGAGAAGTCTGCAGCAAGAAAGAGTTACCTTCAGTTGAGGGAGCACTTAAAATATATAAAAATATGCATCCTTGTAGCGGAGGACAAGAGTATTTTTCAGCGCCCTGGGAAGAGTGTCAAGCAGGCCAAGGGGGTTGATCCTTCCCCTCTTCTCAGCACTGCTGAGGCCATGTCTGTAGTCCTGTGCCCAGCTCTGGGCTACCCAGTATAAGGCAGACATCAACTTATTGAGGCAAGCACAGAGTCACAAAGTTGATTAAGAGACTGGAGCATCTGACACAAAATGAGAGGGTGCTGTACCTCACACAGATTGTCTGGATGTAGTTTTAATTATTTTTCATCATTACGGGTACAGCAACTAAAGAATAAAGCAAAGAAAAAAAATGCACACCCACTTGAAAAATTCCAGTTATTAGGTTATATGCACAAGCAAATGTGAAAAACATTGTAGCAACCAGCCACTGGCCAACCTAAATAGGTATTTAAACAAGATTCTCAGCAAGCAAATTTGAATATAATTGTCTTTCTTTTCTTGACATTTTCAGACATTTACCACACAAATATGATAAATACATCAGAAAAGGCTAAAAAGCTATTTGACTCCTATTAAATTACATCCATACCCAGTAAGCAAAAAGTCAAAGCCATGGATTCAGCAGGAATTGAAGGGCAAAGCAGATTTGTAACTAAGATTTTAAACCAGTCTAAAAATATCTGTAACTTCTGCTGTTATTTAATTGCATTTTAATATTAGACTTTTCATTTTAGTGCTTGATTAAGATTTTGGGAAGTGTCTCTTGTTGGAATTTTTTTAAGCAGGTTTTCCAGACTTAAAATTGTTTTTATACACATAACAGGAACTGCATACGTGTGTCTACCTCCTTTTCATTCATCCCTGCTTTTATAAAGTACATACGACTCTTCTACTGCTTCAGGTACTAAGCAATAGACTGTAAAAAAGTCATGTAAAGCTTCTGTGAGCAGGTAACTGCACAATTCTGAAAAGAGATACCTCAGGGCAGTAAAAAAACACTGATATTATCATTTAAAGCACACAATATGTAAATTGATTCAGTAAAACTGCTGGGGGAGAGGGAAAAAAAATCAAAAAAAAAAATCCCAGTTTTCATCTAGTTTAAAGCAAAACCCTAGGAGGCCAGCCCAATAAATCAATAGGAACATGTTAGGCTGGCATGGCAATGACACTGAACAGCTCCTGAGCTGTTGTCATGGTTGCTTCCTCAAATGTTTTCCATACCTGTTTTTTAACTGAAGTCACTTAAACTCTCAGTTTATCTTAACTGACATCAAAGGAACATCCTTCTATACAACCACATGACTTTTATAATACTTTGACTGAAATAAAGGAAATAATGAACATAAAGAATTGAAAATAAAATACCTGTTATTGAACAGTACACTATGTGAGGAGCAATCTTTTTAATATCTTCATAACCTAGACCCATTTCAGCCAGCTTCCCAGGGACAAAGTTTTCCACAAAAACATCAGATGCTGCTGCAAGCTTTAAAAAAGAAAAGGATGAGTAAAATCTGTTAATTAGCTCCCAAAATTTGAATAAATTCCTATGCAACTTAATTCTAAAATCTTGCTAATTAAAATGGCTCTGGTCTTCCTGATAAAAGAAAATTGACAAGCCTATAGGGATATTCTTTTGCCTGTCAGACTGTGTAAACTATATATTAGAGATACTGCATATCTAGAAATAAGACTGACAAAATCCTAAAGTAATGAGACAAAACTGTAAGATGATCAGAATCACATCAGTTTCTTAAGGCTTGACAATATTCACAGAACAATCTTCACATACATTTTTTTCAATAAAAGTGAAGTGGTATTTGTCCATCATTCATATTTTCTCCATCATAGAAATAACTTTTTAATTATTTTTTCATTTTCAAATAATTTATTACAATTACCATAACAAGGTCAAGATATAACAATATATTTAAGTTCCTATATGTAGAAGTAAAATAGGGAGCCCAACAACAATTAAAATTAAGAAATTAAAATTAAGATCTTAAAGTCACATTAAATGCAATAGGGCTGTCAACCTCTGCAATATGACTTTTTTCATTTCAAATGAATGGCCTAGTCCAAAAATCTATTGATGTTAAGATCAACATATAATCTTGATTTGCTTTACATTCCATCCTCTCTTATAAAAAAATATAAGTAGATACACATATGCAAATTTCAGTAAGACTAACACAAGTTGACTCCTGAAGCAAGAGAACAACTTGTTAAGACAGATGTATGCCTTAAGGGACATGTAGGCTTTCTGCCTGGTAAACTGTGTGGGGTGTGGGTGCATGCACAGGAATTTAGTAAGTGTTCTCTGACAGGTACACATGTTTGTGCACCCATTTTTAAGCATAACTGATACATTAATTGCTTAATGCTATTTGCAGCCAACCAAGGAGTCTCAGTCTCTGAAACTGCCATGTCACTGTCTAATTAAATAAACAGTATTTTAGACAAGCTTCTATAAACTAGTGTCATCATAACAGAAATCACAATGCCTTTATGAAAGATTAAATTAAGGAGGCTTTATTTTCTAATTAAATCCATCACAGTTCATACATAAATACTTTTCAAAACTGGTAATGCTACAGCTTTAGCCTAATTCATTCAAGAGATGAAATTGGTTACACCTTGTGTACTGCTTTCACTGTGATTTTATAATCTATGAAAATTACAGTGACTGGATAGGCTAAAACAGTTGAAAGTTGTTGCCCATGTTATATTGAAGAACTACCATCTCCTACAAGCCACTGAGGAAGAAAATGTGACACACAGTACTGTAACATGAAAAGCACCATATTTCTGGACTGGGCAACACAGTGCTAAGTGAGGATATAATGACTTGGGCCCATTTTAGCAGGGTATGTGCAGTCAGAGAAAGGAGTTTTCAAGACACATTACAAGTACTGTGCCAGTTCTGCATCTAAAGGTTTCACTGGAAATAGTTTTTAATATATAAAGGCAGCAGTCTATATGTAGCACTGATGCTCACCGAACCAACAATTCTGCCCTTGTGGAAAACTGGATACATAGTCTGATCCAAACAAACTATATGTTCTTAAAACTCACCGAGATTTTCAGTCTCAATGGGGTTTTAAGTCCACTGTCAACTAAAACTTCATACTTCATGCCCTAAAATTTCCCTAAGCATCACTTGTATTTTAACACCTACTAATAGAGCAATATAACACGGAGCTGACTTGGAGTACTATCTGCTCGAGAGGGCACTGATAGGCTCAACATTCATGCCTCAGGAAATAATAAACAGCACAGTTCATGCCAAAGTAGTAAGTAAATTGAATAACAAAAAATTATGCTACTAACTTTATAAAGGAAACTACACATAACTTTTGAAAGTTTCAGTTCGTATATTTTTGGTTTGTTGTTTGTATGGAGATTTCTTTTGTGTTTTGTGTGTTCTGGTTTTTACAAAAACTCTGCAGAGGAGAATCTGCATACACATACATATATGTATATATATATATATGTATGTATGTATATATATATATGAATATATATATGTGTATATCTATAGCTATATCTATATATATATGTGAGTAGCTTTCTTTATCAAGTAAGAAAGCAATGCATGGGACACATTGACCTATCAGCTAAACACAGTGGAAAAGAAGTTCCATCAGCTCCCAGCCAATTAAAGTCCCAAGTTCTTAATGAATAAAAAAAAAAAAAAATAAAAAGTTCATTGGTTAAGGCTCAATAATTCACAGGGGAGAAGTATGCTCAAGGTTCTTAAAATGAGTTTCTGACAATAACTGATAAATAATGTTCAAAAGAGATGCTACAAAAAGATGTCAGAGCATGGGACTGGCACATATACAGTCACTGAAGAGAAAAGAATAGTTTTCATTCAGGAAGACAGACAAATATTTGGAAGGCAGTTAACAGCCAGCCAAAAACAATAGAAGGAAAGAAAGGGCTACAAGTGACATAGAATAAAGAGATAAAGAAAACACAGTAATAATTTTGTGGAAGTCAAGTAATCATGTATGAAAGAATAGACTCTTGAAAATGTATTTTGTAGTGCTATGCCAAAGGATGAAAAGCAGCCAGTGTGGTAAATATTTAACAGGTGATGCCATTTTTTCTTCCACCTCATCTTGACTCATAGGGCCAGCTGCCTTTAACACTTCAAACACCTTCAGCCCACACATGTGGAATCAGTGAACACTTTGAGTAGTTTTATTTCAACATTTTTAAAGGTCAAATAATAAATTAGTCTTCTTCCACAAGAGGAAAAAATTTTATAGCACTTAATTAGAATATGACTAGTTTATACAAAAATATGACTGTGTTATACCATGCAAAATTTTTCCAAATGAAAATTTCTGCTTCAAATTTTTTAGAACATAGGCATACAGCTCCATAACAAATCAACAATAAAATGCTCTGTTCTGCAAAAAGAAAAGGCACTGTGGAATTCTTGGTTTTTAATCTCCAAAGATTTCTGTATGAAGTACCTTTGCATAGCTAACAAATCAAAAGCATCAGAAAACTTAAATCTATTTCCATTTCATGCAATACTCACAACGAATTCCACCTACTGCATGACACACACTGTCACTGTGAAAAAGGGATTGGAGCTGATACTGAAACAGTAGCAGAAGTCAGCTGCTACTACAGCAGGGCTTAAAATGCAGCACTAGCAAGCAGCTGATCTTGCTTTTCTCAACAAATAATTAATAAAGAGATGACAAAACACAAGTTTGATAAAATGTGAAATTTGATATTTTTATTATTTTTAAATAGAGAAATGGATCACCTTAAAAGACCCTGAAGTCAAATACTGAAAAATAAATAAATACTAAGTCTCACCTACAGGACAATGTTTTTCAGGAAGATGTACAGCAACTGAAGTCATGAATACCCTGCAGCATTCAAAAAACTGCATTTCCTGAAGCGCAGCATCTAGTCTTAACTGCTCACTGACTTCATCTGATCAGTCCATCTTGAATCTTTCTAATGCAGTAGTACAGCAAGATGAGTAGTAGTACAGCAACAGTAACAGAATAGGCTATTAGACCATTCTCTCAGAATATTTCATTTGAACATCTTTATCACATTCTCATGTAAATTTAAATCCAAAGTAATTACAAGCTACACTGTACATTAAATCCAAAAGTGCAGAGTACAGAAGCTATACACTTATTTACAAAATTTACTGCATACTTAGATTTTTTAAACTATCAAATTAATACTTGAAATGCAGAGTTTAATCATTATTACTCAGGATCACAATAATACAAAATAAGGACGCCTTGCATGCTATCAAAACCTACCTCTTTGATTAGCTTTACTCCTTTTGAATCCTTCATGTTGATAGCTATACTCTGGGGATTAAAAATAAATACAACAGTAATTTATATGAAATATTATGTGAAAGGGATTATCAGCCTCTTCTAAACATAACCAACAGTCAAATTTCACACTATAGTTAATTTGGATAAATAAATTTTAACACATAACCCACTTCCTCCTGCAAAAAAAAAAATTCTCTCAGCAAAGCAAGCTGAACTACATCTCATTAATGAATAGGACAAGCACCAAAACCAGTCTGACAGATGTGCAGCCTGTTCCTTATATATTTACACAGGACCCACTACTGGAAGTAGACAGGGGGACACCAGAAATATTTGTTTCAATGGTAACAAGCCATTAAACAATTCAGGTATGTCATGAAACCTCATATTAATCCCAAACTTTCAAAAGCTGGATTTAGCCACCCTCACTGTCATACAATGACAGCATTCCTCCTGCCAGCTGACACAGATCAACTGAGCTGATGCACCTGAAAAAAATGATCACTCAAAAAAATACCCCTTGCTTTCAGCAGGTTTCATTTTCAGTTATTTAATGCCAGCAACTGAAGACCAGCAGAATCAGTCTTGCTTTTCCATTTTGCTTTAGCTGCTCACAGCACCCTATCAGAGATTTGGAACCCTTTTGTTCTAATAACTTACAGGTTTTCTCCTGAAATTTATTCATCAAAGCATTAGGTCAATGTAAGTATTGCTCTATTATATGTTAAGAATCAAACTAAGAAATGTTATATATTCAGTTATAATTACAGAGAATATAGGCTTATGTTCAGTTCCACACCCCATTTACCTTTTTATTTCTATTGACACTGAGAAAATAAATGCTTTCTGTCCCAGCAAAAGGTGGACCCCAGGCTCTTGTGTCATCACCAGCCCCTGAAAAAAATACCATCACATAGTTGCCCAATATCACATTTAAGTCACTTAAGCTTCATCTAGCAGGCAGGACAAATAATAGTTTAACATATATATTTTAGGATATTTATATCAAAAACCACCTAAAAGTGAATGCAACTAAGCAAAGTGAACAGTTTTTGCTAGTGTCGGGATTCCATTTAGTCTTTAAAATACTCATACAGCCCCACAACACTAGTGTATTTGCAGGTTTTTTATGGGCTGTTTTTTTGGTTGTTTTCTTGGGGAGGCTGGGGAAAGGGGAATTGGAGGTTTTTTGGTAGTTTGTTTGTTTAAACTTAAAGTAGAGATACAATGCAATTCTTTAAGTCAGTCCTGAAGAATTTAGTAGAGGCTCTTGCCTGCACCAAGTCACACAGTTCATCTGGTCACTAAGCTATTCCTGAAACACTCCAGACACAACATCAAGATACCACTGATAGACAACAACTGATTAAGCTGCATGCTGCACAACACCAGCTAAAAGAAGTGCTTGCTATAGCTGGTGCAGTGTCCACCTCCACCTTCCAGAAATCCTGCCATAAATGTGCTGCAGACACTGATATCACTGTATCATTTATGCTTAATTTCAAATTTTTAACCTTTCTTAAACATCATGAAGACTAGCAATCTATTTTAAATATAATTAAAGTTAAATTCAAATTCAGATACAATCACTGTCCTGAGTGTTAGCAAGCATGTGCATTCCAGTATCTATTTCAATATCTAGACTTCATCTACTTGCTAACTTCACATAAATGAAAACTTTCCTTAGTGAGGCAGCACGGAAGACTGATACTGGCATAGATACAGAAACAAGCTGAAGAACCTTAGGTGTCATAAATATGCTATACACTATAGTAACACAAAAGTCTTCAGCCATTTAAGATCTACAGTGGCAAAAGTTCTGCAAACATATAAATTGCTTATCAACATTTGTACTGTTTAATATCTCAAAAGACCTTTGAGATATTGGTTCAAGCAGGATGCTTAGGTGGGTAGGGGCAATCTCCTTTCTGTGTGAGTACTTTGAGTGATTCAAAGCAAAACATTTCAATAATACTTTCCATGTAGAACTCTAGTGGGGCTACTGTTCTTTTTGGATTAATACTCCTGTGAAAATTGGTATCTTCTCACAGAAAGAAAGGATTAGTCACATTCTAAAATGTTTGAAATTCAGAATTCTGGAACTGTCCTTCTCCTTTGATCATAAACAATGCAAAGCTCCAAAACCATTACTTCATACTTAATTGCTGACCTTGCTCCATTCCTACTACCTAGATGTTTGGAATACCACCAGTGTCGGTCTAATCTGACTTTATAAAATTTATTTTGCCTGGTCACAAAAGTGAAAACCTTTATAACAATGGTCAGTAAATCAGGATGACCTATAGACTGATGTGACAAAACCTTTGTCAGACATTCAGTGTTTCACTAAACGTTCAACTATTCAATATTTCCTATCAGAAATAAAATATAGAGAATGTAGTATGTTTAATATCTCAATTTATGTCATAAATTATTATAAACTGTTATGTTATAAAATTTAGGGAGTGTAATATTGTTTAGTATCTCAATGATTTTCACCAACTAGTTTCAAAACTAGTAATACCAAAAGAAAGGAACTTAAAATATGGAAACTTAAAGGAAAAAATACAATACATAATGTGCAGCTGCGATGACATAATTATACACCTCAAATACGTAATGATGCATAAAACTTACAGCCAAGTGAGAGGACTATTTCTAAAAAAGACCCAAATATGATGCAATGGTATTCTTCTTATACAGTCCTACAAACTAAAAAGTGTAGCTATACCATAAGAATGAAGCCTTTTTTTACCATTACCCAATCCTTAGCAACTCTTTGGAAAAAAAGTGCATGTGCTGAGTGGAAGGAAACCATTGTGTTAAGCTAAAAATACACAACATTTAATTCAGCTAATTATCCAATGTCCTTACTTTATACATACATATATACATATAGACACACACATATATATGTATGTGTGTGTATATATATACACATAGTATATGTATATGTATATACACATAGTATATGTATATGTATATATGTATATATGTATATATATATGTATATTATTATATCTAAAATTATATCTAAAATAAATAAAAATCTTACCTGGTCTTTCCACTTTGATAACTTCAGCCCCTAGATCTCCCAAATTCATTGTGGCAAATGGTCCTGCAAGAACCCTTTAATATGAAAAAAAAAATTGTTTTCTTAGTTTTTCCAATCAGAATATTTGCATTTAGACACACTGCTACAAATGACAAATTAAACACAAACCTTGTTAAATCAAGAATTTTCACACCATCCAATGGCTTTACATTACTAGCGCCTGACAGGAAACAAAAAACAGTGACTTAGATCTTAAAAAAAACTAGCACATTGTTTTTATGACACTCATCATCCTCACTCATCTCCCTCCCCTAATAAATGATGATAAAGCTTTCTAAACAAGCTGGTTATTGGGTGTGTACTACATTAGTAAAATCTTTCCAAGTTGGAAAACCTTATGTATGACATTTCAGAACCTATTCTAACTCCCTAGCAAGTCTACAATAAACCTACTGTAGGGATATTTTATATGTGCCTTCCACAAACACTCAAACAGCTTTTAAAGACTAATCTGAAGAAAGATACAACAAAAGTGTTTTAGCAAGCAACATCAGAATGACACAAGCTAAAAGTAAAGGTACCAGACCAATGGGAAACAGTAGAACTCACAAAGTGTTTTGAGCTGTGTAGACCTAACCACTTGCATCACACACAAAAAAAAAGAATATCCCCATTACAAAACTTAAGGCAGAATATATGAGGCAAAGTACTCTTTCAATGGCAGCTACACATGCAAGATAATGATTAAGAAATCACAATGCTTTCTTTCCTTTCTCTCACCCTTTCCAACCTGACCAGGTCTAAGAAACATCAGTAATGGCAATAAACACCAGAGACAGAGCAAGGAATCTCACAGTCTAGATCACAGGCTGGCCAACTACTTCTTTGGTGGCCTTGAATTATCTTCTTTTCTCTCAGACTTGAATTGTAGGCTAGGGACACAAACACTTCATCATGCTGTGTAGATGGTCATTCAATTACTATTTGGAAGGTGGTCTTGTATCACACATGAAACAAACGCACCTGGCCAGTAACACCACTAAAATGACACATACCAGCTTGTGGCAGGCATCCCTTTTTGGCACTTGTCCTGGTAAGAGAAAAATGCAAAATGGGGTGTGGGGGGGAGGGGGGAGATGTGGGAATCAAACCACATTCATGCAAAGCCTGCAGGCCAGTGTGGTGCATCTCTCATATCATGCAGCAGTGCATGCCTGTATCACCTGTTCCACGCTCCCTTCATTAGACCTGAACCGCCCTTTAGTCACTCTCAACTCTCCTTCCTACTTATGGGAAGAAGGATATTTATACCGAGAGAGACTTTTAAAAGCTAGAGAGAAGCAGCATTAGAAATCCAGGGCTTCTGCTAAAATATTTTCATTAACTGTACTGCTCTCAGTGAGGACACTTGCATCCTCGTTGCTCATCTTTAAGAAATTTACCTCCATTATTACCACTTACTCCAGGGAGATTTCCATTTAACAGATTTTGTGCTTTAATACAAAATCCAGACTGAGCAGCATGTTGAAAACATGCCCATCTAGGAATGGCCATGTGTTTTGCACTTTCAGAGCCTTTAGGAAAATCTCAGGCCACTACTTCCCTTCAGTGCTCCACACCTCTGAGTTCCAAATGGAAAACAGTTGTGGCTGGTAAACACCACAGACCCTCCAATATAACTTCAGTCTTATCAAGCTGGGTGCACAATTTGCTCTACAAAAACTCTACACTTTTTTCCAAAAATATGTAAAAAGCTTTACTGAATCTCCCCCAAAAAATTAAAAAGATGTAATCTTAGTTTAAAAGGTCCACCTTTCTTTATTATTTCCACACCTTTTAGAGCTGCACTTTAGTAGTTCACCTATTCTCATTCTGAGCCAGTATTTAGGGCTACTCACAGATACAGTACCATAACAACAGCAACTTTTCAGAGCCAACAGGTTCTCTCCTGCAGCCAAGTTGTAGGAATCCATAAAGATATTTCTCAAAAAAGCCTATAAAAGGTTAAGATTAGGCTGTAAATATGTATTTATGCATAATTAAAACTGGTGAACCCTTGCTAATTATCGTATCACTCACATTGTGGCATCATCTAACACTCCATTCAGGGATTAGGACGCTTCCATAGCTAGAACAGAACAGGAGAGCACAACTGTTGCTCTGAAGACAAACAGACCACTGTGAATGTTTTTTTTAATGTAGGTAAGCAACAGATATCCATGATGATGAAGAAATGCAAGAAAGAAGTGAGATCAAAAGTTTGCTTTTGAAAATTGAGGAACAGACCTGTTAGTCTCTTCATAATAGAACACAGATGTTCACCAAAATATAAATATATAAGAGCTAGATAATATATGCAGCTTGACACTGATTTGTTGAAATAACTGCAGTAGAAAGCCTTTTGACATCCACAGTTCTGGTACATGGAATCCTGAATAAGGGAGTGCTATCTATTGTAGAAACAAAAAGAAACAAAACCACATCATAAACAAACACAAGATCAGAATTGATCAGCATTAACTAGAAACATCTCCTGGGTTTTTTACATTCATCACTAGCTTCCTAAGCAGGCACATACCCAAAGTTTGACTTTGTCAGAATTCTGACTCAACAGTCTAAATTTTCTAAAATGCAAACTCACATTTTCTTTTGTATTTTTGCTTTATATTTATACCAGTAACTTGATGACTGAATGAAAAAATCACTCTCTGAGCTCTAACTGTATCCTCTTGTAAACTCCTGATTCCCACAATGCTTGACTTTACTGTGAATTAGACTGTCATATGTATCTTTCATAAATAACTTTGATTAATAATAAATAGACCTGCTCACCCTCAATATGATTTACACTCTTTAGTTAAGCTCAACAGCTTGTCCCAAGGCTGGCCTATCCTAACAATATGAATAAGCAACCAAGAGAGATCGTTCCATAGAATAGAAATTAATTCTTCTGTCATATTCCAAAACGATTTCCTTTATACTTGTGACAGAAGAGGGAACCTAAGAGAGCCAAATAATTTTTGCAACAATGCAAATTAACAGATCCCATTCCATTTACTTTCAATTCCAGAAGACATGACTCCTCAAGTCTATTGTCTCTACTTTGACTGCACAATCAGTATTTTTTCACTTCATCCATGCAGTGAGTTATAATCAAGTCCATCACTACCGTAGACTAATTCACAATCAGTGGGTACAGTCCAGCCTGGCACACACTTGGTACGTTTATAGTGGGAGGCAGAACTGCAAACTTCCTCCGATTGTAGTGCCACCAACGCTATTGTAACTATTTTTCTGTGTTATTTAGTAACAGAGAAACTTGAAGCCAGAGAACGATCACTTCGTTGCAGCTTGGATTTATTTCATTTTAAGAAAAAATTTAAACAGCACAACTGCGCGCACTTAGACTTTGGTAACCTTACAAAAAAGATCGGGCCTGGAGCACGGCATGCCATTAGCCAAGGCTGCCAGGCGAGCCGACACGCTCCGTGTCACAGGCGAGGCGCAGCTGCGGGCAGCGCGCACGGCCGCGGGGCAAAGGCCGAGCCCCGGCGGCTGCCCAGGGGCTGCGCTGCGCCCAGGGACGCCTTCGCAGGGACCCCTGGCAGGAACCTCCCGCAGGTATTTCACGCCCGTCCCCCCAGCCAAGCGGCTCCGACCCCCGCCCCAGCGGCACCAGAGCCCGGCGGGATCACACGGACAGAGGGGCCCGACGCGGCGGGACAAGGGAGGCGCAGGAGGGCGCGGCACGGCTCGGTACCTGCCGGGGGAGCGCCTCCGCTCCGCGCCCAGCCGCCGCTGCCCGGGAAAGGGGAGGCAGAGGCAGCGCTCAGAGCTCTGGCGCTGCCTCCGGCAGCTGCGGGACACGGGCTCTTCCAGAGCCCTCCGCAGCCCCGGCTCCTTCTCCCCAGCGCGGCGCGCAGCATCCCCACCACTCGAGACAGCAGCGAGCGCTCGCTCGGCGCAGGCGCCGCCGCCCCCTGCCCCTCCCGCCCCGGGACAGCCCTGGAGCGGCCGGGACGGGGCGCGCAGGCGCAGAGCCGGCCCCGGCTGCCCGCGGCATTCCCCGCTCCGGGACCGTGCTCCTCTCCTGGCCGCGCTCCATAAAGCAGGGAGGCGTCCTGCCTGCCGGTGTTTGCGGCGGGAATCCCGCTGGGTGGTGGCTGGAAATTTGTATTTCCAGTTCGGCGTGCAGACTGTGACATACAACATTGCCAAGGTGGAATAGAAGTAGAAACCGCCCCCCAACAGCACCGCTCGGCTTTCCGCACTTACCGAGGCAGGCAGTCGCACTGGGTGCCAGTACATCCGCCCAGCGGCACGAGGGACATCCTTCACCTCAGCTCGCCGTCACTGAAGGCGCAGTATCACTTCCACTGTGAGCTGTGCCTTCAGCTGGGGCTAGTTATGGAAGGGTTAGCTTGAGCTGACCTTTGAGCGACTCTTCCCTGAACGATGAACCCTCATACTATTTTTAGTCTCTGTTAGGACAGAGCAGAAGGCTTGTTACAGGAACAGCATGGTGTCTTCTTGCCTCTCCAATAGGATAAAAAAGCCTGCACAGAGGTTCACCTCTTATTTCTACGAAATATGTGAGGAAATGGCAACTGCTGTATCTCAAAAGCAGCCGAAACTTCTGACTGCTCGAAAAGGAGCACGATGAATAGCACAGGCGTAAGACGTGCCACATGTTAGTCTGCCTAAATGCTGAGGAAGAACATAGAGAAAATCTACATGACAGGTTTGTTGACTGGACATGCTCTGTGCAATCAAAAGTATCACACGGATGCTCAAAGATCTGTCGACAAGAAGAAATTCATTAGCACAGTTACCCCAGTATAACCCAGTATAACTCAACATGTGCATGACGATACGTATTTCTCATTCATGTGGTGTGAAAAGGGTTTAAATTAAACTGTGCTTTTTTTGGAATGAGACAGATCAGATAATTTGGTAACTTAAATTGATAAACTGTCTTATGTAGACATGTGTGCACAGTAAAAACAGATAGTCTTCCAGACTAAAGGATTATCAAAAAATTTAGATGAGCAGGTTTCTCTTTCTGTTTTAGAATTTAAACGATATTGCCTCATTTTTCATAGAGAGATTGTATAACATTGGGGAGGTGAGCTCCCTGTGAATATAAAATTAGTTCTTGTCATTAAACAAAAACAAACTAAAATACTGTTAAAGCCAAAGAAAAGCAAGACTGGTATATAGAGCATAGAAACTTTCTGCTTATTTTAATAGTTAACTTTTGTTCACTGCTGCTCTGAAAGCCCTTTTTAATTTTCCTATGTTGCAATGTCCTAAAATCGAGTAGTGCTTTGCTGACAGAAATAAATAATAATTAAAAAAAAAAAAAATCCTTACTATTTTTTACAGAGCTGTCGAGGATTTGCATTATTAGGTACCTGGGAACAGAGCAGGAATTGTAATAAACAACACTGTTAAATTGACTTTGTGCTAAATACAACAAAATAGCATTTTGCTACGGGTTTGTATGAGTAAGTCACTGCCTGAGCTACCACTCACTTAATTGCTGATGGTTCAAACTGATTTTGAGGAAAACTCTTTCCATTAAAGTGCTTTTTAAATGTCACTCTGTGTTTTTTCAGTCGGGACTGCCGTAACACGCAGCATTTGCAGCCTCAGACGTTAAGACTCCAGAACAAAGGCGCACAATAAGTATATCTGAAGTGACACGAAATATGAGGTGAACACTCGCTTTGCTTCACACGAGTTCATTTCGTTGGTTTTTAGCAGCTGTAGAACGGCGGGCATTCGCTGACAGCCACGCCGAGCCCACAAACCCCGTGAGCCCCAGCGTCTGAGTTAGCGGGAATCCTCTGAGGCTCCTGCTCCGGATTATTCCCCTTCAGTTGAAAGCGCGCAGAATCCCTGGGGCTCGGCGCGCCAGGTCTCTGTGTGAGGCTGCCGGGCCCTCTCTCCCGCCTCCCGCTTCCAGGCGGGATGGGATGGGATGGACGGCGCCTCGCCCTCCCCGCCGCGGAACGTTTAGAGGCCGGAACCTGCCGCCCGCCTGGCGGGGAAGAGGCGGGGGAAGAGAAAAGAGCGGACGCGGCGCCGCCGCCATTGCACAGGTTCCGCTCCAGCCGCCATTCCCGGCCTGGCCCGGCCATGTACCGGCCGGGATTCCGCGCGCCGACACCTCCCTACGCGGGCGGCGGCTTCCGGAGCCCTCCCTCCGGCGGAGGGCCCCTGCCGCCCTCTCCGCGGGGCTACGGGAGCCCCCACCACACGCCGCCCTACGGCCACCGGCCCGGGCCCTACGGCAGCGGCCTCTCGCCCCGAGGCCCCGGGTTCCACGGGCGCTTCGGGAGCCCCTCGCCCGGGGCGCAGACCCCGCGCAGGCCGCAGAGCGTCAGTCCCCGGTACCCGGCTCCGTACGGCGGCGCGTCCCCGGCCGGAGCGCCTCTGCACCCGCCGCCGCAGCACAAGCGCTCGCCCGGCGGCTTCCAGAGGCACTTCCAGGTATGGGGCAAGGCGGAGAGGGACACGGGGATGGAGGGAAGGAAGGCGGGAGGGACCTGCTGCTTCCAAGCGGGGCCCGTAGCCCGCTGGGGGAAGGCACGCCGACGGCTTGTGCCAGCGCAGCATCCACCGCCAACAGGATTTTCAGGGGAGAGCGAGGCTTGAACCGCACTGGGCAACATCAGCTTTTCCCCCGCCCATTCCTCCGCAGTAGAGAGGAGGGACAGAGCACAGGCAGCTGTGAGATGAGGAAAGGGAAGATAGATTCAGGCCTGGCGCGTTGTGAAGACACAAAGGGGCAGCATTTTTTAAATATTTTGTCGTATGAAGGTCGAGAATTAAGCCCCGGCCGAAACGGCAGCAAACACCTCTTTGTCCTGTACGTGCCTCCCTCTGATCAGTTTTCTTTAGTGCACTGGTGAAGCGCGGTGTGCTTTTACTTTGCCCGTGTTGTCCTCCATCGTGGGAGCTGCCCTGTCCACACCCTGTCCACACTCGGAGTTTTCAGGGACACGGACAGAGAAGAGGAGTGCTCTGTTAAAGAAAATCAAGCTGAGGCTCCTTTAAGCAGAAATGAGAGCATCTGTTGTGATAATGACTCTCATTTTAAAGTCTTTGCTTTGCTCTGAAAGCTTCTGTTTGTATAGTTTTCCTGAAAGCCATCAACAACAGGTTCTGTGAGTTAAGCTGTTTTTCAGCTGTGTTAGTTGTAGCATGTGGCAATGCACACAGGGATGACAGTTCTCAGGATAACAACTTTATGCATATAACTGGTTTTATGCAATATTAGAGAAACCTTAAAAGTGTAACAAATGACACGTGCAGTACAATGATAATTTTTTTTGTGCTCTTATTGATACTTGAAGGATTAAAGTATGATAATGAAGTCACATCTTAATAGAGATGAGTAAAATCTTAATGTGCCTGCACTGCATTGTCACGTGTCCATTGAAGACTAGTATTATTTTTTTCTTATGATGCAGTTAAGTCAGGAATCTCACAGTTGGTGGAAGGGGATCATTATAAAATTTACACATTTTCTTCAGCACAACAGCAGAGACTCTCCTGGTGTGGAAGCCAACAGATTGCACAACCTCAGTGCCTTTTGAAAAAGCCAGGCATGTGGCATTTCTGCTGCAGGTTATGGAGGGACAATTTATGTCATCAATGTAATCTAATTTCCCTTCAAAAAAATCACTCTTTGGCTGTTCAATTAAGGGTTTTTTTCAAAGCCTGCCTTAGAATTAATTGAGCAGAAGAATATGTAGGAATCCTTTTGTCTTTTGGTTTAGCCAGAACTGTTTCATGTCAGGATCTGAGGACAGGAACCCTCGCATAGGCTCCGTTCTTGATATAGGAAACCTGACATAAAGTCAGGTTATGTTCTGAGGTTAGGAACATGACATGAAGAAGGTACAAGTTTGAATCCAGTCTCAGACTGTCACAGCATCTTCCATTCTCCCCTTTCTTTCTTTACACCTTGTGAGTAGTTTAGGAGCACTGGCCTGATGGCAATTCCTTCAGACTCAAAGGATGTTGAATGTCTGTAGCTTTGCCCAGGACTGAAGAAATGTGTGAGTCTGCGCTTCTACGTGTGTACGTACACATGAGCTGTCCTGTCTGGGAGGGCAGTAGAGGCAATCATAGAGGGAGTTAGTCTCATAAACCATGAGTCCTCATCTGCTTTGGTGTGGACAAGGATCTCCACCCATGAGGCCATAAATAGATTTAGGTAGGCCTTTCTGCATTTTCTAAGCATCAGATTTCACGTGAGGCATGTGCTTTGTCCCCTCTCCTCTGTAGATCCTGTTAAATGAACTCCACTGCCTTTGGCATTTATGATGCTACAGTCACTTTTGAGATGATAGTGGCTCTTTAAAATTGCATTGGAAAATCCAGAAGACAATTTACGTTTACTTTAGTGTTCTATTAATGTCATGCCATTAGCATTCTGTATCCGTTTTGTGCTCAAAGACTTTCATTCTTTGAAACAAACAGAAAACTTGAAGAAAAACATACTGAAATGGCTAACAGCCTTCATGTGGCCAGTAGTTTACAGCATTTTCTGTTTTTTCCACAGAGGTGCTTCTGCTTTATATTTTATGAAAACATGTTTCTGGAAGCAAGGGCCTGTAGTGACAGGATGAGGGAGAATGCCTTTAAACTGTGAGAGAGTAAGCTTACATTGGATATTAGGGAGAAGTTCTTTATTGTGAGGGTGGTGAGGCACTGAAAAAGGTTGCCCAGAGAAGCTGTGGATGCACCATCCCAGGCATTGTTCAAGGTCAGGCTGGATGGGGCTTTGAGCAATCTGGACTAGTGGGAAGTATCAGTGTCCTCGGGAGGAAGGTTGGAACCAGATGATATTTAAGGTCCCTTCCAACCCAAACCATTCTGTGATTTGTCTTTGTTGCATTTCTTATCTCCATTTAGAATTCACATAGTGGTAATGTTTCATTCTCTAGACTCAGCAGGAATTACTGAACTAGCTGCTAGCAACAGCTATGGAGTGGTGTGGATCAAAAATTATTACAGAAAGTAAAACAAATGCTACCCTTTTGAAGTGGTACAGTGTGTGAGGATTGACTAATTTTTGTGTTTTGTGCATATGCCAGCAGCTGCAATTACATCAGGTGAAGCAAGCTGATAAAGGAATTGACTGTCGTCAGTTTCAAGGCACTGTTACTCCACTCAGTAACTTTTTGTACTCCAAAGAGAGATTTGTTATCTGGAGAAAAAGTACAGATGATAGATTGGCTGTTTCTTTAAGGAAAGTTCATTGAGAAAAGGCTGTTTGCATTAGTGACAGCTAATAGAAAGCTATCTTGGGTACCAGATAGTGCCTCTTGCACTGAATGGTTTCTTTTGTACAGGTGGGGCTGATTTCCTTTTCCACAGGCCTATAATGTGAATAATCACATTTTGTTTGTCTTCCCTAAAAAAAAATTCAGGGGGGAAAAAGCATATGATGACAAGTTTTCTAAAATAATCCATATGCTTAAATTAAACATGTACTGAAGGCTGTCAGTCTTGTATTACATAATAATAAATTTCTTGGATTTCAAAAATGCTAAAATGTCATTGTTATTGATGACCTGCATCATATTGTAGAGAAATTTAAATTATTAAATAAATCCATACAAATGAGCCTTACCAGTGAATTATTTTGCTCTGTTCACTGAGTACTGCAGATCATTATATCATCTCATGCCTTTTTTGCCTTCTGCAGATTAAACACAGCAATAAATGAGCTCCGCATTCAATCTGTTTTGTTAATCTGTCAAAATTAAAAGGTCTTCATTAAATGTGGTGGTTTAGACATGGTGGGGTTTTGTGTTTATTTAGGACAGAATGCACTGGGTACTGCTGTTTCACTGCTAAATGTGAGTGCTTAACATAAATGTCGCTGTTGCTAGAGCATGTCAGCTTACTCGAGGAAACTCCAAGCCCCTTAGAGTGTTTTTTAGATGCATTCTGAGGTGATTCTCTGACCCTCCTGGGGTTTGATACAATATAGTAATTCACCACCTTTTGGAAATTCTTCTGTTTTGAGATCATCCTCTCAGCTACATAACCTAGCTGCAAAGAATCATTAGAAACAAGTGCCCTATAAATAAGACATGGATGTTCCCACATTTGATCATATATCCATTATCATTGAACTTCAGGAGTTCTTGAAAAGTTTTTGCTGGAAACCCATCAACATGTTCCTGCCACAGCATGTTAGCAGAAACAGGTTCAAGCTGTTTGAGTGAAATCTATTCTTCTGGCTAAACATTGGGTCTTTCACTTTATGGCACCATTTCTCACTTTTGCCAAGAAATTGTTTTATGTGATCTATTTACATAGATACTGTTAGGGCTTACTAGTCAAATTCAAATACCATCCCTGCTGATCCAAAAATTCAGAGGTGGCAGGGTTGTGGGGGAAAGCAGCCATTAATCAAGTACTTTTACCCTGCTTTACAGAATCTGATAACGAGCCTCAAGGCATCCTTGAGGTTGCTGTAGTCATACAGAATGTAATGGGCATGCTTGGAGATTACTGTGTATCTGTAGTGTGGGTTGCTTAACTTTGGTTAAAACAAATTAATTAAAATAAATACAGCTTTAGACAGAACTTCACCTTTTAGAGGAGTGACTCTGAGGTCAAAAAGGGATGCTGCTAACAGGAGAAAATTATTACAGGAGTTTCTTTATGTCACAGCACTCTTAAGCTGCAGACTTGTAGCAGCTTTACAGAAGCAATCGTCATAATCCTTGATCTTAAAAAAAAAATCAAAAGCTCTCTACAAAAGTCAATACCCACTAAGTCACTGATTACCACTGAGACTGTATAAAAAATAAAGTCATCTGTTCTCAAATTTTACAGAACACTGATTTAGTTAAAAGAGGAATTTTTTTTCCAATGAATTCTTGGTAACTATTTGCATTATACAATGCTGTGTTCAATCTGTAAGTACTTAATATTTGACTTCTGCTCTTGTTAATATTGTCAACTCTTTCTGAGCATCTAACTCCCTGTTTTGTTCTTCAGCTTTTGTTAGACATGTTGTTGACAGATTATGAAAAATAGCATGAGCTGCTTTTCTGCAGCTATGTGCCAGAGTGATGTAAACAAGTATTTGGGAGAAGACTGTGGTGGTGCATTTTTCTTATCCTGGTAAATCATCATTCATAAATAAAATACATTAAAGTTAGTATTTCCTGAGGAAGATGCAAGTGAGGTGTAGTAATTATGATTAATAATTGGCTTCAGAGCTCTACTACAGTAGAAGGAAACTTTTTTTTTTTTTTTTTTTGTTAGCTTGAATTAGATTATTAAATGTTTCTTTACCTGATGGTTTTCTTCCAAAGGGATCACCCAGGACATCTACTCCATTTGGTACAGCGCATGGCAGAGAGAAAAGAGTGTCTAATGATGTGGAAAACTATTACAGACCTTCAATGCTTGAGGACCCATGGGCTGGCCTAGAGCCAGTTTCTGTTACAGACATAAACCAGCAATACAGCAGTGAGCAAACAACATGTACTGGTAAAAAAGGGAGGTATTTCAGCTAACACTTTTAAAGGCCAAATAACTCCATCTTGTCAGGAAAACTTTGGGACAGAATCTTTACACTTACACAAGATGAACAATAATCAAGACCTTAGATAATACTTTTACTTCATCACATGTTCACCCTTTTATCCTACCTTTTTTTATTGCATTGGATATTTTTATGTATGGGAGGCAAAAGGAGTGGTAGGAAAACTTATATTTCTGGCTATGTGGAAGTGCCTACCAGCTCTGAAGAACAAAGTGTTCTTTAATCACCAGCGACTGATTTGTGACTGTTAAAACAAGTTTCCATATACTTACCTCTCCCATGCCAGATTGTTTGCCTTTTATTGTGAAGTCTCTTAGAGAGTGGTATTTTTTTATGTTTCAACAGTTTTACAATGAAATAACTTGGAAGTAAAATAAAGTTTTGTAAATCCTTGTTTTGTAATGTATAAAGAATATTTTAGGAGCTTTGTTAAGGTGTACACGTTAACACAGTAGTTCTCAACACTGAAATTAGGTGACTTCTGTAAATGTGCTTGTATGCTGTAGTTAACGTCTGGTTTTGTGCATAGTAATTCTTGTTAATCGCAGTGTAATGTGAAGTTGAAACATGACTTAGAGCCATCTCAGGAAACAAATGCATGGGTTTTGGAAAGTTTAATTTGTTGAACAAACTCTTGAGTCACAAACTCAATTCTGGAATTGCTTGTTTTTATGTTTAAAAAATATATATTTGGATCAATATTAGAAATTCCTGGATTATAGTAACAAGTCTGTTCAGTGACAGTTTAGGTCTAAAGGATGCAAAACATCAAACTTACATAAATGCAAATGTTCTTTCTGGATCCATCTGCTAGAATAGTACAGAATAAATAACAGTTTTTGTTACACAGTTGACATTAGTACATGCATAGCATCTTTTTTTAATCTGTTTTATATTTTTCAATTATTTTTTATTATTACTTACAGCAGGGCATCATTGCCAGGAGGATTGTTTTATTTGTTATATGCTATATTTTTATACTGAAAAGGAAAGCAACGAGTTGGGGTTTTTTTTACAGCTTGTCTTTATGTGGAAGATCCATGCTTAAATACAGGAGTGAATATCATAATCTAGAATAAAAAAGAAATAGTTCCAGCTGCAGGCATGTTCTTAACTTGCCATGTTAAACCTGCAGTACTGAGATACATTTTTGTTGAACATACCACTATTTGTTTGTTGATCTTGACTTTTAAGTCAAGGTACAATGTAAAAACTTGCTTAAATAAAACCATTAGTTTGGTTTTCAAAATACATGTGTTCTTTTAAGCTTCTTATATACTCAAAACATATTTTTGTAGTCCTGAGGCACGGTTAGGTAGAAGAGCACAGGAAATCCCATTAAACTGTTCTTAGTAAATTGTCTTTTGCCAAGGTAGAATAGTCCTCGGTACTCTTTATCTGTTTCAGCATAAGATAACACTGCCTTTGAGAACAATTTCAAACTGTAAGGGGGGGTTTAATGTGTTGAAATATGCTGAGTCTCTTGTACTATTAGGACCACAATCTAAAATATGTCACTTCTGTCGTTCCCCAGTTGGCCCTGAACTAGTATTATATCCAAAAAGGCTGCCTCAAGAGCTGAGAACATAATGCCTGCTGGATATCAAGAATGGTTAAATCTTCATCCCAGAATCAAAAAGTGGTGCCTTAAATGGCAGCTATCAGTATTGTAATCTATAATAGATACCAGTGAAACTGAAATGACTTGACAAGTTGTAGTCTTTAGAATTTATACATAAGTTAATCAATGTCATTGTGAAAATTGAAGTGTAAAATTTTCTTTTTTTTCTTAAACCTTGTGCTGTAAAGCTTACAGAAAAAAAAAAAGTTGTAGTGTGCTTAACCAAGTGCCCTGTTTTGTTGCTGTTTCCCATGTAATTGAATTGCAATTTATGTTTTGCAACATTTGGTGATCTTGGAGAAACAAAAATTATTCTATTTAAGAGAGTTAAGACATGATGTGTTCTCAGATATGAGAAGAGTCTGGGTTTGGAAGGGAGAAAGGAAAGGTAAGGGATTCTTGAGAGAAAGGAGACTGTTAGAGGTGGGACTTCATACACAGTAGCCAGCATGAGCTATCTTTGCACATTGCAAAGATGGATTTTTCCACTTTGGCAGCATTGCAGTTGACCCAGGCATCAAAGCCAGACTTCTCTGATAATAACTCTTAACTCCTGGAACTAGGTATCAGACATCAGTGAAGGTCAATGTTCCAGAAAGAGAACTGAGGAAATAATCTTGAAGCACTGTTTAATCCATGCACACCTTCCACAATGCCATCTGTTAAACTGCTGCTTCAGTGCACGTCATGATACGACTCAACAATTTTAAGTACATCATACTGCTAAAGGCTACAGTCATTTGGTCAAGCATCAGCACCAAAAACTTAAAAAGGATTCACCTTTCTGGCTTCTGGCAGAAATTCTGTAATTACAGTAAAATTTAGATATGTCATTGTTGAAGACCTGTAAAATGCATGAACACATGTTCAGAACTATAAATATAATGTACTCAAAGCCAGTTTAAGCTTTGCCTTTCTTGCCATGATATCCAGGAAGCTTAAGGACATACCTCCTCTCCAGTTTTTTTTCCTTTTTACCATTTGGCAAAAATCCGATGGAGAGAGGATATATCACTTCCTCATTTGTTAATGAAGCCACTTCATAGTACCAGTATGATTCTGGAAATAGCATTTGATGATAAAATGTAAAGCACAAAATACATCTCTTCATGAGCCCATGAAACACAAAATAGTGCTTATGTCTTGTTAATGAAGGGATTCTTCTGTGATGAACACACTGAGTATATGGACATTGCTCTTTCTTCAACAGACTTCTTGGATTTCAAGGTAAGTTAGCTTCTTTTTCAGAAGTTTGGGTTCACACACTTTTCCAGTCTGTTTTGTTTGCCTTGTGTTTTGACGTTCTCTTCAGTTGTAAAGTGTAACTCGTGACTAACTCTTCCAGCAAAAATTTAATTCGCTTGTTGCTGTTTGCTCCTGTGTTTAAGAGTGAACTGCATCACTACTACATTAACAAGAACTTAAATCAGCTGAGAACATGTGTAATGCAGCAACACACTGGGTAGGTAGTTACTTCAAGATGTGCACTATAATAGTTCAAACTTCAGGTTAGGGTTTTCTTTCCAGCTTTATAATATGGAATATTCATTCTTCTGTGGCACTCAGTATACACATTGAAATTGTTAAATTATTTAAAATATTAGAATTTAAATTAAAATGGGATTTTAAAAGTTCATGTTAAACTCCTCCTCTAGATTAGAGGTAATGCACTGAGATGTGGCATTTTCCTAATGTCGGAGCTGTGAACATTTACCAGGTAAAATGCGGCTGGTCAGCAGAATGGGTAACTACTTTTTCAGTCGGGTTTCTTTTCCTGTTAAGGACATCTTTATGTTCTCTTAACTTTACATAAATTATTTCATTAGAGATTGGGGGGGGGGGGTGTCATTTGAAAATGCATTATATGGAAATTCTACAAGTAGCTGTTCACCTTCCTTCTAAAGAAAAGTTTTTTTATAGTGTGTTTGGTTTTCAAGCTGTGCTTCTGAGTAATCTCAGTGAAGTTAGAGGATTTGTTCATACATCTGGGATGTATAAGTATCTAATGTTACAGTTTGAAAATTCTGTTATCCATTTATCTGTCAGTGCTTTTTACCAGCACTGCAGTTTATCCTTCTGCCTAGCAATTACTCTGAATTTGAATTCATACATGTGTTTTTTATATGACTGTCTTGCAATTAATTAAACTCATTCTTGTAATATTTTCCAAAATTCTCAAGAGTAAAGACTATTCTCTTTTCGCCAAATCAAGATTTGCTTGCCTTCCTTCTATCTTCTTGGAACTGGTGGAGGAAAGGGAGTGTTGCCTAAACTGATGGGTGAAGAATTGTCTAATGATTTTCATGTCTCAGGTTTTCAGAAACTTACATACCAGTTGACATAGGTAACTAGATAAACTTTTTTTCTCATTTGAGATGGTTCAAACAATTTTTTACATCACAAGAAATGAAAGAAACCGAGTTGTGTTTACACTCAACAGTAATGCGGTTTCAGCATTCAGTCATTAATTCACAACCAAATTTTTTTGCCTAAAATAACTTCTTGTCTGTACATCTCAAAAGGCACAAACTGATTCAGTTTCATTCACTGCCATTTTCACTTAAATGTGTGCTTTGCTGACATAGAATTTAACAATAATTTCTCAATCTGAACTTCTGAATTTTCTTTTACAAAATAAATAACACTTGAGTGTTAGACCTCAAATCTAGGCTTACCTTTAATTTATTTTAGATCTGGCAAAAAAGGCTTTATCTCATCCCATTGCTTCCTTGATGATACTAAGAAACCTGTGCCTCCTGTGCTAGAGACAGCTGGGCAGATGTTTGGTGTGTGGCCACCCTTCCTGTCCTAGAAGTTACCCCTAGACTCCCACCATGCCAGTCTAGCAGGGCCCAGAGGCTGCTTATATGGAGACAAATAGTAATCCATTTTGCATCCCCAGCTCTATGTGGGATTCAAACTGCATCAGGGGGTTGGTTAGTACACATCCTGGATTTTAAATTCCATCAGCATTTTCTGCAGTAAAATCACGGGTGAATTCCACTGCTGTTTTTTCACTTGTCTGTGGCTGTTGCACGTTGTTAAACATTTGTATACAAGAATGTAACTCCTGCAGCTAGAAAGGATCATAACAGTACAGTTCCAGAGTGAAATTTTTAATTCTGCTGACAGTCCTGCTATTACAATCTGCACCAAAAATCTGCATGTACTACCCTGCTTCTGTGTAGCAGTAACCTCAATGTTTGATGCTGTATTAAACTACACTTAAACCTGGTATCCGTATGTATTTTGCCACAGTCTAATTGCTGTGTATTCGAGGTAGTTAAAAACTGTTACTGTAGAGTCAGTGAGTTCAAATCTTTGTTGTATGCATGAGGAAATTCCTATGAGTTCAAACCACTGAACATGATGTCGATGCAACTGTTAGTATAGATACCAGTAAAGGGAAGAACAAAACCTCTTTCTGATGCAAATCATTCTCTTTCCAAGCATGACAGAGCTAATGTTAAAACAAGGGAAGAGGAATCAAGCTAATTGACAGCTTCTGTGGATGCCTGTGCAGCATAAAGCACAAATAACAGAGCTAACATAAGCTTTAAAAAGCAGATTGACAGGTAGGGAGTAGTATCATCAATAATTGGATTGTAAGTAGCAATTGCAGTGTTCTTAAACCACCACCTCCTGTAGCTTTATGAAGATTTTTAGGTTAATGTAAAAGAAGGCTTTGAGCTGTTAACATGTTAGAAATTATTATTATTCCTACAGTTGAGTTTGCAGAAGAGACTGTCTTCTCCACTTGTCTGTGAAGTTTAGTTTCTTTGGGTTTTTTTTGTTTTTTTTTTTAGCTGTGAAAAAACAGGATTTAAAAATCTCAGGGATTGTAACAGAGAGAAGGGAAAATTAACATCTGCAAATGGTCCAAGAGTACAACTTGAGTTAATAACTATAAGAAGGCACTGATATTGATTACTTGCCATTGCACTTTCCTAAGGCTGTTTCCCTTGTCTGTAAATTTTTAATAGCCTCCTGATTTCTATGACAATTAAATTACACTAAGGAAAATTACTGGGTGGTTCATTTCCACATGTTGGAAAGCTGTTTGCACACTGTGGGCAACAGGTTAAGAAACCGTGATAACTGTTTGCAAATGAATGAGCTGCCAAATTGTGTCCCTGGTGGAACTGAAGACAGCTTAGACTATCAGCTGTGTTCCTATACCCAGAATGGTTTCTAAAATAAACTTCAAAGCATGTAGAAAGTTTGTGCAAAAAAACCTTTGAATCCCTGGTTTTAAGGTATCTATTGCAACTGGTTGCATTTTTGCATTTTGACAGTATTTAATTTCCTCTTGCAACAATTGCTGCATGTTTTATACATTGGCTCTCCTGTAGCCTGTAATCCTCACTGCTGTGACATGAGGAAGAAATAGTTACTGTCTGTACCTTGTGAATATACTACTGGTAACAGCCCAGTTTAGTTTCTCCGCTATTAGATCATCCCAGTATGCATTAACCAAACCTCTATGGTCTTACAACTTGCAAAGTAGATTCTAGTACATTACTAAACATATCCATAAGGCTTTGTGTACTTTATATTTCAAGCAAACAGTTTAAAGGGACTTACCAAAAGTGGGCTGTTTTCCTTTAGCACACACACCCCCACCCAACTCCATCCAGAGAAGATAACTTAGGCAGTTTTACCCTAAGTTTTCCTCTCCAGAGGGTTTTCTATTGTCTCTTTTTTTTCCCCCTTTTTTTTTCAGTACTGCCCATACAGCAGCCATACGTTAGGGCTCTTCTGCCTTGGTTTTCCATGGAAATGAGCATACATTCCCTGCTCTTTCCACTGAAATAGGCTCACTCCATGCTGCAGGGCTCTGCTGGAGGGTTTGATGGAATAGGAGTCATCCAACCACCCACCACACTCACCCTTCAGTCCTGTTAGTTTACATTATTGGAAATGACAGAATTATGACAAGTAAAGTCACACAGATCCCCCTGACTCATCTAAATGAGCCTGCATTGGTTGAGTGATGGACTTTGTTGTCAGATGTGCAGTGAGAACTGTTCAACACAGACATGACTTTGCCAATGGTGGCCACCCTTGAGATTTTAAAAAAGCAACTACTGAACGTGCAGACAAGTGGTGCTCAAATCTCTGTTAAACATTGCAAATTCAGCAATAATAAACAGGCAAAGTCACTCTAAAAAGAAACAGAAAAACTGTGCAAGAAGAAGGCACAAGGAAAGTGTTGTGTTGATCCCAGTTCCTTCTGGTAGCTTCCCAACACAACCATCTCTTAAATACTTCTATTTCCACTAAGGAGATCCTCATTGATACTACACCAAGTTGGATGGAAGAAAACTACCTCATGAAAGCATAAAACCAGTATTGCTCCAGCAGCCACAGGCTCTATTAAGGTTTTTAAATCCATGAAGGACAAGAAAGCAGATGTGCATTTCTGAGAGAAATGAGTTTGGTGGACAGCAGAAATAAAAAGGTTGTCTGCCTAGGAACCTCTCCTATTCAATATACTTAATCATTTACTGCCAGTTAAAAAAAAATTCAAATTTAGTCCAGCACTAGTTACTTCAGTGCTAATTTCTACTTAGATGCTTTTGAACAGCCCTGAGATCTGCTACAGAGTGACTGCTTTCAGTCTTGAAACCTTTCAATGAGCATAAGGAAAAAGCAAGGTTCTGGTGTCATTCTAACTGTATTAATGTATCAGAGAAAACCAGCAGAAAAATGTCTAGTCAAAGCATATGGCTTTAGCAGCAACTAGTCTGTTTCTAGGTAAGCATCCCAAAATAAATAATCCTGTTTGGGGCCTGGCAAGGATCATCAGTTCAGCTGACTTGCCCCTCCAGCACCTCCTGGCATGGAGACAATCCAGTGAGAGGGTCTGCACCTTCAAAAACACACCATTTGCATGAGTCATTCTCAGTCATATATAATATCACAAAGCATCAGCACAGAACGTGGGCAAGAGTCCAGGACATGTTAAAAGTGTCCCCATAAGGGACACAAAAGGGTGGAAAGCTGAAGAAAGGTAAGACCTGCATTCAGTCTCTCACTCTGTTTCTTCACAGGATCCACAACATTGTGGCCAAGCCTTGCATTTTCTCTGGAGTCACTTTCCACCAGTTATTCCCAATGTGCTTTCTGTGGCTGACACTTCTCTCTTAAAAGATTTCTACTCTTTTGTGACTTAAACAACCCATAAAATTTTATTTTAATTTTTAATATATTGATTTATTTATTATAAAATAAACATTGAATTTATTATTCAGAGCCATGTGTATCTCAAGAAGATTTTTCCATTCTTAACCATCACTGTTCCACTAGTTCTGACAAAGAAAATACAAATGTTTTCAAATCATAGAGATTATAATTTAATAGTTTAAAATGTGTTTCAAACTAAACTTGCTGATGGCTGGAACAAGAAATTTAATTCCAGTGAGCTTTTCCAACAGTGAATCTCAAGATGGGAGCTGCCAGTGACTATCTCTTCTATAATAATGTTACAACATCAACTGCAAAGGTATTTACAAAGGTACTTCAATCTGTAACACATCTGTTTTTTCTGCCTGCAGTTTTCACACTCCTGCTTCATTATTTTTGTCCTGAGGTCATGATGAATTTTTGGTTATTATTGTTTCTTTTTACTAGTTGCAAGTTTTAAGAATCTTTCAAAATCGTAAAGAAAAATTTGTTTTAAAGTTCCAAGTATTGAGTCCCAGAGAGTGAGTGAAATTAATAACTTGGATGATTCTAGTTGTGAAGAGGTATGGGATATAGACCTTCTCAGTATCCATAAACTAAAGCATCAGTGAAATACACTTTTTACTCAGAAATGCTTCACAGATTTTGTCAAATTCCAAATCTCACTGTCCGTGGTAGAGAGAAGCATATCCTGTGAAATCCTGCACAATGTTGCATCTGAACCTCACCTGGCAACTCCCACATAAAACCACCAGTTCTGTTTAAACCACAAGGAAGGACACTTGATATTTAAAGATTTGCCTTTGTGGTATCCCAGGCAGAAAGAGTTAAAACAGTTCACAGCTTTTTCTTGGAATTTCCTTCTCATCTCTAGAGAGGTCTGTTCTGGAGTCATGTAAACACAGACATCTGCTTGCTGTCACTTCATCCTTTTTTTAAATTCGTAAGAATAGGAAGAACCCCAGAGGGAGTTCCAGACCAGGCCACTTTCAGCCACCAGCCCTCCATGCCTTGATCCAGTAACAAGGCAGATGAAGTGCTGGGGCTCATACATATTTCATGAACCTTCTGGCTACGAGTTTTGTTAAACTTTGAAGTTAATAATACAATTAATTCTGTCTGAAATTAGTATCAAACCAAATTTATTTTTCATATAAAAAGTATACAAAATTGTACCATTTTTATACACCTAAAGTGTGTAAAGGAAATTGTGAAATACTGTAAGCTTATGGTAAGAAGACCATTTAACTAGAGTTGCTGTCTAAAAAACAAAAAAGTTTTCTAGGCAAAGTCAGGGATTTTAGTGGAAGCCTCTCCATATCTTGTGCTTCTGTGTGGCGGTACAAACAACCTCTTTCTATCAGAGTTAGAAATCAGGACTCATCTTCTAATTACTTTGCCTCTGTTACTCCAGACAGGCAAACTGTTACTCCTGAGCAAACAGGAGAACAGGGATTCACAAAATCTGTAGAAAGAGCTTTAATCTCTATATCCTGCTTAACAGAAATTCACCTTACAGATGGAAACATTGCTTTTAATATAAAGCCAAACCAACACATTAATTGTATTTCATTAAGCATCACATCAGTCTTCAGACGGGGTAAAGTTATTAGTCCAGCATTTTGCATATAGGAAAATGAATGAATACCAAGAGGAGATGTCTTGCTTAAGCCTTATTATTGTTTAGTGGCAGAAGAGAACCTGATGCTTTCTGCTCTCCCTATTGCATTCCCTAATCAATAACATTTTCAGATTAAGTTTCAAATGCATTGCCTTCCTGGGAGGAGGGATGCCAGCAGAAAGTCAGCCATGGTTTCCTACACATGCTAATGATACGTGGTAGCTGTTTAATTCTGTGAGCATCTCTCACTCTCTGCTATAACTGTTCATTAAATGTTCCAAATTCTGACAGAGCTCTGAAAATAACTCCTTGATTTCCTTCAAATCTACTATAGAAAATACAAATAGAAACAGCTTTTAACAAAAGAATAAGGACTTAGAATAGATGAGAATTTCCATGATTTCTTTGATAATCTACGTTTGTGTACTTCACAGATCTCCAGGAGAGAGTCTTCTGTGGCCAAAATATGTATGCCAAATTATACATAATTTTTTTTTAATGGAAGGTAGTTTCATTAAAAACCCCCAACATTCTGTTTAAAAGGGAAATTCTGACACTGGAGAATTAAATGGAAATCCCAGCTGAAGTTAACAGGGGTTCTGGTTTTTGTCCTTAGTCTGAACTAAAATCTGCAATGACAGCAGGAACAATTTCAACCTAAGATAATAGTTTTAAGTTTTCAGTCACAACACCATAGCATTGGAGGTCACAATCTCCTTAGAAAAGGAATATTTACTCTCTTGAATTTCACTGCATATGGAAATGATTTATGCTGTAATCACAAGCATAGGCCCTTCCAGTGGAAGATTCTCAAGCAATTATCACAGAGCAAATCAGTCTTTAGCTCACTAGGCATTAATTTAACAAGACCTTTTTTATTTTTTAATGACCAGTATCTTCATAACTGATTGATGCCTAATCTGGTGCAACACCTGCTCTTTCAATCTCCTGTGGTTCAGCTTTTCAGATTAATGAATCAGAAAGACAATTGTGACAGTATTATAAAATGTATTGTAATAAACTTTCCATGCTTCAAAACAGAAAAATAATCCACAAATTGATTTCCAGAGTTGAGGTTTCAGGATCTGAATGTTTTTTTCACTGGGGACTCTTTTTGGACAGGAGCTTTAAGTGACATCATTCTTTTCTAAAGCATAGAACTGCCACCATAATTATAAGTCTTTTCATGCATTTTAGTTTTTAAAAGCTACAGAAAATCAAGCCTAAAAATGTTAATGCATTCCTAATAGTGGTCAAACTGTGCAAATGCTGAATTTATATTCCAGCAATATGTAATACTTCACATGATATAGATGATGTTTTGCAAAACACAGGGTGAATAATACAAGTGTTACAAACCTGATTTCCTGCTTTTTATGACTACTTACAGAGTGCTTAATGACAACTTGAGGCAGCTTTTGCCTTCCCATTTCGGAACAGTTTTAGAACTGCTTTGAAGAACAGTAGGAGCTGCCAGCTTCCCCAGTGCACTCTGGAGCATCCTACCAATAAGAAATCTAATCCCAGTTGTTGGGTCTGTTTATATGCTGATGAATTTAATAATGCTGTGGATGTGTTCTCTCTCCTGTCCTGTGAAATCTTTCAACAGTTAGATGACTTGTCAAGGCATTACACAACCAAGTGGTGCTTTCTTGGAAAGAGTGGAGCCCATGTCCTGTTAAACACTCTGCAGAGCAAAACAAGTGCTTGTGGATTTTTCCTGTTGATTTTGTCTTGTCAAACTGTTGTCTCTACATTGGGTAGAAACTTGATCAGTCATCACCATTTTCTATAGCAGGAGCTATTTTAAATATCCATCACACTTAAAACACAAGAAATAGATTCCCTCAAATTGAGTGTCTGTGAAGCATCTATATTTGATGTCCTTTCTATTCTGCATATGAAATCCTGACTTGTTCCTGTTAACTGCTGTTAACTGCAGCCTCTTATGTTGTAAGAAGAAGGTTTTAGACATTATTTTTATATAGTCAATATAACTGATCCCTCTCATTCTCATAGCATTTTTCTTCCCAGTTCTGTAGAGGAAATGGATGATTTCACCTAAATTTAAACTACCAGATTCCTTATTTTATTATGGACTGCAGTGACTGTATTTAGATCAGTTGGATGCTCCTGACTCCCCTTCTGCTCTTGCCACTGCAAACATGTCATATAGATTAAACATTTAGACAGAAACATACTTTAGCCAAGACAGGAGGAAGCCTCATATTGGGACTGCAACTCAAACTATCAGATATTTTTAGAACTTGATGGAAATACTTATTCAGTGCTTTGATTTACAGCTTCCCATGATGATTACAATACAAAAGCTCCATAACACTGAAACCTTAATACAGGACTGAGGAATGAAAAAGAAAAAAAAAAAAAAAACCAAAAACCCAACAGTGGAAGAGGCTGCAAGGTAGAAACAAATGTCAGGCACTTTAAATAAAGTATGCAGAATGTTTCCCTGGATATGAAGAAACAATTTGCATTCTAACAGTTAAGACTAGCAAGAAACACCCAAACCCAAACTGACCTGGAGCTTCCCAGGTCATTTGAAAGAGAAAGTCATCTCCAATTCACCTGATGCTAGAAGCTGAAACAGGGTTGATAGAATAGCTCTGCAAAGTTCTCTTGGATTTGTTGGCTGTTTTGTCATTATTCCCAAAAGGCAACATTGTCATGGCAAGTACAGTTTGGAAATAAAAATTATTACTACTACTTGCATGTCTTGTTTCACTGTCTTGTGTAAACATATGTGCTTGCTTGGAAGTCTCACAGCAAGATCTGTAATCCATAACAAGAAGCAGTCTGGGGAGAAAAATGTATATCACTTCTAAAATCTGCCAGGTTTAGAGTAATACTTTCCTGATGTGGAATTGCCAAACCATCTGCAGATAAGTTTTGAACTATTATTTACTACTCTACTTCTCATATACAGCATTAATGGATTCCTATTCATTTCCCATGTCATCTGTAGTTCTTAGTCCATTCCCTACCCCCTCCCCCTCACAAACAATTCTTAGAAAAAAATGGATTAAAAAATGGTCACAATTTGTTCTGCAAAGAAAGCAGGAATGTTCCTGTGCAGTTAGAAGGTCCTCTGCCTTCCTTGTCTTGAGGGCAAGGATTCCAGCCCAGGAATGACACGAGTTTTCAGGAGTATTTGTGGGGCAGAAAAGGCTACAGGACTGTGTATGGATAATTTTGGCTGCTGTTTTTGTCCACTGTGCACATCATCCTTTGTTTCCCAGCATGGGGATGTGTTTTAATTTTAGCTCTAGTGCAGGAAGACAGGGAATGGCCTGCTCCTCTTCTGTAACTTCCATGTATTTTTTGCTACTGGGTTAGCTGCAAAGCAGAAGTCCCAATTTCTCAATGCTACATTAATTTGCAGATGGTTTCTAACATCCAAATGCTCTCTGAAGGGCAATACCAGTAAAGCAGGACAGAAAATTGAAGAAAACCAAACCAAACCAAACAAAAAAACCCACCAACAACCAGGTCTTGCTTTGAAACCATTCCTGTAGATCCTTTATGCAGTTGGTAAGGATGAGGAGAATGAAAATAAAAAAGTAATGGTCTCTTCCTTGCTCTTTGTTCAGGGAAAATCACCTCCTAAAGTTAGGCTTCTGTTCAGTTCTCTGTACAGCCCATTCCTTTCCCAGGGTGACCTGGAGACAGAGCAAGGAGAGGAAGCAGCTCTGGCAGCGCTTAGGGCATTGCTCAGAGAGGCTCCCAAACACAGGGCAAGCAGGCATCAGTGCTTCCTGACCACTGCCACCTGGGCAAAACCAAGGTCCTCGAAAGGCTGTAGAGAGTGTGCTGTACCCCATAATGGAACCTGCTGACATGCTTTACACATTTGTAAAACAGGTCTGAAAAGAACTTGCAGGAGGAAAGAAAAAAGGCACCTGCGTTAGACATTGCTGAAGATTAAACACCTGCTTCCAGCTATGTCCTCTAGCAACTAACACCACAGCCTAACCCACAGGAGGGAGTACAGCAGAGACATCTGTCAAACACTAACCACTTACTCCCCCAAATTACCTCAAGGGCAGCATATAGCTGTCAGATCTGCTTGTGAATACAAGGCTGGTTTCTATAATACACTTGAGTATTCCCCCTTTCTAACCAGCTATATCTCCTCTACACCGTATTTCCTAATAATTTTCCTAAAATAAAAAAAAAATCTTCACAAAGGCTCTTTGCAAAAAGTCCTATTAAAGGTACATTCACCATGTTATGACAATTTGCCATATCAGTAGCACACCCAAAGTGCCCCCAGAGGAACTGCTCAAGAACTGAAGCCATGCTGTGTGAAGAGATTCAAGTATTGCCTATTGGCAAGGGCTGCTCTAACTGAAGAAAACATGGCCATAAAGCTTAAAGTTCCTCTGACTGTGCCTTCTCTCCACAGGAAGTAAGAAAAGCCCAAAATAAGCAGCCATAACAAGTAAACGACTTTAAAAACAAAACTCTCAAGCTCCATCAAAGCAAATTCAGTTGATTGGGAAAAGCTACAGTTACTCTTATTTGTCAAATTAAGTTCTCTCTGCCCATGTTTGCTGCAACTGCAAAGGGCTCCAACTTTCATTTTCTTCCACATGGTGGGGGAGTTTGGTAGCTCTAATCGTGCTCATCCAGATGGCCTGTCAGTTTTTACAGGCATTCCTTAAAAATAGAAGCAATCTAATCCTGGTTCAGGTAATTTAAAAGAAACTTCTGCAAAACTGCATTGTTCTTCAAAGCTAGCAGGCAATAATTCATGGCTTTGACAAGAGGACTGGTTTCCCCTCTTGCCACCAATTTCATAGAGCCATTCATTGCTCTGTGTTGATACAGACTGTTCTGCAGTTACTTGTGTATCTCCTTTTTCACTTGATGCTATTTTACTTGCAGCTGAGGATATCGACTGACATGCAGATCCCACCGGAATTATTACTGGTACCTTATTGCACAGCTGGCTACCCCTACGGCAGTAAGAGCTCAATGAAAGGGATGCCACACCATTCTCAAACCATTTCGGGTTCATGCTCCAACTTAAACCAGAGCCAACTTTGTCACAACTTTGTTATTGAGTTGCAATAGCAGCTTTCATGAGAAAAACTGAGCAGACACATAGAATTGGTTACATACAACTACCAGATCTGCTACATGCAAGTCAACACCCTGTGAAATACAGCCTGAGCTTGTCACCAGAACTGAAGGCTGGGCTTTAATTGTAGCTGTCACCAAAATATTGTTTCCAGAGTGAGATGTTTTGGGCTGCAGCTACACATCTTGTCAGCCTAATGTCAAATAACACCTATGTAACTGCTGCTGGCCTCTGTAACTTCCGATTGCATTTTCAATTGGAATGCCCATCTATTGACTTTATCAATAACAAGTGATGAAGCAGCACTCTGCCCAACCTCAAGAGAACTGAAGAACAAGTGCCATATTTTTGCATGAAGGTATAGCATTTATTGAAAGATTCAAAAGGTTTCATTAGATTAATAGAGTATGAAAAAAAGCAAGAAAAGCCTCAGGCATTCAAAGCACAGTTGCTTAAGCCAGGCTCAGTTTAGTGTCTCACCAGACACTGAAAACACCTGGCTGCTTGGGTTTGATTTCCCATTGCTTCTAACATACACACCATCCTCTTTAATGAGACTGTGGTGGAGAATATTAACTGCAAAGAAAAAATACCACATTGTCCATCGCCCACCATCCTGAGCAGCTCACAGGTGTTGAAGCAGCAGCTTCTCAGCACTGGCAAAGCCCCTGTCCCACACCCAGGCTCCAGCACTCTGCCTGCTCCTGGGGCACCACCAGTGCTTGAGGGATGCTCTGCTGCACCTTGGCTCCCACATCCCACCATCCATGCTGCCAGCAAAGGCTCACACTGTCAGTCCCTGCAGGGCTCCTTTGAAACAGGACTGGAGCAGTCAATGGGTTGTATTAAAAACTTGCAGAATTTCAATACACTGAAAACATTCTCAGTTTAACCCAATGTTCTTTTGAAATGCTATTTGACAATCAAAGAGGGAAAACAAGGAAAGACTTCAATTTTCAGTATTTTATTTACAGGCCGCACAATACATTTTATATACAAATGGCTTAAAATAACAAAGAGTAAGCAAGCTGAAGCATAACAATTTATTTTAAATTAAGTTGTCTCGAAATAACTCCTGCAATAAAGTTTCTTCACCCTGATAAGCAAGTTAATTTGAAGTCAACCCAAGGTCATTTTATTTTTAAATATAGAATTCAAATAGATTTTCTGGCGATTCCTAAATTTCATGACACACTTCTGCAAATACAGAACATCCCAAAACTCTCAAGAAGGGTGATAGCCAAAATTTCCTCATGTAAAAAGAACACTGTAACAGAACAGACTGGAGAAATGTTGTATGTAAAACACTTGCGTGTTTTATTAATGAAAAGAAGAATGCAAGTAGTACATCTGACATTTTTCTCTCTCAGAAACAGAATTCATGGTCCAAGACCTAGTTTGCCTACAGACAAGAGGTATCCTGTGTTACTTCAGTACTTCAGTTTTTAACACACAATTATCTATTAAACTCATCCAACTGTAAACTTCACCATAACTGAAACTGCCTCCACCAAAACTGAAAGTGGAAGGAGAAGAGCGCTCAAAACCTAAGAACTTATGTGGCACTTACTGCCTCTGCTTCTAGAAAGCACCTGACACTACTGTGGGATGAAGAAAATTTGAGACCACATTTTATGGAAACATAAGAAAATACAGACGATTGCCACTGAAAAATTATTTTTCCAAGAAATTATATTAACATTTAAGGATACATGTATTTTTATATCTCTTCCCTAGCACTGCTCAGTCTGCTCAGGATAACGACAACTAGCGATCCATAAAAGTGGTTTCCTTTTCCTTTGGCTAAATTTAAGCATTGTAATAGTCTAAGTGTTTTAAGTCATGGTCATAAGCAGTCCAGTCGTGCTCGTTTTCTTCCTCTTGGTATGCCTAAAGACCACTTAATATAAATAATGAAGTACTTGCTATTTGATAGTCCATTATTACAGTATTTCACTATATTTATTTAGAAATACAAACACACAACACTTACTTTTTGATGTAGTATCCAGGTCTCTGTAGCTCACTTTGGAATCGCAGCACGGAAAACATAAACCCAAAGGAATGAGGGAGAAAGTAATAAAAGCCATGGCTCCACAGAAAAACAACGCTGTTTTCAGAATGCCTACTACTGCATCAAAAATGCAAGAGCCACATGATGTAAAATGCCAAACTAGTACAGACTCTCTGCTGAGTGGAGTTCACACGTAAGGGTAAAATGCTGCCATAAGCACCTCATCGTGTGATTTAATTCAAGAGAAATGCTGACAGGTAATACACATGTCCAGTACAAATGAATGTAGACCTGCTGTCCTTAGATCTGGACAATTCCCTGGCTGCTAATCTGCTCAGACACAATTCCAGGCCAGGGGAGAGTGGCTGCAGGCACTAATCCTCCTGCCACACCATCAAGGGCAGAGCCCCTCACTTGCACCCAGCCTCCATCAGCCCAGGAGGAAAGGCATCAGCAAAAGACCCAGCAAGATTCCCTGGGTTGTAATCTTTTCAGAGTTATCACATATGGAAACACATTCACCTTCCCTCCAAGTTACACTGTTGCTCCAGGCAAATGCAGTGTTCAAAGTCACAGGCTACTCATCTTTAAGCTGGGGAAAAGGAACTGTACAGTACTCATCTGCTACAGCATACCAGATTTTATTTCTGATTCATCTGGAAGTCAATTGGTTATTGCACTTCCTCTCTCCTCAAAGTCAGGATTGTGTTGAGGTTATCGAGGATTTTTCATGGCCAAAGACTGAAATCCATTCTGGTAGAACAATGTCTGAAAGTACTGCCAGCTCATAAGGAAACTGCACACTCATTTACAGAGGCAGAGGGGACCAACTCCTCTGCATTGAATGAAGCTAACTAAATGACTTGAAAATTTATGTCCGAAAGGGAAGGTAGGAGACACAACTTCTTCCTTGTATTTTTGTATTGGAAGTCAATTATAATTAAGTTCTCTGAGATCTACTCTCCATTTGAACTTACCTGTGTTTTTAGCCAGCTATTGCCTGCAGTTACACTAGAAGTGCAGGTGAGTAACCCCAGACTGCACATCTTTAGTGAAAGTAAGTGCATATAAGCTTTGAAAGTCTTTTGCTTGATTCTAGAAAAAAACAATACAAAATAAAGAGAAACCTGTGTATGTATTTGTGGGTCTGGGTTTTTTAAAGATCAGTAAACAAAGAGCCTTAGCCAACACTGTCCATATCTAAACGACACTAATGATTTTTGTCTTTGAAATTTTACTAGGAGAAAAATGCTATGGGGACGTCCTTACTCAGGGAAAAGACGGTCCAGGGCACTGTCATTCACGTGAAGCTTTTGCCTGTCTTACGCACAGGTTATTCAGGTTGTATTTCTTTCTGACCTGGACAGTTTTATTTTCAGATGGCAGGATTCACAATAGGAATATTGTGTCTAGTGAAGGCAACTGCCAGACTTGGGGACAGTGTAAGCAGCAGAACTCTCTCCATTCCTCATCTGCCAGATCCTCAAACACTACACAGTCAGCAAAGGGAGTTTCTCCATGCTGTACAGTGTGGGAATTAGCCATATATGAATCAAGTTTTTCAATTAAAACGAAACACCAACAGCTTTGGCTTCTATTCTGAAAATCCAAAAAGTCATTGACAAGACATATGTAATAGTGTAAGTAGAAATTTTACTTTTTAAAAAGTAGTATTTAAACACTCAGTTACATAAGGTACCGATTTGTCAACTGGATAATCAGTTGGAAAATTGTTTCCAATATGGGCTTCAAGACATCATTTTACGTACAGGCAAAATAAAACCATACCTCCTCTCTGCAGGAGAGAGACCACTTGTTGCCAGAGGAAACAAAAAAAAATACCATGCTGGAAGTTGTAATTAGTATGAGGAGTGGCTCTTGGTAAGAGTTTTAACTATAAAAATTTTAGTTGTTCCGAGACACTCAATTCCAATATTAAAATGTTCTGTGGAATAGCAGATAAAAATCAATTAATTGGCACAATCACAAGTTTACAGCGAATTACAACTAAGTGTCAAACATTTTGCCATTGCTTTAAATACTGGTCATTTTTCCTTTGGTTACTTCCTACAATGCAGTATTTGGGGTAAAAAGACAAACAGTGTCAGCTTCTCACACAAAGTAAAGAAATTACTGCTGTTGACATTTAAGAGAAAAAAACTATTTCATCACTTGGTAAGGACATATAAAGTATAGTTTATTTGGCAGAGGAACTAAAACACTTACTACAACTCCAACAGGGAGCTGAGGAAAAACTACACTCTTCATTCTTCTCCTCACTTTCAACGTTTCTCATGAAGTTCAATTTGGAAATTACAATTTTTTCTAGGTAAGATCAGGTCTCTAAGTAACTGGCCCATGTGAAGTAAACACCACAAGATTAGGACCTGTTTGAGTTTCTTACTATTATCTGAATTCTCTTGTTAATTACCCAGGTTTAGGCATTATGTTCATAGTGACCTATGAAGTACTTCCAAGTTTTTGCAGACCTTAAGCTTACAAGTTAAGGCACTTACCATTCAAGTAAAACAGTTTTTATATAAACAAGTGTGGGAGATGGAGAGAACATTTTACCAGAACGCCCATTTTTTTTTTTTCTTGAAAGAAAAAAAAACGTTGACCAAATATTTATAAAATTTTGCATCAAGAGAAAGGTTGTGTTTTATTATCTGAAATGAGCACGAAATACACCTTCCACAATAACACTGAAAGCAGTGCAAAGACTGACAGTGACCTTTGACTAAAGGTAGTTCTGTAAAAAGAAAAATACCAAATAAATCAGTGCCCTGCTTTGATTGTTGTAAAATTTCATATTTTTTTTACATAAAAGTTGGTCCAAACTTACAAAAAAAGCACAAATGTGCATAGTTCAGAAGATCTGAAAGAGTGCCATAAAAAGCTGATGTCCCTAAATTTAGCATCCACTTAAAACTGCCAAAATACAAAATAAAAGTCAGAACTAGAGTTTGTGAACATGTACAATCAAGTCATCTAGTTTTTAGACAGCATGAGTTGTAAGCATTTTTAAATTTTTCCTACTGTATGCAAGACCCTTTTCCACATAAAAATAAAGCTGTTGAATTAACATTATTCAAGTCTGTTGAATTGCTGCTTTAAATTGCAGCTAGGGGGAAAAAAAATGTTTTTCCAGATAAAAATGATGTGCCTGAGGAAAAACAGATACTCAATATGGTAATCCTCTGCCTCGCCCTCTTACTGCAGATGTGCTAATGTGTCCCCTGTATCCCTGGGAATAGCCAGGTCCTTGGGCAGGAGAAGTCCAAGTCTGTCCATGCATGTGGCTGATGCCAGTGGGATTTTCCTGTAAATTACTTCCATAGCTATAGTTGTGAATCTTTGTGGGCAAAGAGTGAGCACTCTCTGGCCCTGTGGAAGCATCACTGCCGCTCCCCAAAACCGGGATTGGGCCATGGCTGTATTCAAACCTATGGTCTTTATCTCCACTGAACAGCATGGGGCCAGCGTTGAGGTAAATGTCTCCATAACCAGTTACTGAGCTAGGAAAGGATTCTGGAAAGGCTGATGGAGGAGGGGCAGCACCAGAGTGAGATGAAGCAGTACTGTAGTTATCCAAAGACTGAATATCTGAGTTTCCAAGGAAACTCCTCCTTTCTAATACTCCTGATGATCCGCTTCCTATTCCATCGCTAGTGCTGTAACAGGCAGATGAGAAGGACGATGATCCAAAGTTATCCTTGTAGTCTGGGCCTGTTACATAGGAGTCTCTAGCCTGATAATCCACACTCGTTTGTACTGGCTCCTCCGTTGTCGCCTGAGCTTGATGCTGAGCCAGCAGCTGCAGAAGAGCTGCTTTCACTCCTGCATGAGGATCTGTTCCTGAAGAGTTACTTATAGGCAAATGCTGATTCTCTGTCCGATAATCAAGGTCTTCATCAGTGAGCGGCGGAGGCTCCGGTGGCTCGGGGGGACGCTGGTCCGGAGGCAAGATCCGAGGGCGCTCCTGTTCAGGTGTTCGGTTCAGAAGTCTCATCTCAGACTGCCTAACCAAATCTTCTTGACCTAAGATAAAAGAAGAAAAAGAAAAGCCCTGGAATAAAAGTATACAAATATACAAGTATACAAATAACAGGACCAGAAAGAAAAGGACTCCTTCCTGGAAAAACATAGAGGTTTGATAATTTCAATTCTCATGAATTTATTAGTTAAATTTAGCAGTAATTACATTATTTTGGGCAAAGTCTCTCTCAAAAACTGCTCATTTGCATCAGGAGCATGATACAGGTTACTCCTTGAAGTAAGATTACCAGGCAGTCAATTAAAGAAAAACAGTTCAAGCTCCTTAAAAAAAGACCCCAACAAAATGAAACGACCAGGACAAAAGCAACACAAACAATAAAAATTCAAAGAAGGATAAAGATAGATTCACAGGATAGAAATCTCAAGGGGAAAAAAGGCCACTCTATCGAAGAACAGCAAAACTCAAGGTTTGAGATAAACACGAACAAAAAAGCACACCTCTCAACCCACCCCCTCCCTCCCCCCAAACCCCCCAAGAACAGCCCCAATTCGGTTCAGAGTATCTCTTTTAACAGCTGGAAACACCACAAAACAATACATGAACCACCATAATAAATCTGAATTTGCAACCCAAAAAGATGAATAGAGCTCTAAACTGTGGGAAGACTACAGAAGCCACTACTATACCTCAATGGAAAACTTTAGCCATGTGTGTGTGTGACAGTTAATGGGTCACACACACACACGTGACATTGACACTAAGGAACTGCTCTAGTCAGCATTAAAACCCAAAAAAGAATACTGTCTCACCAAAATAAGCTTTACCTAAACACACAGTCAAAATTGGCAAATTATATCTACGCATCTGCTAGAAAAAAAAAAACCTGTCTTCACCACCACACTCACCACTAAGAAAACCCCAACCCCTAGGATAGTAACCTAAACCACTACAATGTTTCAATACTAATACTTCTGTACTTCTTAGGTTGGGTATCATTGTTTGCTCTGTCTGCACGGCACCTGTTAGACTAAGAGACAAATTCTCTGAGATGTAAAATGTGACCAAATCTGTTTAATCTCCTATACTCGCACAGATTCATATGGCAAACATGTCAATTCTCTACTCCCAAATTATTACATCTCCAGTGCTCCAGGTATTTGCTGGTTAGCAATAAAGGCCTACAGTACCTGCAGACATGTATAATGACTTGATCAGATGTGGGTAGCCAGGTGCTGGAGATTCCACGTCATCTCGGCTGACAGATACAGGAGTTGCGAGCTCTGGAGGCTGCCTGAGTTGTAATGACATTTCATTTCCTGATCCATTTTCCTTGTCCTCCAACGCAAAATCTTTCTGTTTTGTTTGCTGAGCCTTTATTAACTGAGACAACAGAACAGCAAATGCACTCTGCACAGCTGCCTGGGCAGCATCAGTCTCAGCCTTAGGCTGACCCAGCTGAGCAGGTGGCACAGGGGGCTGCGTGACCATCGGCTGTTTTAGAGGCTCCTGCTCTGGAGGTGGTGGTGGAGGAGGCGGTGGCTGCTGCTGCTGCTGTTCTGACTGTTTTTCACCTGCTGACAAAATTCCAGCAGGAAGATTTATTTTATTTAGTTGCTGCTGAGTCTCTGGGTTTACCTTAATATTCAATACTTGGGCAAACTGTGCCAAACTAACACTTGTTTTAGACTGTAGCAGGTTTAGCAGGATTGCCACTTCATTCTGGTTTAACTGCTGTCCAGTGCTTGTTTTTGCTAAAGACAAAAAAGGTGTTTTTAAGTATTATTTAGAACTGGCATATTTCAGAAACTCAAAAGAAGACTAATCTAACATGGCTGACATGACTGGCAAAGCATGGGTTTGGACAACACAGAAATTGAAAGCTTTTACATATTAACTGTCTTTGGGGAGTATCTATAGGAAATGGAACAGTAAGATCCAATATAACCAAAGTGACTTTCATGAGGTGCACACATGCACTTGGACAGATGGAAAAACACCAAGCTAGAGCTCAATTTTCCACAATATAACTAAGTTGGGGCTTAAGGCCACCTGCTTTAGGCAGCTGTAAGACTTCCAATCCCCATAAAATTTCCTATCTTTGACATATCACAACTCTTTGTTAAAAAGTAGCCATCTGTAAAACCCATTTCCAAGTATATTCCAGCCCATTCTAATTCAGCATCTGGGTTTTAACACCTGCCCAAGTGACCCAGCTCTAGGTGGCCTAAGAGCTCACAGTATAAATGCAAAAAGAAGTGCTGACTTTGAGGGACAAGATGTCAATCCCTCAGTAGCAGGAAATACGTGATAATATCAGTTAATTCAATTAAATGGAGTTTGCCACAAATAAGAGCAATTATGATGATGCAGGGGAATATGAATAAGGAAGTTTGAATATCAAGGTAGCTTCTGAGCTTCAATCATCCACTGTGGTGATTTACTTTGATAGAAGTGAAGTAGCATGGACTGCAACGTGCCTTACGAGCAAATGACTTAGGGAAGAAAGCAGCTAGAAAACTGCAAAATGAGTGTGTGAGCAGGCTGGCTGAGCTCTGAATTCTTAACCCAGGTCAGCACAAACACATTCAGTCCTCTTCTATCCTTGCCATTGTTCTGTCTTACCAATATATTAATTCATAATATTTGCCTTGCAAGATTTAAGAGCAGCACAGCTGGAGAGTGCTTCAAAACCCACAACCCACAGCTCTACTTGTGGATGTGCACCAGGATATGAGCACTTGGAATCTACTTAAGCAGGATCCAGGGACTTCAAAATGTTTATGTATCTATATGAATATAATCCACCTTCTATTCAGCAATTAAAAAAAGAAATCACAATTTCTTATGCCTTGTACTGCTGACTCTCACTTAGACCTTGTGATTAACTGAAGATTTTCTCACATCTGTATATTCAACACTAAAACTTCTCTCAGACTCTCAGTGAAAATTCATCAGAAAAATGCCAAACAGGGAAACTAATCTACCTATTCCAAACTTTTTGGTTAGCTTTAAGTTCACTCTAACAGGAAACTGTATTCTAGGAAATTTGTCATAACAAAATTATTGAGCTCTCAACATTTCCTGTTAAATTGCAAAATGCAATAACCAGGGGTCCCATTCATGAATCAGAACATTAGCAATCAATACATGTCTTTTTAACCTCTCCTTTTGGGGTACTTAGAAAAAAATGCAAGAGTTTTGGCTAAAGCATGTATTTAGCCATGGTGTTATATAATGTGTCTTAGAATATTATCTAAGGTGCATTACGGCTTCCAGAAGTGTTTTGTTTAATACAGGAAATGCTTCTCTGCTCCACTGAAAATTTAATTGTCTTCTTTTCTAGCTAGATATATTTTTCTGTGTACGTATGTGTAAAAAGCAATATAGGTGTGAATGATTCCTTCTCCATTTGCTTAGGGTTTTTTTCCATAGTCAGTGTTAATGACTAAACAGCAGTATCTCATCAGGCTGTTACTTCATAAAAGCACAAAGAAGCTAACTATCCTTTTGGACTCTTTAAACTTCTAAGATAGTTTCACTGATGGGGGAAAAGTTACAGAAAGTCATTCTTGAAAATGCTGCCAAAACTTTAGCCTAAACATATGGATCTCACAGTTGGTTTACAGTGAGAAACCAGATGAATGGAGCAAGAGGCAATGAATTGCAAAAAAATAAGATCAAAACAACTACTTTCTATGTATCTTTGCACAGAATATTTGGAGCTCTTCTCTACTGTTAAACTAAGGGTTGATTCAAGATGGTTATAGTATTAAATCCAGCAGAATTGTCAGCTGCTATGAATGCACAGACTGTTTTTTAGCTGAACTCCTCTATCAGTGCCGTAGGATTTATGGTTACTTTGCACAATTAAAAACCGTCTTGCATTCAACTTTCAGGTATCCATTTGGTGTTGTTATTCTTTGTATTTCTACATATTTTTTAAGAACTATCACTTAACTGCCGAGTATTTCAAATGGTCTCCATACTGGAACCATTAGGTTTTTTTTGCTATATTTGTAAAGCTTGTCTCAAGCAAGATACTTTGGTTAAGTTTCAGAATTATTGGCAGTACAATTCACAGAGGTAGATACTTCATGTTATACCAGATTCTGGGAGGGGTGGTTTTGGTGTTTGGCATTTCTTTGGGTTTTTTACAACTTCATTTAGCCCCAACAACCTGGAAAGCTGAAGACTAACATAACATGCATATTGAATCTGTTCCATTTAAAATGACAATTGTTCTAAACTTTGCCTGCTGATCAGTTTATCAATACCAATAAAGCTTATCCAATCTATGGAGATTGTGACAAAATTAGAACAGCTACTGGCTTGTGGAATTACCAAAGAATTATAGATGAGCAAGAGCTAAAATCCCCTCAAAATAAAGAGCAAGCAAGTTAGTTGCTCCGACCAGGCTGAAAAGTTAGGTAAAAGTGGTAAGGAACAATTATTTTTCTAAAAGCAAAAGCAAATCTTTTTTAACAAAAATTAAACTTACAATACTGTTCCTCCCTCAAGAATCCAGGGGACGCCAATACTCTAACATCTAAAATTTCTAGAGGTGCAATCCAAGTAGTAGATAATTATAAGAACCGAAAATATTACTGACCAAGTGCTACACTAGAGCTGCCCTGAGTTTTGAGTTGGGAAGAAGTTTGCATGCCTTGTGGGGTGTTGGTTCTGCTCTCATCCATGCCTAGGGACAGATCCTTCCTAGGGACTTTAGCTGCTGTAGAGTCATCAGTCATGCCCATCTGCTTCTGTCTTCTGCGTTTCTTACTCCACAGCTCATGGCAATCCTGCCACAAAGGAAGGCTGCAAAGAATGATTTGAGATAATCAGTTTTATCCCTATTTTTAATACTTTTTTTTTTTTTTAACCACACTGATTTTAAAACCACTTAAATTATACATAATATAACTCTTGAAAGATGAACCTACTGGAACTCAGAAGTACACCAGGAAACATTTAAAAGCCAGCAAAATATCAGACCTGCTTTTTCTGGCTGAAAACTCTTTACAGAGTGCCTCTTTCAGAAGCACAAGTCCTCCTGGCAGAAAAGGGGAGACAGTATCTTAAAATGAGAATTATTTTCCTAATTATCTGTGTAATTCAAAACTTTAAAATCAATGCTGCACAGTTGCTATGAAATACAGCTTGCATACTACTAGATAACTAAGTTATCAATATGAAAACATTTTTTGCAGGGTCCTTCTGTCTGCTTATGAAAGTATTGCTGAGTCAGTAGGTCACATATTTGTCCACAGTAATAGACATGGCTATCTAGTGTTTATAGTGTACAGCTCACCCAACCTAGAAAGTGGGTGGGGAAAAAAAAGGAAAAAGTTGCATGAATATATATCACTTGGCACTAGCAAAGCAGGGATGCCAGGAAGAACAAGGGGATATCCTTTAAGACGTATGAATGCAGAGGAAAATTCTCCTAAGAAACTTATCTGCCAGTAATTCTGTCCTTCCATTACAGTTCCCTGCAGGCATCTCAATTCTGATTTCCTGAGGAACGCAAAGACCCACAGAAATACAAAGACCCACAGAGCCACAAAGACCCACTGAGATGGGCAGCAACAATACTAGTTTATGTTTTCCTATTACTTATTAACTGTCTTGGCAGTTCTGTCACCCAGGAACATGGAAAAACTAGCTGACAAATGACAAGAGACTGAAAAGGCAATTATGACAACTGTTTCCTTTGTTCTCTCCCTCTGAAAAACAACTTGAAGCAAGAACTCATTGTGAGAAGTATCTTGTGGTCCTTCCAATCAGCATGTCACTTTCTTTGGATGAACAGCTCTCCTTCCCAAAACAGAACTTCAGTCTCTCAAGAGAACAGGCGACATTTTCCTGTGCTCTGCCAGAAGTGAGTGTGGCTCCTCCTAATTTTTAGAATGACACCAGTGACTAGTCTGTTTCGAATTTGCATATATCAGCTTCTAGAATGGATGTATTACCACATCCCTGAAGAAAAGATGATTTTCCCATTCACTTACTTTAAAATGCACATAAGCAACATGCTGCACAAGTGGTTCTGAAACTTCAGCAAACAGCTTGAGCTTGCTGATTCCTGATTTTCACACAGTGATATAGTCATATTCGGACAATGAAACCCTCTTCAGCTCATTTGCAGGAACATCAGTAATGTTTGCCCAGAGAGGCTGTGGAAAGGTTGTATCTTCTCACTGGAGATATTCAAAAACCATCTGGACACAATCCTGTGCCATGTGCTCTGGGATCACTCTTGAGCATGGAGGCTGGACCAGATGACCCATTGTGGTCCCTGCCTACCTCACTCATTCTGTGATTCTGTGTAACAATCTTGTGTATGTAACAGATAAGTCCATAAAGAATTTTAATAAAATCCTTAAATAAAAAGAAGTCAGTATAGGCTGCCTTGAAGATTCAGTTTACTCAAACAGTATCATAGATTCTATGTTCTCACAGCTATAATGAGGAAAGAATGAGAGCTACAAATTCTCTAGTACCTTTTCACTGTTTATCTCAGGAAATGCTCCAAATATGATTTGTACTGACTAAAAATGACTGCGAAGTCACTGCAAAAATTCTACAGGACACTGCAATACATTTCCTCTAGAGAAACTGACAGGAACAACCCTGCACAGTTTCACTTTTCCTGCTTGTAAAACCAAGGCTCTCATCTGGCTCATGAATCAATTCACTGTATTTCACTTTAACTCTCAGGTACCTGTGCACAACTCTATACCCAGTGTCATTCTATCATCAAAGAAAATTCAGATTCATGGAGGACCTCAAAATCCCTGGAAAAAGTAGACACTGATAAACAGATAAAAGAGAAATTATGCTCTTTAAATATTAGAAGCATTCATAGAAGAGTATTTTCTTTAAAGGTAGTAACTCAATAACTAGTTCTAGAAATGACAAATCAACTCTGTTATCTGTTACATAAGAGTCACTTAATTACACAAGCATTTTACTGTAGAATCACCTTTCAATAACTGTATATGTCAACACTTCTGCCACCATCTCTTTTACTGAACCACAATGAACTTACTGAAATCAGTGCACATTCACATTTCCTAGAGGTCAGTGGCATTACCAGTGGAAATTACTTACTCTGGAGGAGGCATTTTAGATGGTTCCACATCTCGCAGAAACTCACACTGAAGAGCTTGTTCAGCTGTGCAGCGCTTGCTGGGATCCAGGGCAAGCATATAATCAAATAAATCTAATGCAGCTGGTGGGATGCTACAAAAGTGCAAAACAGAGGAAAGCATCGCATCTTTATTTTGTACCACACATGTGGAAAATTTTAATTAACATATCTCTTCCAAGATGATCATTAAGTCCTCAGGTAACTTATATAGCAATAAAATGCACCCACAACCTGAGCTTGATAGTAAGAAGCAGAAATAAACTTCACCTTTTACTACCTGTGCTATTATATAACCCAAACTTTCTTTGCCTTGTGTTGTTTCATTCCTTGAAACCTTGTCCTTACAAAAAACCACACCCACATTTTAAAGCCAAGGCTATATGGTTACTCTACATATTGGAATTTAGCACCAGGGAGTTGGACTTCTGATTGATTCCCAACCAATAATTCTATTGCTTCAAAGATATTAGTCTCTAGTATGAACAGGATTATGCATTTCTCTTGAAACCCACTGTACCTGAAGGAGGGGAACAACCCCTTTAAAATAAGCTTACAGCTGTTTTCCATACCTTTCACTTGCGATATATGCACAAAACTAGTCCAATGGTAGTACTTTAGAACATAATGGTTCAGGTAACTCCTCTGTGTTGAATGAGTTTATGACCCAAAAGACTGTAATGTTAACCAGACTACACATTTAGCTGTAGCCAGGTTTACCAATAAAAAACAATTAAGTACTCGAGCTGTTTTTTGGACAGGGCAACAAGCAGGTGTACCAAACAAATCCTTAGGTTTCCTTAGGTGAAAGCTGACAGGTGGCTGACATTTTAGAGCCTTCTTTCCTCTTCTTGGTGCTCCTATTAAATAAGGGTTAATACAAGCTCAGTGGGTATCATGGGAAGGAAAAGAACCTAAAGCCATTTTTCTTTACACTTGATCTATGCTTGTTCTCCAGAAAATACTGAAGTTCATAAAGTCTCTGGGAAAACTTAATGCTATTAGAGTTGACTAAACTAATTCTTCATCCTTACAAAGCAAACTCTTCTCTCAGTTTTCGACGATACTGCTTCTTTGGTTTCATAGTGTTGAAATAAGCTAATTTTATAACATCAGGCCATACTGCTGGACAAGGACTTCCACAAATTCGGCTGTACCAAAAAGAAGGGAAAAAAGGGTATGAGATCCAAAACCACAAATGAGCACAGCTGTCATTTTTATTAATGAAAGTACAGTGAAAACAAAAATAATTCTCAATTTTCATGTTCAGGTTATTTTTAGCTAAAATTTCTCCACTGTCAAATGCCCCACACCATTAAATAATGGTGAATTGTCTATAAAGGGTAATCACTCCACAGAGACTCAACTTACCATTTCTACCTCAGTCCAGCCTATACATCCTTTACACAAATATTTTGAGAAACCAAACCAACTACATCTGAAGGCTACTCCAGGTATCTGACTAGAAGAACTGAATAGCCCACATTTAGAGTACCTTTTATATCCTTAGCTCCCAACCCCACTGAAGAAAGATATACCAAATAACTGAAAAAGCAGTTTACACTGAGAAATTTATTTAATGCTGAAGACATAAGGGGAAAAAAACCCAAGCAATTCAGTAAGTCCTGAAGACAGAAAACACTAGAAAACGTCTATATTTCTTACTTCAGTTTTGAGTTTTATGTCTCAAGCCTTATCTATCTCAACAAATGGAGCTGCCCATACTCCTATGCTTCACATTCCATCCCCATCTTTTTTTCCAGCCAAGGATGCCTAAGCACAACTTGATCAACCCCACACTTCTGAGCACAAGAAATAATAAAGTATTTTCATATATGCAAGATTTCAAATTCTGATGCAGGCAGCCATAAAAGGACATTTTGCAAATACATTTCCCTAGTTCAGCCCTCCTTTTTCTAAGATTTAAATGGCTAGCGTAAGAGACCTAACGATCTTTTCATTATGCCCCAGGTCCTATGCAAACCACTCTGATTTTATGCTGGTTAGGGTATGTAATTTTCAGGAGGGAGAATAAAAATAATAAATCTCTTACTATCAGAATGTACTTCAGGTCTATCTTTGATAAAGTTTGAAAAGATAAATGTATAATTGTTGACTGCAACATGATCACAGCAGAGATGTTGATAAAACTGATATATTATGCTCAAACAGCAAAAAATGCATAGCATCAGTGAAGACGAGAAATGAGCTACAAACAGAAGCTTCCAGCAGAAGGACATCACAAAGTTTTAGAGTTTTGTACTAGAGGTAAAACACAAAGAAATAAAAACTTTGATTTATTCATTCTCATGTGCTTCAATGCCATCTAGTGCTCAAAAACAAAAATTCCCAAACTCACAAGTTTAATTCTTATGCCAAAAACAACCACTGGTCTTTTTTGTATCTCCTAATACCTTAAATTTTTCAGGCCAGCTGATAACATGTTACACAGAAACATGCTACTATTCAATCTGTTTTGAAAAACATCTCGATATATGATGTTGCAGGATCTTTTATTAAGTTAATTGACCATTTACTGTTCACCTTCTTTAAGTTCTGTAGGATCCACCCTCCTTTCCCCTTGTTTCTAGGAAGAGCACCTCTCCTCATTTACAATGTCAATTATGATATCAGAATCAAGAAAAAATTTTGTTTGCTGAATAAAGGGAAAGAAGATGATGCACTTTAAATCCATTAAAGTGGATTTAATTCCAATGAATTAAATACTTATCATTCTATGTTTCATTCAGAACAAAGAAAGAAACAGAATTTTTATCTCCACCAAACAAATGTCTGGCAGTTTGTAAGAGAACAGAAATATTCCTGCAAAAATAATAAAGCCCAGGTGTGTACATGGTAGGCTTGAAACAAGAACTCATGGGCAGCAGCATGCCAAATACCTGCTCCTCCCATTTGTCCCTGTTATTGTCCATGTTCTCATTTTGATTTGCTGCAAGTAAGTTGCAACATCATCTAAAAAATTACAGGCATTTTGATTACTCTCTTTTTACAATTTCAGTAATAGGCAACTCCAGCTACTCTACAAAAGCATATCTTACTCGTCAACTGTACACGGCTAGGAGCACAGAACACTCACAAAGGAACCTTCATGTCTGTGCCAAAGTCACTTGTGTAACATGCCCCTCAGAACCTTGAACATCTCATTTGGGGCACTAACTGAGCACTTGCAAGTATTTGCAGTGTGCTATCTCAGATTTTAACACTAAGAAACCCGTCAATTTAGGAGGCACCTACTACATAGCAGTGCTTGCTAGTTACCTTATGAGTTCCAGTTGAGCAAGTTCTTGATTGGCTTGAAATATTGGCTTTTTTGTAAAAAGTTCACCCAGGATACAGCTGTAAAACAGTTTTGCAAAATTCCATCATTATGGCTTTCAGCACAGATCGATAGAAACTTTAAGATTTATTTTTGGCTTTTTCTTATCCTTGCTATGCTTCTATCCAAACTCTTACCCACAGCTCCAGACATCAATAGCTGGTGTGTATCTTTCTTCCCCAAGAAGAAGTTCAGGAGGCCGATACCATAATGTAATAACTTTGTTGGTATATGGTCGGCTGTTGGAAGGAGGAAAAAGAGAGGACTATCATTTTAGTATGATCACACTTCTGAAAAAATTATACCCTAAGGACATTACTTCTGTGATGCTGTTTAAGAACAGTACAATCCTTCACTCCCTTTTAATTTTAGTCCTGCAGAGTGGTAACTCTACAAAAGCAAACACAATTGTCTGATGAAGGCTATAAAAAGTCAAATTGAAGATATAAATAGTAATCACAGAGCCACCTTGAGATGCTATCTGAATTTTGTGTCTCCGTTATTATTCAGAAAGCAATACTGTGTATTTATTACATTGCTAGTTATTTCAGGAGCAGAACCTGAAGATAAAACCCAATAACTTCCTCACAACTGTTGGCTATTATCATACTGAATATAGGACCTCTACAAGCACTTTAAAAAGAAGAAAAAAAAAAAGTCATTTTTCCCTCTTTAAGTATGAGCAAAAGAGATAAAAGCCTTTTTCTGGAACTACATTATTGACAAATTTTGATTCCAAAGCCTGGAATGCTTCTAGTATCTTCTTATATTTCACAACATCTTTAATTCTCCACAGCTCTATCCAGAAATTTTGGTCACTGTGAATAATCCTTTCCATCCTCTCACTAAAGCAATGAGTTCTACTAATGCAGACATTTTTTTTTTTGTGCACAGGCTGAACTACTCCATCAACTGTTCATAATGGAAAGCAGAAAAAGAGATGTTCAATTTTCATTTTGTTTCAACCAGGGTGCTTTAAAAGTTATTCCAGAATTCTTTCAGGTTTTCTTCAGTTTTTCATTGTTACCAACACTCAGTAACTCCAAACAGAAAGAGAAACATTAAGTATGAACAACCATAGAATGAAGCCTAACAAGCTCTTACAGCATTCTCAGTAGTACAGGTGTAATTTCTGTAAAATCATTTGAGTCCTTCTTTCATTAATGCACACATCTCCAATTCCTTTTTAGAAGGTAGCATGTTTTTTGCAAACAATCTGATAATTTATCATATTTATCTCTGAAGCAAGCATTCCTCTATGAAATCTTTACATGTTATGGACTGTATCTACAGATACATTGCTCATAGGTATTAGTATATGGTGATTTTTATTTGAACAGTTGTCTTGTCATGCAAACTGTCATATCTCCTACTCCAAACATGTTAAATCAGAATAACATTTAAAGGAGCACAACTACAACAACCAATGGGAATTTACTTAAATTTTTATTTCCTCTCCATTATGCCCCAACTAAGTTCTGTACCCTTTCCAACAGTATTAAATTCTAAACAACAGTAAACTAAATGCAAAGTACATGAATTAAAACAGCAGCTATTGTACAGTTGTTGATATACATTAATTACATCTATTACTGCAGGTCAGAAGGAAAATGAGTGACAAAAGAATTGCCAAAAATCTACAGAGAGTCTAATTATTTTCCCATGTTCAACTGGTAATTCTATTAGCTAGCCTAATTAAATCTTAATCTTTGTTTAGTTTATGCATAATGGCATAATAACGTTACTGTTTCATGTACAGTAAAATGGGTTATTGGCATTATAAGGACACTGAACCTTTAACCCTTAATGAATAGTGAGTTTTACAAACAAAATTTCTATTAATTTAAAAAAACCCAAGCAAAACATGGTAAACCAGAGGGGAAAAACATTAGGCCAGTTTGGTGCATGTTAAAACAAGAAGACAGGGTAACATCCTCTTATTATTAAGTACATCCAAACCAAGAAATAGATAGCAGATGCTTATGATTATTTCACTTTGCTATTATAGTCAACAGTTTTCATAACTGTACTTAAGCATATTTTCCTGAAATAAGAGTTCTGAGACAACAGCTCAGAGAAACTAATGCTAACACGTTTATCAAGAACCTAAGAGCTGTGTAGAAAACAAACTCATAAAGCTAACATTATGGGTATTATTTCCCAAATTAGACATGCAGAAATCAAAGTAAGCTCAGGTATCCAACCATCTCTATATCCAACCACCTCATAGACATACTACTGTAGTGAACATTCAGCCTGGATTCTGAAAAGCCAGTTCCACATTACAAATACTACATTACAAAGTAAATACTAAAGTTCTTAAACCATAAAAATCTGTGCACCTGTTTTCTAGAGTATGAGCATAATGAAGCCAAGAACAGAAGCACAAGTCATGAGAAGTTTCAGAATAACTTTTATTTAAACTTGTATCTGTGTTTCCAGCAGAGTCAACAGCACTGACTGCCTAAAGAATACAATGAACTCCTTGAAATGTAAAGTTTAATTTTACACAAAAGTAATGCTTATTGAATAGGAACTGTATGATACTTTGTGTCAGCAAAAAAAAATAATTTTGCTTTCCCTAAATAACACTTTCGGCATACCAAGAGAAGAAATATATGTCAGGTTTACAGGACCAGAAACTTAGGAGTGCAACTTAATTTCCAATCAATGTATGGCCAGTCTCTACCATTATTTAACCAGAACACCTGGAAAAGCAAAACACTTGCACAAAGAAACTTTTGTGGTTTTATGCAGTGTAAGACAACATGTATTTCTTTTCCTTTCCTAAGCAATTATATTACAGCACAATAACATTGCCTCTAAACAAAAGTCTGTCCTTCATAATAGTTATGCAAAAAGATTTAACTTCTGAATGTTATTTCACAGTACAATTGTATCTTACCTTTCTTCTGAGTTGTACAGCCGAGCAAGCCCAAAATCTGCAAGCTTTATCTGCCCTCTGGTGGAAAAAGCAAAGAATTATTTAGTGTTTAATCCTGTTAAGTTTTCTTCCCTCAAAATCAGGTAAAGCTTAAGACTGCAACAGCTGCAAGTGATCTTCACCAAGCCACATTAATGAAGAGGCAATGCTTTGCTATCTCTTCATCTCTTCACTAAACAGCATGCTAACTTACTGAATAGCAAAGACAAATAAGGAAAATTAGGTATGCTTATCAAATGGCATTTACATTACTGGATATTAGTCAAAATTTAGGTCTATACCATAAAACATTCTAGTCAGTAACTGTGCAGGAAAAAACTGAGTGAAGAAACTGCTATTTTCTCAGGCCTTACTGCTAGCATGAGCATTTGTACAGCAAACAACTATCAGCAATCATACTTCCTTCTAGGAAGCCATCAAAGTCCTGTTCTGCGCTTATAATTTTAAATACGGCCTTTACATCAGGGTGACCAACCAGATAAGGGCCTCTATTTTTGCCAGCAGCCAACTTGCTGAATGACATAACCCCTAACCTGTTCCTGAGTTTTTCCATATATGAGGGGAAGAGTAGAAGATACTTGCCTGGCAGTTCTCACAGCTAAAAGGAACTGCCCTATGACCAGAAACTCATACTATTTATGTACGAAGTCCAGATGATTCAAACAGAAAGTTATCTGCAAGCTTCTCTAATACATAAAATGAATGTTGGACTGTTATATGTGGTTTTCCTTTTCTGTACTGATAAACTTTTATAACTCACATCACTTTCAAATATATGGGTTTTTATCAAATTATGGCAAGATTTGCTGCTAGCATGACAATTTTGTGGTAACAGCAGGTACATGACCATTCTGTGATAATAAAATATACAGGTTATAGTTTCCATCCACTTTTCTCAGACATTTACTCTGATTTCTTGAAGAACACCCATAAACAAAGAAATGTTCCCCTCAAATTTATGTGTTTATTTCTGAGAATGTATTTGCAGAAGAAAAATGTATATGCTCAAAAATTTATTGAAGGTGCCCATGTAAAAGATACATAATCCATGTTTGGCTTCAGGCTGTAACTAGTAATAGGATTTTTGAAATACTGGCTTAAAATTATTCAGATCTACTACCACATTTTTCTGCTACTGGTAGAAAAATCTAAGGATGCTCAGGCACTACCCTAGGGGGGAAAAAACCCAATTCTGTAATCTGCATTGAAGAGCACAGTGAAATAACCAGCTTCTCCTCTACCATAAGGCACTCTTCTCCACTGTCAGCTTCTGAGTTCCCAAAGGTCTGCACAGAAACACTAACCCTGGAGATTAGCAGGTAATAAGATTATGTGTGTGGGCACAGTGAGTAATGGGGAGAAACAAGTACATGTGTTTAAGAATCTGTATCATAATCTGGCAAAGCTGTAGTAGGATACAGAGCTGAAAGTAGTCTAGTGTTAGTTGGCTCTAAGAGAAAAAGGAGGAAGAAACAGAAAATTTGATTTGGAGAAAGCTGGGAGAAAACTAGGCCTATCAGAAAAGCCCCTTGATCAATTTTCCCCAGTATTTCATCTCCAACAGCAGCAGTAGATTTTTAGGAAGAACATGTGAACCCACTCCTTTGGGGCTCACCTTCCTCATACTTAAACATGACCCACACTGTGTTAAGGATACTAAAACAGGGATCCCTGTCCATTCCCATTAGCAGGTGTTAATGATCCTACTCTTGAATGTGTCTCATCTTTGAAACTCCTGACACTACCCAGAAAATTTCCGGTGACAACAAATCCCAGGAGCTGACGACCTGCTCTTTTTTTAACTATACCTTTTCTTGCTGCTATAAATCTTGCTCTTATGCTGCTCCCTGGATTTAGTACTCCAGGTTATGATGCACAACAGCTGGTAATGAAGTCATCCAGTATCTTCACACTGGCTTTTTATTTGTTGCTGCTGCTGCTGCACACTGAAAACACCACACTTACTAATATGATTTGTAATTATCATGTCTTAAAGTAGTAAGAAACAAATTATTCTCCCCCTTTGATTATAGCAATAACTGCAAGTTAAGGCATATTTGAACATGCCTGATCAAAAACTCATTTAAAGCATTATCTTGACTGATAACAACAAGGACCTCAGAACTGTCATGAAGAACCAGCCTAGCCACACTTCAATCTTGAAATGAGATGGCAGAAAGAATACACATCAAACACTTACATCCTACAATTCTGTTACCATATATTTGAACTCAAATAACTTCCCCCCAGTACTCTGACTTAGAAGGATTAAAATGGAGTCTTCTCTTTTAACACAGATTTAGTTTAATACACAGCTGCAGGCTCCAGTGTTAAGCAGGAAGATTACTGGATTAGTATTTTGCAATTGATTTTTAAGGAAACGAGGCAATTTAGAAAATAAGTTTTGCTAATTACTCCAATCAGGTGAACTATGAAGACTGAAAGAACGATTGAAAGATGTTGGTAACATACAATTTTTGTTATGTACTTTTAATTAATATCCATACCTATTATTTAGTAGAATATTTGAACATTTGATATCTCTGTGCAAAAAGTTCTTCTTGTGGCAATAGGCCAAGCCCTCCATCAGCTGTCTCATAAAAGACTTAATATGATTTTCATTAAAATGAACCAAACCAGATTCCAGCAGTCCCATCAAGTCATGGTCCATATATTCAAATACCAGGTAAAATGCACCTACAAAAAGAAAGGGAAAGGGTAGGAGAAACACAGACTGAAAAACTGATTTGTCAGCAGTCCAAAGCAATGCTGTTGCCTACTTTTTAAAATCAGATGCATTTTTCATACAACCGTTTAGATTTTCTGCAGTATTTATAGCTGTATCTCATGTCCAGTGAAATATAGTACAAAATTTTATAGTACAGAAATTTTAATAAATTGCTGCTGCATATAAGCGATTATACTAGCCAAACATTTGTGAAAAGCAAAATAATGTTCCCACATGGTGCTTTAGTCTAGATAAACATGTGCTCTCCCTACAGCCTTCAAGCTCCATCCATTTTATTTCAAGAAAAATTAAGTGTGGTAATATTATCTACGTAAAGTTTGGAAAGAAATCTAGAAACAAAATTGGTACAAGCATTATTGTGCACTATTATTCATCGTCATGATTCAGTGATTAATGTTTTTAAAGATTTATAAGCAACTGGGTCACAAATAAGCTTGCCTTTCTCAGACTAAAAATACCTGTAAAACAGGATGAAATGAGAAAGCAGAACTAACCTACTAGTAACAGCAGCTCTGCAAAGACATACTTCATATTTTAAGTTGCCACATGCATACATTAAGCACAAGAGAACCTGTTCTTATCTCACATCAACCTGTATAATTCTACCAATAAAGCTATTAAAGCAAAGGCTCTTTGATACATACAAGCATTCTTAAAGAGGCAAAGTGCTGAGTAATTCAGAAGTAGCAATAATCAATTTCCAACACAACCATTCCCAGTACAATCTACTTTTTAGTACTTCATTCTTTCCCTTCTTCACCTTAGGACACACAGAACAGTACAGCCCCTGCAGAGCAAAGGAAGCAATGCAGAAACCACATTCAAGTGGGTCTGTCTACCTTGCATTTCCAAAACCTCCTTAAATCTACCACTACAAATAGCTTCTGCCCAACAAGAACTCATTACACATTCTTGTTCCTAAAAAACAGTCAAAGAAATAATGAGAAATTAGCTTGACAGAAGCTGTACACATACGTGGACGCATTCTAAAGAACTGACTCCTTTTCTTGTTTAGTAGCTGAAAAGGGTAAAAAAGAATGCTAGGTCCATCTGCTATTGAGGAAAAGGATTACTCATACCGTAAGTGTTAAACTTGTAAAAACAATCAGCATACATTAGCTAAAGCACAGGTCATTGCATAAGACATTCAAGAGTTCATTGTTTTTGACTTGGGTACTTTTGTCCTGTTGTGTATTATACAGAGGAAGCAAAAAACTCATTATAAAATAGCCCTGCTGCTGTGTACAGGGGGGATGAAACAGGAGGCGAATCAAGCAGTTAGTTACAACACAATCCCACCCATCACTTCACAAGGAGAGAGGGAAGTATTAAGAGCTATGAACAATCAAAATTCTGCTGTGTTGCTATTTGCATAACTGAGTTCACTGATCAAGTTCACCAGTTCAACACAGAAAAGCATGGAGGCTCCTAATCCTGGTCTTTCCAAATTGGATAGCTGGCAATCTGCTGTTACATCTTCAATGATGACTGAAGTATAAACCATGACATATTTTAAAATGCCTCGAAACAAAACACCTGATATTAGTGCTGCAGTGTCAGAATAACCTAGATATGCCCTTCAGAGGATGTCAGTTCAATGAAACTGAATGAACACCAGCGTATCTTGGTACTTTCTTTCTCTGGAGTGCAAGAGAAAGTTAAGTCTGTCATGGCAGCTGGTTGTATGTGTGCATATTACAAGGAGAAAGATTGACTGTAGAACTGTTTAGTGAGGACAGCTGAATGGAGACCTCTTGTTTATATGCAAAGCAGGATCCATGCTTTGAGCAATTTCCTGCTCTGTCACTAACTCCCAAGATTTTATCATTGTTATTTATAGCCAGCAATCAAAATCAGTACCCTCATGCAAGAGGGAAAGCTGACAACAGTGAAGATTCATAAACAAAGTAGAGTAGTACTTGCGAGGTGATATCTAATTATTTACATTCTCTGCAACTCTTATCGTTATGTTATTCCACCTGATAATTTCAAATCTTCATCATTTTTCATCACATTGGGGGATTTGATCCTCCATAAAAGGGAAAGCAGCTAGTCATTCAGAAAGGAGGACACAGTCATGGAAGACAGCACAAATTAACTATGCAAAGGCAGAAGCGTGCTTACTACAGCTTAGTCTGAGCTCAAGCACACTCCAGTTCTATCAAAACAAATGCCACACAAATATCCATTTCTCAAAAAAGGAAAATATAACAGAAAAAATAGTAGTTTCTTCTTTTATGAGGGCAAAACATTATGTAACTTGGAGGTTACATTTTAAAATTATGTTTTGCTTGATGCTAGCTTTGCCCAGTCCTCATTTTGGGAAACAGTATCATAAAAACACCCAAAGCCCCTTCATAGCGAAGTGCATGCAATTCAAATGAACTCAGAATTATTTACTTGACTTTAAAGTTCCTCATCTTACTGCTGTTGTGTTGAAGACCTGCACTTCCCCCCTGTGGGGTGGGAGAAAGCCTACAGTCCATTTCCATACACTGCAACAATGCACTGACAGAGGGGCTGTGTTCTGGGTGGCCTGGCCCATTTCCTCTGCCAACACCACAAAGCTCATCTACTTTCCTTCAGCTACTGAGATAATCAGAAATCTTAATGTCACTATGTGTTGACAGAGCAGCAGCTGGAACAGCTGAACAGCAGAAACACTGCCTATTTCTGAATATGGGATAAGAGAGAGCAGCTGAATCTACTAGGGAGATACACAATAAATAAAAGATTCACATGGATGGAAATAATCCTCACCTTACTCCTTCTGATTGCACTTGGAAAAATGCACCTTTCTGAACATTTTGTCAGTTCAGACTGATGGGGTTCAGCAAGTGAGGTACCAAATTAAAATAATTAAAGGATTAACACATCTCTTCCTCTTGGTCATATGTTTCAGGTCATGGAGCTCTAAGAGAAGCAGTTTTCTTAACATGAAATGAGCTCAAGTATAATGCAGTAAAGGTCTGCATACAAGAGAGGTAACAAAACATGGAACTACTGATCTGAAATAAACAGTGGATTTTCCAAGGCCAAAAAATCCTAACAAAACATACTTTGCATTTTTGTGACACATGCAGGCTCTGGATTTCTTTTGACTGCCTTCAAATCACACAGATCCAGCAAAACAGGACACCATTTGTTCCTAAAGATACAAGTGCTTCAAACTGGGAGTGGAGGGTGGTAGTGCAGGGGAGAATGTTCCAAAAGCCTCCATAGATGATGACTTCTAAGCAAGTATTTTCCAAATGTGATTCATAGGAAAGACGTTCAGTGTTTCTCAAAATACCTGATTAGATAGAAATCTGAGGAGCCAGGAGACCAGAAATGTCTTATCACATGCAAATTTAAATTCAATTATAGTATAAATGTGTTACAATAGTATCTTGAAATACACAAATGCTTTAAAGAAACCCCAGTATCCCTGCCTCGTTCAGTGCACAGTATGTACAACAGTGAGTTGTGAAACAGGTTATCAACATTTTTTCTGCACTCAGTTTTCAAAATGAGACTCCATCAGATTTTCATTCTGCTAGTAAGCCTCCTCCAACTTCTACGCAATACATAAATTATTCTTACCTTTTACTGATTAAATATAATTAGATTACATTTACTACTCTATTTCCTTAACATCTCTCTTCTAGTACTCATGATATACTATTCCAAGAGTTTTAAACAGGATTTTACTAACCAAAACTTGAAAACTAAAGAAGAAATTGTCCACCAATTCCTTTAAGTTCCTTACACTTAAATTCCTTAAAGGTCCTTCAATAGACATTCATCTTTTCTTTCAACTCAGGTTTCATTTAATCTATTCTTTAATTTCCAGAACAACAAATATAGCCATAACTACTGAATAAATCACCCTAAGACTAAACATTGCTACTATACTATTTTTATTTTTTTTTACATTTTCACCCAATATTAAATTTCTATTTAATGACAATGTTATTCTCCCCTTTCAAGTTCAATTGCATTTTCCTCTTGATGGATCTCCATATATGTTCTGAAATAGGGATACAAGCAAAGGGCATACAGAAGTCCTGGGAGTAAATACTCTCCTTGTTTCCTCACATAATACAGGGAAATAAGAAAAAAACCCACCAAAACAACTAAACCACAGCCAAAATCTTAAAGCAGACAAACAAAAATCTTTGATTAATAATCAGAGATTTTTCTCATTTTGACACAGAGCAAGTTGAAAAGCTACACAATTAGGTCTCCACTCATTCCAGACCAAAGCCCAGTACACCACACACAAACAGGAAGCACCACACAAGTCATCACACTATTCCAGATAACTTAGCTCTAGCATGAAAACTATTTGGGTAAGTTTCTATCTGTCATTTTCAGAGCAGCAGGGTGAGCTGTAGAACATTAGAAGTTTCTGAAATTCAAATCTCTGCTTTCATTCAACTTCCTAGGAAACACAGACAAAACTAGCTACCATGTAACATTGACTATGTGACTACCCTCACAGACTCCTTCCAAGCCACAAGATTTCAGAATAAGTGCTCCTTGAAGGCTGTGAGAAAGAAACCTGCCAGTCTCATTGCAATGTACTGCACAGTCAGTGTCCATCCTGTACTACAGTACAATCAAATACCAATAATGTCAATACCAACTTCATACCTAAAAAAAGTTTGCTAAATTGTACTGCAAATCAATTCAAAATTTGATTTAAAGTAAACTTAGATCTTAAAATTAATTACAGAAACACACATACATAAACAGGTAATTCACAGACACACACACAAACACCAGGAAAGAACCCCTAAGCTGCAATGTTAACCAGATCTTTTATTATTGATCTCCATGCCAAGTTTTACATCCTCCCTCAGGCTAGCAAAAACACCTATCCCAGTCAAAAGGAGGAAGAGATGTCAGGCAGTACACTTACTGTGTTTATATTCACAGCAACAAAAGCTAAGTCAGGCATTTTCCATTTGTTTAGTAAAAAGAGATCACGTCAATCCCATAGCTACACTTCTGAGTACTTGGAAACATCTCCCAGCTGTTAGAGGCAACTGAGAACTGAAAAACCATCTTTTGCCCAAAGTAAAAAGATATACACTAGTGTCATATAAATGATACACTCACAAAGGGAAAGAACCAAAACTGTGAACAGCCCAAAGTAAGAAGGGCATTTTCCTAATAATTCATTTTATAACTTATAAGGTGGCTCAATACACAAAAGATGGAATACAACCTCAAAGTCACCAGTTCCCATCATTAAGTTTGGGTGTTCACTTATCTCCCTCTGAATGATAGCCAGGTGAGAAAAGCCTACAGAAGAAACATATAAAATGGATACTCCTTATGGCCACACACAACATATATCTTTTATCTGTCAGGATTGTGCCTGAGAACCAAGATGTTACATTACTAATTACTAATCAGTAATGCCATTCACCAACTTTATCATCAAGCACATCTCATACATAATGAAGACTGCAAAGTGAAAAACTTCTGATCATCAGTATACAGACCCTTGTATCACCCACTCTGCTTTGTATATGCCCAATTTATACAAACAATTATGCTGCCTTAAGGTTCTAATTTCCACTGATGGAGGGGCATGCAAAATTACAAAATTTGTAACACACTGCTCCAATGTGTTACATTTCTTTTTCTAATGGTTACTAAAGAAAGAATAAACCCAAAACTATCTATCAAAGCTGTTCACATCTTTAAATTTATAGTTCAAGCTGGCCGGGATAAAACACAGATATAATTTCTTCCATTTTATTTGAAAATAAAAAGATGCTGAAAATATTGAGACAGGCTTTAACATGGGGAACCAGTAATCCTCTCTCTTCCAGACTTGAGTGTGTCATTTAAAAATACATAATGCAGCTCAAAATATCAGGACAAAGTTGTACATGCCAAGCTATTGCTGGCTTGCAGTCCAATGTTACTATCTTAAAAAGTATCCTTAAATCAAGTAAAGTGGGCCCAACACTTCCATTATTGTCAGAAAACTGAATGTACTGACATCCAACCAAAAAAAAAAACTCCGCATTGCCTTAAGTGAAAAAGCAGATGAGTACTATGTCAGAATATAATACACATCCTTAGAAACAAAATTACCTACATTCATGCTAACTAAAAAAACATGCGATAGCAAAAATGTTCTCATTTCCTGCTCTAAGTGGGACAGCAGCAAGGTTTTCCAAGTCATATTTCAAAGCTATGGTAAACATGTAACATACATTAAGCATAAGCATGTTCATCATATAGACAAAACACCCTGCTTTTACTGTAAGCTCTGCCTGTTTTAAGATACCACTACCACTTTTCTAATGGATCCTTGTTAAGCTGCCTACTTTTGCATTTGCAACAGTTTACTGTGAAAATGACCAAACTTCCTCCCCCTTGCATTCATTCCCTGCACAGACTACAATTTGGCCACAGCTCAGCTAGAAATCTCTATCTCACAATGAGCTACTCATTAGAGAAATACAGAATACAGTGCCTGAAAAAAACCACAACTTCCATCTTTTCACAGAGAAGTATTAACAGCAGTCTCATTATCCTTCTAATGTTTTCAAGAAACTATCAGAACTTACTCAACTATCAGAAATTAATTCTACTCTAGCATCTCCAGAGAAGCTCCTGCCTTTGTAAATTTCCAGAAAATATACTTTTAATATGCCGCTAAATAAGAACAAGAAATTAAATTAGAAGTAGTATCAAAAGCACAAATACAGACTTGGACAAAAAAAAAAAAAAATTGAAATTAATGAGACACAGTTTGAAGTACAAAAAAAAATACTATTCAATTGCAAACATGGCACTAAACAGAAAGAAAGAAAATTCATTAATGAGTCATTATGTATTAAGTCAAGACTTAGTGTGGTCTCATTAGCCAAGTAGGTTAGACCTAATTAAAACAGTGCAAGATTCATATACAAAGACTAAACTGGCTGTTGCAGACTGTCAGGATTTTTGAGTGGGGCCTGACCACTGAACCTGCACAACTCTCAAGAAACTCTTGCTAGATACTTCCCACTTTTAAGCATGTCAGTGCTGTATATGCTTCAAGGTATTACAGTCTCTAAAGATGCTGTGAAAAAAAAAATCCAAATCCCTGCTTCATATTTACCTCCTGAATCATCATATCACCTGGTGTTTCAGCTGGCCATGCAGTACATACAGCATTTTCTACATGAACTGCTGCTGCGCATGCTATGTAGAGACTCAGGGAGGGACAGCAGGGAAGAAAACAGGTACCACATTCCACTCTCCTAAGCCAAACTATGTAACAAATTGCCCACAGGACACTAAAATACTCCAAAATCATAGGTTTCCAACACTTAGACCTAAAATGAAATGCCTTCAGTGGCAAAATACCATTCCAATATCAAACGTACCAAGCCACAACACTGCATGATTTTCACTCTGTTTGCTTGAATCTCTAGACTAAGGAGATTGAAGCAAATTCAAACAAGACTGACTTAAAGCTGAAGGAACCGAGTAGAAGTCTGCATGCCTTCTCTTTGAGGGAAAAACACTATGACTATACAAGTCTTGCTTTTCATTCTTTTATTTTACTCTTCTTCTAGCCCACAAAACACGCATGCTTAATCATAAAAAAGTATCTGAAGAACAATTCAAATAAAACCAAGGCATAAAATGAAAAACATCTCTTCAGCATTCAGCCTACTATGCTCTAAATGGTATGAGAAAGTACTAAAAAACTAAAAGGTTAAAAAACACTCACAATTAAGAGCTTCCTATTATTGCTGGCCTCCCTAATCCATGAGTGTCAAGGAGTCAAACATCTGTTCCTCTACAGCAAAACCACAATCAAGCAATGCATTTTTCATCCCACAAAATATTTGCAGAAAATGTTTCTATAAGCAAAATGCATAGCTGAGTTAAATAAACAACTTCTCATAGTATTTAAATCAAAATTAAAATCCCTCATCAAGCATCACAATTTGCAAACGTATTTTTTAACGAAGTGTAACTTCAAATCCAGCATAGCAGACTATCACATTAAGAACAGGTGCAGAAAGAGCAAGCCCTGTTAGCATACATACCTTTGTCCTTCTTGAAGTCCAAAGCATCTTCCTTATCCGTCACTATTTCCTTCATGTTGATAATGCTTTGATGATTAAGCTGTCTAAGAATCTTAATCTCTCGAATAGCTGTGATTGGAAACCCTTCCTTTTCATTATCCAGGCGTACTTTCTTCAGTGCTACCATTTCCCCTAAGAGAAAATTTAAATAAAACCCATTAAGATTAGCAACCATACCATGGGATTTGGTATTGATTTGTATATGTTTGTTTTTTAACAACAAACATGATGCTTGTATCAAGCACTGTGCTGAACAGAAATCAGTACCATGTACAGAAGCAAAACTACAAATGAGAATTTTCAGCTGCACACTGTAAGCGCTGTTCTTCTTTGTCCTGCACAACTCACTCACATATCGTGACATTCCACACCATGTCTACCAGTAAAGAGTGATTATCTGCAGCAGCTTTAGAGACACAGGCCTGTGACTGCTCTGGATTTCTTAATACTGCATCACCACTGATCAGAATGTATATATCTAGCCAGAAATACTACGTAGTTCAAGATATGAGGCAGATGACTAAAGAGTTCTCAAATTCATCAGTATACTTTCTACAAGCACAAGTGGCACTGCCATTTTTACAGCGAGGACATTTTCCCTTACTATTTTACTGCAGGGCGGGTTGGATCAAACTGGATTCTACAAAATGGCAGGAATACGATCGACTCATGATGGAGGATGTCTACAGACCATAGATGCTAGTTCAATTGTTTTGTTCTTGGAAGTTTACTGCGGTATATGGGATGTTTACTAACAGCCCAGATGTCTTTGTTAGTTCTAAAAGTACCTATCCTACACTAACTTACACAATTCACTCACAAGAGATTGTATCCCAGCACACCACCCCATCCACCTGCTCTGAAAGCCCACGACACAGCTTCTTCTATGGTATCTCAAAGGCCTTAATGCCACTCTCCACACAGGTTTTGAATCCAAAGCTAATAGATCTGCTTGCTGTACCTGTACGAATGCCTTCAATGCAGAAAGCAACAACTTCTAGGGGAGGTTAAGAGACAACTGTGAAACACAAATAACTTCAAGTTTGCCAAAAAGGCAATATGGTTATGGCAGGATTAAAACGCAAATGTGCAAATAAGAGAACTTCAGGAGATCCTAACAATCTTTGCAAAGGTTCTCAAGGTATAGGTAAAAATCTAGTTCAACTAGAATCTAGTTCAAAACTGAGACCAGGACAGGCAAAGAATGAAGAAGGATTTATAATTACTCTGCTTATTCTTCTAGCAATCAGAAAGAAGGAACTGAGGCTGGTATGTGGTCCTATGGGATTCAGTTACTGATGAAGTAGAAAATGGTCCAGCACTCAAAGCACGCACAAATAAGCCAGAAGGGCAAGCAATCATGGAAAGAACTACTAACTGAACACAAAATAATCATACAGCATATATAGAGAATCTGGATAATCTATTTAGAAGTAGTGACAATACTATGTATCATATTGGTGACTGCTCACTCATTTCAAAAATAGTTTAACATGAAATTAAAAAATAATGTCACTGTTGTAAAGTCAATTATATTGCAAGAATGTCCCATGTGCAACTCTTCAGGGCTGTGTTGCACAGAAGCAGATTCTCCTCCTACTATATGAACTATTGACTACTGGAGTACAAAAAACCGTGACCAAGTTTTATGCATAGCTTCTTTCACAGTTACATCCCTTTACAAACTTCATTACAGTTTGCCAACCTGTCTAGTGTGACATTTAGCTCCCACATGATATTTATCCTCTCTTCTTTACTAGTTTAACTTGATACAGAGTATGAAAACTTAAAAAATAAGAATTAGAATTTAAGACTACTCGGCTTGTTTTCAGCCACAGCTTTATAGATAAATGATTTTCCAATGCAACAAACCGTAACTTCTGATTTAGACAAATGCTAGACCTAAAACTGAACACACCAACAACTAAAAAATTCCCAAACATAAGAGGGCAGAATACCACAAATTTTACTCAATATAAAACAAAAACCACAAACACCCTGTTCATTTAAATTGTAGGATTACATTTACTTATTTTGAACTCACCTGTATCTTTATCTCTGGCTTTGTAAACTTGCCCATAAGTGCCTTCACCAATAATACCAATGATATCAAATTTATCCACACAGCGCTTTCCCCAGTCTATTTCTTTTTCTTTCGTTTCACCATGTCGTGGTCCACATATTCTAGAAAGCAACAGATATTTTTAAGAATACAGCTAGTATATCTAGGCATTGTCTTAACTTTGAAGACATCCTCAACACTGAGACATTATTAGTTAACTGTCTTATTACTATTAAGTGGCAATAAACCATGCTGTTTGAGTCAAGCCACATTAACATTAAAAATGTCAAAAAGCAGAACTCTTTGGACAAGAACATATTTTAAAGAAACTATTATTATTTCTACTTGCTTGATAAGCTTTAAAAACCGTTTGATAAACATACTTTGGTCTTCTCTTGCTATGTAACTGAACTGCTGGTTTCTTTTCTTCAGGACTTTTGGGTACCTCAGCTCCTCCAGGCAACTCAGGTGGAAGTGGCAAGTCTGCAAGCAGATGACGAAGTTTCTTCTCCGTTTCTTTAACCGTCTTCACTGAAACATTCTCTCTCAAACTATTAAAAAAACCCATCATTTTGCTAAGTTGAATAATTAGTTGAAGATAGATTAACATAAAAGCAAAAAAAATTTTTTTTTTTAAAAACAAACACATTCTAGACTGTCAATACACCAACACTTGTAATCTGTGCTCTTAAAATTTGCAGGACTTGGATAAATGACTCACAAATAGCTCTTTGGCAGATTCACAGTTAACCACCACATTCTACACAACTGTAAAATCAGACCTTTCTGGTGAAAGCTAAGGTCAGATGACACAGGGAGCCTTACCAGGCCAGACTTCTTCTGCCACATAAGCTTCTTTCCAAGCTTATGGTCTAGACTATTGAAAATATTTAGAGCTCAGGTGCTGCCAGACATCAGAAGTACAGTGGTAAAATTCCTACTATGACTTTTCATATAAGAGACAAGATCTGACTAACCCAGCTCTCCCTAAAATTGGTCTCCACAGATAATGAGCATCACACTTACATTAACACTGCAGGGCATTAAGAGGCTGTCCACATCACCTAATTTACAAATTCTAATTGCATACATCTGCTGAAACACTCCAGATTCAGCACATTTCTAGTAATCAGCATGCATATCAAGTGGGGGAAAAAAAAATCAGATGAAAAAATGATAATGATTTTCTGACACGGGTTACTGATATCTGACTGATTTTTAACCAACCATAATTAGATAAGAGATACTGTCCATCTCTGTCTTGAGAAAAATCTCTAAACACATATACAGCATCTTTTAACAATTACAAAATTATCTTAGAAATGCTCTTTCCATTCTAATAGGGAATCATAACTGCTGCAGGGTTTTTTTTTAAATACATGGCTCCATTTTACCAGAACTTCTTTTAGTTTAGCTGGATTTGTTCAGTTACTGCATATCCAGTAATTTTAAAGCCATGACCATCTCTAAACTTCATGTAATCACATAATTGCTTCTCCCCTACAGGACTCTCACTCTTAACTTCCATCACTGTATCAATAAAATTTAAGTCAAGCTTTGAGTGAACGTTTTCTAAGTTAGCGGCATTTGCCAAATTGCATGATTCATCCTTCTCTGTGACAGTTCTTCTACAACTTCTTACCTGCTTAGTTTCACAGACGAAGCAGGAGCTTCTCTAAATGGAAATATATTTCCAACTCCCATAATAGAGAATGTATAAATTTTTTCTTACTTTTCTTGCAATGAGTAATCCTTATATATTCAAATAAAGCATTCCAGTGTTTTGCATATGTCTATATTTCTCTGTGAAAACTGAACACTTTTACATCTTTTACCATTTCCTAAACTGCCACAGCCCCATTTTCAAGAAGCATCACAAGGAAGCACAAAATGCCCTCTCCACAAATATAATGGTTAACATGCCATAAAGAATAAACCACCCTTGAGCAGTGCAGGTAACTGCCATGGCAATAAAATACTCTTATTTTTAAAATTCTTATATTAGTATTTCTCTCATAATTTTCCCACAAAACTTTCAATATGAGTGAAAGCATAACATATGGAAGTTTCTGACATAGATTTTGAAAGTGGCACATGAAAAGCCAAGAGCAGCCTTTTTTTTTTCAGGTCTACTAAATCACACATCATTGATGACATGGGCAATTTTCCCTTTCAGCTAACCTGCACTGTGGGGTTGCAACACTGATGTTCCCTTAGGTCACGTGTTTGTCAGTTTATGAGATTGTTACTGAAGGAACCATACAGTTTTGCACAGCATCAAGCTTTCTTTGTTGACACAATTTCCCCATACTAACTCAGAGCCCAAGGCAAATACCTTTGCCCTCCGCCATTAAAAACATATTTTATAAATAAACATGTTTATAACATTTTATAGGCAAAACTAAGCAAAGCATAAAAGACATTTCATTACTTCTCATTAATCTTTCTAATGCAGCTGTTTGCATGCAGTAGGCTTTTTGTTTTGAAAAGAGAATGAGCTCAGTGCTGAAAGAACCACTGAATAATTGCAGTTTAACTCATTTTACCCAACTTAAAACAGGTAATCCATTAAAATATAACAATAATCAGAAGCAATCAGCCAGCTTCAAGATGAAATCTTATTTCATGATGTTGCAATTAACGCAATGCCATTCATATTTAAACTAGATAGACTAGTTACTAGATAACACAGTAAATCTTACTTACAGTGTTAGGATTCTCATTTACTTAGGATGGCTTTGTCACAAATGTAAATGCAATTATACATTTGCTACACCTTTATTACATTTGCTAGTTTAATGCTGAAGGGCAAAAAACTATTTCTTTTTTACAACTAAAAAAAAAAAGAAAGTAACTGTCTAATACTATGTTAAGTTCTATTTATTTCCCAAGGCCTTCTATGCACCCTTAATGTTTTATACAAACTTAAATTACTAGCAAACACAAGAGAAACATTTTCACCTCCAGGTAAAAATTTCTGGCTTAGTTGTGATTTCTTGCATACATATGAGAGGCATGTAGCACCTTCAGTAAAACAAAATTTAAAAAACCCAGTAACTTCTCTAACAGCATATATTTCTAATACAAATCACCTTACAGATTCTCTGTTAGGCCTACAAATAGACTTAACATAGTCTAAAAATTCAGATGACACTTGGAACACAGAAATTAATTTCTTTACTACAGACCAATTTTTACACTTCAAAATTAACATAAATGACAAGCCATGAACCTCACTTTCATTATACATACTCAAAATAATACTGACCTTTGAAATAAGTTACAGAAAAATAACACCTAGCTATAAAACAATTGCCTTTAAAAGGGAAGAGAATCTTTGCTTCAAACACCAGCTACATAAAGAATTTTCACATATTGCTACAGAATTCAACTTTTTCCCAGAATTTTCACACCAAACTTGAAAGCCTGAATCCTTGAATGTATCCTTTCATTAGTCCCAAATCTATTATGTACCAGCAATTTTTAGAACATTTCTTTAGTAGACCTTTTAAAGATTCTTCTTAGACCAAACTTTTTTTTCAAGAACCAATTAAATTATTTTTAAGATCAAATTCCTCCAGTTCACTAATAATCACCAGTCAAACAGCTGAAAAGCAAGAACAAATTAAATAATGCATTAGCCTGATCTAGCATATAGTTTTATATTTATTTTCCAAAGGAAATAACAATAACCATAAAAAGGAACAAACAATCCCAAAAGCAAATCTCTGTCACAACTCACCTATCAGTTTCTTTATCTTCAGGCAGCGTGGGAGGCAAAGGCAAGGGTGGCAGTGTGGAGGTTGGTAATGCAACAATTCGATCCTTCTCCTTGGCTACTACACTTGGTGTACTTGTTTTGCTTTTCTCTTTTACAGGGACTGGTGGCTGTTTCACAACAGGCAATTTACTCTCTTTTACTGCTGCAGGCTTCTGTTTAGTAATTTTGTCTGCAGTTAAATTATTTTCCGCTTTTGTTTCAGGAAGCGAGACTTTCGCTTTTGCCTTGTCGTTTTTCAGATTTGCACTGCTGGTAGGTGAGGGTGTATGCTCTGTTTTTATTTTCTTCAGGTCCTTAACATTGTTCACTTGAGGTGCACTTACAGCAGTGTCAGTGTTTCCTTTAGTAGGTGTTGAAGTATTGGAAGCTTTTGCACTGGCTTTGGCTGCCTCAGCAGCTCTTGCTTTTTTGTTTTTGTTCAGCTCAGCAGCTAGGCTACTCTTAAGAGTCAATGTACTAGGAGAAATACTTGAATGACGACTTCTGGATCTAGATAATCTGTGTCTGCTACGAGACCTGGAGTGCCTTGATGAATATGGACTTCTGCTTCGAGATTTTGCTGATCTCCTGTTTCAAAAAAGTAAAGATTTACCCAGGTAAAATTAAGTCTAGCTGCTCTCCCAGTACATCTACTTTTTTGACAAATTACATTTCTTAAATAAACTATTATCACCATGCCCACAGAATAAACACGAGTCTATAAAATAGGAAAGACCATGCATTAAAAAAATAAAAATCCATAGTTAATTAATCAAGACTCTATACCTTTCTGTTAGAAAACATTAAAACTCTTAGATGTAGTTTCTCCTCCCACACAACTGCGAAATACAATACTTATATGAGGCAAGAAATGTTTTGCTTTCCTCACTACTTAATAGATATTTTAATCCTTAAAGAAAATTTCAATGTATGTAACTTGTACAAACACCTTTAGTATATACAGTATTTGAGAAAAATTCAACTCACTGCATAGTCAGAAGTCAACAAAATTAAACTAAAATTACAACAGGACAAGAGAAATCTAAACAACACTGAAGCATTAATTGTAGGAACTTCTGAATTTTCACTTCCATAAATATCATTAAATTAAGTTAACTGAGAAAAAAAATGCAATTTTAAAGCAAAAAAAGCTGCAATGTAGCCCACTGAAAGACAGATATCCTTTTTTAAATTTAATTTTACAACTTCAAATAGAACCAAAACAAATAACCTTCCCCCCCTCCCAAAAAGCCCAAGTACCCAATATTTTTTGGGTACAAACAAGCAAACATAACCCACAAATGGGCCTATGCTATAAAAGTGTCTGGATGCAAACACTAATTGAAAGAAGAAGAAAAAAGCAAACCTAAGCTGTCTACAAAATCATAGCAAGAAAATTGCCTAGAACTGGTGGGGGGGAGGGGGCAATCTTAAAGTTCTACTGTACAAGAATACCATTTCATATGAATGACTTTTCATTCAAAATTTCAAAAGAATATTCTAATTTGCCTAGTACTAGTTTTGAGTCAGTTGTTCATTAAGAAATAAACGGAAAAATATTAATCGAGCTGAAAGGCATAGAACAAGTTAAATAGTCTAATCCACTGCTACCACACTGTAATGTTATGAAATAAATTAAATTAAATGTAAGGGTTTTAGTCTATTTTACCATACCAAGAATAACAAGGATATTCATCAGATTTACAAGTATTTTCTTGATTAAAGTTTGATGGAAATCTATTTTGTTTATCATTTGAAGAGGAGGAAAAAGCATACTCAGGATTAAAACCACCCAGTATTCATTAGCTGAACAACAAAAAAAAAAAAAAGTATCAGCAATAGCAAAAATATGACTTCCCAAAGAAACAAGAATTTCAGAGTTCAAAAGACAGCACCAGTGTATGGAGGTTGCCAAAACAAAAGGAAATAAAAACCCAAACCAAATCAACAAAAAAAAAATAGAAACCAAATAAAAAAACAAAAAAAGAATGCAAACTACAACCCCTATGATCAGGACTACCCATCCCACACCAAATTTAATTTTACTGACAATTAAATCAATTAAGTTTTAATTAACAACACAAGAAATTTCATCTCAATGCTTCAACTGAACAAATATTTGATCTTGTGCAGTAACATTTCTTTTGTGTTCAATAGTGATTAATTTCTAAATTTACATTCTCTTATTTTTATAATGCAAGAACTCTTACCCAAAAAAAAGTCACTCAGATCAATCAAAAAGTGACTGAAAATAATGTGTATGCACACTGTACAGTACAGCACAAGCTTCAAAATTTTACAGGTGAAATTATCCAAATGGCTAAAGACTCATGAAAGAAAAGAAATCAAATCCCAGATGAAGATAACTCTTGGAAGCTACAACAGTTCAATTCCATGCCAGGGAGCAGGTTTTATAGGATTTTCTGCCACAGCAAGGTAACAATGACAGATAGTAATAATAATAGTAATAATAATAATCCTGAAAGATTTTTACTCTTTAATTGAAAAAAGCCTCACAGTTCTCTTCTAACAATTTTCAACCAAAATCTGATGCTTGGTTTATTCAGTAAAGAGATATTAACGTTCATGTCTAATAAACACCAAATAAAATCATAATATTGGGCACAAAAATTCCACTGAAAACTCACTTCTTCTCCATTATGAATCCTGTTGCTGAATTATTTTTTCTCATTATTTTGAAAATCTAAGTACTAAATCCCACAGAATGTTTTCAGAAGTTTGGCTGAACAGGAGTAAAACTAAAAAGGTACAAAGTTCCATTATACAGTTAAGCCAATGTAGCAGGAACAAAAAGGGAGAAAATCTAGAAAATACACACACTTCAAATGCTAGATCAGAGCTCTCCTCACACCGCTATCTCACTTTTTTAGAGGAATTACTGTAGATCTCGAACAGAAGTGTTACTGCTGCAGATCTGCACCCACCCCAGAATCAGTATAATTACATATCTCCAGCATCAAGCACAAGCTAATAGTCCCTGTTAGTCCTAAACTGACTTCTATAAATGGTGCATCATTTGCAAGGATGTCACTGACCTGTCTTGGAAAAAATTTCCTTGCATATCTTGTTTTGAATCAGCTATTTCAGACTGACTCTCTCTCCAATTACCTGTAGAACATAACCTCCATCCCAAGTACTTCACTGCAACCCAGACTAAATTTAAAACATGCCCTAAAGGTCTCAAAATGAGCCCCATTTCTTTCATAAGTATGATATGAGGTTTCTTGTTCGTTTTGATTGATACCTAATGTGATTACTTTCTTTGTTAAGTAATAAATACAGACATAATTTCACATGCAGTAGAAAAGAGAAGTAGCAACTTAAAACACAGCTGGTGAGACACCATGCCTGATTTTCAGACTGGTTCTGTTCCACTTCAGTACAAAAAAACACAGCTTCATTTAGCTCACTACTAAGGATAAAATGAAAAAATCTGTTCAGATCAGTGACAACTAATTTGATCATCTGATCAGCTACCACAACTCAGTGAGGAAGAGGCAGTTCTGAAAACCTAGGACAAAAATAACCTAAACTTCTATACTTCAAATAAGAATCGACAGTGGATTGATGTCTGTACTTTACCAATACTAGTCATGAGAGTTTGTGAAATGAACGTGAATTTATGTAAGCTCAGCTAAAAAAACCAAACCAAACCAAACCCAACTATTGTCCATTGTGGGTTTCACACTCCACATGACAACTGCATAACTTTTTCATGTCAGAACTGCATTCATGTGGGAGACAGCAGATACGTATGCACATAAATAGTTAAGATTCAGTCCCAGTACCTATTACAGACCTCAACAGCAGATCAAAATGATAGCAGCCTAGTTATGAAATATGTTTCTGATTATAACCTCTGCACTGGTTTAAATTTTCCAACACTCTTCATTATTTATGTTAGAAAAAGCTATTATATTACCTATACACAGTACCTTTAGCATCCCAAAAACCTTAGCAAAAATCCCTTGCTGTACCTGAACCACTGAACTGGACCCTATATAATACAGCAAAAACATTAACATTTTCAACTAAACAGACAAATCCTGAATTTTAAGTAAAAAAGCAGATTTGTCGAAATGCTAGTTGTTCAAGTTACAATAAAACCTGCTGTTGTCATAAGCCTAATAATCTTTTCAAACACCCAACTATCACTTACTTTCATCTGTGTAGTTCAGAAATCCCAACAGACTAAACAACTTATGTACAAGTTTTCACCTATAAAAATGGCACAAACCCAAAAAAGGGACACATTTACAACCTTTCCCTCAAAAGCTTATGCAGCACTCAAGAGTGAAGAACTACTGCCTTATACATAATAAAACCAGCCAGCTCACTCTGTTCACTTGACATGAAAGATGAAGTCACAGCAGCACAGAAATGTGCTCACACAACAGCCAGTGCCTGCCAGTTAATAGGACACTGGCTACCTAGTGAGACCCTGAAAAAACACCAGGAGAGACATCTGAGGTACACGGTCTAAATCTCCCAGCAGGTCTCTATTAAATGTGTGTGCATGCATACACATACATGTAAAATGCCTTATCTGACACCAACTATTTCAGACATAGTCAGCAGCTTTTAACACAGAAAAAAAGGAACAAAAGAATGATGGCTGCAATTGCCCAGATCTGAAAAAAGCAAATACATCAAAGAACACAATTCAAATTTCTCTTCCTGAAGTAAAGAGAGATCAGGAAGTTTACTAAACCTAAAGGCCATATTTCACTCTCTTAAAAAAAAAGCACCAGCATGTGCTGCTAACACACAAGGGGAGAGGCAAATAAGATGCCTAAGTTACTAAGGAGATAATTTTCCTTCGATGCTTCTCCCTGTTTGCACCCAGAAGTTCTGCCCCATTTTAGAGTACCTTTGCCACATAAGTCATTAATAGTCTTCTATCAGCACCTTGAATTCACTTCACACAAGTGTAGATTCCTACAGACAGGACAACTGCCACACTTCATGACACTTGGAAAACCACTTCTGAGCCATATACAGATGTCAGTGTGTTTTTATATATGGAAGAGACAAAAAGAAAACTGATATGCCTTAAGACCAGAAGTATCAGTAATAGAAGTTCCAAAGTTGCTTTGTTTCTTCACTAGAGACAGCAATAAAGAAGCCTGTGAGCACAACTAAACCTGCTGCAAAGGAACATGGAAAAAATTACATTTTAGCTATAGCTATAAAAGGAAAAAAACACAGACACAAAAAAAAGTTAAGATATTATCTACAAATCATATAGGAGAAAAGGCAAATTTAAAGGAAGTGATAGAGTAATAAAGCACTAGTAAGGAAGCCACATTGAAACCAAAACTCCACTTTTCAGACCAAGAAAGCTCACAAAAGATGGGGGGGGAAAAAAAATAATGTTGGTTTAGGTATCACAGTTGCCTTTTTAATTTTTTGGTTTTGCCTAGTACCCAACATTTCATCAAATAAACAGGAATTCATTCTCTGCTTCATACAATGTACTTAGTCACTTTACAAAAAAACTACTTAAGAGATCAAAATGTTTTGAATTACAGGTTTCAAAACTGTTACGTTTGCAACATTCTATTGCACTTCACTGGCTCACTAATAAATAACCAAACACCAAATTTACTAATTAATTTAACAAAAAAAATAGTCTACTGATGTAACACCACTTACATTCTCAAGCAGAGAATTAAATAATTCCAAATAGTAGCTTAGAGTGCTATCTTTTACTGTCTTGATATTTGAAACCAGAGAGGAAAGAAAACTGTTACCTACATCAGATTTCCAGGAATACATTTCATTCAGCTTACATGTTTTTTCTTGTCATGCTACTTTTCTAGTTTTTTCCTTCTGTATCCTTTCAATACCCCCTTAACACCAAAAAAAAGTTAATTTTATTAACAAAACAGAACAATCATGTGTTATCTTCTCATTTTGAAACTTAAAAGCCTCTTTTTTTATTGACTGCTTTAAGAGCAAGCTAAATCATGCTGGTGGCCAGCTACACATTACCTAAGCAAAAAAAATTTTGTAGTTGAAATACGTAGAGGTCTGTCAGCTGAATAAGCGAACTAACTTTGTCAGTAACTTTTTAACAAGGCAAAAAAAACACAAAGGGATTTATGAGAACACAAAGGCAAAACCAAGAAACTTAACAGTCCAAAGGAGGTTAAAACAATCAATGTAGCCCAGCTCTTTTCTTGAACCCACAGGTAATGCTGGACTACTGACTAAGCAGTGCCATCCTTCCCCGCACAGTGAGCATATTTGAATAGAGACCTAAATTTAATCAACTGGCTTCACTACAGACCTTCCAAAACATTTACAAGCCCTTGGTGACATAAACCACCTTGACAAAACATTTTAGCTCATAGTATAGTTTTTCCATGTTGCTCCAGCAGGCAAACATATAGTTGATTTCTTTAAGCCATTACCGTAATAGTATTCTTTCACTTGATACCTTATTTATTAGTTTTGTTTATTTTCTCTAGTCCCTAGTTCAAGGTTACATTCTATGCAGCTCAGCAACCAACTTCCTACTCAGCTGCTTTGTACATGAAGACTACATAACCTGCCTTACTGATTCAAACTGTAAATCTTTAAAAAGGTCTTCAATACATACTGGAAAACTCTGAGCTGGGCTTTGTTTCTTAAACCTGATTTAAAACTTTCTTTCTATTTTCATATGAGAACTTAGCCTACAAAAAAAACAACCAGAAAAAGATCAAGTCCACTCAAAATCTGTGTTTTAAACAGATCTGAAGTTAAATTTTTCATGTGAAATTTCCTTTTTCAAATAAGGAAAAGAAGCAGCAGCAAAAAGGAAAAGGAAAGGCACATGAGCAAAAGGCAGAGGCCAGCAATGTGCACTGGAAAAATTAGCTACTCGAAACAGTGAAAACCTAGAGCAGTCAATTTTAAATTCTGCAAAATACAGTTTTACTTAACAAAAACAAAGAGCTGTAACTTTTTTAAAAAAATTATTTTTACTAATCAAGGCGGGGAGTCAAACTCTCAATCCTTTAAATTCAAAAGCAGTAGAATTACTGGAATGAAAGTTATTTTCATATCAGCGTATGGCACCATGGCTTCTCCATTTACTAGATGAATATATATTTTACTGTTTTCCCTACACTTGTTGCGATTTTGCACATAAATGATCCATATTTTGCAGAGCCTCACTGCTACTACAGACTAGCTACCAATAAAGATTGAGATAACTCTCTAGTACCAAAATTAAAAGAAATCTCATATCTTTCCTATAAGCAACATCTATGCACATAGTAGTACTATGCTAGTAGTGCCCCACCTACTTACTCTTATCTAAGCAGATGGGTAGGTGTATCCAAACTTGGAAAAATGTGATTACTCATCTATACTGCTAACTGAATTAAATGTGTGATCACGTAACATATGACCTGACTCAAGCTACATAAAGTAATTCTCTGGAAACTAGTTTAACATGAAATTGTAGGAAGCAAGAGACTGTGTCTGCTTCTTTTGTCAACCATGGGGTTTGGTTGAGAATATTTTTTTCAATCTAGTCATTTTACCAGTAGAGAAATAAATACCTCATACTTTTGGAAGAATTTCCATTTTGAAAATATGCATGTGCTACTTTAGAACAGCTGTGTTACCCTATCCACAAGAAAACAGAGTAACACAAATCTACCAGCAGCAAGAACTTTCGTTCAACAAGTGCCTACAGCTCAATCAGTTTATCTGAAACACAAACTTTTCTTGCTATTATAATGGAAAAGGCAATTAATCATTCAAAGAGAAGTCACCAAGTCTGGAACACATATCCAGTGTCTTTGCTGCTCCTTAGAACCCACAGCCAAACAATACCATCTAAAAACAGCGAAGTTAGGACTGCAATTCAAACCTCACAGCAACAACACACTGCTGCTGCTTCAAAGGAGCAAAGCTGACTTCACTTGTTTCTCTTCAGGTGTTTACTAGAAATTTCTCCTAAAGCAGCTCAGACACCTAGATTAAAAAATCATCACTAAACACATGGGCTTTCCAAGCATGCTAGAACTGCTGTGTAATCATTTTCTACATACCAAAATAACTGGATAATTTATATATTATTAGAGAAGACGTATACGAGACATAAAACGAAAAGAGCAAAAAGACTGGCTGAAATACTCAGTCACGTACAAAGTTCATGATGTCTGAACATCATTACAACTGGATACAAGCCCAGAATTAAGCCTTTAAATCATCCAGATGAAGAACACAGGTGCTGTAAGAAGCTGTTGCCACCATGAAACTGTAATATTCTATCTAGTCTAAGGCCATTATCAAACAGGACAGCAAAAACGTTCAGCATTCTGGTTGTAGTACTACACATTCAAGCAAAAAGTGATTATGACATAGTTTTGATTATGAATAGTTTTTGAATGGTTATAAAAAAAAGAGTATAAACCCCTTCCCTTCCATTTCCCCACTGCCACTGCAGTACACATTAAGATCAATAGCTGTATGGAAGGAAAAAAACAGTGGTTTCCATTTCTCCACAACAGGTAAGCATTATCAACAACTGATTTAATCTTCACAATTTAGGTGTTTTTTGCAACAAATGCACCATTAGGACAGACCTTTCTTTATACATATAGAAACCTCTCATTTTCACTCAGCCATTACAACCCCTCTCCTGTAAACCTGACAGTCTGCATTTATTTGTCTGTAAGCAGTTAAAAACTGAACGCAAATTACATTCAACTGGAGGGAGGAAGCAAGGCAGGGAGTCACAAAGCTAACTCCTAGAAACAGATCTGCAGGCACAAGAAAAACTTACTCACTACAGAGTGAATACCAAAATCAGGAGACTTATACGCTCATGCTTCAAATCAAAGAACCACTACCAACAGAAAAAAGAACAGTCCTGCAAAACTCCACTACAACCCAATTAGAAAGTGCATAAGACAGAACCCTGAACTTAACTGGGCAGTCAATCTGACTATTCCTAAATACTGAGTTATTCCTAAATGCAAACCTCATACACATAATTCAGTGTATCATTATTAGCTTTCCTATTACAGGATATAAACCACTACAGAAAATAACCTGATTCCTAGGGCATTTAAATCAAACTATGCACATAATATTCCTGCTATGCTATTATTCAAATAATTTTAAAAGTGTATTTTAACCACTTGTAACAGACTCTCACAGAAGAACAGCATGACGTTTTCAGAGCAATTACAGCATTTTCTTCTTGAAACACCCTACTGCTTACAAAATTATTCCATATAACCACACCTTTAGACAATCACTATTCTTATCCCAAGGCACTTCAGCTCTATCTCTCTGAACAAAGTAGGACACAGCTTTGTTACTTTGCTCTTTAAACAGCATTTTATGTACACCCAGTACAGCAAACTCTACCAAGGGCCAGTGAAACATGGAACAGCTTTATCATGTTCCCTGAATACACTACAGGACACCTCAAATAGTGATCAACACAAAGTTCTTATTAAAAACACCAGAGAACAGTTCTCAGACAACCCACCAGGTACCTTGTAAACAAAATTCTTGCCTGTGAAACAACACATTACTGGATACCTTTAAAATTGCAGTCCAGACATGAATTTAAGTAGGTCTACAAACAACGGGGCCACAGCAAGATGCTAATATAGAAAATAAGAACCTTCAGTTTTAAACACATACTAAGCAAATACTTTCAAATTTCTAGTGTACTTTTCTGCAGATCAAAATATTATGAAGAGCTTTAATTCCACAACACGGTTTGCATCTGTTTAGAAAGATACAGCCCACATTCCTCTCCACATAAAATTAAAAAATTCATGCAATGCTGATCTTTACACACCGAGTTCTCATTAACACTGAAGAAAAATTATCTGCAGGCATACATTAATTATATATACGTGCACAACCTTACCAGGGAAAGAGCTTAATGTAAAATACAGGACAGTTTATCAAAACATGACACTGACTCAATTTTCTAGCAAAACAGAAAGCCCAAGTCCTTCTGCAGACTTCTAAAAAGAACGAGAAAACACTTGCAAACACGAATTGCCTGTCAGCTGGTTTTCTTTTTAGATTAGCAGAAATTAAACCAAACCCAAATATATTTGATATGCATCCTATTTTACCCAGGAACAGGATACATAAAAATGTACCACAAAACATCTATACTTTATAAAGCAAAGATTTAAAAAATCAAAATTGGTCCTTCAGAAGACCTGTCCTCCAAGGAGCATCTTTCTTCAGTCACTCTCATCTGAAAATGTTCTCATGCCCTTAAAAACTTAAAAGCCTTTTTTCAGCCAGGTGGTCTCCCACGGAGACAAACTAGCCGCAGAAGTGTTACAGACATCTGCGTCTCCCTTTCACCCCGGGAGACAGACAGGACAGGAAGATCTTTGTACTTGTCCCTCTCCCCTGCCCCTCATCCCAGCTTTCTGGCAGCAAAAGGGCAAGAGGGAAGGATCGCTGCTGGATGCAAACCTCTCCGCCCTCTCCGGCATTCCTGCCCCAGTCATTACTCCCCTCCTCCATACACCGGGTCCCCAGCCCGTTCCGCCTTTGATCCCGGGCCCGGACTTACCGGATAACGGGGCTGTAGGGGCTCCTCGACCGGCGCCAGCTGCTGTAGGGGCTGGGCGACACATCCCCGCCGCGCTCGTACGAACTGTGCCGGCTGTAGCTGGGGGATCGGCGTCGGCTGTAGGGGCTGAGTGGCGAGCGGGCGCCCACCGGGCTGAGCGACTTGCGGCTGCGCTGGCTCTGCGAGGAGCGGTGCAGAGGAGGGCTGTCATCCCGGCCGGGGCTGGGTGAGGAGCGCTGCCGCCGGTACGCCTTGGGCTCGGGCTTGTCGTCCCGGTAAGCTTTCGGAGGGTCCTTGTATGCCGACGGCGGCTCCTTAGCCGCTTTAGTCCGGCTCCGGTGCGATTTGCTCTCTCGGTCTTTCCTGCCGCTGCTGGGCGAGGCGAGGGAGCCCTTCCTGCGGCCGTCGCTGCCACCGCCGCTGCTGCTGCTGCTCTTGAGTCCCTCCCGGTCTTGGCTCCCAGTGTGGTTGTGGCGGCTGCGGGATTTGGAGGACGAGGAGGGCTCGGATGCCCCGCGGCCCGGTGCCGCCGTCCCCTCCTGCTGCGCCTTTTCCTCTCCCCGCCGGCGATGCTCTCGGTGCCGCTCCTTGGAGCGCCCGCTGCTGCCGCGGTGCTCCCGACGGGACCGGCCGCTCCGCTCCGCCTCGCCCCGCTGCCGCTGGGTCCCACCGCCCGAGGAGGAGCCCGGGCTGCCCCCGCCGCTGCCCCCGCCGGCCGCGCCGCTGCCCAATAGTCCCTCCGACTGGGAACTCACGTCGTCGTATTCCTCCACCAGCGGGCTCCACCCGCCGCTACCGCGCCGCTTCTCCGCCTCCTGGGTGCCCCCGCCGCCGCCGCCGCGGCCCCGCCGCCGCTTCTGCCGGGAGCCCGAGCGCCGCTTGCCTCGCGGTCGCTCCCGCTCCCCGCCGTCCCCGCAACAGGAGGAGGCGCCGGTGGCCGCCAGGAAGAGCAGGGACTGTGGCGGCAGCGGCGGCTGCAGCAGCGGGGGCTGCAGGAGCGGCGGCTGCAGGAGCGGGAACAGCAGCGGGTGCGGGGCCGGCGGCGGCGGCTGCGGCTGGGCCGCGAGGCGCTTCCGTCTCCGGTGGTGCAGCCGCTTCTTGTCGGCCGCCGCCTCCACCGCCGCGCTGCTGCCACCGCCGCTGCCCCAGCCCCGGCTGCCCCCGCTCCCGCCGGCCGCCGCGTCCGAGGTGCTCGGCATCGAGCTCGCTCACGGCCGAGGGCGCGGCCCAGGGAACCCGCCGCCACCGCCGCGCTCAGGGCGCCATGGGGACCCGGCGGCGCCGCGCACACGCACCGGGACGGACACGCGCGGGCCGCACCGGGGCCTCGCTCGCTCCCGCACCGCCCGTCCGCCTCACATGGGGCCGCACCGATACATACGGGGTCGAGCTGAGGCCAGGGCTGGGCGCGCTGCCCGATGCGGCGGCGGCGGAGCGGCACCGGCAGCGTCCCGCAGGCCTGTGCGGCCTCTTCCGCAACACGGAAGTGTCTCCTGGCGGCGGCGGGGGCTCCTCCTCACTTCATTCTGGGCCGCCGCGCAGGGACACGGACACCGGGCGCGGGCCTCCTCCACCTCTTCCCTCAGCCGCTCCCGGGAGGGCGGCTGGGTCAGGCCAGGCCGGGCCGCCTCCGGGCGAGGTATCCGGGGCCCTGCGAGGCTCCGATCGCGGTTCTCCTGCCCGGCGGGGGCCGCACGTGTCGGGGCCGCTCCCGCGCCGCCGGTACCCGGGGGCGCTATCGCGGCCTCAGCGCCGCCGCGCGCGGGTGACACACGCACCGGGGGGGACACGGACACGGCCCGGCGACGCGCGGCGCATGCGCGACGCCGGAAGCGGGCGGGGGAGGGGGAACGCGCCCCGCCAATCGCGCGCGGCGCCGCCGCCTTCGCCCGCATGCCCGAGAGCCGCCCTGTTCTCGCGAGACTTCATCCCACCCTCCCCCCTGTCCCCCGCGTCTCTCGCGGTAACTGCCCCTCTCGCGGTAACTGCGCCGCGGGCGCCGCGGGCGACGAGAGTGGGCGGTCCCGGCCTAGGGGACCAAAGATGGCGCTCGGCGAGGACCGTGAGCGAGGCCCGACCTAGAGGTGCTTGGTGCGCCTGGCTCCTTCCTTGTCTTCCTCCCGGCTCACTCTGCAGGCAACGGGCACAAACTGATGCACAGGAAGTACCACATGAATACGAGGATGAAGCTTTTTTTCTGTGTGTGACGGAGCACTAGAGTAGGCTGCCCAGAGAGGGTGTGGAGTGTCCCTCACGGGACGTGCTCCAGAACTATCTGGACGCAATCCTGTGTAATGTGCTCCGGGATGACCCCGCTTGAGCAGGGAGGTTGGCCCAGATGACCCATTGTGGTCCCTGCCCACCTCGCCCGTTCTGTGAGCTGGAACTGTCAGGTTCTGGGAGGTAGTTCTCCCTGCTTTTGTTGTATGTAATCCCTGGTTATTGATGGGGGGCGGGGCGTGAGAGAAAAACTCCTTCAGTTAAAATAGGTGTGTTACTCTGAAACAGTGAAGTCACTTCGCTGTTCCATGAAAAGTAAATATTTTTTTCATATTTTTTTTTCTGTCTTGCACTACTGAAACTGAGTAAAACTTAGGAAACTTAGGATATTTTAGGTTTCTTTCCCAACTTACCGATTTAATGCTCTAATGAAAAACTCAAGCTCTTTTTTGCCTACTCTATCTTTCTGCCTTTTCATGGTTTTACTGAATTTCATGACTGGAGCCTAAACTGAGTGTGCCTCAACTCAGCTTCTTGGGCTGACTATCTTCGATTAGGTATCTGCTATACCATCTTGAATGCTGTTGTGAGCACTTTAAAAGCAGACTATTGCCTTCCCTTAGGGATTTAATGGTTTTCTCGCCACCTTGCTATCAAATTGTTAGCTAGCTTATATACAGACTGGTTACATTTGTTGTAAAATACAAAGCGCAAATAAAAGACCAAAACAAAGGAACCCACCTGTTTTTCATTGCTGTATTTCAGCTCCTTGATTCACTCTGTTTCCTCTTTTCTCAACCCAAGCAAAAATATTCTTCCTGTCCAGGTCCCGTGTGTCATCTGCGACCCAGCAAATCTCCTTTCACAAGTGTGTTCAGTACTTCACCCTTCACCTCTCTGTTCCAACTCACATTTCTTCCAAACATTGTCATCAAAGCATTCATTACCTATTTTTCTAATTGTACACACACAAAAAGCCTGATGTGTTGGCCCACCTCCCATTTCAGGAGAAAAGGTCCCTGTCCAAGAAGGATTACTCTAACCTAGGCAGTGATTCCATTCATATTTTGTGAGATTGTGGGTTTTTTATCAGCATGCCGTGCCTTACGGAAATACTGTGCATCTCCCTGGGGTTGGGGAGTAGCTTATTTTTCAGTAGTGGTCTGGAGGCTGATCTCAGCTTTGCTGACATCCTTTTCTGCTTACCTTGTATGTGAATATTCAGCAACCAAGAGGTTCTCCAGGGCTGTTGCAGCACACTCAGCAAAGCCAGTGTGCCATCAGGCCTCTGGCACATTGGAAAAAAAAACCAAAAACAAAACCCAGAAAGCCAACAACCCTCAATCTCAGAGGCAATCATAGAGACTGGAAAATTACACAGGGCAGATCTGGACAAAGCAACACAGGCTGCAATTTCTAATTTATTCCCAAGCATTACCTGGCATTTCTGGAGGAGGGGTATGTTATTGAAATAATATGTTATTTGAAAGACTTATGTCATTAGCAGTAGAATGCTGGTGTTTCTGCATCTGGAGTGAGCCTTATGACTTGTCAGAGAAGCTCAACTGGAAGCTAAGCTGCTAATGACAGCAAGTTTGCTCTGCCTGGAAATGAGCTACACCAGGTTGTAGGGGGATGTGCCAGCAGCAATCATGTCACCTGTCAGCTGACAGGATTTGACAGTGGAAATCTATCCATAAATTCCTGACATAACAAAGCAGACCTGAAACAGATTACTTACAGAGAATAAAATCCTTCACAAACATTGAAGACATGGATGGCACAGTGCCAATTGTTGGATTCACAGGCAGAAAATTCAAGATGCATAACAGCTTGTTTCTACAAGGTTTAGCATGGAAGAGCAAATAGTAGGGAGAGGAGTTCCAGATAAGGTTTTGGCAGTGGCACCTGCAATGGTATGAGAACCAGTACTCTGCAAAGATGGTTGTTCCACAAGAAGCTGAAACTTTGTGCCGTAAGAATGTTGGTTGCAGGGATCTCATATCTTTCAAAGTAATACTATATGGTCAGCACATGAAAACAGTAGTAAACACTAGAGAAAAACACACCTGGAAAGTTGCAGCCAAAATACTATCATCTCCAAAAGTATTTTTATGCCAGCTCTGGAAACTGAACCTTTGGAAAAGGACTTCTCTATCAAACATCCCATGGTAGAAACTTGGACTAACACTTATGTAATTTAATTTTATTTAAGAAAAAAATCCTCTTCAACTCATATTCTGTTTTTCATGCAAATACTTTGTTGTATCTGCACATTAAGTCTGTTCTGAGTAACTGTTCACCAGCTTTAGTGTAACACAATTGGTACAAATAGATGCTGAGCTGGTCACAGGTAAGGAGGAGGCTGTGCTACATGTCATGGACAATGGTACCACTTCTTTTTTTGTTAAGGCTTTTATTGTACTTTCTTCTTTTTTAAAGAAGTTTGTGTCCTGTCTGTGCCACCATGTGTAAAAAAAACTTTGCAATATCCTTCTGGTGCAGAACAAACTGTCAATCCATCAAGATAAAAAGAGATAAAGTCTTCAGTAGGTTAAGGATCTTTATTTTTCAGCAGAATTCCTCATGAATTGTTTCTTGACTTGGTAGGCATTTTTCCTTAAGGATGGTTTTGGTTGGTTTGGGTTCTTTTTTTTTGACTGGGGGAAGGTGTCTGGTTTTCTCTATTTCCCAAACAATAACATGTACCTAGAGTTCTTTGAAGTTTTGTTTTCAATCTTCCAGCAGCAACCTGTTTTTTCTCCTAAAAGAACAATTCATCCCAAGCACACAGAGGAATTCAAATTTCAAGGTTTTTTTTTTTTTTCTGTTGTTTGATTGTTTTTTTGGATAAATATGGAAGTCTTAGACATTTTTACTCTCTGATGTACTGTATGCTTTCACATGTCTTCTAAACATTTTACAAAAAATAGTCTGATGTTTACATATACTGTCTTGTGTAGTTGCTGTAGTTTTTGTTGCTACCTCTGCTATTTCTTTGCTGCAATTGTATTTGTATCTTGCCCTAAGATTGTTTATTGACTAGAGTGCAATAATTCATGTTTCCCAAGGCCCTGTGGAAAAACTGACTAGATTAACTATTATCCATATTTATTCTTCTCAACAAGAATGTTGCAATGATCTGGGAACTCAGCTGTTGGAAAAAAACAGAGGATAAAGACCTGTGTATTGGCTGATTGGGACACAAGTGGACTTACCTATGGATGCTAAATCTGAACCAGAGTGCCTGTGGTTATTGCAGGCACTCTGGTTCAGATTTAGCATCCATACTTACCAGTGAAATGTCAAATACAACCCATACACTTAAACAGCTGAGAAAGATTAATGCTGTCTTTAAGTCACTGTTAGACCACTGAGTCTCTGTCCTGATCATTCTCATTCAGAGAAAAATGAATTCATAACAGGAACAAAAAAGGCTGTGAATATCATAGGTGAACAGAAATCTCAGTTTCAAAGGAGACTGGCAGAGCGGGATTTGTCTAGTGTAACGAAGACAAGAAATCAAAGTGTTCTATAAATTTATTTAGAGGCTAGGAAAGGTGTCCCTGCCCATGGCAGGCAGGCTGGAACTACATGATCTTTAAGGTCCCTTCCAAGCCAGGCCATTCTGTGATTCTGTGAAAGGAGATAAACACCTAGAAGGAAGGACTATGTGCCCTAAGAGACAGAGTTAGTGTAGGCAGTAACAAACAGTCAAAGCACAGCTTTTTGGCTTTTAAGCCTAGTCTTTTGAAACAGGTTTATTGATGAGAGACAGTTGCCACTCACCCCAATTCCTTTGGGAAAGCAATCTATTTATGCTTCCCAAAGCCATCAGGCTAGAATTTAAGTGATTCAATTGTTTAGCAATTTCATCCATTGCTGAAGCAGTTTTAGCCATGGATGGAAAGGCTTATGTTGCCCTGCACAAACTCAGAGCCAAGAGAACTTTCTAGATTTTCAACTACCAAGTTCACAAATATTCAGAACAATCACCTTGTTTCTTAACTCAGTATGTATTTCCTCTGCTGACTGACCCCTGTTTAAATGTACTAAGACCTTTGCTCACACAAGCATGCTGGAACCGCCTGAGGGAGCAGCTTCATGTGAGGGCCTTGTTTGGATTTGACACCAAATGCCTGGTCCCTAGAAAAAGGTCTGTGACTTGTTTGAAGCCACAATAGCTCCCTACACAAATGCACTGGCAAACCATTTTGCAAAAAAGTTTCCCTAGAGGTCAGCATACCAAAGATTAAACCAGAAAATGAATTTCCACTGCTTCTGCTGCAAGAAATGTGTCATCCTCCAAGTGCCCTCACAGCTGCTGCTCTTGGGACAGCTGCTAACTCTAACAGTAAACTAAAATCATTCATGTCATTGCCCACTCAAACCTTTGGGTTAAAGCTAATGTTTTTATCAACTTGATACTGCCTGGGAAGATGACACAATAACCTTGGACCAAAAGGAGAGTTCTGCCTCAGAAATTAATAAGTAAAAGTATCAAACATTCAGAGCAGACAGCCTGTATGATGTACAACAGACTGTCTCACTGCTTTATCTCTGTTTATCCAATAAGTGCATGAAACAATATGATTTTTCACATGAGCAAAAGCCATTGAAAAACAAACAACAAAACTACACCCCTTCCCTTCCCTTCCCTTCCCTTCCCTTCCCTTCCCTTCCCTTCCCTTCCCTTCCCTTCCCTTCCCTTCCCTTCCCTTCCCTTCCCTTCCCTTCCTTCCCTTCCCTTCCTTCCCTTCCCTTCCCTTCCCTTCCCTTCCCTTCCCTTCCCTTCCCTTCCCTTCCCTTCCCTTCCCTTCCCTTCCCTTCCCTTCCCGCACCTTCCCGCACCTTCCCGCACCTTCCCGCACCTTCCCGCACCTTCCCTTCCCGCACCTTCCCTTCCCGCACCTTCCCTTCCCTTCCCGCACCTTCCCTTCCCTTCCCTTCCCGCACCTTCCCTTCCCGCACCTTCCCTTCCCTTCCCTTCCCTTCCCTTCCCTTCCCTTCCCTTCCCTTCCCTTCCCTTCCCTTCCCTTCCCTTCCCTTCCCTTCCCTTCCCTTTCCTTCCCTTCCCTTCCCTTCCCTTCCCTTCCCTTCCCTTCCCGCACCTTCCCGCACCTTCCCGCACCTTCCCGCACCTTCCCGCACCTTCCCTTCCCGCACCTTCCCTTCCCTTCCCTTCCCTTCCCTTCCCTTCCCTTCCCGCACCTTCCCGCACCTTCCCGCACCTTCCCTTCCCTTCCCTTCCCTTCCCGCACCTTCCCGCACCTTCCCTTCCCGCACCTTCCCTTCCCGCACCTTCCCGCACCTTCCCGCACCTTCCCGCACCTTCCCCTCCCTTCCCTTCCCGCACCTTCCCTTCCCTTTCCTTTTTTCTCTTCCTCTTTCTTTTTCTGTGTCCCATCTTTCCCTACCAGTACACACTGGGGAAATCTCTGAAGACATTTCTTCCCAGCCTCGCACTAGCAGAAGGCACTGAATACCCATAACCATCTCCCAGCCTAGGTACTGGCTCTGTCACCTTGTGGGAAGGAGGTGTGTATCTTCTGAGGGGATATCAGAGTTGTGGATCATCTCAAGATAAAGGGACCACCTGCAAAAATTCACAAAAAGCAAGTGTAGTGGTTTTCTTAAACTCAGCCGTGTTCAGCTGAGATTGGTTTTCACAGGATGGCAAAATACCACATCACTGACATTAGTGAGGCTCAAAGATCAAGCTTTCAGTCTAGTGCAGGATGTGCTTCTCATCTAAATGGTTGCAAACCACTTGGAGGTGAGCAATACCTGTTTGTTTCCCCAGTAATATTCTCTTTTTGCTCCTTGTACTCATTTTTAGAAATGTCTGGTCTGTTTTCTATGGAAGAACATACTAAAACACAGGTGCCTGAGGACAGCAGTACTCCCTCAGAGGGAAGGTCCTTCTGGCCCAATACTCTGTCTCCAAAGTGTCCAACCACCAGTGTCTGAAGAAGAGCACATGAGCACTGAAGAGTAGTCCTGACAAGGTCCTGGGGATGCTCACAGGCCTCAGTGGCTGGGACTGGCCTCCCCTGGGACCCCCAGCCCCACCACCTCCTGCCAAGGGCCCAGGGCATGTGTCCCAGGTCAGCCTGGCACCTTCAGTCCGTGCCTGAGCCCTGCTGTAGGTGTGCCTGTCTCTGCCCCTGTCGCCTGGGTGGGCCTGGGACCTGCACTGCAGAGAGCTGCTCTCCAGGATGGAGCCCTCAGACCTCGGTCAAACCTTGTCATGCAGAGCTCTGGGCTTAACGTGGCCTAACTGCTCTGTTCTATTCTATTCCCTCCACTCACCTTGAGTCAAATGATGGTGAGACTATTATTTGTGTGAAGTTCCAGGGAGTTTCTGACCCAAAAACCCATTCAAGAACATATGACACACAGCTTACAACTGGAAATAGGGTATTATTTTAATTTTTGTTTTTCTGGATCAGTTTCAGAGCTGATGCTCACAACCATTACCACAATATGCATGTGTAGCCAGGAGCACGCTGATTTGTTCTTCAGTTTAGCTTGAAAAATCCTCTGTAGTATGGCAAAGGCAAGTGACAGAGCTACAGAATGTAACAGCAGGAATACAGGCCCAGCAGGTCCTGTTTCCGTGAAGGGTGAGAACATGAAGAATGAGAATCAGAAGCAACAACACAAAAGGTGTGTACTACCATGGGCATGTTCCAAATTGTAACATGCATCAATGACAAACACACTTTTTACCTTCCAAGATTTGCTTCATTGCTGTGCTCCGAGGCCAGGGATGCATGAAAAGCATTCTCTGCCTGTGCTTGCAGGCAGCAGAACAGAAAAATGGCATTTCTGGATGGATGTGAGAACCCCATGGGAAATGGAGCCAAGGGAAGAGCAGAGTTCAGCCCCACTCCAAGCTTGCAATGGGCAAGAGAGTCAGAAAAAGCCAGGGCATGAATGGTGCCTTGGAGGTGTGAGGGCAGCAAACAAGAGCCAAGCCACAGGGGCCCAGAGGAGCCCTGACAGGGGGCTGTGCCCAGTGCTACAGGAGGACAAGAAGCAACCCCCAGGCCACTCTTGGGGCCCACCCTGGGAGTCTGGAAAGCTTCCTGCCCACTACTGCAGGGCACGACAGGCCACTTTCATGGGGCATGAGCAGCAGGCAGCAACTGAGCCAAAAGGGACTGAAGGAGCCCTGAACAGCGGTCATGCTGTGCTACAGAGGAAGGCAAAAGACCCCAGGAACCAGTGCAAATCTGCCCTGGGGAAAAATTCCTTCTTGAGTGCTACTGATTGGCCACCCTGAGAATGGGCTCTGGAATTAAGGGACCCAGTGGAAACACAAGTTTCCTTAGAGAACCACATCTCATCCTGCTTGTTAACCAGAGACAGCTGGACAGGACAACCCAGAGTCAGCCATGCCAAGTGCCAGTGGCACATTAGATAGAATTTCCAAGGATGCTCAGGTAGGTCCCTAATCCAAAGAGATAGATGACTGGTTGTTTTTTTCACCCTTTCCCTCTCATAATAAACCAAAACTCTTCAAGGGACCTCTAAAACATCCTGCCCTTAAAAATGACAACAGCCTGGGCACAGGGAGGGGCCAGGTGACAGTTTGGTGCTGCCCTCAGCACTGAAGGGGTCAGGGCAGGGAAAGACCCAAGAAAAGGCTCAGACTGACACACACATCTGCCTTCCAACAGAGAACCCCGGATACTGGGCTCATTCATCAAGGCAGTAGCAGGAACTTGGCTTTTAGAAGTTCCACTTCACACTGAACATGAACTAAACTCCTGCTCAGCTAGCACTGACTGAAGTTATGTTTTTATAGGGTTCAAGAAGGTAGGGATGATCCTGTGATATGCCTAGGGCTTTTTCTCTAGAAGATATTCCCAAGAAGATGATAAAGATGAGACAGGAAAACTCTTCTAAAAATCCCCTTCTCTCCCAGGCTGGTTTCAAGCTGTAACTCAGTTGACCCCTTCCCACTAGTTTTAGTAAAACATCCTAAGGAGGCAGAAAATGCCCAGCTGCAAGCCTGGCTGGAGTGATTTACAGCTCCCTGAAAGCTGCAGGCAAAGCAGCTTGGGAAGCACAGCAAGAACAGACAGACCTGCCCTTTCTTGGGTAGCCCGGTCTGTGGCAAGCACTATCACAAGGGAGATTAAAAGTCAATGACAGTATAGATTTTCTCCACATTTTTGACTGGTTTTCCCAAAACTGTGCTTGATGCTTATTTTTCAGTTATCTATCCATTTTCAACTTTATTTTTGAATTGAATGGGAGCAACAGAGGGTTTTAACGGTCACTGAGCTAATGACCACACCGTTGTGCCCATCAACCCCAATCCAATGGGGCTGTAGAGAAGAAAAAGAATCCGAATTTAAAAACAACCCAGCAAGAGGTTTGTGCAGAGACTGGCATGAAATGTCAGGATGTTCTTAACTCTCCAAGTGGTGCAGGCAAGCACTGAGAATAGAGAATACGGGCTGTCATCTCACCAGACTTAAATACGCCAGCCTATGTGCCTAATGTACACAGCACCCTCCCATGACAAAAATGTAAAACTAGGAGGTAATGAGCTTCTAAAGGAGAAGTGCTTGGCCTAATGACTCAAAACAATTGTAAAAGTCAGAGGCACAAATGAATGATGGCACAGCACGGCCCATGCACTCCATTTTTTATCCAGATGCCGTGTACCTGCAGGGGAGAAAGGGCTGCTATGGCAGATTTGGAAGGCAGTCAAGGCTGCTGGTACAGAACAGTGGATTGTGACATCAGCGGTCCCCAGTTTCCATGGATAGCAACCTAAGGGTTCTCTGCACTGTGACCTCACGTGCCTCACCACTTATATTTGGGTACGGGCAGAGTCTGGCTCAGACTCGCTCGCGCCTGGACTCCTGGCAAGAGTGCCTAGGAAGACTGGAAGCCTGTGAGGTCATTGGGAGCCGCTATCAGCAACTCTCAGTTCTCATTCACGAGACTTTGCCTGTTTCCTTAGCCCTACGTGGTTCAGGAAGCCAAGTACTGTGGTTGGTGCTTGCAGCAGCAGAGGTGAGCAGTGCAGGAAACATGCCTGCAGGATTCCCCTGGGGTGGGTGATGGTGTTTGGGGAGCTGTGAGTGTGTCCCTCTTGAGGGGCCTGGGCATTTCTTCTAACCACCCATATCCCTGGGACAGCAAGGGACATTTTGTAGCGTGTCACACCAGCAAGAGGGAACAGCTGCTGTCCCCAGCTCTACTGCAACACCCAAACATGGCCACGGAGACAGATTGGAACTGCCCTATCTGCCATGACATTCCAGGTGAAATCGCTTCTGTAACACCCTGCATTCACCTGTTCTGCCTGGGCTGCATTGTGCGGTGGGCCAAGACCAAACCATTGTGCCCCCTGTGCAGGCAGGCTATCAGCAGCATCATTTACTCTGTTCGGTCAGAGGAAGACTTTCTGGAGATAGTTCTTCCAAGTTCCTCAGACTCATCGGCTGCTGGCCATCAGGATGAGCAAGGGGCTGTGGAGCCAGTGCCCGTAACTTACGTAGCTGGCTTCCCAACTGAGGTCTGGGCAGGCTTTTTCCAGGACTGCTCAGAAATCCTCGAGCCCGTGCTACCCTGGTTGAACGAGGAGCTATCAGAGTTGCTCCAGACCCGCTGGTGGGATGTGGCTCTGGCACAGAGTGCTATCGTAGCCAATTTGTGCCGCTACGGGCTGAGTGAGCAGGACTTGGTCCGGGAGCTGCAGCCCATGCTGCAGGAGCAGACGGAAACATTTGTGCGCCAGCTCATCGACATCGCCGCTGACAGGTGCAGTGATGAGATCCTGCGCCAGATGAGCCTCCTGAACTCCCATGCTGAAGAGGAGGAGGAGGAGGAGGAGGAGGAGGAACAGGAGGAACAGGAGGAGCAGGAGGAGGAAGAGCAGGGGGGTCCCTCGGCCATTCCTGGGCCCTGTGCCTCCCGCCAGGGGACTCCCTCCCCCATCCTGGCCTCCTGCAGCCCAGTAGTGTCCGACGTGGAAGCGGACGTTGGAACGGTGGAAGCCCCGGCTGGAAGCTCTCCATCCGCACCCGTCCCTGTCGAACGCGAGCAGCTCCAGGAAGAGCCCGGCGGGCCAGCAGCAGTCGCAGGCCCCTCTGCCCAGGGCTGCGGCCGCAGCCCTTCCTCTCCTGGCCGGGACCCGCCCGAGGTGCCCCGGCGCCCCGCAAAGAGAAGGGCCTCTGGCCCTGAAGATTCCCCCCAGCCCCCGAAGAGGCCGTCCCGCCGGCAACGGCGCAAGCCAAGAACCCCCTAAACTGTAGAAATAGGAAATAAATGGTTGTTTCGTTGACGCGGTCTCTGAGGGTTGCTTTCTCCCCTTTCTCCCGGTGTCTCTTCCCCCTCTCCTCAAACCCCACCGTGGGTGGCAGCTGCTTGCTTTAGGGCTTTTGGGCACGGCCGTGGGCCTCTGGAGCCGCAGGGCCATATCCGCCATAGCCGCGGCCTCTTCTGCAACGAATGCCGCTGCAGCTGCGGGGACAGCGGGTTTATCAGAGGAACGACGGCCTCAGCCTGCACCCAGTCCTCCTTCCTCCCTGTCCACCTACCGTCACTTTCTGCTCTGCTGGCCCCTCGGAAGGCTCTCAGGGAGTCACCTGAAACGGAACGGGAAGGTGCGGGAAGGGAAGGTGCGGGAAGGGAAGGTGCGGGAAGGTGCGGGAAGGTGCGGGAAGGGAAGGTGCGGGAAGGGAAGGTGCGGGAAGGGAAGGGAAGGTGCGGGAAGGGAAGGGAAGGTGCGGGAAGGTGCGGGAAGGTGCGGGAAGGGAAGGGAAGGTGCGGGAAGGTGCGGGAAGGTGCGGGAAGGTGCGGGAAGGTGCGGGAAGGTGCGGGAAGGGAAGGGAAGGGAAGGGAAGGGAAGGGAAGGGAAGGGAAGGGAAGGGAAGGGAAGGGAAGGGAAGGGAAGGTGCGGGAAGGGAAGGGAAGGGAAGGGAATAGGGGGCTGAATGGGGCTGCTGGCAGCACAGAGATCTAGAACATGAGGAGGTGCCCAAGGGTCTCAGCCCTTATTTGCTGGAGAGCACGGCAAGACCAAAGGGAATCCATTCAGGAGGAACACTACTGAGCTTTCTGTTGTCATGCCCTGCAGAGACGAGGCAGCAGCGCTAAGATAATAGGGTGCAGAGGTGTTGCAAGGGTTTACAGACTTTGGAGCACTCACTGGTGTCCCGCCAGACATGGAAAGGAATGTTGGCTTCAAGATCTATTAGGCTGGGGACGTGTGGCTACTCTTACAAGCCCCTGAGATGCCTCCATGTTGAGTCAGAATATGGCTTGGACATCTCCTGGGCGGTTTACCACCCTATGTGACAAGGAGGTGAAAGGTCTCACTCAAGTGCTCAGGGAATAGCTGATCACTGGCACTGAGGTCAGGAAGGAATTTTCTCCTGGGACAGATTGATAATGGTACCTGGAGTTATTTTACCTTCCTCTGCTGCACTGAGCAATGGCCTGTTAGGGCTCCTTTGGGCCATTTTGACCACATACTGCTGCTCATGCTCCACAAAGTGGGCTTTGTGGCCCACAGCTGGGGGGAAGAAGCTTTCCAGACTTCCTGGGTGGGCCCCAAAAGTGTCCATACCAGTCTACCCTGCCCATCTTTCCCAACTCTCAACACTGCTCTAAATCAGTCCAGCCCAATAGCAAGGGATGGCCAGGGATGGTGCTGTGCAGGGCTTAGAAAGAACTCTGTGGCAGCTCCCCAGGGCCCCCCTGGAAAATTCTGACACTTGGCACCCAGGGCAGTCTTCTGTGCACATGCTTGGGTCTCTAAAGGCATTATTCCCCATGGGGATGAGGCACCAGCACTAGCTCTCTCCTCTGGGCCATAAACAATTCCTTGTAGACTCTGTTTCCCAGAGAAAGGGGAACCAAGTTGTGCCTATTCCTGCCTTTGTGGGTTTGTCAGCACTTTTTGGCTCTACCATTGTAGGTCCCTGGCTGCACCTCTGTGTCTCCTGTGCTGCTGCGTCTGATGTCTACTGAAAAAAAAAAGTATTTTCTCTGTGTTTTATTTTTTCTGTCTTTTAATTTCTGTGTGTTGCTTCTGGTGCTCCACTGGTCCTCTTGGTGAAACTTTTGGAAGGCCACCATGTCAAGAAATTGGAGACCTGTACACACAGAGAAATTTCCCCAATGACATTTCTTCCCAGCTCTGGACTAACAGAGGGCACTAAATACCCACAACCATCTCCCAGTCTAGGCATTGGCTCTGCCATTTTATGGTAAGAAGGCATGTACCTTCTCAGGGGGGTGGGGGGAGAGTTGTGGATCATTTCAAGATAATGCAACCATCTGCATAAATTTGCAAAAAGTGTATTTTAAAATTTTGCTGGGTTTATCCAGTTTCACTGGGTTTTCACAGGACAACAAACCCCCACACCTCTGACATCATCAAGGCTAAAAGATCAAGCCCTCAGTCTGGTACAGGATCCTCAACTACACACTATCTAGCACCTACCTCCTCAAGACACTCATAGGATTTACAACCACCCATAGCAAAGTGCTATCCGTAGGCACAGTACATTATTTTTAACCCCTCTTTTGACACTTCCCCCGTCTATTTCAGTAGGCATTTTGGCAGTTATCAAACAAACCAGAAGGATTACTGTTTTAGACTCATTCTTTAGAGATGAGTTATAATTAACACATTAGTCTGGCAGCGTTTTAGTTAACACGCCTGCTTTGTTGCACTGAAAAAAAACCCAACCGTATCTAATAAGTTTTTCTTCATAGAAGAAGCAAAAAATAACTAACAGAAGCATACCAAGCATGCTGAGCTCAGTTGAAGGAAAACCTCAACTCATTACTTTCAGTACCTCAGCCAGTGTCTAAAATATAGCATTTAAACTGCTGATTATCATCATGCCTCCACTCTTGGCCAGGACATCAATGAAACACAAGCTCAATCTTACTAGATCCTCTCCTTTGTGCCTGGGGTTCTGACAAATAGTAAACTTTCACAGCATCAATCAAGAACAAAAGGGTGGAAAATGGACAACCAATAAGAGGCACAGAGAGAATGACACTAGGCTCCCTCAAGGTCCCAGATCCTCCTTGTGACATGCCATGGAAAAAGAATGCAAGGGTGCTGTCACAGCTCTGGTCATGGCTGCAGTAGGTCTGTGGATGAAGCTTCTTCCTATCTGCCTTCAACCTCTTTATGTTCAGAGCACAAGCACAGGAAGCAACATTAACCAGATCAGTGGCTCACACTCTGTGACCATTTATTGCCTACTCCCTTTCCGAGAGGAATGAGAGTGAGGTCTGTGAAGAGGACACTAGAGTAGAGCAAATGTAGGTCCAACACTGCTGCAGATGCTCTCTCATCTGTTACTCAGATAGCAAGAAAATACCTGAAAATCAATACTGATGCTGCCACGAAGAGGAAACAAAAAGAAGGCACATATTCAGTGTACAGTTTGGCACTGTCAGCTTTGTGGGCCTCACTGGCTATTTGTCCCACCTTGCTTTTGGCACCAGGAGCATGCGAGTGCTTTGTGCCTGTCCATGGTGTGCACAGTTTTAGTTCCTGATAAAGACCTACTGAGCTTTCATCTGAATTCTGGACACTTCCTGATTTCTCCCTTTGCCCTACGCTTCCACAGCTGCCCATGGATGATGGTGACTTGCCCTCAGGTGGTGCAGAAATCAGCTTCCCCTCTTCTCTCCTTGCTCTTCTGCCATAAACATGGCCAAATCAAATAGAAACGGAGTAGAAAAAAAATGTAATTGCTACCAAATTCATTAAGTGAATTGATGTATATTTTCAAATCAACATTCTGCACAGCATGATTAAGATAAGTTTAAGATAAATTATAGGGTGGAGCCTGAGAAATTAGCTACTCCCCCTTTAATTTTAACCACTCAGCTTTCACTGATAAGGAGAGATGAATGTGAGAAAGTATAAGAGAAAAAATAACAGTTTACTAAAAAATAAAATAGACACAACCTAGATAACAGCAATAATCACAAGGTATAAAGGTACTGAGTCTTCACATGAACTCCCCATGAACAAAGAAAACAAGATGGTGGAGAAGCCCCATTCTTTGGCCCTGGGGACAAAGGCGAGATGGCAGAGAAGCCCCATTTGGCTCAGCCTTCCACCTGCAGTGTCAGTTCCCTGGGACTGGCACAGCCTGGGGCAGCTCCCAACCTGCAGTGTCAGTTCTTCTGCTTCTTTTTGGCCTGCCAGACCCAGCTGGTTTGGGCACTGCAGTTTCGAGTTGCTGCTGCTTTGCGGGGAAAGAAAACTGACACACTGGGCACCAGAACCCACAGCCCTGGCCCCAACAGCTCCAGCTCGGCACTGTGGATGTGTATTGTGAAATTCCCTCTGAAACAGTTTTGGACTGAAAAAAAACCAGTTTCTTGGAGACCTATGCCAGGCAACTTCCTTGGCATCTCAGCAAGAAACAAGAAAGACGACCCTGTGTGCCTGTTCCCTGTCTCTTAAAGGCATCCCTTGAACCTCCCACCACTGCCAGAACCTACCCCTTCAGGGTAAAACACTCCAGGTCCACTTCCGGCCACCAGGTCTGAAAGGGACATTAACACAAACTGCATGGATTGATGCTAAGGAAAAATGGAATACAATACACAATTTTTGGGTTGTCCAGGACAAGCTGAAAAAAGAAAATACCTTAGAGCACACACAAACCAAATTATAGACAAAATGGATCATACTAGTTAAACACATGGGTAGATATCTACTCAGGGTCTTTTGAAAATGGGAAGAGCTTTGGCATATATTCAGTCCTAGGCAGATCTCAAATGGTATGCATTTCAGCATTTTTTTGACAATGAAGCTTCAACCAAAATATCCCAGTCTGGTCAATGTATTTAGATCAAATATTAACGTATGCTCCAGTAATAGCAACACTGGCACACTTCCTACCACTCAATTTTAGTAACAAGCTGAAGTTATCACAAAAATATGCAGTAAGTTTCTCTCATAATTCAGTTCTTTAAAACATACCCAAAAATATTTACATAAATTGGTAGGAGTGAATTTGGAAAGAAATATTTTATGCACATGACTGACTGTGCATCCACATAGATGCAAGAGCCAACATGTCTAACAATGAAAAAACTTAGAAATTAAGGTGAGCTATTAGTTTTTCCTCTTCAATTCTCAGTTGTCATAGGCTCAGTCTTACCTTCTCATCCAGTTCTGACACAGCTAAATGTATTGCATGCACTCACGTGATAGCAGCCATTGCTCTGCTGCTCCACATTTTGCATTGAACTATAATCAAGTAGAGGACACCTCTCTGGAGGAAGACCTCATTGCACTCTCCACCATCCTTACGAGGGAAAGCAGAGGGGAGGTACTGTTTCCTCTCCCATGATCAGTGACAGGACCCAAGGAAAGGGCAAGAAGTTCTGTCAGGAAGGTGTAGGTTGGATATTAGAAAAAGGCTCTTCACGGAGATGGTGGTTGGGCACTGGAACAGGCTCCCCAGGGAAGTGGTCGCAGCACCAAGCCCAGCAGAGTTCAAGATGTGTTTGGACAATGCTTTCAGGCACATGATGTGACTAGGGATGTCCTGTGCAGGGCCAGCAGCTGTAGTCAATGATCCTTGTGGGTCATTTCCAACTCAGAATATTCTGATTCTGTAGTTTCATAGAGGCACTGCAAACCTTGGTGTTCCAAAATGGAGCCCAGCATTTTCAGCAAGCCCATTTCACATATAAATAGATAAAAGATTTGGTTCCTACCCATGAATACAGCAAGCACAAGTATCAGATATGGAGTGTATTTTATTGCTTTATGGTTGCAACTGGAATTGCCAGAAGGGTCATTCTGCTCTGATGTTAACAAGGTTTCTATGAATGGGACGAGACTTCCTGCACACCCTCACACTGTTGCAGAATAGTCAAAGAAAATTGCTAGACACCACTATTGTCAAGCTACTGTATGTTCAGCAAGAGGCTATAGAAATTACTAAATACACCACAGATTTCTTAGCCAACATTTTTGAAAGTCAATTGAGTTTTTAAAGCTATGGAAAGCTACAGAATAAAGTTAGCATAAAAATTCAACATGGGTTTCATAAGTAACAGAAGACTCAACTTTATAGCTTTTTACAAATTAAGGCATCTCTCTCCAGTCTGCAGATTTACCACACATTGCATTTCACAAAAGAGAGCAGTACTGACAGCATTAGGCTAACTTGGAGGGAACTACCATGGAAGGATTTGATCTTGCCAGAGAAGAGTGTGTCTTCAGCTTCCTAAAGAAATAGGGGATAAAAAGTGCTCTCAGGCACAGAAGCACTCTGAGCAGCTAGACCTAGGAATGTCAGACACTCAAGCAGGCTAAACAAAACACTCTGTGACACAAATATAACACTCACTTTAGATTACTTTCTCATGATATACCCAAATCCTGTAATACATGATGCAAGCTATATTCCCTGCAGGTTGAGGAACAACACTTAGGTTCTCCTTGAGTGTGCCAAAAGAAAATTACTTAGAATGCATTTTTATTTTATTAAAACTTATGTAGGTTGTCCTTTTTTTGATTCAGGGTTTTGTTTGTTTGACATTTTTAGTTGTTGCTGTTGTTGTTTGTTAGTTTATTAAATCTCACTTTCCATTCTTATAGAAAAGTAATTCTGGAACAAGCTTACCTCAGTTTGTTGCCTGCTTTCAGGTAGTCTTGTAGCAACTAAGCAAATTACCTATGAACAGAAGGTAGCAGATATATAGTCTCAGCTTTTAAAAAGTGGCCTTTTATCAGACTAATCTGGTTTAATGTACAATTATCTTCATGCACAAAAACCAGTCTTCTAGAGTACTTTGGTTTAATTGCTTGACAATTAGCATGGGCTATAGCGATGTTTATGAATAATACAGTTATCAATTAACACTGCACAAATATTTTAGAAAAATGGAAGTTTATTCATCTTTGAATGGCTCAAATAGCAAATAAAAGAACAGGATAAGGCATCAGCCAAGACAAGTTTTGTGTCTAGTGGCTTCATAACACCTCAGTTCCCAGTACACAGGTTCCAAAGCAAAGTCACAATGTTAGTGGTTAGACTCCCTGGCTAAATAGACCCAAATGAGTACACAGTAAGATGAAAACTGGCTTATATTTGCCAGTCACATGAGTAATTTTTATTCTGCATTTGGCAGTCTACTAAATGCACATACAAAATTCCTACTGATAAATATTGAACATGACAAATATAACTCCTAAGTCTTGAGTCCCTAGAACGTCTGTTAGCATGAAAGTTAAATATTTGTTACCTAGTTTGCTTGAGCACATTTTAAACTGTCAGTTATAGGCTTATACATGTATAAAAAGTATAACAGTTTGTGGAATTGATCTAGCCTGTCTCACCCCAGGAGTCCAAAACCCTCAAACATTCTGGTATATTTTTAGTTAAGATGTAGCACACTAACCATGTGCTAGTATTCTTGTTGTTCTGAAGCAACTGAGGCAGTATGTTTTGTTTGGGGATTTTGGATGTGCATGTTAAAGGTTTCTGTATTGCAAAGCACATTTGATTGTTTGATATCAACATTAACTAGAAAAAGTAGCTACACTGTTCCCCATTTGAAAATCAACATAGACTAAACAGTACAAAACCTGCAAAGAGTTTCAGCATAACACACCATGTTCCAATAGCTAAGTATTAGGAACACAAAAGAAATTAACCAGAATTTCCTAGACAACATCTTAACTCAAAACACAAAAGCGCTACTAGATCAGCCCCACTCCACCCAATTCCAGGGAGTTAAAACCCAAGGAACATCTAGACAAAAATTATGTGCAAAAGGGAAGTTTCAAGGTACCAGCACGCTAAATTTTAAACAACCATTCCAGGCTTAGATGTGCCATAGACATATGACTTCAGTCTTATTCTTATGTGTATTCTGACCTTTTAGTTTTAAGATACCATATTGTCTACCAAGTTACAGATGACAGAATATGCTCTGTATTATTCACATTACCAGAGTATGGCACACATTTAAAAAACAGACACTGCTAGCAGACAGCTAGTGAGTGAAATCATCCACATAACTGCACTCCACAGAGAGGGCAGTCTTGCACTGATGCACAGGGACAGTCTCCATGCAACAGAGTTGAAAATACACCCTTGATTAAGCGACCTGCTATGTTTGGGTTTTAAAATTAAGGCATATTCAAATGTTTCAATGTAAAAGATTACATCGCTTTTCTAAGTTAATCAGGTAATGCAGAACCACATATAGTTTTCCTCAACATATCTGTTCGCATATACATTATTCTTTTCTAATTTGCATAACTCCATGGCAAAACAGCTGCATACTGCTTTGTTAGGTATCATGTTCACAATTGTAATTTTCAAGGCAACAAAAGACAAGATGAATTGACAAATACCAGTGATAAAAAAGTATGCTTTATATGAACCCACAAAGTAATACTTTGCCCCTCTGTCCGCTATTAAAGAAAAGACTACCTATGAAACACTACATTCAGAAGAAATGTGAGAAGGTAGGCAATTATGAAATGGACTGAACTTTGCTTCTCTTGAAGCCACATAATTTGTTTTCAGTGAATTTGGCTTTCAGTGCAGCTCCAAATCATGCTTTTAGTGGTACATTACATTTTCCAACATGTTAGGGTAATTTCAGTCACTTCAGCCTTCAATGGCATGCTTATAAATTATGGTTTTTATTAGTATGGTCAGGATAGGAAGGAATCCAAGCTTTCGATTATAAAATGCAACATCTTTCTCTGATCCTCTTAGCTAGGCTTTTTCTTTTCTTCTTCCCATTCTTTTCTTTGCTGTCTTCCATTTTTCTGGCTCTAATTTCTCTCATTAAATCAAAAAACACCTGGAAAAGATATAAGAAGATAAATGCAAAAACAAATAATTTTGATATGAGTTAATTTCAGCTATCACTGACATCCACTTCAGTTGTTTCAAACAGAATCTATTACATGCAACCAGTTTGAGCAAACAAATACAGACACAACAAATCTGTCACTGGTTTTGAAGGCCAAGTTGATATGATGTAATCCTGCTTGTCTCATGGCCCCATAATGTTACCCTGTCTTCTGTTATTCACTTATGAATCCTGTCAGGCATTCATAAGTGAATGTCAGGCAATTTTAGACGATAATTGAAACAAGGGTCTCATTGCCAGCCAAGATTTTCAGATGTTGTATGTACATACTACTGAGAAAACTTAAGGAAATCAGTTTACCTTTTGAGTATTTTAAGTGATGAGCTGCAAAGGTTGAAAAAGTGCAACATTCAATTTTAGAAACATATTCATGTAGTAGCAGCATAGACTGAAATGTACATATGGTATGCTGTATGGTATGTTCCATGATGCAAGTCTAAGCATAAAGTGACTAGAGAAAAAAACCCCAATAGCCCAGCATTTCCTTTAAAGCAAAGTTTTCAATCATACAACTACATAAACAGTTTCTTTCATCAGGTAATCTTGGCTGCAGCTGCCATACTACAATCTTAAATACACGTGAAGTTCACTTTCATCAAATGGTTTAGGACAAAGTTGGAGATACCCCACTCACTTAGGTAAGAGAGATCCTACTGACAGACAGTTAAGGCTTTATGACTGGGCTGCTTAAAGCTACTTTACTAATTTGAACAGCAGATTTTGACTTGACTTACAGAAGGTTACAGCAAATAATATGTATACATCTTTCTAATTTTACTGTAGGAAATCAGCTGAGCAATTCTAAAACTTCTCTCTCAAGAGAGAGTCCCTAGATACCCTATCACCCTGAGAATGCCAAATCCCATCCGATCTTGGAAACTATGCAGGATCAGGCCTGGTTAATACCTGACTACCTGGGAATACCAGGTGCTCTTGGCTTCTTTTTTCAGCCCTGAAATGAGCTCAGTGGGCCAGAGCATGATGCTAATAACACCAAGGTCATGGGTTTGATCCCTATATGGGCCATTCACCTAAGGGTTGGACTCAATGATCCTTGTGGGTCCCCTCCAACTCAGAATATTTTGAGATACTTTGAAATTTGAACTAAGAAATATATCTACAGCAAGAGACTTGATCCATTTCTGTGAAACATGAACAGTGGAGGGGCTGAAAAGCTCTCTACAGAGCTCAGTAGGTTTTTATGACACTAATTTCATATTGACTGCAGGAAAAATATCAACTTTCATCACATAAAATCCCAGGAAAATCAATGGAACCAAACATTTCCATGAAGAAATGAGATCGCATTTAGATTTTTAAATGTGTGCTAAGTTGTTTGTATTTAAATCAGTGCTAATAGCAAGATGCAACTGTCAGCTTGCTTAAGTACTGATACTGTAGAACAGTATTTAGCTGTCTGGAATACATAACCTTCTGAGAAAATATTTACTGGGTCACCTTTGCCAAAAGTGAGTGGAGGGTGGCTGTGCTTTCCCAAGTGAGTAAAATCACTATTCTGGAATTCAGAGAGGCCAGATTTCTTATACAATAGTAAACCAAGTTTGTGTAGCAAACTCCAAAACTTCGTATGCTTCAAGCAACTAAGAATACCCAGTATTCACTTGTGCCAACGAGGCCTCATTTATGGCCTGTCGAACCTTAAATCTATATGACATGTTAATCTGAATCCATTATGCCACCAGCTCCAAAAAGAAACCTGGAGCTCTCTGGTAGCTTACCATGTATGTGCAAAGACTATTGATCCAGGAGCTATTGAAAAAAAATATATTACATGCACTTTTTTCCCCAGGTGCTAAACAATAATGAAGTGGATTTGAAGAGCTGGATTTTTACAACTGTAGTAGATGGCTGTTAACTGCAATTATACACCAAAAATAAAAGATGTGTTAGTTTTTATAACAACAACAAAAAATCAGACCTTTATTCAACAATGAGGATGAGTTCTGCTGTACTTGACTAAGAACTCTGCTGTTCTGTAGGGTAAATCACTATAGTACTGAAAAATCAGTTTCTTCAGTAAGGTAACTGACAGGACTCAACTAACAGTTGAGTTTAAGTTATTACAAAAGAGAATTTGCATTACAGCTCTCATGCTGTAATTGACAGCTCATACATATGGATTTACATTAGAGAATTTTTCACCATATGCAAGGTGCAGCATCTGGATGAGGGCAACCCCAGACATGAGTACAGACTGGGAGATTAACTTTCTGAGAGCAGCCCTGTAGACATGGACTTGTGGGCTTTCGTGGATGAAAAGCTGGACACAATCTGGCAATGTGCACTCACAGCCCAGAAGGCAAATGGTATCCTGGGCTGCAGCAAAAGAGGATTTGCAATAGGTCAAGGGAGGTGGTTGTCCCCTTCTGCTGTCTCATGAGACCCCACCTGCAGTGCTGTGCCCAGGTCTGGGATCCTCAGCACAAGAAAAAAACATGGACCTGTTGGAGTGGGTCCAGAGGAGGCCACAAAGATGCTCAGTGGGCTGGAGCAGCTCCCCTACGAAGGCAAGCTAAGAAAGCTGGGCTTGTTCATACTGAGGAAGAGAATGCTCCAGAGACCTTATTGCAGCCTTTCAGTTCTTAAAGAAGGTTTATAAAAAAAGACAAAGCATCTTTTTACATGGGCAGCTTGTGATAAAAGCCTTGCAGGAACAGTTCTGAACTAAAAGGGGAGAGAATCAAATGATTAATTGTAAAAAAAAAAAAAAGTTCTTTACTGTGAGGGCAGTGAGACACTGGAAAAGGTTGCCCAGAGAAGTTGTGGATGCCGTAACTCTGGAAGTGTTCAAGGCCTGGTTGGATGGGAGCCTGAGCAACCTGAGTGGTTGGTATCCCTGCCCATGGCAGGGCAGTTGGAATTAGATGATCTTTAAGGTTCCTTCCATCACAAACCTGTGATTCAATGTGGGATGAACTTTGTCAACAGCTCTGAAAGGTTGGCACATTGCTAAAACCTATTTATTTCTTTTGCCACACAAAAACTCTTACAGTCTACAAGGCTGACAGTTATTCTGAATTGCAAGACCTTGCATTCTTGCTGAAGCACTCAGAACTAATCTGCATTTTCTTTTCTTGGAGATAAATATTTTCTTTATCTTATGAGCTTCTGAACCATCCTCTGAAAGCTCATAAGACACTTCTAGGCTTTTCACAGCTTTTTGTATTCATCCACTCTTTATTGAAACACCATACAAAGAGGCAGGTGGTTAAATGAGGGTAGGGAAGGCTCAAATCCCTCCTTTATTTGCTTTTATAAGGTGTTTTATTCTGACTGAGGATCAGAAAGTATTCACTGTTCAGAAGTAGACTCTCCTCTAGTTACAGAAAATGCAGTATGAAGTCTAGGCCAAAAGGGCTGACCCAAGACAATTTTATAAGGTCTTGTGTCATATCATGACAATAATGATTCTTTCCAGTTTAGAATGGGATAAATGTATTACACACAACATTTTCACTGTTCTACAAGGAGTCACCTAGTCCTGCAATTCAGGCAAGCTAAGGAAGAAAAGCATTTGATCAAAATGCCACAAAATTATTACTAAAATTAAGAACTTAAGGAGAATGACCCATGAAAAGGAGGGATAAAGTAAAAATTGATGGGCTGATATGTTTAAGAGGCTAGTTATTACCTTGTCAACATTAGCTCGTGTTTTTGCAGAAGTTTCCACATAATTAACATTCCACTGATCAGCTCTGTTTTTTGCTTCCTCTACAGAAACTTGTCTTTTATCTTCCAAATCTGATTTATTACCAACTAGCAAAAAAGGAACATTCTCATCTTCTTTTACTCTTAAGATTTGCTCCCTGGAGAAGAAGAAAAAAAAAAAAAAAAAGGAAAAGAAAAAGAAAATGAAGCTTTTCATAGAGCATCATTCTTAGAACACAAAAAGAACTCAGACTAGATACTTTTATATCTTACAGTGACAAGCCACTTACTCATTTTATGTAATTTATGTAACAGGAAAGTCTTAAACCTCATTATGACATTTTACAGAATGAAGACAGACAACTAGTCCTCAAGGAAGGAAGGAGTTGAGTCAGTAAGAAATGAAAAAAAATAGAACAGGATTGGTTTAGGTGAGAATTTATATTAATAATTTATTCTTTAACAGTGTTATTTGAGAGCATTACCACAGTCATTACATTACTATTTTTGATGGCCATTTTTAAGCTATCCAGGCTTCAGTTTTACAACTAATTCTTTCCTAACAAAATGTGCCATTTTTAAAGCTGATAAAATGGTCCATAGCATATCAAGAGAAAATCTCTTCCTTTCAAGTATCTTTCTCAAGTCAATTATATTCAGTTTCTCCAAAGGTCTTAATTTAATTGTAAATCTGTGTACAGACACAAGCTATATATGCATCAGATTTTTAAGGACAGATTTTAAGACCTTTCTACTGTTTTAACGGCGAGGATGAAAGGTTTAGATCTATAAATAAAACTCAATACTACAAATACTTTTATGCAAGTCTTCAATGCTTAAAAATAATGCAAGTTTTATTCTAATTGAAAATGCATTAATTATCTGGAAGAAAAGTTGTCTCAGAAGAAGAATATTCTGTATTTTGTCTATGAAAAAAGAAGTATAAAGTTAGTTGTGAAAGGTAGCCCTCTGTCATGGAGCAATTCCTTAAAGACTGACAAAAAGCACCGAAAAATAAACGTCTTTTGATAGCTGAGGTGAAACCAAATTTAAAGCTGAAGGGAGAGAAGCTGAAGACAGTTAAGTAATTGATATTCTAAAGGGCCTTGATTTGGTATACAGCAGGAAGCTCACATTACAAAAAGCTCTGAATAGCATGCAGTCTTGTGGAAGAAGCCTACTTCTCTAAAGCTGAGAAACTGTATATAGTCCATAATTTTTTCTAAAACTGTGCATTTGAGGCAGACTGTGACATCACATTTATGTATGAGGTATAATTAAAAAGCAAAATTTCTCCTCTTCCACACAAATACCAGTGCCAATGTTTTAACAGAGTCTGCAGCTATCCAAAAGTAGTTTGAATAGCCTGGGGATCAGGAAAGTGGCCAGAAGAAAACTCAGTGCATCATGCCAGTATCTGTGCAAAGAAGACTTCTGGTAAAAATCTAATAGCTTTCAATACTGATTATCCAGGCAATGCTATACTGGGTTAGCATGGCAAGGTTTTGTTAGTGGTGGGTCTACAGATGTGGCTTCCGCAAGAACCTGCCAGAAGCTTTCCCAGTATCTGTTACTGGCATGTCTAGTGCCAGCTGGCTCTGGGACAGACCCACCACTGGCCAGGGCCAAGGCAATGGTAGCAACACCTCTGGGATAACTTATTTAAAATAGTACTGCACAGGTAGAATTGCACTCAGAGAGGAAAAGAGTGAGAATGTGTGAGTGGAACAACTATATAGATACTAAGGTCAGTGAAGAAGGGGAAGGAAGTGCTCCAGACACCAGAGCTGAGATTCCCCTGCAGTCCACGGAGGACATCCATGCTGGGATATGCTCTTGGCAGGTGTGTATACTGTGGGCCCCTGGAAAGAGGGGTCCATGCTGAAGTAGGTTTACTGGCAGGAATGGCGATCCTGTGGGGGACCTACGCTGGAGCACTCTGTTCCTGAAGGACCGCAGCCCATGGAAAGGGACCCATGCAGGAGCAGTTAGTGAGCTTCCAGTCCTGGGTAGGACTCACACTGGAAAAGTTCATGGACAACTATCTCCCATGGGAGAGACTCCCCACTGGAGCAGGGGAAGGATTTCTCTCCCTGAGGAAGATGCAACAGCTGGAACGACATGTGATGAACTGACCGTAACCCCCATTTCCTGTCTCTCTAGGCCGCTGGGAAGGCGAAGGCAGAGACCAGGAAAGAAGGAGGGGTGGAGTGGAAGGCATTTTTAAGGCTAGTTTTGCTTCTCATTATTCTGCTCTGATTTGGATTGGCAATAAATTCAATTCCTTTCCCCAAGCGATGTCTGTTTTGCCTGTCATGGTAATCAGTAAGTGATCTCCTCCTGTCCTAAACTCATCAGCCTTTCATTGGATTTTCTGCTCCCTGTCCAGCTGAGGATGGAAGAGATAGAGGGGCTTTGGTGGGTACCTGGGTAAATGCCAAGTCAAACCACCACAGATGCCAAACAATTTCACCATGTAAAATGTTAACCTAACAGCAATTCAGATTATGATATTCACACTCTCCTCTGAGCCCCTTCTGAAGACTAAACAAGAAATATCTAATTAATGATGTGCCAGCTTGAAATCTAGAACATAAAAAAAATCCACACTATGAGAGCCAGATAAATTCTACTCAAAGCAAGGCCAAATTTTAACAAACAATCTTTCAAGTATTTAAAAGTACAGTCATTGCAGGTCTGTATTCTATTGATAAAATTACTTGGACAATGGCATTTCAGAGCATATCAGGAACCTCACTGAACTGCAGTAAAAAGCTCTCGTGTTGAAGGTCTGCCACTCCAGCAGAACAAAGTTCCATAAAAACAAACATCCAAGTTCTTGTCACTTTCTTTAATACTTGGCCCTTAAGTAGTTGTCTTAGGTTACAATATAAGTTGTAACCAGAACTATATATTCTAGCACCATCTTCATAAACTGTTAAAACCAGGTGAGGCAGCATTCTTTATCTCTTCCATGACTCATCCCTGCTTACTCCCTCCAGGGGATGTCTTCTGCTAATGGGCCGTCAAGTCTCACTGCATGACTGATAAAATTACATCATCCCATTGTTAAGTGCTCTGTCCAGGGGGAGGAACCAAGCATTTCTACCTGGATATAATCTGAGGTTTGGAACATCACATCACGGGCAGCCTACCTACTGAATTCACAGAGGACAAGAGCCACATAACCACCACTGGACCTTCAGAGGAAGGCCAGGATCACCTCTTCAACAGAACCACATCTGTCATTGCAACAGGACTGCAGCCACTGTTTGATCAGACTGCTACCAATACCCTGACCAACAGGGTGTCAGGCTGTATCCTGACTCTGTCAGTTTAAGCCCATCTTCTGCTTTTATTTCAATTTTCCCATTGTAAATTGTAGTTCTGACTTGGAATCTCTCAGTGGTTTGCTTTCAAACTAGGAGAGCAGTATGGCCTCAGACTACTCACCAGTGCCAAAGGTACTTTAACTGTACCTTCAAGAGATACAGATTACTTTTACACACAGAGCAGAAAAAATATATTTTTCTGAGTTATATTTTATCATTTAGTCTTCTATGGTTCATTTTCATATTTGGATTGGGGACAATTTTAATTTTAATACCTTTACTTGAAGGGACTTTTTTCTTTCATTTTTCCTCTTTCAACGTGTATGCTGTTAACTCTTACCTTTACTGGAAAGTAGGACTTTTTTTAAGGCCAAAGATCATTACTTTGAAGCACTGGCATGATTTTAAACATGTTTGAATAGGTAATTTTGCACTCTAGGGGAGCTGAACTATACTAAACTGTCCTCCATGATTGACAGTACCCAGCAAAAACCTACAAACAAAAATGGTCTGCTCTGCCCTCTCTCAAAATATATAAACAGACATATAGAAACACAAATAAATTAAAAAAAAACATTGGAAGATGAAAAATTTACTTTCTCCCCTGTCCATACCTCTTTCTCCTCCCTTAAACATACGCTGCTACTTAGTGCTAACTAAGTTGAACTATAACAGCATCTCCAAGAAAACTAATTTCAATGGGAATCAGATAACTCCTTTTTATATTTCTTTCCTTAATTTTATTTCAAATATTATGGCCCTTTCTATTTCATTACACTTTGAACTGGTAAAACTGTTTTCTGATATCTGTGTTTTTTTAAAAATACAGTGGTGGATTATTTAAATGTTTTCTCTCTCAACTGAAATGAAATACCTATAATATACTCCTACCTGTATAATATTCTGTTACTATCTTAAGAGTTTTAATATGATGCAGCCTGTGGTTGAGACCATGGTGAAGCAGCTGTCTCCTGAATGTTGCTGTGTATCTGCTCTGTGGCAATAGCCTTTCTGGTATTCAGAAACACAGCAGATAAGACATCTGAAGTGGTACAGATAGCAAAAGCATGGCTAGGCATCTGTTAAAAACATGTGACAACAGTAAGAGCTGGCATCCAGTCTGGACCATCAAAAGGGTAACACAAAACACACACAAAAAAACCACCACTTTCAATCATCTCAGTGGAATTAGAATTATTATATTGCCTTGTAACTTACCTGAAGTCTGCAGTCGCTGCAAAGGATTCCAGCTCTGTAATAGAGAAGACGCAAAGAAACCCTTCTCCACTTCGGAAGTAGTTGTCTCTAATTGCAGCATAGTCCTCCTGCCCTGCTGTATCCAATATATCAATTTGGACTTCTTCCCCATCCAGAACCACCTTTTTCCTGTAGCTATCTGCTTTGGTGGGCTCATAGTCTTCAACAAACTAGAAAAAAAAACCTTCATGAAGTAAAATCATGCCTGTACACGGCAATTGCTTCTGTTTGCACATAAGGATATAGCAAACATATTAAATGGGTACTGTAACTAATAACTAAGCATTGTGCATTTAGGCCCTGTGAAGTACTCAAACAACTGATAGTTAAAGCCTAAACAGTTTTAGGTTTATGCTTTCCTCAGCCATTACAAGGAAATGTAGAGGTAATTTCAAAACATCTGTTTTGAAATATCTGTGTACTGTAGTACACAGTACTGTTTACTGTGAAGTATCCGTGCACTACCCAAACCTCTTCTTCTGGTTCAAGCACAATATCTGCCTTTGTTCCATTATGAAATCAGGTAGTCCTGACTTTGGATATATTTAGTATCAACTTTTAAAGTACACTGAATGCTTAACTTCTGACTTTTAATAAAAAGGGATGAGTTTCACTGAGAAAAAAAAAGGAAAAGAAAAACTCATTTTCTTTCCTCTCTTCAACAGCAACACAAAAACCAGAATAAATTGTTTGTTTCAGGTGTCATGCAACTCAACTAAGTGAAGAAGCTTTGAGCTATAATAACCAAGTTATAATAGGTCTAGTGAGCAATGCAAAAATATTCCAGTAATATGACAGAGTATCAAACAGCTGAGAAGTCTGGAAAAGGCCAAATTTTGCCTTCATAGGTACCTCTAGAAGGAAAATCAGTAATCTCAAAACATGTTTTTGTTCCACTTAACTGCTGAATTTCATACCACATCACATACATTTAGACCCTTTCAGAAAATAATTCTACAAATGTAACTTGAACAACATTATGTAGCATGCACCTCCTGAGACAACTTCTACTACAGACTCTTACCTCATCATACATAAACTGTAGTGTTAAAGCAGATTTTCCTACACCACCGCTTCCCACCATGATGACTTTGTGTAAAGCCAATGAATTCTGTCCTTTAGGTTTATTTGCTGCCATCTTTGGATTGCAGAAAATTCACAGGTATCAAATGAAAAAATCTAGGAAAAAAATATTTCTTCATTAGTTTTCTTTTCCTTCTCCCACATGAACTGATAACATGTATTTTTCAAATCCCTGCATATTTAATGACTTAATTTCAGTTCTGCTTTACTGAAAGCTACCTCCTCTTCCACTGGAAACCATTTCACAAGTTATATTAAGCTTTTTTTTTTTATTTTTAATTTTTAATTAAGCAAAGAAATCCTTCACCATTTGGAAACAGCATTTTGGTATGTAGCATTTTCTTTTAGTGGCGCAGTAGTGTCAAGAATTCTTGATAGTTTACTACACAAGAATTGAAAAAGGAAGTCACAGTGAGTTAATATCATACAAGAAAACATGATATGACAACTACAGGGGAAGGAAACAGACTTTTGAAAGGATTTCCAGTTTAAATGGAAAGCACTAAGACACAGCAGCAAGGATTAGATAGGGTACTTTTACAGGAAAAGCAAGCAAACTTAAAATCTAAAAATACCCAGTTTCAGCAAGTCAGAAACCAAAATAATCTAGTTTATACAGAGTGGAAAAATTCAACTTGCCTACAAATGTAATTATTTCGTATATTTGGAGTAGTTGTCTCAGTCCCATGACTGCTTGTTCAAACACAAATCTCTGCATCTCACCAACACCAACAGGCTCTATGACAGCTAATTCACATACTTAAATGTATATGTGCACAAGCACAAAAAGTAGCAATTCTGTAAACTTAAAAAATACAAAACATGCATGCTATAGTTTTAGTGCATTCTCTATTTTCCCACACTTTTGTTTCATTCTCTATGTATCCCAGTAGTAATAAAAGAATTTGTGAATGCTTGCACAGTTCATAAAACAGAGGAAAGTTCCTGTACAGTGACAGAATGCATTCTCCTTCAGAGACTTAAGGTCAAAACAAGGTCTGAACTCCAAAAGAATCAATAACATCTACATTACATATATAAATACAAGAAAGATTTATGGTAGCAAGTAAAAACCAAATGTAACTTATATATTTTTAATTTAAAAACTCAAAAGGAGCACATTCACATGGCAGCACAGCTCAGTTATGTAACTACCAGATAATAACACTGCATAGTAACTTGGTATGATTACCTTGTTACCTTTTGCCATCATAATTATTTGACAATGTAACACTAAAATTACATCCTACTACATAATGAATTAACCTTCAGTGCAGCTCAATCAGAACGTGAAGCATGACAACTTTCTTAAAACTTACATCAAAAACCCTAGTTGAGGCCATGCACTAAGGCTTTGTCAGCAGTGATGCAAGTAGTATAAAAGCATGATGACTAAAGCTTCATTGGAGATTAAGCCAGTCTTTCCCAGAAGTAAAATAAATACATGCCATCAAGGTTCTCACACTGCCATGCCAGCAAGCAGGCTGGGGATGAGCAAGCAGCTAGGAGAGATATGGCTGGACCAGCTGACCAAAGGGATATCACCATGCCATAGCTTAGTAATGAAAGTTGGCAGAGAGGTTTGAAGTTTGTCAGCACTGCCGTTGCTCAGGAACCGCTGGGCATTGGTCAGCTAGCAGTGAGCAAATTTTCTTTTAGAAACTTTCCTTGGGTTTGTTTTCCTTTTAAAAAAATACTTACGAAGTTATAATTATCTCAACCCAGAAGTTTTCTTACTTTTACCCTTTCAATTCTCTCCCCCCTCCCACTGGTGGCAAGGGGAGCAAGCAAGCAGTGGGACTTATCTGCCTACCACACTAAAGCCACAACCTATGTGAAAAACTCTTGAAATCACATCAGCACTGCTACTCATTCTGCCATCAAAAAATTCTGAAAATGCAACTGAAAATTAAGTCAAATTATTTTTCCTAGAAAGATTATCTAAGCAAAATAAGCTTAAGTAAGATGCTATATATTCATTATAGATATAACAAAGAAATACAACTAATATCATGCTACAAGTTCTTTTCAAAAGGAGATAGAAAAGAGCAACCACACACTTCTGTTTTGGCTTAAAAAGAACCACTGCTTTCTTTTTACTCAGGAGGGAGTACGAGAACACAAAAATAGTTCCAAGCCATGTGCATGCTTTCAACCTACTACATTGTTTTGTCTTCGTGAACTTTTCTCTTAAAAGGAAAAACATGAAAGTCATGCTTCTTAGTATGTATGTCAGACAAGTAAGCAAGAAAATTCATCTGTATTCCTCTATCAACAGCCCAGTTTGCAAAGCTTAGATTACAATATATACCTGGATATAGCCTATTCTAAGCTTACTGAGCAAGAAAAGACTATTCTTCTGTAAGTGCACCAATAATGGAACAGGTCCGAATGAACTCAGCAGGACCTCACTCAGGTGAATTTGGGCTAACAATACTACAGTCTGAAAAATATTCAAATGCACACTAGCAATATTTCACTGTAATATTTGTTGTAAATTAATTTCCAGTCTTCAAGAAGATTGAGCAATGTGAAAATTTGTATTTTACTTCAACTTACATTTCAACAAATAGTGTCCCAGTGTGACAAACAAGTTGCTACTTTTTATACTCTGTAGCAGCTGACCCATAAAAAACCCAACACATTTCCATTTCCAATTTGATCCTGACAAATAATTGTCAGTAAACAACGTTCCATTAAGATTCTGAAAATAGCAAAACTTCACACTATCTCAGACTTCAAATCTTCAAGATAAGCTTGTCATAAACACTATGCCACATTTTGTAGTAGGAGGGCAGCTCAGGGATGTCAGTTTGCTCCCAAGTTTTTCACAAGCCAATAAAGATATAATGCTGGCAAAAGTCAGGTCTGTTGAGTAGTCAATGTGGAAAGAGCAATAAGTTACAAACAATGCAAGTATGGTACTGTGAAAACAACACTTAATCCAAAGAGACTGCTTCACAGCAAATACTGTGCCAGAGAGAAGACCTTGAAAGTGATAAGTTCTAAGCTGTTGGCACGATTCTACATGTTTCAGTGTGCTTTGAAAAACAAAGAGGAACCTAGATTCCAATTTTAACAGTAAAGCACCTGAGATGAAGTTTCATGCAAAGTCTTTCTGCCTGTAATTTATATAGCCTGACTTTTTTCATAGGAAGTATTAATTCAGGTCACATCTAGTTACTGAACTGTCCTACTTTATAATTACAATAAAACAGGCAGAGACTATGGCAAGAACCCTATTGTATGAAGCTCAAAAAAGCATACATCCTTACTAATGTACCATGGGGTTTATTATTATTTTAATCTTCACAGTGCAAAATTATTTGCAGGTCAGAAGATAAACACAGGATTATCCTACAGTGAAATACTACATCAGCTACAGCAGAAAGATGTTCACAAAGAGCCAAACACATGTTGTCAATAGTTATATCATTCACTTATACAGGTCAGCTTTTTACCACACCCATTGGAAATCCCATCACATTAATTCAGATGGTAACATATACAAAAGTTTATTCTTAAACAGTTCTTCATATAGTTCAACAAGTTGGAAAGGAAGCAAAAGCTTAACTGGCTCAGCAATGTACTGCAGTGTCTTCACCCGAAAGGGGAAGAGCACTGTCTAACCACCATACTATGGATCCGTCCTCACCTCCACTGTGGATAAACTCCTAGGAAGCTGCCCTTTTCCAACGTATCTGAGCAGATGAAGACACAAACAAATGAATATCTGACAACTCAAACAAAGTAAGCAGTTCTCAAAGCTCCTACAGCTGTTTTATTGCCTGCTTGCAGACAAACACACCCATGATTCTGTGCTCCATTTAATGGCAAGCTTCCAGTTGAAGCCAGGATAATTTTTTTTTTTATTTATTTATTTTTTTGCCAGGTTAGGGAGCAATTCGATTAACTAAGAACTGCAGGGGTAGGAATTATAATTCATATTAGCATCAGTGATAGAATCTTGTCCAGCAATCTAGAAATCCGATCAAAGGACAGAAGAGCAGGTAGCTAAATAACTTTTAAGTTATTTTTACATTATTAAGATCATCAAGGAACTTCTTTCTGGAGTTGTAAAGCTGTTGCTTGTCTTGAGCAACTGGCTTCTACCTGTATCAATACTTCTCTTAAGTTTTATCCATGACAGCCTGCACAAGTCCTCTGCACAAAAAATACAATGTTACCTTTAGTCCCCCATGGATTGACAGACATCGCAGCTCCACCCACTAGAGGAGTCAGCCAGATAGAGTAACACAACTTGGACACAGTAAGTATCATGTTAACATCCACATAAAGTCTTGAAACACAGAACGGTTACCTCCCGAACCAGAAGAGTAAGACAGATCATCAGATGCCAGTACAAAAAGCAGTTTTAATCTTCAGGGGGAATATTTTCAGGGAGAAATCTTTGCAAATACAAGTTAGGAAAGAAAAAACCAAAAAGCAGGAATTCTTGGTCTCTTAGTCTTTATTTTGTCCTCCTATTTACTATTTCTGCCAAATAAATTGAGATAAATACATGCTTATGGGTGGAAAAACCTTATGGGCTTTATCCCTCACTCATCTTGCTCATCTGATTAAACTGAGATGACTCTTCTTAAACTATCCTGTTCCTCAGTTGGCTTTTTCTTACAGAATAACTTGCTCCAAACCAATCAAAGCATGTTTCCTTACCTATCCATTCCATTTGCCTTCTACATCCGTCCCCAGTGCAATAATCTCCAGGTTCATCCACTAAGGGAGAGCAAAAAAGTGGCCAACAGAACAATTGTGTACCATCCAAAGAGGGCAACAGACACCTAATTTAGTTTGCTTTCTTTCCTTCACAGGGAACACTGTGGATCACAGGGTACAGAATTCCCTGTACTTAGCCAGCACCAAATATTGACGAAATTTATACAAACAACTATATCCAAGACACCCACATCTCTGTAAAAATGTACCCAAAACTGGCCAAGAGGCCAAAAACTAACAAAAGACAGAGCACATGATCAGTCTCATTTTCTTAGAGAAGGTGACCAAAAGAAGTCAAGAAGCTATTCCGCCCATTTTAATTCCTTGGAGTCTCGTAAATGCAATGTAAATGAGAACAGATCAGGAAAAGAAAAGCATTACACCAAAGTCACATCATTACAGGCACAAATTCAGCTGGCATCTTCTGCACTACTATACATAAAGCTGAATGCAGGCCTTGTGAATATGCAGTTGTCCTTAACAGGAGGACTTTGATTTGCTGCAGGCATTTGTTTGAAGGGGATTAGTTAAACATAGCTTTGTATTTACAGATAGCTGGTACAGTTAGCATAGCTGGTTCTAGTTAATAAGTAGAGATAGCAGTGCCTCTCTTCAATTGCAAAACAATTTTTTATTGTCAATTTTATAGCCTACATAAAATTAATACATCAAAACTGAATCCTAGTTCATTTCCTTTCCTTTAAGAGAAGATTACATAAAGATTTGAAACTCTGTCATATTAACCTCATTACCCACTCACTTTTATGATGAGTAACTTTCTTCCCTGAAGACTGTTTTATATAAAAAGCATCAATTAAAACTGCTAGCTGATACATTATAGCACCCACCTTTACTCTGTTTAACACAGCTAGAACTTGATAGATTTGAAGGAACAGGAATAATTTAACTGCTGTACGTGAGTTGCTTGCACAATTTTAAGAACTAGTTAATATGCTTTGACCAAAATAACTTCTGGAGAGACAAAATTATCAATTACTTACTGAACAATTAAAGAAAATTTAGCAATGAAAACTCTTATTGTTCTAAGCAAATAACTTTTTTTTTTTTACTAGAAGAAATTAATGCCTGCACTACTCTGCACGTTATACTTACTATAATCTACCACCTCTAGAAACACAATCCAAGATTTATTTCATTCTGAAGTGAAAATTTATGGAAACTTTTTGACAGCATTTTCTAAAGTGAGTTTAAGAACTCTCCAAAGTTTTGTAATTCCCCAAAGTGAATCAAAACTGTCGGCTCACGTGACCTACAGATCACAAGTTTCAATTTTCTAAGAACAAACACAGGAATAATAATTTTGAAAAGTGGCAACATATCTCACATCCAAGGACCATGAAGCAATATAATCTCACCTGTTGTGAAAGTATCACAAATTTAACTGGTTACTTCATTGTTTATCGAGTCCCATAGTTTCAGTTTGGCTAACGAGCAAAAGTATATTTGAGAATGTATTGTTTGAAAATAGCACTAGCATACTAAGTGCCAAATATCTGGAAGACACCTCACAAATGATTCAGATATTTCTGCAACAAAAGCATTCCTAGTAAAGGAGGGAAGCAACTCCAGGCAAGCAGAATCTAACCCTCCCATCATCTGGTTCCAATTACAACATTTAAACCAGATCAGCAGAAACACCCCATGACCCAGAAATTGATAGGATACATGAGGACACAAGATGGGACATGATACCAGCTGCTTTAAGAACTAGAGAATAAGGACGTTTTAAAAGGTAGATCAGCATTATTGTTGCACCATCAAGTTTGACTGGTGTTTTATTAGTTTAAATGCACAACATCCACCAAACTCCTCATGGAGTAACATCAGTATTTTATTAAGGTAGCACAAGTATTTCAAAATGTTAAATAATCACTACAAACTTTAAATAGTAGTCTAGAGAAAGAGAAGAATGAACCCAAACGTTCAAACAAACAATCTCAGAAATAAGTAATTTCATTAGATAATGAAATAGGCCTCCTGAAACTCAGCCTCATAACAAGTTAGAAACTTTCCACAGCAAGTATTTCCCTATGTCCTGAAAATAATCCTTCAACATCAACATGTTTAACTAGGAATTAGGATTGGGAGCTTCCCATGAGTTTAACAAGCAGTTAAATCACATTCAAGGTTTCGTAAGAATCCTTCTTTCCAAAGCTTTCTAGGGCACACCTTAGAAGGTGCTTGTGCCTCCTACACCCACAGAACAAATTTACTATGGTGACTAACTACACATATACTAACAAAAATAAAGGGTAGAAGACTGACTTCAGTTCTATCTCTCAGCAGAAGCAAATCTCCTCAGGCAAAAGGCCTAAACTTCCCAGCTCCTTGAGACAAGTACTTCAAATCATAAGCACTTAAAGTGGAAAAATCAACCAGTGAACTCTTCACCCAGTAACAGAAGCCTATCCATCCCATAAATTACACTGTGTTGTTACAAAGAAGAGTGGTTCCCACATGCCCACAACTTTATACTCTTAAGACATCAAGAGAAGAATTGTGATCTCTCCAACAAGAAGTCACTAAAACATGAGAAACAAGTTCACAGACTTCTAGCCCTGAGGCTCCACAGGGCCTTAGTCACAACTTCTGGGCATAGCCATGAAGTAGACAGCACCTTCTGAAGCAAGAACAGATATGCATTTCATATGCTTTAAGTCATCATTCCAGTAATTTCTTACCAAAAGGCCTCTTTGGCTTCCTGCAAGATGATTTCTGGGGAAGAACTTCCATAAGGAAATTTCTTGAAACCCACATGGAACAGTACATGAAAACCCTGACAAACTGAACAACAGAAACAGTCTAGAACAAAATCAAGGTCTTAAGATTTCAAACCCTGTAGTGTACTGAAAAGAAAACAAAGCAGCTACATCACTGTCCACATAAACAGCTGACAAAACATACAGCCCTGGAGTCCAACTGTGTGTGTCTGCAAGGCTGATATAAACTAAACCTACAACAGTCTGTCTGATATTCCTATATCCTTTCTCCCAACAGCACTGGTGCAACTATTAGGTGGCAAAGCACTTCAGAAATTGCTCTAGACAAAAATTAACCTATACTGGTTTTTGAACGGATACCAGCCTGCTAGTACCAAAGATAGCCCAGAAAAACACATAGCTGAGCATGGGGAAAGCAAACAGCACTACCAGCCTATATAAACACTGTGGCAAAACAATGCAAGTGTTCTAGGGTTCCTCAACCATAATCTGGCACCTGTTGAAGATTTCTTACTTTTTTTAAGTTATGCGATGGCTATTACAAAACACTGGGAAGAATTCTAGATACTTGCAGTTGATACTTATCTGAACTGATGCAGAGATCAATGGGAAGAGCAGCAAACTCAAGCCCACCACCAAGGTTAACACAAGGTTAAAGCTTGCTTTCATAGTCTAACAACCAAAGTTACACTGAAATAATTTTGGTAATATACACACAAGAGTCTAGAATGCTGTTCCTGCTTCTACAAGTTCAGTATGTGGCTGGTGCCCTCTGCCAGTCTAATCTAATCACTGAGGGAACTTTGCTTTCTGAGGCTGACAGTGCTAAAATGCTTTAACACAAAGTATAAGGGTCATGTCTTCTTTCATATTCTATTTGTAAACTCGAAGATCTGTAATCTAGCATATTAATAGAACGCATTCATTTTGTATTGATTTAAGATTATACACCATAAGGAGAGAATTAATAGTCACAGCAGACAATAGAATAATGAGCAATTACGACTACATGCCACTAGCCCATCAAAACTATTCACAGACTTGCATGGATTCAGAGGGAAGGCAGACAAACAGGTACTGTGGTACTACAGCTGATTTTCTACCATGAAAGGCTGAAACATATGAGGGGGACATCTGTGGAAGAGCCTTCCACATCAGTTATCCGTAATTAAAAGTCAAGTTACATTCATGGGAGATGCATTTGATATAGAACAAAGACACTCTCCCAACCCTCCTCCCCCTCAAAATACGAGTCAAGATATATAGCCTACAAGGATTAATTTTAGAAATGCATAATCAACAGCTCAGGTTCTTAACTAGTGCTATTCTAATAAGAACTCGGTGAAACATTTCAAGAACACATTTAAGTTAGTGTCACCTAAGACATACGAGATAGAGCCATTTTTATCCTGTGTTTCGAGTACAAGAAAGCACATCTGGAAGCTAACTTCTGATTAATGATAAGCTAGGCTTCACTGACACTTGCACAGGGCTGCTGCTTCCAGCTGTTCTAGAAAGCAACAAGAATGGAGCTCTCTTGAAGGCATGGTGCCAGAGCTTGCAGCATGAGCTTCAGCAGTGCACTTTTAAAAGCAGTTCAAGAGCACTGTATTCAAAACTTGTTCACAGCATATTCAGTACCAAAAATTCAGGTTTTTTTGGTCAATTATATTTCAAAAGGAATCTCAACCACACTGCTGTGTCCTTTTTGCCCCTGTACATTTACACTTCAATATATACTATAGAAATTTTAGGAAGATTTAAATGTAAGCGTGCTGTCTTGGCTTGATGAAGTAAATTCCTTGAGAAAAGTCTGAAGATGGCTTCCCAAAGACATACTTGAAATAAGATAGGCTTTCCTCTAACACAAGGATCTTTTTAATTGTTAAAAACCCCTAGTCTTCCTTTAGAAGTTTAGAATGTCAGATGCGCATTTTCTAGAAACAGCAAATATTTGCATGGTCATTTTTACACACAGAAAGAATGATTATCAAGATCCACATTCACTAAACCTAAAACTGCACCCAGACATCTTCCCTGCTCTACAGTAAGGAAAGTTAACTTGTGACTGAGAAATCTAGAAACAAATAGTATCTGCAAAGCAAAACAGTCATCAGGCTCATGGCAGGCTGCACCCAACAATCTTAAGGAATCTATAGAAGGAATGGAGACAGCATCTCTTCTGTAGGTTAGGGTCCTAAGCAGCCTTGTTGTTTTTCAGGCATCTCTTGTCACACCAAGACAAGTTCTGATGCTGATAGCTCAGGGAATTTATCCTGCTCAAACAACTATTTTTCCTTGTTAGCCAGTCATAATAGTAATATGGTGAAAACTCACATGAACACCCTTAAATTCTTTCAAGTATTAGTACAGACAGAATGAACACAGGAGCCTTGTTTGAGTAACCCTCCTATGAAATTCTTGACAAAGAAAAAGTCTAAGCTTTCAAATAAAGCATTTCTGAGGCAGTCACTGCCTTCTCCCACAAGTCAGTGCCCAGGTGAATGAAATTTAAGCAAAGGCTGAGCAGGAATACCGCAACACATTATCCTTCACATCTCATGCTGATAAAATGGCTTCTAACAATGAAGGATGCAGGAAACAAGTGCTCCAGCAGGTGCAAGCACGTTTACCTCAAAGGACACAGCACAAATGATGCAAGCAGACAGGACTGAATGCAGCGCATTAACAAGGAACACCAAGAAGTGGGAACCACCAAGTTCTCTGTCTCCTCTTCACAAATAAAGGCAAGTGTTCTCTCTCCCCACAAGCAGACTGCATCAATACACCAGCCAAATGGAACCTAATGAAATATAAACATGTTGGATTTGCATTTCAAAAGTTTCCTTTTATTCCTCTAAGGAATCATGCAGCTGCAGCAAATTTCTTTAGTGAAATCTGACTTGGCAAAGTAAGTTACTTCAGTCATTTTATGACTTTGCCATCTGCTTTACCACCTAATTAGAAATGCACAAGTATATTTTTATAGTATTATTGGAAGAACATTACTTTTGTAGCCATATTTCGTTCCGGTAATGCCTCTTTCTGTTTATATTCTATGCAGAGCAAATTTCTCCTCCTAAAACCATAAAATTTTTTCTATTTTATTCAGAGAAAAAGTATTTCATATGCATAACTCACTAATGAACTGGTTTGCGAATACACAAAAACCTTTTGAATAGCTGGTTCAAAACCACAATTGGTTGTAGACCTGATGTTGCATAGTAATACAGCACTCATAAAGCTGAAACAGTCAGGCAGATCCCTCCCCATTTTTAGATGTCATTTATCCTAAAACTGTTAGATATATGATTTGAAAAATTGATAATCTAATAGACCTAAAAGATTCGATCAGCCAATGAATTGTCATTTAGTTCAATATATGCTTGCCAATCATATGATACATGATAGGCTTTCATGGCTACTTCACATATTATGGGCCTTAAATTCTCAATGGCTAAAACCAGAGGGCATTCAGTTCATTAAATTAATATGAAATTATTAATATTCATGTAATTTAACAATTTTCACATCAAGTGCCAGTGCAAGGTGGTTTTCATAATTTCCTGCTTAAAATACTGATCACACTTTTCTTGCAGTACCACAGAACGGATTTTCAAATTGAATGTTCCCAAACTTAAAACTTGCTTTTTGCTCCTGTTTCAATTCTTACAGCTCTTACAATGCACAAAGTAACTCAGAACTGTTAAATGACTTTACAAGAATATAAGCATGTAAGCTCTAAGTTTTAAGAGAACAGACTATCTCAAAAAAGTTCTTTACAAAGCAGTGTATGCTAAAATCATAAATCAAATTCAGAACACAGGAGCACAGCATTCATTTCTGACTATCTGGAAAACCAAGTGAAGCAGCTATCAAAAATTTCTGATAACCAACCTAAAAATTACTTTTAAAATCATACTCCAAAGGCAAACACTTGAAAAAGGCACCATTAAGAATGGTGTACTATTGCGCATCACTAGATAGGTCTCAAGTGTGTCTCTCTTCCTGTGACCTGACACGGAATGCAAAAGCTAAAGGCATTCCAGCAGAGGTCACAGACCAAATTCAGTTTATTTTAAAGGCCAGTCTCCCTGCGGAAAAACTACTATAGAAGTCTGTCTACAGTGAAATCCAGTATCTTTATCAACATTTAACTAATTTAAATCTACATGTTACAATGCTAAACAGTACCAAGAATGAGCTGCTTTCATTTCTGTACACAACCTTTTAAATTCCTGTGAGAAGTATGTGACCTAGCATCTTTTCAGTGTTGCATGATTTTCTCCAGTCTAAGAAACCTTCACTACCTCTGACTTAGGAAAACATTTTCTTTTCAGCTGGTCACTTGCAAGCTTCCACTTCAGTGGCAGTACTTCTAGTAGCATCAGTTCACCACAGTCAGAAGCTAATTTTGCTGCTTTTCTTCTTAAGGGGTTTACTTCTTTTACCTTACGCACATGCATCAGAGTCCTGCATAAAGTCTAGAAAAGTTAGTGCTATTAAAATCCATTCCTGTTGTTCACAGATGATAGCATGACCTGATTAGCTGATTGTAAAACAGGAATTACGTTCCTGAAAAAATCTCCTTCAAACCCCTGACTGTCTAACTATGCCATTCTGACTGGGTTAGGTTTCAGTATTTTATCATATTGTATTTCATTGTTCATACTCTCTTAAAAGAAACCCTAGTACTTGGTTACAAGATTGTTTCTGTTTCAGTTTTCCCTCAGAGAAACATATTTTCCCCCATATTTTTAAAAAAGTATCCTCTCCTAAAATTGTAGTAAAACTTATTATAAACATATAATATAAAACTTCACTCCTCAAACAACAGCCTGTTTTTTGCAAATTTTCCAAACTACTCTTAAGATCACTAGATCTTAAGACTGCTTTTACAATGCTCCTCAAAATACCCCAGTCTGAAGAAAATGTCACAAATTCTTGTGTTACAAAGTCTTGTGTTTGTGTTACAAACATGGTCTCAGTTCTAACTGAGGCATCTTGCAGAGAATATTTTTGTTAGTTTACTTCATTCATCTATATGCTTTAACTGAAAGAGCCATAAAATTCAACCTTTGCAAGACAGAAAATACAACAGATACAGTTTAACTTTCACTTAACTTTTAGGAAAAGATGCTCTTCTACTAAAGTTCAACATGTACTAAACAAAGTTACCTAAGAAGAAACAACTTTCTCATTATAATCAAATGAAAAACATTCAAGAGGCATGACAGTGAAGAAGTTTCTCGAAAATCAGGTTTCCGAATTACTCCAAACTGAAACATTTCATATCTCACTCTGGTTCTGGGGCAAAGAAGAGCTGAGAAATTCCAGAATTTTTGTGAGTGGCTGCACTATACAATCTTTAAGTGTAATTGTAACTCTAAGCCCATCAGTAAACTAGTAACTACATGCCCAAAATTAGTGATCAACAGGGAGATGGGTTGCATGGGTGTACGCATACAGGCTTTCCTAAAATGTTTTGTGGATTAGCTACTGGCCTCTTCAACACCATGAATCTATAAATTATAAACTGCCACACTCTCAACACAAGAAAAACTAGTTGGCAATGCCTGCAATGGGATTTCTTAGCAAAGAATACAGAGGCATTTGAGATGTGGAATAGGTCAAAAGTGAGTATTTTCCCATAAAAGCAGAAGCACAAGGGTAAAAAGTTGAAATCATGACTTAAGATCCAAGTTATTATCAAAACAAGATGTGAGAAATAGGACAGAGACATATCTTGAATTAAGATTTAGAATTTAACTCCTCTAAGTCCAAATTGCAGCAACTAAGCTCCTGCTTAATTGTTATTATAAAACCACACCTGAAACAAGTTATCTGCAGAAAGAATGCTGCACCTGGAAGAACACTTGGTTAACTCTTTAATATTTCTGAAACAAATTCATCCATATTTCTTTACTTATTTTTTCTAAAGCAGTCCTTTATGTTACACTATTCACTGAAACAAAACGACTACTGATGCAAACCAAATTAATAATTCAGATGAGCGGCCTTCTTACTCTTTATTAGTAACTTAACTTTTCATTATTTTTCTTATCAGCCTTCATTAAACCGGGAAAATAATCAAGTACCGCCATTTCATACATCTCAAATTAGTGGGTCTTTTCCTACAGGGTACTCTGAGATGTTGCAGAATACCTGGAATTAATTATGAATGTTACCTGTAGCTATATTTTCTTCCTTACAATACTAACCATATAATAACATTTTAGATGGCAATCTTGCTGAACTGAAAGCAGTTTCTGATATTTAGTCTAATGCACCTGCTCCTTAAATACTGAGTGACAACACTGCTCTGCATAGAGAAGGAGTCCAGAGTGCAGTGTTTTCTTTCAAGTTTAAGTTTTCCTGGTTTATTATATACTTTACTTCCACTGAATATAAAGCCTGGAACTTCAAAGCCATCAGGTCTAACCAGCAGCAGATAAAAAATATGCAATCCGGACCAGTAAAGAAAGATGCTTTAATAAATCACACTCACACAGGCCCATGCTGTATCGACTTCAATATGTAAACTACATCAATGTAAAATAAATTTCACATTAATTTTCGAATCAGTGACAACTTCAAAAATGTAAGCTTATTAAAAATCAGAGAACTCAAGTTGTGATAAAGTACACTGAGCTACCAGTCATGACTCTACTGGACCAGTCACTGAAGCATTGCAATGAACTCTTAATTTGAACAATATAAATTTTGACCTTACAAAAATCAGTTCTTACAAGTGTGCGGTGTTATTTCTTAAAATGCAAGTGTTCTGAGGATTGGAATGAAGCTTATTTGCATGTTACACTACATAGGTGAAATTAATTCAGGTGTTTAAGTATGCAAGAACTTTATGATTTAGTGGTGTCATCCCAAAATCCTCTTCCACACAGCAGTCACTTGGATTCAGTGATTGCATTCACTGATTTCACTTACTTTGTTCTCCAAGGGCAACAGTGACAGATGGTTAATGATGAGCTCCTACCAGCCTTGCTTTGAGTAGGGTCTTCGGTCTGTCTACTCAAACACCTCCCATTTTGTGATCTCACTTATCAAGTGTGGGTTTTATGACTGACATGGCATGCAAACGTCTGTCACATTAACACTAGTTACCTATCTATATAATTTCTTTTATTTTGAGGTCTGAAGTAAATCCTACTGGGCAAGGTGTTGCTGGTATTAAGTACTTCTGTGTTAAAAGCCTTCTCAACACAGCTATACCAACAGGACTACACTGCTGTTTCGTAATGACAGACCTCCTTTACTCTATGCCATCTGACAGGCTTGAATGGGAGTACTAGTAAAGAGAAGGACTGTAGCACACATAGCTGGCTTTTTATTTTCTTCACAGATGTTTCATTTTTGCAAGACTTCCATGTTTACTGCAATCTATTTCATGTTGACAGAAACATTTCTGCCTGTCTGGATGTGGGTGCTATATGTAGAGCATTCTCAGACTCTCAGAAACAAGGATCAGAGTTAAAGATCAAGTCTTACAGTAGTACAGAAGGCTATTAAATTAGTATTTCAGAGAGTAAAATGAAACAGGTACCAAGGCCTGAATGCATGGCTGATCCCTGCTGCCCACCTACTAAGCACAGATGCAAAGCGCCTTTGTAAACAGCATTTTCCATAACTTGCAGAAATACTTGGTCATACAGTATATTTACGTGCCATTTTATAATGAAACCTTGTGGGCCACTGCACCAGATATTCCCACACTCTTGCATCAAATGATGTAGTAAACATACTTTTATAGAGAAGAATACAATGCATTATACATATATACAATGCATGAACTTTACTGGTAGGAACTCAACGTATATTATAATTACTTCAACTAAGGAGCTACTATCACAAAATAAGCATCAAAAATTCCATTAAAGTAACAACTGCAGAGTTACTATGCAACCAACTCTACATTGCTTTTTTGTTCTACCTTCTTTGCATTCTTGGCTCCTCTCCGTTATAAACTGATTATGGCACAGCTTACTTTGAATTCTCTATAGTAACTGCCTATGTCATCTAACATCTTCAACACACTTTTTTCCATTATTCCCCCCCAAAGCCTGGACACTTCAGTATTGCCAATCTATTGTCTCAAAGGTGCTGGGAATTTTGACAGAGGCAAACCGAATTCTAAACAAAATATGACAAGTAAATACTAAGCCTCTCTCTGGGCAAAGGCAATGAATTCTCACATTGGGTCATTCTAAGGCAGCATTACTTAATCTATACTACATGTCTTTCCAACTTGTTCTTACATTTCAATCCAATTCTGTTTTTTCTGGGAGAATTTCAGAATTTTTTTCCTGCTGTAAAGAGTCCCTAAGACTCTAGAGTACAAGTCTAACCTGATGATTATGGGTTGCACAACTACCAAAGAGATTCAACAAGCAGCTGTAACCACTGATAAATCCTTGGGCTTTAGGTGCTGACTCTGACTCACAATAGTCAAGAAAACAGGATGAGTAGCATAACAAGGTTTAACAATCCCCTGGTCTGCAAGGTACATTTGCTATAAAGTGACTCTAAGTTATTTATATCCACAAGGACTATAACCAATTTTAGATTTTGCAGACAGTAAGCATTAAAAATAACTTTTTATAACTATCTTGAGAGCTGATTTTAAGTACTGCAACAGATTAATAAAATATAGCAATTTCTTCCCTACTTAGCAATTTATAAAATATAAATATTTTTGCAGAACACTTAGTGGACGTACATAACACCAACTGCTCTATTTATTTGGTTCCTCACATAAATTCTTTTTAAAATATAAAGGAGGCTTAACACTGTTGTCCTGTAATTGTGTGTTTAAGGCAGGCAGGCTACAATATGTTCAAAGGAATGCTGTCACTAGCCTACCAAACTACCTTGTTCATATAAAATAGATTTCAATTTAGATGCAAAGTAATTTCAATAGCTTGGAGCCATTAGAATTTTACTGGGAGCTGGTTATAAGGACTTTCAAGGGGGTGGGGCGTTCCCTTTCTAGGAGACATGTTATCAGCCACTGATTCCCAGGACCACTATATCTTACAGCACTCACTGGGGTGGCAAAGCAACCAAATCTAATCACAAAGTTAAAAAAAAAAATTCTCATATAGGTATTTCTTCTTCAGTTGTAAAACTGCAGCAAAAATAATGCTGTTGTCAGTTACAGTATCCTTTGATACTGGAGACTGCCATATATCAGTTTCTAAGACAGCAGCATCTTTTGCCTCAGCAATTATTTTCTTCTAAGTTCTTCTAAGTCAGATACACTTGAAATTTAACAGGAGCAAAACCTGTTAAAAAACTTCTTAGATGGAACACCTCTGTTTCAGTGTAATCCCTCAGAAAAGGTAGATACAGGGTTGTCACTGCATGACTCAGTAACTGAGGTTAAGAACACAACTGCCCTTATGGAAACTGGAAGTCAGTCTGAATACAGAAGACACATGGACCACTGCAAGGTCTCCAACTACACTTGTTTAACAGTCTTGTGCTCCTCCTTGGTCACCTTTACCCAGCTCTGCCTTATCCTCACAGTCACATCCCTCCCTGCACCACTTCCCCATGCCCATCCCTTCCCCTTGATAGCCAATTTCTATGGGTTATTTATCTCAAGAGCATGTAACCACAGGTGACAGAGGTTACAAAGAATGCACAGCTAGGACACATTCCAGTTTTCATTTTCATGGCTAAATATTCTCTACTTAAGGTCCAAAAAAACCAACATTACAACACTGTCAAAGAACACACAACACAAAATACTTCACCTTAGAATGTTTGTAATCTTTCCCTTCCTCAAATTCAAAAGAGCACTAAAAAGCAAAGACTAAGACAAGGATCTTGCAGTAGTGAAGGAGTACATTCACTATCTAGCATCACAGTTTATTTAACCTCACAGTTGACCTCTCATGCAGTAGACTGAAGGCTTGTTTTGATCTTTTTGTGCAACATTATGTCATATTCTCTTATTTCTACAGAAAAGAATAAAGGGTAAACATGACTAGCACTATCAATCCATAAAATTTCTACCATTTGGAGGCTTCCACAAAAAATGTTTGACAAACTGTCATGCAAGAGCAGACAGAAGGATTTAAATTCACATCAGAGATTGACATATCAAACAGTTGTTCTTCATTCTGTTAAGAATGCTCAGTTTCCCAGGACTTAAATGTTAAGGTACATGCTATTAGATTAATAAGTCAGCTAAAAAGAAGAGGATTTTTAATTAAGAATCCAGTTATAATCACTCTTAATTATCCTGAAAACTAACAGAAGAGCAGTATCTTCTCCCAGTCCAGCCCCTCTCTCAGGAGCTCCTCTCTTTTCAGTTTAACTTTCAGTGGAAAAGACAAAGAACAACTTATAGTTTTATGTTCAGATCTCTCTATAACCTATCTCCAGACACTGGAATGCCAGCAGAAGCACGTATCACTTACACTTGTGGAAGTGTAATGTTTTGCAGTGCAGAATGCAAGTCGTTTTCCGATAAGAACTGGAAATTCAAACGTAAAACAAAACATCAGGAACATTCTGAATGTGAAAAAAAAAAATCATTTTGGCAATCTTTCTGGCAGGCTGGTTTGGGGATGCCACAAAACAAACACACAGATCGATCTCCAGGTGACTCTTGGGATACCTATGGCCCACTTAACATTTACATTTAAAGACTCAATTAAGGGGAAGGAGCTGAAGCTATTAACTTCCATTTAAAAGAAACCCAAAAGCAAACACCAAATCGCTTACCTAACCAAATAGGTGAGTATTGAAAGGCTCTTTTATTTGGGCAACTTAATAGCATTTCTCCTTTGCGTTTAAAGCAAACACAAGCTCTAGTTACCAGCAACTATAGAAAAGCCCAGCACATGAAACTGGGCAGCAATTAAATGTTACAGAAACCCTGCTCTTACTCACTCTAGAACCGCAGAACCCACATACACGTATAGGGTCTCCGGCACCCGGCCGGGGCAGGAATCGCAGCTGCAGCCGCCGCTCGGTCCCGCCGGGCCGGTGGGTGAGCGCCCCGACCCCCTTCCCCGCTGGCCCCACGGCGCGGCCCCTTTGTTCGGGGTGCAGCCCCGGCCGCGCCCCGCCCTCCGCAGGTACGGGCGGTGCCCGCCGCCGCCCCGCAGCCCCAGGGACCCGCACCCGCCCCCCGCCGCAACAGGCGGCCGGACCCCGCCGCCCCCTCCCCGCTGTTCCCCGCGCCCCGGAGGGCTGCGGCCGGGGGGCGCCAAGGCCGACGCCCGTAACCTTCAGGGAGCGGCCACCGGGCCCCCGCAGGAGGCTCGGGGCGCCGCCCGCCCGTCCCCACACCCTGGGGAGGGGCCGGCAGGCGCACACGGGCGGCGGGGCGGCAGCCGCACCCCCGCACCAATCCCCGGGCGGCGCAGAGCCGCCGGGCGCGGAGCCGCCGTAAGCCGACGCCCGCACGGCGGCTTCCCCCACGCCGGAGAGCTGCCCCGGCGCGGGCGGAGCCGGTCCCCTACGTCCCCCCCGGCCCCGGCGGCCGCGGTGGCGGCGGCCCCACCCCGGCCCGGCCCGCGCGCCCCCGGCTCACCTGCGGCGGTGGTGCCGGCGGCGCGCGCTCCGCTGCCCGCCCGAGGAGCGCGCGGGGAGGGGGGGGGGGGGCGAGGGGAGGCCCTGGCACCGCCCCCGCGCGCACGGCCGGCGGCGCGCGCGGCCCGGGGGGGAGGGCGGGCCCGGCCGGGCGGGGGCGGCCGGGGGCGGAGAGCGCCGCCGCAGGGGCCGCAGCGTCGTCACCGGGCGCGGCCCCGCCGCCCCCGCTCCGCGGGCGGGGCGCGGTGTCAAGAGCCGGGGCGCGCAAGCGCAGTGCCGGCCAAGGCTGAGCGGAGCGGAGCGGAGCGGAGCGTGGCGGCGCGGCGCGCCGCGCCGCGGCGCGGGCGGGCGGGCCGGCCCGGTCACCGGTGCGCGCGAGGGCGGGCCCGGTCCCGGTCCCGGAAGGAGACGACTGCTTCCGTCGGAGGCGCGTGCGGGGCCGGGCCGGGCGGGGCGCGGTGGGGGTGGGCAACGGGCGGGCCGGGGCGGGGCCGGAGCCTGTCCCGGGAGGGCTATTCCGGTGTGGGGCCGTGTCCCGCTTGTCCCGCGGCTCCGCAGCCCCGAGCCTGGAAAGGAACCGGCTTTCCTTTCCCGCTTCTCCTCCTTTATTTCAGCCGAAACTCTTAAGGGAGATAGTGAGAAAACATTGTAGCTCGATGTCTGTCCCTCCTTCCCCCCAGCTAATCCCCCATCTGGAGAATAGAGGAGGCGTGTCCTGCCATGGTAAGGAGATAAATTCCCGACATCTGTCGCTAGGTTTATAAACACAATTATTTTTAGTGGAGCTTTCCTTAGGGCATAAATGTAAGCTGAGAAAGCATTTAATATACTGAGTTTAAAGAAAATGGTCACTGGCAGAAGGGAACATGAAGCAGTGATCTTCTTAAGAGTTTCGGGTATTTTTTTTTTTTATAGTAATGGACCACTCCATGCATGGAGAATTTTATAGATGCCAATATGGAGAGTTTCCGTGTTAATTACAATAATTCAAATAATTATAACAAGAGTGCCTTAATAACTGTATCCTTTACTGCTAAATTGCGGGCATAAAAGGGAGCTTTGTGCAAACAGAACATGATTTAAACGCATAATGTAAGTGATGTAATGAAACCTAAGCATAATATGCTTATATCAAAACTGACTGCTCAGTGTGCATCTTTGTTTTTCGCACTGTAACCATTCCGAGACAATACAAATTGTTTTGAAGCATCCCCTCCTCCACGTAATAGTTTGGCTGAAGGTAATTTCTCAGTCTCGAAATTCCAGATTTTATCACCTTGGATGGAAAACTTTAGCCTCGGTGTTCACCTCATGGAGCCACTGCGCTTTGCTTGCAAAGCGGGTGTGCTATAAAATTTTCATGGTTGTTTTCTGTGCTCTGTTTTCTGAAATTTTTGACATCTTGACATTCTGACATAATTTATCCAGTGTTTAGTATATATTCCTCTAGAATTTAGTTTTGTTTGCCTCACATTTTAGTATGAGCTAATTTTTGCAAATTCTGTAGAGTCTGAGAAACTGATAGCAATCCGGATGCAATTCTGATTAAAATATCAAAATATATCCATTTGCATAAAGAAATTTGGATTCTGTTAAATGGAGAGGGTGGGAAAAAAGGACAAGAGTAAAGGAAAGCTGGTAACAGAGAGTCAACCAAATGTCCAAAAGAAAACACAAAACATTTTTGATTTTTCATGATAGGGAAAAGTTTTCATGGTATCTGTGATGAGACTTTTCAAGAGACCATGAAAAGGTTGGATGAGTCTTTGCATGATTGTGTAAAAATAATGATTCAGGAGTCCTCAAGAAATCCTGGCCCAACTTCTGCAGCCCTTTGAGTATCTCTGTGCTGTATTACTTTTTAATACTTATTCCAGAACCCTTCTGTTGCAAGAGTGGGTGAGTCGTAGTTAAGATTTCATTAATACTGATGTCTGCAGCCATTTAGTTCTTCCTTATTCTTTCAATACTAGAGCTAGTACAAAATAAATTTTGTCCTGTAAGACATATAGTATACTTATCTGGATGTTGGTAGCAGCTGTTTCATTCTCTGGAAATGTCCCTTTGCATAGATTGGTTTGAGTTGGAAGAGACCCTAAAGATTATCGAGTTACAAACCCTTGTCAAGGACAAGGATGATTCTCGTTAGACCACATTGCTCAGAGCCCAATCCGGCCTGGCCTTTAACACTTCCAGGGATGTGGCATCCACAACATCTCTGGGCAACCTGTTCCAGTGCCCCACCATCCTCAAAATAAAGAATTTCTTCCTAAGATCTAATCTAAATCTAATTTTTTAGTTTATAACCATCTTCCCCTTGTCCTAACACTAATATGCCCCTATAAGACATTGCTCTTTACCCTTTAGGTATTGGAAGGCCTAAATGAGCTCTTCCCAGAACCTTCTCTACTCCAGGCTGAACAACCTGAGCTCTCTCAGTCTGTCTTTGTAGGAAAGATGCTTCAGTACTCTGACCATTTTTGTAGCCTCTTCTGGACTCTCTCTAACAGATCCACATATTTCTTATGCTAAGGACTCCATACCTGGACACAGCACTCCTCTTGGGATCCCATGAGGGCAGAGTAGAGGGGGACAATCACCTACCTTGATTTGCTGGCCACCCCTCTTTTGATACAGCCCAGGATTTATTGAACTTGAGGTTCCTATAGACCCACTTCTCAAATTTGTCTGCCTGGATAGGATGCCTTCCTTCTGTTGTGCCATCTGCACCATTCAGCTTCACGGCTTCAGACTTGGTGGGGTGCACTCAATCCCACTGACAGTGTCATTGATAAAGGTATTAAAGAGCCCTGGTACCAAGACAGGCCCCTGAGGGACACAAATCATCACCAGCATCCACCTGGACATAAGAGCACTGACCACAACTCTGCCTGCATCCATTCAGCCAATTCCTAATCCACTGAATATCCCATCCATCAAATCCATGTTTTCAATTTGGAGATAAGGATGTCATGTGGGACCGCCTTACAGAAGGACTTACAGAAGTCTATGTAGTTGACACCTGTTAGTTCTCCCTTGTCAACTGTTGCTGTCACTCCATCGTGGAAGGCCACCAGATTGGTCAGACATGATTTGCTCTTAGTGAAGCCATGCTGGCTATCTTGGATCATCTCCTTGTCTTGTATGTGCTTAACATTGTTGCAAGAGTATCTCCTCCAGAGAGCAGATTCTTTCTTCCCAGGAAAGAGAAGGTTTCCAGTATATGGTTATATAGTTATATACAGGTACATAGTTCCCTGGATCTCCAGTATGTGCTTCCCTGGGTCTTCCTTTCTCCTCTTTCTAAAAATATGTTTCTCTTTTTCTAGTCACTGAGGACTTCACCTGACTGCCATGGTTTTCCAAATATGGTGTAGAGTAGCTTGGCAACAACATCGGTCAGTTCCCTCAGGACCCTGGGATGCATTTTATCAGAGCCCACAGGCTTGTGGCTATTCAGCTGCATCAGGTGGTCTTGAACCTGCTCTTCACTTTACAGTGGAATGGACTTCATCCCCATTTTGCACCATGCTGTTTGTTATGAATGTGGTCTTTGTCCTTTTATCTCTCTTTAGAGCTATCTTAAGACAAAAAAATTATTTTGAATTTTTGTTTTGTGGCCCAAACTGCATGTTGTAATGCAATGAAACAGTTTATAGTATACCCTTCATTTTTTGCTTGGATGAGTCCCTTGGCACCTTACCTAAACCGAGTGGAAAAAATGAGCTCTTTAACCCAAAACTAGAAGAAGTATTTCCATGAAATTGCACATGAATATTCCTATTCAATTGCTAACGAGTGATCATAGTGAGAGCATCTCTGGAGCACCTGGAATATTTTATGGCATGACTCTGGCTCCTCAGTGTAAGAGAGAAACTGGTCAAAGGAGAGTAGGTATTGCAACTACTTCACTCCCATGACTGTATAAGAATTTAGGGTTCGCAGCCCAAGGCAACAAGAGTTTTGAATGGCACTCTCTCTGGTGTTTAAATGCTGCAACAGGTACCTAAAACCATACAGGCAGTGCAGTAGACATTTGCAATGTGGCTATAAAGGGTGTAGGTAATGAATGTTCTTTGTTATGCATTAACATATGTGCCAGTAAAGCTCTGCATATAAAATTCTTGAAGGGAAAATTATGAAGAATAATTGGGTAATTAATTGTGTGCTAGTAGTAGTTGCATTATGTACCTTAATACAATTGAGAAATCAACTGACAAAGATTTAATTTATTTTAAAAAGCTAATACAGTGGACATATCAGACAAAGCATGTCCAAATCTTTGGGAAAAACATTGATGTGCAGCTTCCATTCCCATAGAGCAAAAAATACTTGTTTCCTTTAGTTTAGCACACATTTAGTAGCACACAATTTATATTTAAAGTATGCATAATTTAACACTGTAATTTTATCTTAGATTTCTGTTGACATGAATAAATGAACCACATTCTTTGGAAAACCATCTTATCATGCATAAAACATCCATTCTTCCTTCAAGTGCTCAATAAATCTTCCACGGTGAGAGAGACTTAATTTTATAAATGGACAAAAGAGAAAATGAACAAAACCACTTACTGGTTCTTGAGGGTACCCTCCTATTTCAGTCCAGAATTGATTACCCCAGCATCTGCTGGGTCTGTGGGTGTGTAGGTCTTTGTGTTGTGAAGTATTGCTGAACTGCAATCAATACATGGAGGTAGGATTTCCTGGTATTATGGTTAATTTCTTCTCTTTTAGGTTGGTAGTACAACTGTATTAAAATTTATTAGACAACATTTTATTACCAATGTGTAAGGATGCATAAAATGTATTTGTGAATTGATAGAGTTTCTAAGCAGCAGGCCAGTTGAAAAGAAATCACCCAGCCCAAAACCACATGCATTCTGAGGAGAATGAAAGAGCTAGAAGCTTTTATCCACCTTCAGTTTGTACCAGTTGTGAGAAAACATAAGTAACAATGAGTGAAGAATATGCTAAACAATTACTTGGCTGATTATTAACATACTCCTCAAGTTCATAACTTTGTGTGCTTTTCTCTGCTTCTGTGTAAGGGACAGGTTTTAAGGACGTACTACTCTTGAGGTACATAACTGGCATGCCCAAGGGCAGATTTGGGAAGTAGCTCCCACTTCACACAACCAAGAGTGATAGCTGCTGTGAGGCAGTGGTACATCTACTGGTGGGGGGGTATGGTCAGATCTCCCTCAGAGTGTGCCTGTTTGTCTCTGAAAACTAGCAGGAAAATCTGATGTGACAAAGCTTATTTTGGTGCCTGCTAGGCACTAGTACAACTCCAGGTCTTAAGTGACAGACTACTGAATTGGAATCCATGTAATCTTAGTTCTACTCTGTGCTAGTTTTGGCTGGGGTAGAGTTGATTTTCTTTGCAGTAGATAGTGTGGGGTTATGCTTGGGATTTATGCTGGAAACACTGTTGATAACACAGGGATGTTTTAGTTACTCTTTAGCAGTGCTTGTACAGCCTCAAGGCCTTTTTTCTTCTCACAGTCTCACCAGGGAGGAGACTGGGGGTGCACAAGAAGCTGGGAGGGGAAACAGCTGGGACAGCTGACTACAACTGACCGAAGGGATGTGCTATATGACCCATACCATATGCTATCATACTCAGCAATAAAAAGTGGGAGAAGAAGAAGGAAGAGTGGGGACATTTGGAGTGTTGGCATTTCTCTTCCCAAGTAACACATGGTGGAGCTCTGCTGTTCTGGAGGTGGATGAACATCTACCTGCCCATGGGAAGTGGTGAATTAATTTCTTGTTTTCCTTTTCTTGTAGTGCGTGGCTCTTGCTTTCCCTATTAAACTATCTTTATCCCAACCCTCGAGCCTTCTAACCTTCTGGTTCTTCCCGTCCTCACCCCACCCTACTGCAGGGGAGTGAGCAAGGGGCTGCAAGGTACTTAGTTGCCAACTGGGGTTAAACTAAAGCATACCCTCACAGTGTATGATCTTGGCCAGTCCCTCCATTTCCCATCCCAGCTTTTATATGCCTTTTACACTTGAAGGTTAAGCTCTGTAGGCACAGTCTTTATTTTTTTTCAGTACATACAACCTGGGAAATGTTTATCTGTGACATGCACAGATAAATAAACATGAAATGCAATACAGATTCTGAACGCTCAGAAAAAGAAATCAACACAGACACAGAGGCTGTGTGGACAGTTGTTCCTTCTATTCTTGCTCAGTGCAAGGACATCTTAATCTACCAGTTTCCCTGAAGCTTCATCTGTGGCTGCCTGCAAGCCTGTCACATGTATCCCTACACTTGCAAACAAAATACACCCTAAAAAACCCATAGTGGGATGACTGTAATAAGATTTTGGGTAATGAGATACTTGCATTTCCTCAGCTCTATTATCTGTCCAAATGACAATATTCTCAGTATTCCATCTGAGCTAGTCATGGTTCTTAACACTTACAGCTTTCTTACCAGTTTGAAAAGGTTCATCCCCAAATGCATCATCCCTAGAGAAAATGAGGCTAAGTGACTTGAATAACAAGGAATTCATGAGTAATGATGAGTTTGCAGTCATTCATCTTGTCATTCAACAGTTAGGACAAATTATATCATTCTAATAGGTGACTAGGAATCTGGAAGTCTGAGAGTTGAGAGTTATAGCAAAGTTGGCTCAAATATATAAGAAGGGACAAAAACATTTTTAGAACATAATTAAGGAATTACCAAGTGTCAAAAAATATGAAAGCATTAAAATGTATAATTTAATGTGCATTGTATGTATTTCTAACAAGTCTTCATAGTTTCATTAGCTTCAGTTTTAACATGTAAGATATGAAAAGCAGTGTGAAATTGTTTAACAAACATAGAGTGATGTAAAATGTGTACTTTATATAGAGTTCCTGTCTGCATGGCACTGCTGTAATATCTTCAATTGACATTTGTTGGGATTGAGCTCCTTTATGGTATTGAAAATGGTATTTCCTGAAAAATGTGTCCTTCCCACATGCTATTTTATTGAAATCAGTATTTGCCACTGAGTGCTTTTTCTTTTTTAGTCTGCATGTTATATAATCCATAGCCTTATATATATTCAAACAGAACCCTTAAGCTGAACAATCGTCTCCAAAACAATATTGGTTTAAAATAGCTCAGAGTAGACCTAAACTCATCTCACTTTTCTGTTATTAAAGTAAAACAGAATTCTGTATACTTTTCAAATTTTAATGTTGTCTATATAATTATTTAATATTTTCCTTTCTATGCATTTTCTGCTTTTCATATCTTCTTTTTCTGTTAATTCTGGTTTCAGACCTTATATGGTTTCATATTTGTATCATGTTTTTTTCTTTTTCTTGTGATTTTCTGATGCCTTTCTCCACCTCTTTCTTTCATTGCTGATTTAATTATTTCTTCTAATGGGGATTGCTTTCTTCTAATGGGGAGTGCTAGAGTCAGGAAAATTGCAGTCTGGTTTCTAGTTCTGTGGCCAGCATTTCAGGAGTTACTTCCTCTCCCCATCTCTCTGCATCCCAGTCTGGAAAAACAAGATAATAAGCTGGCTGCTGTGCGGTTAGCTTTGAGACATACTGGTGGAAAGCTCCTTTAAGCACAATTATTACATTTCTGTATTACACCTCTTCTCTACCTCAGTGATCTCCTCAGTGCTCAGTATTATTTTCAGCTCCTCAGTTCTTAGTCTTCTGCTTCTCCTTCCCTCCTCCTCCAACCGCTTCTTCTACCAGTAACATTTTCAATGTAGGCCTTCAGCATAGTATGGGTATTACTGATTTTGCCATTTTGTGCAGATTATGTGTCAGCTACATTCACTTTATTTCTCTCTTCAAGGAGAGCTGTGGCAGCTCTCAAGTGATGGGTTCCATTGATTTCATGCTGACTGATGTCAGTAAAGAATATGAATGATGGTGCAACACCATTTTAGTTACAGAATTATTTTAGTTATAAAAATGATCATAAGACTCTTAGGAAGATATGTAGGAAAAAACCAACAAATGTTCAGTTATGAATAGCAATCATGGTGTCCTATGAAACCCTGTAAAGAGAAAATGCGCACACATGAAGGCAGCCCTCACGTGTTCGTTCATGAGGTTATTTAAATTATGGTTACATGGATCTAGGGCTTTTGGGAGAAGAACTTAAACAAGAACTACTTGGAGATTATAATGCTAATGTCAAGCAGAAATCAAATGTTAGCCATGTCTTGACTATGAGGAAAAGATGTGCCCTGTCTTTCTACATCCATGTTCATTTGCTATGAACCTATTCTGGTGTTTGTCAATACAGTTTTTGGCTTTGAAGAATCTTAATCTCTTTCAGTGAAGGAGCAGGAAACTGTCAAAGACTGCCAGTGTTAAGTGTCTCAGACTAAGTGCCAGAAGTGCTATTCAGTAAGCTGTGAAGTAAAACTGGCTCAGTCTATATGGCTGTAGTGAAATAAAATGCAGACACCAACATTCTGATATTACTCTCAGGAGCTAACTCTTCATACTCTGTAACTGTGGACTTGATGTAGAAAGGAATGAAGGAAAGATGACAAAGCATACTGTAGTTTTTATGGGTTGTAAAGCCATAAACTGTAGACTGTTTCAGACTAAACTATAGGTCATAAACTTTAAGCAGCACTTCCACTCTGCCTTAGATAGAAGAGCACCTAGGACAGATAAAGGAATTGTTTGAATGCTCATCATTTTTTGTAAACACTGATTCATGTTCCAGTTACACACACATTTTATAGCTCTGTCACTGCTGATCACTCTAAAATCCCATGGCACTTTGTGAAGGAGCACAGTTTTAGCTCTGACCTCATAATTACAGCAACATCTCTTACACATCCTGCAATTCTAACTGGAACCACTGGTTTTCACAGACTGCCCCAGGCCTCAATTCTGTATTTTGACTTACTGTGGGCTGTTATGTAGCTGCTGTTTTCTCTGGTCAGAAGTTCATCTGAGGGCTTCTGGAAAGATGTAATTCCAATAAAGTGCTGGATGCAGGCCAGTGAAGATATATTGCTGGTGATTTATTTTAATTTTATTCTTTAGATGAAAAATAATCAATACTAGATATAGGATTAAGAGAAAAAAAGCAACCACCAATGTGCCAAAAGAAACCAGAAACAAAAAAACCCACCAATATTACACTGATTATGGAATAGCGGGAATGTTTTCAGAAATGATGTCACTAAAATGTATCAACAGTAAGCCAAGGTTTCTTACATTCTATAATAAATCTAGAGTATCTTCACTGAAAAAAATAATTAAATTGAAATAAAAATAATATGCAAGAATATGAATGAGAAAAATATTGATTCTTTCTCAGAAAAAGAAATTACCATTCAATGAAATGGAAAAATCATCAGAAATGTTAGAACTATGAAATTACAGAATCCTATTTTCATATGAAACACAATGTGTGCAGGCCATGCATTGTGAAGCATGGAACAGAGTCAGGAATTCAGCAAGATGCAGACAACCATGATGAAAATCAACCAAATAGTAATAATAATTAATTTCTCAAAAAGTGCCTGAAGAAGCATACCTGTTTTACCCTTTCAAAGAGAATAAGTTAACCTTCAATTATTTGAGAGCAGAAGAGGATTTAATCTGGGGACAATTTATTAAGTAACTGTGCACATGAAATATTCTTTCAGCAGCAGTTTTTGATAAGCACTCAAAGAGAGAGTAATCCAGAGCAGGTGGGCATGCAGGATTCGTGCGGTAATTCCATAATATATACTCATGATAATGCATGTCCAGTTGATGGTTTGTTTTTTTTATTCCACGAACTGACCCAGTTAAACATTTGTGTATTTAATATGCCTGAGAAGCTATAATTAGAACATTTTTAATTATTCATCACTCTTAACTCTTCTCTCAAGTGCAGTAATTCAATATGACAGTTTGAAATACTGGAACAGCACGTTGTTCTCAGGAACTTTCTGACAACACTTAAGCTTCTGTTTCTTATATGTGGGGTTTTTTTTTTCCAATCCTGCAATTTTATGTGAAGGATAATAATTGTCTTGGAATATTTTTCTTGTTATGAAAATCTGGCACAATTTCTATCCTGGAAAAATGATGCAAATCTATTTACCTAAATACATACATTTTAGCACAATGGAAAAGGTTTTTTATTTAAAAGTTAAAGTGTATTTTATGTTTATCAGCCATAATGTATTGTGACTAATTAAACTAGAAGTCCTCTGTTTATTTGCAGAACAGCTATTATGCAGACCAGGTAAGCTGTGGCATGTTTCCTTCCATTATTTTGGAAGTGTTCTCTTCAAGATAGTTAGCAAATAATTTATTTTTCTGCTTATTCAGGACATGATCAAAGCACTCGAGTCAGTATCAAGATCATAGAGACTCCAAAGAGCTCTGGACAAACATTTATGAAAAATGCCACAAAAGTATTAAGCATTACCAAGCTGTGGTATGTCATATTTGCACATACCCATTCCTATGATCTGGACTGAGGCAACCTACTTTACATGGGCCATCGTACATGTTCTTGCTCAGCAGAAAATATTTCTATAGATTGTTCAAACAAACCTAAGCTAAAATTACTCCCTAGAAATGCTGAAAACATGTTTTTAAATTTATACACCAATTAACACATAAAGCTCATGATTATAGCTATGATTATAGCTATGGCCACTGCTAATGTCAGGTTAAAAACTAAATTAATATTTAATACCATACACCAAGCTAATAATTTTACAGAAGAGTGATTTACCACAAGTGCGGAATTACGTCATCAATTTACTTGATCACATTTCACCTCCTTTGTAAAAGCTGAAGCATAAATATATTTAACTCACTCAGCTACATTGATTTTCTCTAACTAGTATGCTTGACATTTGTCTGGAGACAAATACCACTTTTTGATGTATACTCCTCCTGGGATTCCTAGGCCTATGCTTAGTTTTTTTTCTGTAATCTTAGTGAGGGCAATGAACTATTTAGTTTCTACTCAGGTTTCTACATTCAAGTAAAAAATACTCTATTTTATGTGGTATGAGACTATTTCAGGCACTGCAGCGTGTCAGATAACAGCTGAAAGCAGAAGGTTTGTTGTAAATGCCACCCAGGGTTTATGTAGGGTTATGTAGGGTTTATGTAGGAGATACGCTCTTCTTGCTGTAGACCTTGACATCCCACAGCAACCACATTTCGAGCTAGTGTCTGGACAAAGGTCCAGGATTAACCCTTGAACCTCACACTGCCATTGTGCACTGATTCATATGTACAAGCAGACTGCAACCTGAGGTGACCACAAAATACACAATTTTTTGTACAAATGCAATGCAAACATTATCAATACCTTTTTTAAACTCCCTCCACTACAGAGACTAAAGACCCCCTTTTGGAGTGCTTTCTTGTTTTGCTGAGTGATTGTTACTATCATATCCCCCCCTGCCTTTGTCTCCCAGTTAAATTCAGTCTCTATACTACACCTTCTGAAAAGATGACATTATGCCTTAGATGTAGAAGAACATGGCTAACAGGGTACCTCTTGTAAAAAGTAGCAGAGGTGATGTTACCATGCTTATCAAGCCCCAAGTTCAAACACTAACCCCTGGGGACTACTTTTATGAAGACTTTTGCCTTGCACAGCACCTATGGGTGCTGTGTTGTGGCTGCTACAAATAGGAGGCTTGGTTTCTTGCAGTGTGAATGGAGATAGGTGGTGGGTGGCAGCCCTTCTACCAGCATGAAGGCGTGGGTGAGTGGGGGCATGTTCCCAGTGAGTGTGCTTGCAAGAACTGATTTGGCTCCACTTCTTCCCCTTCCTCCAGCTGGCTGAAGTGGCCTGATTTATAGGGGACAGTGGCTGCTGCTCTGTCATCCTCCCTGCAGGAGGAGGAAGCTGCCAGTCCCTTCTCACTATCCCTCCTTGGTGTATGCAAAAGGTGTATACGTCCCTCTCCTAGTCAGTCTTTCCCCATGCAGTACTGCTGGCTCAGAGGGGCCATCTCCTCAGCTGTTGTGCCCACTAAGTGAAAAAAGCCCTTTGTAATCTTTCTTCTGGTTCTGGGGCAGAGCAAAGTGGGTGGCACGTTGCAGGACTCAGTTTCTTCTTATTAATAACTTTGGGGTCTTCCTACCTGTCTCAGACTGATTCACTCCTGTTTTTCTCCTGATTGAAGTAATGATTATGGAAGTATCAAATCTCAGCAAAAAACTTTCTTTGTACATCTGGATTCTCTGTAAGGCCAAAAAGAATATTTATAAGGTGACAGTTGATGGACTGAATATGCCCCTTCTCCCAGCCCCATTCTCATTCCTTGCCATCCCAAGGAAAATAAAAGTTGCACCCCTGCACTGAGATTATCCTCTGAAAAATCACAGAATAATTTGGGTTGGAAGGGACCCTTAAAGACAATCTACTCCAATCCTCCTGCAATAAGCAGGGACATCTTCAACTAGAAGTGGTTGTTCAGAGACCTGTGCAACCTGACCTGGAATGTTTGCAAGAGTGGGGCATGCACCCCTTCTTTGAGAAACTTTTTCCAATGTCTTAACACCCTTATCATAAAAAATGATCTCTGATTTTTAATCTCTAATTAAAGTGATGTTTAATGAGCTCTAGGTTGGTGTATCTGGATTTCTCAAGTCCATGGCAAAGCCTTGGTATTTATTAAGAGTACACATATGAAATTGTGCATAGGTAAAGAAAGCCTAAATTTTAAAAAACTGAAGATTGGGCTACATATCTGTATTTAATATTGAGAATACTTGCCTATACCAATCTCCCCCTACTCTTTTTCTCTCAAAGTCTTACAAAAATTAGATGCTTGTATGTGCAAAATTCAAGTAAAACATTTTTTATTACTTCCTTCTTTGAAGCATAACATCTATGACCTTAGCAAGGTTTTACATTTGTCCTCCTCCAGCATTTCTGGTTGCCAGTGTAAATACATGCCATTATATTTAGAACATTTTGACATGTTTTTCAGGTGTTCTGACAGCTATTTCTACCAATGCTTTAATGGAACAGTTGCGTTTAAAATATCAACAAAGGCCATGGACTGAAACTCTAAAACTTGTTTATTTTTGCATGGTAAGAATCACAGGTTAGGTGAGAGAAGGCTATGTGGTATAAGAGTATGTTTCCAAGGTAGTTAAAAAATTGCTTGACTTTCAAAAACAAGTAAAACCAACTAAGCAAAAAAACCCCATGCAGTCCAAAACCGACCAAAAGATAACCCCCAGAAAAACCTGGTGCCTAGTATAGCCTGCCTCCCCATTTTTCTTAGGACAATGGCTTATAAAAGTTTCCTGCCTAATTTTAACACTTTAGGTGTTGTTTCTTCTGTTGTTTTAATTATTCAGGGGTTACTACTGGTTGTCTACCAGTGAGGTTGCTTTCCATTCATTATCATTACCATGTTCATGATATGTAAAGACAATTTATTCCCTACAGGACTGGGAAAAAAAATATTGTATTTTAGAAACTGGTCTGAAATCTGCTATCTAGACTTTGTGCTGCTGTGATATACCTTAAATCATTCCATGCTTCCTGCCTTTCCATAGCTAATTTAAGAATCATCTTCATAAAGAGCATATTAACATAATTGCTGTGAGCTCAGTATAAAAATTCCCACTTTTTTCCATTATACTTTTTATTAATGCTTATCTCAAGCCTTACTCTGAAAACAATGTCCTGAATTTTAACAAAGTGAAAACTCTTCACCAGTGAGTGCTTGTTTATTGAAGTGTGAAATGTGAGAAGTTTTCAGACAAGAGCTTGAAGAGAAACTGGGAGAGTTTACTTGCTACTGAAGTGAATATCATCAACTGAAACTTGTATCCTAATGTAACCAAGTACTTCTGTGGCACTTACTGATCTATTCACTCGGGCAGATTTTTTTGTAAAATTAAAAACACAAGTATTTTCTTAGTTTAGCTTCACAGTGAAATTAGCTGACACATCTAGTGATCAGCTCAAAAGAGAGGGGAATGGAAAGCCACTCCTTGCTCCAAAGGCATCTCGTATGTAATTACTGCACAATGATGTCTTCACAAATCCATTCAGTGCTGCCATTTCAGAGATAGCTCCAGTCGTAGATAATCTCTGTGTTTGACAAAAACAAATAACCAGAGGTTTGTTGTATGGGGCATCTGTGTGCTGTGCCTCTTAGCTAGTAATTTAAGGAATCTTTCTCTGTCTTTTGTTTTCACAAATGTGCTAGGGTAACCCACATCGAAAGCCTGTCAGTAATGCTCCAGATGGTCTATTGCTTTCCTGCATGGAGAAGATAGAGAGGACATTAAATGGTAATGAGCTGTTGGATAACTCAAAGTATATTTTTAAAATATTGTGTGGAATCTAACAATCCTTCTCTATTGATGTTCTTCACAACAAGGTCAAATATACAAACATAGAGGTGGATAAGAGACAAGACTTACAACTCCTCTTTGGGCTAAGCCTTCAGGCTAAAGCTAGTCTTAAAGCCTGAGAATGCTTTCTACCCAGCACAGCACTTAATAATCATAATAGTTGTCATTAATAAAAAGTCATTAGAGAGATACTATTTTCTCATTACCTAAATCATATCCTTTGAAGCAAGAAAATACTGGTTCTACTTCTTGATCATTGCAGTTTGATTAAATTAAATTTCTGTTTTTTTCAGCTAAATCCATGTTTTCTGTGATGAATGCATTGGAACTTTTATCCAGACAAAAAGGGTAAGTTTGTTTATGAATAAATGCAAATGAGCAAGTATGGCCTCAAGTCCAGAGAGGAATACATCTGGATGGCTTGTCAACAATGTTATTTCTTAGCTCAGTGCTCTAATGGAGTGTATTTGCTGTTTTGATTAGCCCTATGTGGAGGAGGTTATTGGGTAAAGAGAGGGCATAAATGCTTACATCCCAAAGCTGCAGACTGAGGTTAATAGTTTTGCTCAAACAAACATGATAATGTAAATAGCAGAGCACAAATACATGCCTGGTTGGATAGGTTTCAGAAGCTGAGGCAAGGAGGTGTTATTTTTGAAGCATCCCTTGTGTCTCTTCCCACAACCAAGTGAACTATACTAACTTCCTTTTAAAAGTTACAGAATTTTTATATATATAACCTTTCTTATTTTTTTTTCTTTTTCTCATCTTTCTCAGACTTACTGTTCATGTTAGCCCCAGTGGAACTGCCTGCTACATAACATCAATGATGTTTTATGTAGAAATTCAGCTGGAGAAGGATGGAGATGTGATGGATGTAAAGCTGGCTCACTTTGAAGAAGCTCCTGTGGTAAAATTAATTTTCTCTGTCTCACGACCCTGTAGTCTTCCACCTGGCTTCCAGCTGTCATGTCAGAAAGGTTTTGACTTCCTTTTGGTCTTGTCACACTTGGAAGCCTGTGCATGACACTAGTTACCTTTTTAGGTATCTGACTCTCTCACCCAAACTTACAACTCAGTTACACATACTAAATACTCTAGTGCTAAGTATTACTGTAATAGTCAGCTGACAGGCCCACTTTCCAAGAATTTTGTGGTATCATGCATAAATGTTTTTATTTTCATGCTTCAATGTTACCAGTATACAGTAAATAACAGGGGCTTAAAATATTTTCCTACCAAAGTGTAGTGCAATATATATTCTCAATGGATGCCTTGGAACTATTCTGTTTTTTATTCTGCCTTCTTTAGGAATACATATATTTCTACCAGTGGGGATGTTTTTCTAGCAAAATTTCTATGAAATAATTCACAGCATATCACCCTAAAGTTCACATATCATGTTCTGCAGTTGTTACAGAATTACAGACAATCCTTCTGATCAAAGATATAACAAGCTGTTGTGGGGGGTTGGGGAATTTAAACTCTGTTTTTTGTCAGTAAGTATCCAAATTATTACACTGCCCTGAAGTTAATTTTGTCCATTATTTTTAGTTGAAGTCAGCCCTGGAATTTCAAATTGTTCATTTAACCAGCACAGGTCTGTTGATCAGTGAGTGCTGGACAATATCATTAGAATGAAAATGCATATTCAGAGAATTCTAGCACAATCAATAAAAGAAAAACTGGCCAAGATGCAAATTTTTTTTTTTCTGAAAGAGTTTATCAACAAACTATTTCTGTTAATTTTATCCACTTTCACAGAGCCTTTGTTCTTCTGTTAGTCTTGCTTTTGAGTATTGGGGTCTTTTTTATGCTAACCATGCAACTATTTCAAAATAATGGGGATCTAGCTTATCATTACAAATGAAATGCTTATAAAACATGTATCAGAAATGGCAAGAAAGATGAAACTCCTTTCTCTTATTCCTATAGGTTTGTGATGACTTGGTCCAGCTACTAAGGTAAATAATCATGTATAGGGTTTCATGTTGAATGGAAAGGAATTCCTGATGCTAGAACTATTCCAGTTTAAAAACTGAAGAGGGAAAAAAAAAAAAAAGTAACCACAATCAGGGAACAATAATATGAATCCAGAAAACAACAGAAGAACTGACAGCATTTTGGATTCCATTTTTCGTGGGAAGTTGGTTCCAATCCTCCATATTGGAAGTTGGTTGTCATTGTAACTATTATTACTTGCTTCAAATTCATAAATAGAAGGCTAAAACTGCAGCAAATACAGTTTTGAAAAGATACTCCAGGCATTATGTATTTCTCAAGTCATTCCACCAAATGCATCTGCTTCAACTGGGCAAGGGTAAAGAGTAATCCCCAATACATGGGCTCTAGTTGCCAGTCAAACACAGCCTTGGAATACTGGCCTTTGTCTTGACTGCAAGAATTATAGAACTATTTGGACCCATGGTTTTGGTAATGGACCGATGATGACAATTCAGAACAGGCAGATTTACAAACACAGACTAGGTATTACATTTCCTCTCTTCCTTCCATCAAATACTAAATAGTCTTTGTATTGTCCTTATGCAAATACTTTAACTGCATGTCTTTCAGGCTTCTCTCACAGCAATAAAAGCAAGGTGTTATCACATGGCCCGAGTTTCTTTGCAAATACATAGGAGGAGATGTGACCCTAATTTTCTCATATAGCAGTAGGGCACTGTATGTATTTATTATTACCGTATTTTGTTCTGTCTGAATAGTTGCTGTTCCAGGTCAGGTCACCACTTTAAAAGTCTGTTTATAAGTTCTTCAGTGAATATGATCAAGGTTCCAGATTTTAATGAGTATATTTAGGAAACTGGATTCTTATTTAAATATTATAGCCAAATAGTAGAAAGGGAAGGTAAAAAGAGACAGAGTAATCATTGACCTTGAGTGTTTCATCTCTCTTTTTCCTCAGAAATTAAGTTATATTTGCTTTGTGGGTGTAAACAGCTATGACTTAAAGCTTCAATTTGCACTTTCCTAGATTTTTGATTTCCAGTGATGTTAATGCCAGCAGTTTGGCTCTGAGCACTGGCATATAGTTATCATTGGTACTGTGTGTGCTACTTCTCTGCCTTCCTGGTTTTGTTAAGATTTGTCACAAAGTACAGGTACCCTTTCTACACCTCTTGGTGTAGTATTTTATTTGGTTGTCAGGCAGTTTGTTGTATGTGTAATGTTTCCTGTGTAATGTTATCCTGTGTTTCAAAGTAACTATAAAATTACGATGAACCAGCCAGCTAATGCACAGCTGGTGCTGTGTCTGTTCCTGTACTATGCATGCCTGCTTCCCTCCTTTTTCCCTGCTTCCCCATTAGTTTAGCTGGAAAGAGACTGAGGAGAACTGAGTGACTTGTTTAGGTTCCAGGTTTGAAAGAGTTTGTCCCAATGCCAAAGTTCAGGCAGGCTCATTTTGTCTCTGCTGATCCATGTTGCAGTCACATCTGCATGGGGAGGGAAGGAAAGTCTTGAGCTGTCTGTGTGACTGCAGCACCAGAGTTTAGTAAGACTTGTAAAACTCATGTAAAATCTACTTAAGCAAGTGAGTAAATACCTGGTGGGTTAGTCTGAACACAGTTCCAGGCTGTCACACCAAGGCAAAATCTGCAGCAATTCTGGGGTTTGAGCAGTCTGAACCATTTCTTTACAAATCAAGCCACTTGTACCATTCTTTCCTTTTTGATTGATGTATCTATCAGTTATATTTAAGTAATATTTATATTTTAATGAAAAGAGCAATGTACACATGCGTGGTCTTAGGGAAGTAGTACTACATTACTAGCTTTATTGGAACATCAGGAAAAGTGTTTTGCAGCAAATGAACTGTCATATTTGTCTTTTATGTAAATTTATTGCTTTCAGTAGTGCCTACTTCAGTGCTACCTTCAGCTATAATTATAGTGCTTCTTGCAACAAAACCAGAGGTTCACATTTTCTGGTATCTTCTAAGAAAACTTAAAATCAGTACTGCTACTTGATCTGATAAAGAGGAGGCCGCTGTCATTCTAAAGTGGTGCTTTTTCTAGCAAGTTATGTAAAAAAGAGTTATTTTCCAACTCATTTAGTAGTGTGATAGTCATTATTTCTTTTTGTTAGGATGAAGAACTATGATGCCTTTGGCAAGATTCTAGAAGACCTGTCAAATATGTATCAAATTCCAGGAAACAGGTTGCAGTTATTTTTTACTCAAAAACTTTTGAAATCCATAGCCTAACTTTCGTTTACTTACAAAAATAATAAATTGTCTTTTCTCTCTTCCAGTGAAATGAAAGCTAAGGGATATCTTGCTTTGCAGGCCCTTGAAAAAGATCTTTATTCAATGTCTCTTCTGGACAGGTAACTTATAATTTATGTCTTTGTCTCTTTACCTCTACCCACACCCCTTCATTTCACTAAAAAACAAGTTAATGGATCTAACTGTAGAGCATGATGTGGAAGGCTAATGAGTTTTCTCCTACTGGGAAGCCTGAAGCCTTTGTCAACCCCAGATATGGCAAAGGGAAACGATCTACTGAACTCCTGTGCTTTATCTAAGGGATTTCCTGGGAAACTGGTTGGTTACAGAGCTTGGGGCTGTGTGCATGTGACCACCCACTGAGAGCAAACAGCAGTAACGTTTAAATCTCCCTGTGGCAGAAGTAAAATAGACCTGGGCTTCTGCTGTTTGGGTATCTCATTTTGTCCTCAGATTTTAGATCAGGAGTAGTGAATGCCAGCTTTCCTCCTTCCTTTTCTTGTTTCTTCTTTCAAAGAGTAAGATAGATGTGGAACAGTTTCCTAAACCTTCTGGTAATTGTATAAGGATTTTCATTATTTTCGGAAAATCAGAGTTGAGGGCAGTGCTTTCCCTCTGCATTTTTTAAATATCTTCTCTGATATCTTGCCTGTTATGTTACATACACACATACCTTGGCAGGTATGGCCTCTTGTAACTTGAAACACCCTCTTGGATTATTTTTACAGTTTTCCCTCATGAAGCATAATAACACTATGAACTAATGTGCTGTATCCTTGCTGGTCACTGATATCTCAGTAAATATTATTTATAAGTTAAACAGATTATTTGTCCCATCTATGTTCTAAATTAATGCACTGCAGTTAGTACACAGCTATGTAAATGTATGGCTGTATGTGTTCAGCAATATGAACACACTTGAAGTCAGAGACTGGTTCAGTTCAAGTTAGTTTATCTAGGTTATTTCTTCATTCTTTGCTCAAGCAGTTGCCACTCTAATATTTTTGACCCCCTTCATTTCTGTGCAACATGAAACAGCTCAGATACAGGGAAATTGGAAGCCCAAGTCCCAGGAGTAATGCATGTGTGGAGTTGTGGTGTTTTGCAAGCTGGACATACAATCTGCTTCCAAGGAAGCATTGTCTTCTTTTGATTAAGGATACAAATTAGAAATTACATTAGCCTAGCTAGCACTGCAATACAGGAAACACTAATTAAGATGTGTTTTGAAATAGAACACAGGATCTAAACAGAGTTACTGAAGTACTTAATGGAAAAGTAGGACACCTGGTGCCAAGAACTGGAGGTGATTTTTTTTTTCTTTTTCTCCTTTTTTTTCCCCTTTTCCCTATTCTGAATTCAAAGAATTGTAATCAAAAAACACTACTGAGTTGATCTTTGTGTACAGGAAAGATTCTCTACTATAAATAAAACCTGCTGTAGGGACTTTCTGTGCTTGTATTCTCAGATAATGCACAGACATACCGAACATATATTGAACATATATTTTAAGTAGAGATGTGCTCTTACAAGAAATCCCCTATGCCCATCTACAGTGTTGGTTTTTCACCTTTATGTCAAGGTACCCAACATATTTCATCTACTGATCTCTGTAGTAATGATTGGTTTTTTATTCCTCAGGAACCCCAATGAACATTGAATTCTACATTTCTCCCTATCAAGTTTTGGAAGCAGAACTAAATCATGGTAAAGCTATTTCAGCTTTTCTGCTGTTTCATCAGAAATAGCTAACTTGAAAAGTTTTTCAATACTAACTGTTTTCATTAAGCAAACTTAATTAATGAAAGCTCAGAAATAAAATTTAAAATTCTAATTTAGTAGAACAGTTTATGTGATGCACTTTAGCACAGTTTTAATGTCCATCAGGAAACTACTTTCCATTTCTTGGTTGTTGATTCAGCTATTGCTGCTATCTTCTTTGGGCATCTTTGGCCTTTTGGTCATCAGTGCAGGCTTCTCTTTGTTGCCCACACCACTGTGGCTGTCAGTTGGACCTGACCTTCCAAGTCCTTACCATTGTACATTTTGCATGCATAGAATTAATATACACTAAAATAAGGAAAACAATGCCATTCTCTTTCCTCCTCAGGTTCCCAGGTATGTGGAACAAAAACAGTTGTAACTATTGAAGGCATGGATACACTCCACAAACTGCCTCTTTCTCCATTAATTGTAGATCCTCAAGCTGGAGAGGACAGGTGAGGCTTTGGACACTTGTCAATACAGAAATGGATTTACAAGACACTGGCACTGACTTCAGCATTTAACTCACATTTAGCCTCTGCTGAAAGTAGGAAGCTTTATTTTATTTATGGCTTTATGCTCCATAGCTACACCCTCTATAATCTGTGGCTTTTATGGTTTTCCCAAATGGACTTTGAAAGTATTGTGTTCATTTTTAACTGTGTCGCTATGAATTTATTCATAGATTTGAAGGCAGAAAGCCTTCAAATATTACTGAACTTCATAGTATTCAACGAGCAAGTCCTTCACAGATTCATAGTAAAGAAAGCATATACTGAAAGATATTACACCTACAATACACAAAATAGTTTGCCATCCCACTATGGATACTGACACCTCATCTTTCTCTACCTCAGTGCTGTCTGGAGGGAAAGTCTGAAGTAATTTTCCATACTAAAATAGTTTGGAATTATTTGTAAAAAACACGGCTCAGTTTCTGTGTCTGACTTTTCCTTTTGTCAGTTTTCACATAAACTATGTTTTAAACTATTAAAGTTACATCTATAATGCAAAACATTTCTCAAGTCAGAAAATGTATGGAACATAATAAACTGCTAGGGACCTGATAGTGGCCTTGCACTAAGAGTCCTTGTTATGGCAATTTCTGTAAAAAAAGCTTTCATTCTGACAATTTTTTTTCCCTAGCAGCCTTGTTTTTTTGCAACTGACTGATGAACTCAGCATGGATTTGCCAGCTCTTTTTGTTCTGAAGTTTCATCAACCTGTTCCAATGTCTTCATCCAGTATTGAAGAGATACAGAGGCTCACAGGCATGTTGTAATTGTTTTTTAAGACTAAGTGCTACTGTGACTATGTATTGCTCATTTGCCTTTTACTTTCCCGTGTTAATGTTGCAAGAACAAGTTGCTTCTGGGGCAGAACATACTCTGTTCTGTCAGTCCAAGTGTAACATTTAACAACCAGTGCAAAACGCAAAAGTTCTAAGAAAGATATGACAATTACAGGCAAAGTTAAACACTCCTACCTCAAATTCTCAATAGCAAAAAAGGGGAACAAGAAAGAAAATAAATATTTTTGTCTTTTCAAAACATTTGGTTTAATAGTTGCTTTCATAACCTACTGTCATAACCTAATTGCTAATAAAAATAATGACCTGGTTTCAGGAATTCAGATTTCTGGCTTGAAACTAGCTCCACTGTATGAGCTAATTGTTCAGTCTACTCTTAAAGAAAAATGCAGTGAAGACTTGTCTACAAATAAATCTTGTTTCTTTGTGGTAAGTATAGCGTGCATTTGACATACACTGTGCTGTTGCTCAAGATACATATATACTGAATTACCATTTCCCCATAAGCAAGCAATGTAGGTTTCCCAGAATCCCAACAAAAGGGCTCTTTAGGAAATAGTTCAATTTATGAAGCAATATTAGATCCTTTCATGTAAGTGAGCTTCTCATCCTCATTAATGAAACACTGTGTGCTTGGCTGCTGAAGTCATACTAATTTGTCTGTGTGTAACCCAAATATTTACTCTTCTAAAAATTGCTCAGAACTTTATCATTAATGCCTTAAAAAGAAGGAAACTTATTGGCTGGTGTGAGGATCAAGTCCCAAGAAGGTACTTACCTAGATTTTTGAAGATCTTTATCATGCTGCATGTCACACTGTTTCAACAAAAGGGATATTTAATTAGATAACAGTGGGACTATTGATTCTTTTTAAACAGACTGGCAGGAAGAAACACATAAAGTGTTACAAGAGTGATGCCAACAGCTATCAAGAGACAAGGTTGTTTAACTGTAAAACTTCCTTTTAATAACTCCATTATTGAAATACAGTTGCTCAGGCTGCATTATATGTAAAGTTTTAGAATAGGAAGTTGTGGCTAAGATGCTTTCTGGCAGACTTATGTACAGGGCAACTACAAGACAAGCTTCAAAGAGCTACTTCTGTTTGCTAGGAAACATTAATTTTGCAATTCATGGCAGCAAAAGAGAGCACTTTTTTCTGTTCAACTAGCAGTGTTTGTAGAGCCCATTGCCCTTTTAGTTCTTGCACCTTGAGGTGCAATAAGGTAGTAGTAAATTTATACCATGCTAAAATAATGTTTGGCAAAGCTCTTCTGTTCTGTAAGATGGAATTAATCTTTCAATTCTATTAGATACACATGAAAAGGCTCTGTAACTTTTCAAGAATTCCCTAAAATATTTGTACTTGGTGGAAGAAGGTTTTACTTCTGAGTTTAAAGATTTAATTTCTAGAATTACTAAACTGCATTCTAATCTTGAAATAAGTGTAGGGGAAATCCTTTTGATCCACGAATACATGAGGAAAAGCTCTTCAGCTTTTATTAATGTAGACCCTCCTAATTAACTGCCCTGCCCTGTTCTTAAGGGGACAGTTCCCACTTGGCATCCTGAAGTAGATAACATAATAGTGGCACTTCTAATTTCACAGAATCACTGTTAACATGGAGAGGTAATAAATTTTTCTTACTATTCCTCCTCATCTTCAAGTGAATCTCAGGAGATATTCCAGCCAAACATACCTCTCCAAAGAAAAAGTAGTAGTGATGGAGGTTGGAACATCTGATTTCTGGTACAACTGCTATCCTGTTTGTGCAACTATCAAGCAGCATTACTATGACAGTATTATCTTGGTCACTAACATTTTTATAGCCTATAGGGCTCTGAAAAGTTTTTGGAAGAATTGGTGACATTTGAACTCCTGACCACTTGGCTCTGGGTATATTTGCCTAATTTGTATATATTTGGATGGGAGTGGATGTAATTTAGTTCCCTCTAAGGATTCTACTAGAAATGCAAATGTATGATGGACATGCTAGAAATGTACCTTTCAAAAATATTTTTGTTGTAGATTGTAAAATTGCCTGATAACATCAAGCTCTACTTTCCTGTTTTCAGTCCTTGAAATATCACCACATCTGTTGCTTAGTCTCTTCCAGATTGCCCAAAGCACTGTTACTTCATAAACAAGGGTTCAGAAAAATCAGATTTAGCAGGAGCTTTGGTCAGTAAAATCCCATTTAGCCATCCAAAGTGCGTGCCTGGCGTAATAGAGATTCTTCGACATCAAGTGGCATATAACACTCTTATTAGCAGCTGTGTCTCTGAGAAGCATATAAATGAAGGTAAATTGTGTGTCTGGAAGTGATGGCACAGTATTAGAGACAAACTAGTTTCTAAGTTGGGTGTTGACAGATTTTACTGCTCCCTTGCCAGAACTGTCATTAGTTGTGGAGTGCTGTAAATGATAAAAAATTCTTAACACTGTACTGAATTTTTTTTAAAATTTTATGCTCACTCTATGCACATAAACTAAGATATCAAAGTAATGAATAATTAGACTATTGTATCAGTATTTTTTAAATTTTGGCATGTAATTCAGCCAAAAGGAGTCAAACTTCACTGGTGGATATCACTAACCAGTAATTTTATTTCTAGATGATTCAGAACTGCTTTACTTTGAAGTGGTACCACACAAGAACACCAGCTTTTCTGTCTTTTTCCTTCATCCTGTGAAAGAGAATTTAGCCTGTGGTATGTGTGGAATAATTGCTACTGTCCTCTTTACTGAGCTGACAAGGGACTTGGTTCTATCTAGGCTCTTGCACTATTTCTCAGTTACAAACATTCTAAGGGCCACTCAACAGTCTGCAGCCCATGAAAAACACCAAGTGTATACACATGTATATAAACTCCTTACTAGAAGGTGCTCTGTACTCAGAGAACATTTACAGTAAGTAAATGCAAATATTCAAGTCCTGTTTTGTCTTGGCCTGCCTTTAATTAATAAACTGTAACTTCCACTATTTCTGATTTAATTACATTAAGGAAAAGCAAATAATACAAATATATTGCTGCAAACCTCTTTCCAGTGATTTCAGTCTTACATCTCTTCAAGCATCAAAATGAAAGGATGGTTTTCAATGTTTATAAGTATTTCAAAACAAACATTTTTCTGTTCTGTTCCTTCTTAGTGGTAATTGATGTTATAAGCTCTAGAGAAGTCCAATGTCACCTTCATTTAAATCCTCAAGATCCAACTCTAAATTCTAGTGATGACTTCATAGCAAGAGTTGTGAAACGGTAAGTACTTTTATTTTATAACAGTTGGAATGAACATCAGATGTCCATTTAATGCTAATATCATGTGCATTCATAATGCCATAAACTAAGCAACTGGAAAACTTCACTCTAGTAAAATGCTGTAATACAATAGTGGGAATAAGTTACTTCAGTGTCTTAAATAGCTCTTTCAAAAATTTTAAACGTTCACAGTGATGAAGTGTTTCTAGTAGAAAGCATGTGGAAGCAGGGAAAGACTATTGAGTGAAGAGTTTTACCTTGTAAAAAGATGCTTTTCTGAAGACTCTAGCTGATGACAGTCTCATGTCTAGCGCAACTTAGCATGGAAAGGTCTTTTTACACATCTACCTAATAGCAATCAGTGCTTCTTTTCAGAAAGTGAGTTGTATATGGCATGTCTACAACACTGTCTCTGGCTTGTTTTCTGAACAAATTCCAAAAGAGCAAGTTGTTGTGATACACGAGTATAGGCTAGACAAACTGATTCAGAACATAGTCTAAGAGCACTAATTCATTTGGCATAAGCTAGTATACAGCTATCATCTGTTTGATGACAACAAAATCAGTGCAGGCTGGATTTTGAACATGATTTTAAACTAGGTACTATTTTTGGAACCAGGTAAAGAATGGGAAAAAAACCTCTTCCAGTATAGTGTTTTAGAAAAGATATGTTCTGTACCTGCGTTACATAAAAAAAATAAGGTTAAAATTATAAAACTCAACAAGAATTAATATATTTCAATATTCTTAGTTTTGGTTTTCACTAGAAGCACCCTTATGACTTTTTTTTTTTTTTTTTTTTTGACCAGACCCTCCCACTCTTTCAGTCAAAGCTGCCTTGCACACCCAACTTCAAAGATTCAGCACTAGATTTCAGTGTGTTAACATGTATTTCTGGTACAGCACATGTAGTTTATATTATGGTTACAATGTAACACCAGGTTGTACAAGACAAAAACAGAAAGGAAGTAATGGTGGTTTTCATTCATGTGTCAGCCACAGTGTAAGAAACAGAAGTACTTTAAGGAATGAATGAAGTCTGTAGTAGTGACTAATGTGTTATTTCCTTCTTCAGTTGCATGTCAGTCCCAGTTGTCATGAGAGCTCTTTTCAGGAATGCTGCCAAGGTGAAAGCTGACAGTGCAACACAAGACATGGACATGGAACAACAACCTGAACCACAATCGGAGCAAACTACAGATTCTAACAGTCTCAAAGAAAGCCTTTCTGGGGCCGGTCAGCAAGACTGGACAGTGACAGACAAGCCAAATAATACAGACAGCACAGAAGAAAATTTCTCTACAGCCAAACTGGAAACTCTGGGTGATAACATGGAAAAAAAGTAACCTCTCACTATGCACTGAAACTTCGTGGAGGAAAGTAATTCCATAGCTGGTACAGAAGTGATATGATAGACAAAAACCTGATGGCTTTACAAACAACAACAACAAAAAAGTCTACTTAGTAATTCGTGAATTGTATCTCCTCTTTGCAAACTTTTACATATGGGAAAGTAGTTCCATTGAATCTGCATTTTTAAACATCCAAATCTGTAAAGTCTAAAACTGTTCTATTATTTTGTCTTGTTACTGAAAACCTCAAAAATTGTCTTGGTAAATAAGATTCCCTCTAACACTGTTTTTTTATTGTTAGAAGGGAAGGCATTACTTTATTCTTGGTCAAGAGATGTGTGTGGCTGACAAAGTTCCAGCCTCAGTGTTGACCCTGCTACAAAACTCTTTCACTTATTTATGCATTTTTAGCAAACAAAGACATTAATGTTCATTGGTTTAATTAGTATTCTATACCCTGTTAGTTATTGATTTCTTTCTCTTCATGCTAATCCGGTCCTCATCCTTTTATCTTTTTCTCAGTCTCCAACTTTCCAGGCCTTAATCTCCTCTCTATCTTCTGGTTACTCTAATGTCCTTGAATGGCCATAAATTTAAGATCCCAGATGCCAAATCTTCTAATTCCTTTGGCTTTGTTTATTGCAGATTGTTACGCTTGGTTTTAACAATCTTAAGGTTTCAGTGATTTAATGATCTTAGTAGGTCTGTGAAGAAACTTAACTGGTGTTGGCTAAAAGTGGGTACTGCTTACAATTGGTTAAAACAACTATTAAAAATTAGTTAGGTAAGTTATATAACTTCCAACACTGTCTGCACCATATATACTATCAGACTATGGAAGAAATCTGTGTCTAACACACATGATACAGTCTGTAACACAACACAGGCATTTGAAGAAAAGTGATGTTTATCCATGTCAACATTATGCTAAATAAACTGAGAAAAAGTTACTTGAATGATTTTTGTATATACACAATTAATGCAGACATCCCTCTCTGTTCACTATTTCATAAATGCATTCAATGCAAGACTCTAAACTGCAGGTCTGCTTACCCCTAAAGCAGAAGTGGCACTGAAAGGAGACCAAACTTACACTCTGTCAACTCTGACAGGATAAACAGTCTTTAGTAAGAATGTTGTAAACTCAGCGTCTGAAAAACAAAGAATTTTTGCCTTAGATTTTTTCTTGCCTCAAAGTATGAAATGGTTTTGTGCTTTTGTTTTAATTGTAGTTGACTGTTCAAAATCTTACTTTGCTATGTCTAGACTTCCTTTGTCTCCAGTATGAAGGAGTTAAAAGAAACTTCTGACAAGTAAACTGGTAACTTACTATAAATCAGTTTAATTAATGTAAAACAGAGGCATTCACAAAGGAAAAGCTTTCTGAACAGAGCACTTTACAGCTACAGTTAAGGGAAGCAAAGGAAAGCAAGTCAAACATAGAATAATTACAGAAATATGAAATAATCAGAAATAGGCATGTGTGGCTGATGTATTTCTAAGAGGTAGTGAATAAGCTTGGCTTCCTTGAGGAGCTTGAGAAAAGCATTATTGGAATATAGGAAAGCGTTCAGGCTAGAGGGACTGACAAAATAAATACAAAAATAAGGTTAGTTAGACTGGAAGCATGTTTAGTGTGATCTGACATGGTAAGAATAGATGTCTAAAAGTAAAACAATGGAATTGTCAGCAATTCTGCATTTGAGGAAAATAGTGTGTTTTCAGCAAACGTGACAAGTACAACTACCTAAGGACGGAAAATAGTTTTTAACAATGAAAGTGCATTGCATCATGGGTACAAAAGATAACACAAAGAATTCTGACAAAATACACAGCAGTATCAGTGTATCATTCTGCACACAGCGTACCATCAACAGCAGCTTATTCTGCAAAACCACTGACCATTTCCATAGCACTGAGCATTTATTCTTCTGATATTGGAGGGGACCAATTTAGAGGGGCTATTTAATGGACCTCCTTTATTTCCAAACTGCCAAGAAAAAAAAAGAGGGTGAAATGGGAGCTCCTGATACAAAACAGAAACATGTTTATAACTTTGTAAAACTTTAAAGTCACTGCCCCTTTCTGTGAATGTTACCTTCAACATTGAAAGTGAAGGGATTTGCCAAAAGTATGGTGAAGACTTACAAAAATAACTTCTACTGTAAAGTGTCAAAATCAGATTTTCCTAAAACAAAAGCAATGCATCAGCCTGTACATGGCCCACAAACTAAGAATCAAAACCACCTGTGATAGTTTTAAGTACCATGAGACAGAAAAACTAATGTTCCAGTTGCTGGACATGATGGAGTACATCCAGTGATAAGCCCAGTTGCTCTACTAACCACACAGTCTGCTTTTTAACCCAAGCAAGGGTTGAGTTTTCAGGATCTGTGCAGAGGTTTTCCTTGCTGCACTCAGACTGCAAGGAACCAACCTCACCATTATTCCTACAAATGTTTTCACCAGAGCTGCCAGAGTCTTCGTGTTTTCCATCTTTAACTTCCTTGTACTCTGTCCCAGCTGTGTGATTAAGGTCCATGTCCTGAACTGAGTCTAAAATGTGTCCAAGATGTGGCTGTTCTTCAGTAGAATTCAGATACTTAAGCACATCATCTTCGTGCTTTCCAACCACATCAAGAAGATTATTTATTGTACTTAAAGCAGAATCGTGTCCATTAAAATGACACCAGGATAAGAGAGCACTGAAAAGTAAACAACAAAAGTGATTATATTCATCTACGTAGATCTCCACTTGGTGGAGGTAGATAGCAATGTGACAAGGTATCTATAAATCATAAATACATTTATGTATAATTCTCGTTTTATGGAAAATTCAGGCAGCAGATCTAAAGATTAAGCTTAAATATGTAGATTCAGACAATTTTGAAAGAGCAACTGAAAGATATTTTAGAAATTATACTTCTACACCCAGGCAGACATTCCCTGTTTTCAAGATCTGAGAATTCTCAGGCTGCTCACTTTGGACAGTTCTAAAATGTGTAGTTGTTTCTTTTTCTTGTTTTTTCTTGTTTGTTTATTTTAGTTTTTTGTTTGTTTTTAAAATTAAAACAAACAAAAACCTGAATGCATGTTACCCTGTTACACACCCTCCACATACACTTGACCTTAAGTAGTTTTCAACCTACTTCAGGGTTCCTTTGAACTGGCCACATGTAATCATCAGCTCGGCACCGTGTCTGTAACCTTGATTAAAGCCTGTCTGGAGAGCAAGCTCTTTCCCAGCCTCAATTCCATCCCTATAGCCTTCCTGTAACAAAAGCAGCGAAACAGGTTGTTCACAACATGACACAGTAGATCTCTGACAAATATGTAACAATAATAACAAAAAAGTTTAAACAAGTATCAGAAGTATTCAATCTCTTCAAGTTACAGCTTCTCTGTCTGAACATCCTTTGCAGCTACATCCCCCACTGCCAAACCAAAACATGCTTGTTGCAGTGTATTATGATTTACTGACCTGTAAGATGAAGTTTTTTTACTTTTCCCCACAAGGATCTCCAGAAAGTCAGAAAATAGGGAAACTTCTTTTAGAAAGATCAAAAAAAAGAGCATGTTTGCTTTTAATGATTACCAACTCCTTTGAGAGAAATGGACTTAAAAATACCACATAGACTTCTTTTTTCTATCTAAAATGGTATGCAGGCTGCCAAGCTTCCCCTTTAGCAAAGGTACTCTCCCATCTGTAATCCATCTGCATGGAATCCATTTATTTTCCCAAAACTAACTGCTGAGCACTTCTCCTTTATTTGCTGGACCTCACTGCATTTAAGAGTTATACCAGAAAAAGAGACAGTGATTGACTGAGTCACATATAAATACACTTAACATTGGGACTGCTTTCTTTAAGTAAAAAGCTAATGATTGTAATGCAAATTACTTTCTATTATAACTACATTACAAGATTACATAGAATAATTCTTAACTTTTTTCACACCAAAATTGCAAGCTGTGAAAATGAAAACTCCCATTTGCTCATGGTGGCCTTGCTAGAAAAGTAGTCTGGAACACAAAAATTTATTTTGCTCAACATACAACTCTAATTTCAACAACGCTTCATGATTTTGCAGAATCTACTCAAATATATTAGAGGGATTTCTGCAAGAACAGTTCCCTAAGAAAAACGGTCCTTTCATGGAACTCAGATGAAGGACACTACACCAGATCTGCTCTAATACCATTCCTCATGAATAGCCTACACAATAGTTTCCATCCATGTTCTTCAGCCAAACTCTATTCAACTGTTACCAGATGAGCCCTACTGCCCCACTCTGAATGACACAGTATCTGTCAAACTAATCTGTTTATGAACTTGTTTTGTTCCCTGCAGAACTTCAGAGAGTCAAGGGCTGTGGAAAGAAGCTTTAATAAAATATGTATTTCACTAGGAGAATAAATCAACCAAAGACCTACACAGACCACAACGCCCAATTGTGGTTGTACATGGAGTCACACATCTTATAATCTGACTGACGAGTAACTCTACTCAAAACCCCAGTCATCTCACATTTCTTTATTAGCACTGTTCAGCTCTGTTGCCCGACATTTACTAGGGGTATACCTACAAGTACAAAGGAAGTAGCTTGCATCACAATTCAGCACTGCCTTTTATAAATGCACATGGTTGTGCAGAGGGAGACAATGTCTTTTGGTAAACAGTACTTTGCTCTAGTGACTGTTAAGAAGTCTTTATGTAAATTTCTGCCATATTTTCCTGATATTCAGAAGAAAGTATGCCACAGTAACTTTTAAGCAGCTACTTTTACTGTTCCCTTTAAATAATTCACATGTGTATCAAGTTATGTGTCAGTAAATCTAAAATGGCTAAAAATATTAAACCATTTTTATAGAAATACCTTCAATCTCTTTTTCATAGTGCTGTTCCATTCCTTCTGTAGTAGATACATCTCATCTGCATCTTCATCAAATATATCTTCATTGGATTGGCTGACTGCAACTCGTACCCAAGACATAACAGCAGTGCCCTATGACCCCCGTTTATGTGGAAAAAAAACACTGAAAAACTCTCAGAAGTTTCTGAGAGGCATTCTCAGTGCCTCTGACAAAGTGTCAGATTGGAAGTATTGCCAAAGCTGTGAGTTCTGAAGAGAAGCCAGGTATGGAGCTGATTATTCAATCTGTACATAGGAACTTGATGCTGTGTGTCATTGGGGTACATCTGTCAAGAAAAGGCAGTCAGACCATCATTCATAAAGTAACTTCTGAGACATATTAGGGCAATTTATGATAGTTCCTTCCCACCTTATGGCGCTGACACATATACAGACACCAACAAAGCATTTCTGAATACTGCCAGTACAAGGATAGCTGGCAGAAACAACTTTATGACTTGATTCCAACAGCAGCTGACAAATAGTCATATAGAGCCTCCATGTGGTGCCCTAAGTAATACAGGTTGTATGTACAAATACAGTTTTCTATATTTGTATTGCATACACAACTTACTACACACAAATTATGTTAACACCTACAGAATTAACAACTGGAAAGTACTTTCACCTTGGAGTTACACTTTTGTTGTTTATGCCAAATACTTAACTATCTTATAAAACAGAAACGGTTCTTTCAATTTTGAATAAAATTTAGCAAGTGCTGTTGCAGTGCACAGGAGAAATTTTCGGATTATTTGATCTTTTACTATTACGAAAACTTTGAGAAGCGTCTCAAAACTAATTCATTTGCATCGCTGTAAATTGTTAGAACGCACACTGTTCCTTGCGGAGACACCGGCGGCTCTCAGAGAACCCATGGCGCTGGGCCAAACCGGCTGGGGTCCTGCAGCCTGCGGTGGCAAGCGGGGCATCCCCCGGCCGCACAGCCGCAGGCAGGGCCAGGCCCCGGCCGCCATTTCACGGCCGCCCAGAGCCCCTTCTCCCCAGAAGCGGCCCCCACGCTGGGGGAGCCTTCCTGCCCCCCGCCCGGCCACAGACGCTACCTCCCCCCGCCTCGCCTTTCCGCGCTGCTCGCACAGCCGCCGCCGCCAGCCCGGCCCGCACACTGACCCTCACTGCATCCACCAGCACACCGCGCTGCGCTCGGCCATCTTCACTGAGGGCACACGGACGTCGCTGCCGGCGGAAGTAATTGGACTGCCACGGCCATGTTGGACAAGGGCAAGTTCAACGGAGGCTGCAGGTAAACAGCCGCCATCTTGGCCAGCGGCGCTCTGACGTCAGAGCTCGTCAGAGCCCCTGGAGGCGCCATCTTGAGTGAGGGCACAGCCCCCTGCAAGGGGGCGGGGCGGCCCCGGGCGCCGAGGGGCGGGAGCCGCCGCGGTCGGGGTCCCTCACGCCGGCAGCACCGCCCCCTTTCTCGGGAGGCGGCGGCGCGTGGCTGCCACAGGGTCTTCAGGACAAGCCCGGGGTAAAAATGTTCTTGGGGCACGAAGGTTTCATCCTCTTTCCGGTCACAAACGGTGGAATTTAAAATAAAAAATCTGCCTTGTTGACTTTCAGAATCGTCAAGCACTTTATGTGAAGCATGCCCTTAAGCTATCCTCTAGAAGACCCAGGTATTAGAATGATAAATCCTTTTTAATATGAAAGGTGCCAGCGGGAGTCAACTGTTTCATTGCTGACTTTGACTAGAACAGGAATATCCTGTTGACATAAATTAAACACAATAAAGTATAGTACATAAATAAATTACGACAATGTTGGTGCATGCCGCATTTGGCTTATGAGCAAACGTTTAAAGCTGATTGATCTTCATGAACACACAATACATCGAGTTTGAATTCAAGCTGCCTGTTCCTCCGAATTGTCAGAGGCTGTACAGTAAATGCCTTCGTGTGCTGAGTGCCTGCGGGCCCCTGGCAGCCCGATGCCCCTTGGGCCCGCACTCCCCCAGCCACTGCCGGCTGTGTCCCGTCTCCTGTCCCAGGGGTGGCTGGGGACATTCCTCACAGCACGGCTTGGGACACTGCACGGACAGCAGCAGGGCCTGTCTGTGCTCTGCAGGTACCAGGAGATGAACAAGCGTATGCTGTAAACTGTGCAGCCACTGCACTCCCTTTCCCTTCTGCTCTGCAGATAGCCTTGTCCTCCTGCTTCTGGCCCATCTTGGTGGTGATGGGCCAGCTGATGCTCGCTGATGCTCGCTGGTGGTTGAACGCAGAGGTAGGAGTAGCCAAGTAACCCAAATCTGTCTAAAAATTCGTGTGTCAGGTGTCAAAATGACACTGGTGCCTCTATATGACCACAACTGCATATCTGCTCCTCAGCAGTTACTACACGTGTCAATGACTGCTGATTTCCTAGTCCACTTCTGTCACTTCCAACTCCTGTTTGGCAGAACCTAGCTCTGCTATTCAAAAAAAAACCTGATAGAAACACTGACTGTCGCTTGCACACACAAATGCACAGTCACGAAAAACCCTTCTGGCAACAGAAACATTAACTGGTTAATGACACTTAGCAAATTTTCACCAGGTGGAAACAATTCTTCATCTGGCAACAACACTATTAAACTTGGGCTAACCCTTTGCTTATCATCTTCTGCTCTGTCTCCTTTGCCTCTTGCTCTTCTGGAAAAGATGCACAGCTCAGGGAAGCTGAGAGTTTCCCAGATTCACACTATCAGTTTAAATGTCTTAAATTTAACAAAGTTGATCATCCCACACACATGTTTAAGAATGAATCCTTATAATTGTGAGAAAAACAGAAATCTTATATTTCCACCCCTTTCTGTTTTCAGTTGTGGGTGGATAATTAGGTGAATCATTGTATACCTAGAGCAACATTGTTGGGATATCAAGTACAGTTACAACTTTAAGACGATTTGATTCTGTGTTGATGGCCTGGACAGGAGTGCTGGGATTGAGGGTGAGGTGTGGTGCCTCAGGGTGTGGATGTTTTCCACATTAATATTTGTTCTAAATGGGGCAATGTCTGTGTATTTGGTGACACTCTGTCAAGACTCATATCAGAAGATCAAAACAGGAGAGCAATATTTCACTAGCTAAAAAACAATTCTGATATTGTTGCACAATAAAGTGACCTGAAACTGTGAAAAACAAAGTAGTTGACTTGTGTCCCATTGTAAAGTTTGCCAGTGGAATATCTAAGTTTAAAACTGGGCTTTTTAGGGTATTTTGATATACCAGAGGTACTTCTGGAACATGAATATGCAGCAGCTCATGCTGCATCTCAGCAGCTACTGAGCCCTGCTTGCCTGGTGTACTGGGGAGAGCTTCTAGAGGGGTCAGTACACAGTCAGAGATTAGTAGTACCAAGAGATTTCAGGAGATCATTACACAGGAATTCTGTTGGCTTCATCTTAGCAGTAAGTTTTGCCGTTAAACAATCAGCCATGTGTGATCTCCAGAAGTGAAATATATGAGCATAAGGTTCCTTTGCACTGTTTTTATTGCATATAATGCTTATAATGCTTATAATGCTTCAGCTAAAGCTCTTATTCAGTTCATTATTATACAACTTTGTCTCTCAAACGGAAATGGATGCATTGGAGCATGGGAGCATCCAGTGGATTTTGTCATAATGCCTCAAGATTTCAAGCTGTTTTGAAGGGTGATTGATTATCTTGTCCAGGACTTGTATACGGGCCACTCTGTGGGGCGGGTTCCTTTCATTCTCACTACAGCAATTTCTGTTGCTGTGTGCTGTTGTCTCTGTCAGAATTGAGTAAAGCCTTGTGAAGGACCCAGGGCAGAGGACTATTTACAACATAAATTATTCTCCAGTCATGCAATGATTTTGGGCTGACAGAGATGTGTTTCATTGACTCCAACTTTGGGAGTAATATAATCCTTTTAAGAAAGCACAGCTCTTAAATGGTATTTGGATAAATTTCAACATTTAAATAATTTAAACTTTTACTTGTCTTCTATAGTAAACAAGACAAAAACATAATGAAAAAGATCAAGCTATCAAAATGTGAGAATGGAAACCATCAATATTAAATAAAGATGGTTTATGCATTGTCACTAAACATGGCACAGTGTTTCCAAAGAGCATTAAACCGTAAGCCTCTCCCAAAATGTGTACATATTCTATGGTCAGCTCTGTAGTCTTTTCCAGGTATGAGGTTCTACTGCCTGGTCAGATTCTAGGCTGTTTTCTGTGAATATCATGATAACAGGGCATTGGTAGGACTGCCTACAATGGCATCAAGAAACATACCCACATGGAGTTGATGTCTCTGTCCTGATCTTGGATTTGTGCATCTTTTCTTTATGCATGGATGGGCTGTTGGAGTTGTGTACTGCTGGCTGAATTTCAGTAATGATACAGTGACCTCCAGCACATAAATCCTTTGCTACCACAGAGAAGGAAACAGTGAGCAAACAGGTTAAGTGCAAGGTCATAGGTTTAATGAGGTTTTAAAAATTGCAGCTCATAGCATAGGAGACTATAATGCCCCTAAATTGAAAAAGAGGGTTAAAATAAACTTCTAGGATCAATGATTATTACCAGGGCATGGTAATAAACATACACTTCTGTATTTTCCTATTATATCTCTCACACAGAGTATGAAGACAATTTACTAGTGAAGCCCTGTCACCCTCTTCTGATGAAGGTTACTAATACATATGAATTACTTCTCTGCTTTTGTGAAATCACTTCTCTCTTCTTTACTAGCATACAATAATATTACAACAAAAACTCTCTGTGTCAAAGTGTCAAATTTAATGTCAGAAGAAAATGGAAGAATATGGAAAAGAATATATCAAAGGTAAATGTCTAGCATTCTCTTCCAAGCATCACAATAGTCTTTATAGCTCTCTTGCCATTACTTCTTACACAAGTGTTTTCAAGGGAGAGGATACTTTTTCTACCTCTTCCTTCACCTGTATAACCAAAGCACAGAACTTTGATAGTTAAATATTACAACAGGACAGTTTTCTTATTTGCAGAATCATTACCATTTCAGATCCTGGCAAAGAAACCTTTCCTGTCCATTTCATGAACTTCCAGCAGTTGGGCTTAAACTGAATTTTAAGTAGAAATAGCTAAGCAAACGAATATTTTTTTACCCCCTGCTTTCTCCAGGCTTTCTTTGAATGTCCTCAGGGCTTGCAGTCTGGAAAACTGTAGTCTGCAGTGCTGCATACTAAGCAGAGCAAAAGGTACACTTTATTAACACCAAACCAATTCTCTTCTGTTATTTTCCTTAGTTTGCTCCTCAAATAAGAAAAATTTGTTGTCCCTCGAAGTAACCCATATTTTTATTCTGGAGCTCTGATAACAACTCTAACACTGCAAAAAAGATAGTATGGCTGAGATCAAAATGAGCTGTATACACATCCCAGCTCAAAATTAATGTTGACAGAACAGAGTGTAGTATGGGACTACACTATTATTTTTAGAATATACAACAGAGAAACAAGGAAAGAATATTCCTAAATGTCTTCAATCTGTTGACAATGAGCTTTTTACTGTGTGAAATTCCACATGAACAGAAAAAGGTTATGTCAATAAGGGCAAGAAAATGAAATAAGTTCTGCATTTCAGTTGTGTAACTGAATCATGTGTCTACTGAAATTGTAATATTAGAGATGAGTCTCACTGGGTTTGTATCATCAATAAATCAGGACTCCAAAGCTTTCTGACTCAGATATCCTTAAATAAGATTATTTTTGATGCAGAGCTGCCTTTCTTGCTTGTATGATACTTGACCATAATATGCAAATATTTACTGTCAATGAAATTGATCCTAGTAGAATGCTGTATTCTGCTTATGGATTTCCCCAGCGAATTGCGTCTCTATTCAAATTACACAGAATTTTTGTCACACTTCATTTCTTCCACAGGAGAGAAATGCCAGCCTTTTGCTTTTGTCAGAGAATTGCTCTCTCTGTGTTATCCTTTGTATAAACTCAGGCAAATGCTGACAAACTGCAGGAATAGCAGTGGTATGATGCTGATCCAATTGTCTGAAGTGAATAGAACTGCTAGAAGTCATAAAACTTGTGGAGTGCACTGATTTTCTTGGCACCTGAAACCAGGAGAAAACAATTGTTTCAGTGGCAATGCAGTTTCAGAAAGGTTGAGGTTATGACATGAGTAGTTAAATGGTGGCTTTTGAGTTACATGTGGATTGTAAGCAACTCCAGTGCAGCACGTATGCCGTATCTGCAGTGTATAATTGGTTGGCTGACTGTGCTTGCACAAAGGCTACTGGGGAACTCATATCTCAGCTGAGGAAGAAAGTGAGCTGGCAGTGCTGGACCTCTTGGGACTCCCTTCTACAGGGAGCTACAGCCTCCTACAGAGCCATTGTCACCTGTAAATGGCTACCTAAGGTCCCAGAGGATGGCCCTGCTAATTCAGACAAAACAATTGTCCAGGATAGTATAATGCTGGGCATGGAAAAATGTTTATGCTCCTTTTGCCCATTTTTTACTTTAAAACTGCTGCTGCTGCAACCAAATGACATGTTTGACATTACTGCACCATCCCTGGCAGGGCTACTGGGCAGTGACTTTCCCTTCTCTTAGGGAAAGTCCTTCCCTTTTCTTCTCCCATTCTCAGTCCTATGCTCTTAACCAATGCTGGAAGAGCAAGTACGCTTATGGCTCTGAGTTATGCTCAACTTCCCGAAGGTGATAGCATTCAGATAGTAGCTAAATAGGGATTTATTCTCCTGCCTTTCCTTGGGCAGGGATTGAGATGGGATTTTATCACTTCTGTGGGTTATTTCCTCAGACCTGTGAATTCAGATATGCTTCTCCTTTACAATTATCACTGGTGTCAGTGGAAGGTGCTGTCTTGAAGAGCAAATACAGGTGCCATGCAGCCAAATGGACAGGGACTTTGTAATTTTAAACAAGATGAAATCTTCAATGGGCATGTCTTGAGCATTGCTCACTAATCTGGAAGAGACGGAGCAAGGTTTCTCACAGCTACTCCAAATTTATTTCATGGGACTTAACTATATAAATTTACATGCAGTTACCTGCCCAAACTTTTCCACAGTATCTTGCTCAGGAGCAAACAAATGCAGTTAATTTGACCCAATAATTAACTGCCATGTAAGCAAGTAACATTAGGTACATTTTTTTCATTGAATTATTGTAGTTGGTATCTGTCACCCTGACTTACACTGAGGAGAAGTATTGAGGTTAGTGAGGTAGTTGCTGTGGGTTTGCACTTAGGGTAGCACAGTTCTCAGTGTGCAGAATCACAGAGAAGGCAAACTTTCTCATCAAATCTTCTGCAGTGGAAGACTTTCTAGCTCTTTAAGAAAGCTGAAATGTCAGTGCTCATGTTGCAAGCTCAGGCCCAACTTTAGAGTAAACATATACATTCAAAGCCTGAAGCTGCCTTATTTTGCTCATCCAAAAGCAGCAATGAGTGGCTCAGTGAGATACACCACTCAGGCTTGACTCATATTTTAAACAGCAATAAAGAGCTCCAAAGTTCTTCAAAGAAGTAGAAAAAAGAGTTATGAACTCTCCTTGCTTTTTGTGAAAAAAATGAGGTCACATCTGCAAAACTATGGATTGTATTTTGCTACTGACTCAATGCATCAGCTGACTAGTTGCAAATAAACAATTTTACAAGTAATGCAGCAATTACACAAGCAAAAACAGGATGAATTCAGCGCCTCATGAAGGCAAGGAATCAAATTCCATGGTAACATTTCAGGAACTCCAAGTTGCAGGAGATGAAATGTAAGGGAAACTGATTTGAGGCAATCTGTGCTCAGAGATGGCAAAAAGCTCTCTATAGAAATGGGTTACTTAATTTTATTTCTTCCTCCACCAGATTCCAGGCATTTCTCTTTCTGACTCACGTAGAGGCATCAATTTCTCTGAGAAGCTTTGCTCAGATACTTCAACTCAGGTGAAAAATACATGTCAAAATGCGAACTGTGCTGTACTTTTAATTACGTAGCAATTGCAAACTGATCACATTGTATATATGGTTTATACAATGTATAAATATTAAAATGGTATGTAAGGTTTTAAAGTACTACTTGTCTGAGGAATATTAATATCCAGGTCCATTCCTGTTATTTATAAGTATGGTATAAACTTAAATTAACTGTCAGTTCTGTTCCCAGAACTCTATAAAAATTTCACATGTAAAATATGTTTCTGAATAAAGTAACTAATTAAAACTTTTTTTTTTTTTTTTTTTTTGTAGTGTCAGATTCCATTGAGGAGCACCCTTTATCACAATGTTTGGCAAAGAAATTTCCAGTTTATTAAAGAGATTATTTAATTATTTCACCAAAGAAAATCTACAGGTCCTCTGAGAATCATCTTAGCACAGATGGAATAGTTCCCCTTTTTTATAAAAAGAAAGAGTATATAGTGCTGAGAGTTACGTTGTCTCCTCATACAATATTAGCTTCTCAAGAAGGTTCTCAGAATATATTAAGACATAAGATGGTGTAGTCTGTGATTACATGAGACCATAAATCCTTGTCTTGTTTGTCATTCCTTCTGCCATATTCCTGTGCAATGCTTCCAGCTTTCTTTCAGAGCTAAAACAACAGAGACAAAGCTTGCTTTCTGATTGACTGATGGGGTAATGAAAATTATTAGTAGCCCTTACAAACACCATTGATGTAAAAAAAAAAAAATCAAATATTGACACCTTATCTTTATATTTGAAACAAGCATTTGTCTGTTTGTTTTATTAAATGTAGGTAGGCTTGTACACACTGATACTTACAAGTATTGTCTGCAGACTCTGAGGAGCTCACGAGTGTATTTCAAATTCACTTCAACAAGGGCACCAGGCAGTGTTATAAGGATTTTGTAAAAATCCATCCTTTAGAATCTTGTAAGTAATCTCTTGGATATCCTACAGGCCTGACTTCATAAAGCTTTCAACACTGAGTTGAGTGGGCTGCATGTGTGTGAAGCTCCCCTGATTGAAACGCCAATATTCTTTCTTTCTCTGGGCTCTGAAATTTACTATTGCAATGAAACAGAAGCATTCCCTTGCATACTAAACTGAAGTGGTTATGAAGAACAACTACCAGAGCCCCTCATTTATTTCATGGTTTCGGTCTAATTGACATCAGCATTCAATCCTTTCTACTGGCCTATTCATTGTCTCCCTCCAGATTCAGTCTGGATTCAGTGTACAACAAATTCATTACTGAACTGCAGCACCTTCCCTCTCTGAAAGGAAGGGGAAAGAAGAAATCACCCTGTAATTACAAGAAAAGCGTATTTTCTTTTCTTTCAGCTCTTAGGTATTTCCCATAATGCCTACAGCAACTACCAACACTGCCTCCCACATCTCTCAGTCCAAGACTCTATGTTAAGAGGATATTTATCTATCTCTCTGACTCCAAAGAATTAGTGCCAGAGACACATTAATACAAATATTTCTTAATAATTAATGGATTGATTGATGGGCAAAAATATTGCAGACCAAGTATTTTTGGCATGTTATTTTATCAGCAGCAATAAAAATGCTCTTTTTACAAAGAATATGAATAATTTATTTTAGTACTAAAGGATGAGAATTCCTGTAATGCATCATTTGCAGGAATGGTGCAATGAGCTCTAACCAGAGACTGGGAAACAATGAGAGGAATATGATGAAGGGCCACTGGTACCCACTGGTCCTTCCATAAGAATGGAGACCAAAAAGTGTTTGGAATTAGTACAGAAGAATTGGTGTGGCATAAAATAAAGAGAGAAAGAGGGCAGATTGGGAAAAATCTTGCTTCATTTGGGGAAATAAAAGCAAATATTACCAGTACAGAATATGAAGAATTATATGGAAGGGCACAGAATAGCCACCAGCTAAATGAAATTTTATGGGGAAAAGTGTTAGGAGAAGGATGTGATAACATTTTTCTGTGGTACAGGTGTGTTCTTTAATACTGAATACACAAGTGAATGTACATGTTTAGCATAGTGCAGACTATGTGGAAAAAGGGTCCCCCAAAACCTGGAATTTTTGTACCTCTCTCCTGTTCACAGGACACCTTCTCTTCTTTATCTATCTTTGATATTAATAAGATAGTAATTGTGGGGACCATGTAGCCTTAGAGCTCAGCTGAGGTAGGGATGGCATTGTCAAATAAAACAATTATGAACTCTTAAGATAAACTCTAAGAAACCAGCTATTTATTCCACACTTGAAGCTTACCACATTTCTAAAATGCTTCAAAAATGTGGTTAAAGCTAGGGGGTTCTGTCAGTGGGTTTTCACAGCAGATGCCATATATGATGTGGCTTTGACAGATGCTATAGAGCATGGGGACTTCTGGTGAGAGCAGAAGCATTTGTAAGATGAAATGCTCATTGTGACTTCTGTAGCTTAGAAAAGGCCTAATCCTTCACATTACCACTAGCTGAGAGGAAAGGCAGTCTAAATAATCACTGTGGGCTTGGATTCCATGTTGCCATATGGCTAGAAGTCAGCAGATTCAAAGTAGCTGAACCCAATCAAAAAAGTGAGGGAGATTGTTCTGTTTCTACCCTATTCAGTGGATATTTCCTAAGTATTCAGGGGAAAAAAATAAAGGAAAAGGAAAGTAGATGTACTATGTGAAAATATCTACAGAATCTAAAGCCATGCAAAAGAACACTCTGCTACTAAATGATGCAATAGTGTATATCACTCATTCATTAAATATTAACAAATAATTTAAAATTTTCTGTAATTTGGCATGCTCCTGAAGTTATATCCATTCCCCTGGTTGTTGTTATTGGTGGTAGTGTTTGTTTTTTGTTTTTTTTTGTTGTTGTTGTTGTTTTTTTTTATAGACCTGTAAGGAGAGTTTTATGGGCTTTCTTTGGTTTAAACTCTTGATTTTAAAATTTTTCTTTGCGCAGATTAAGAGAAAATGGAAGATCAGTGGATGTATCATAATTTGACATGAATATCAGGAATGGAAACCAGAAAGATTTTTTAAGATTTAGACTAAATCTTTGACAGATTAGCTGCTGGCTTCTAAACCTTATTTCTGAGAGAAGACTACATATGAGGTGACATGATGTCCTCCCTTCACTGAGCTGTTAGTGGACTTGCAAAGAGTCCAGTCATCGCTTCGCTGTCTCTCCTGCCCTGTTTTTGAGCTGCAGGGTGTATTAGTGAGACATGAGCCTTGGGTGCAACTTTGCTGACACTGATTGAACAGTTGACTAGGTAGGCATGATTTCAAGCCATGTGCCCCAGCCAAATGTTGGACATGGTGCAGTCCTTGGTGTTAAGATGGCAACAAAAAGAAACTTCTGTCAAATTTTTTATGGGCAATCGATTCTTTGCCAGACCAGAACTGGTGGCCTGACCTTAAATATGCTACTTTTTTCTTGCTGTATACATTTTCCCAGTCTGTAACAGAAAGCAAGAAACTTTTCAGATTTTGAAGCTAAAATAATAAGAATATGTTTAGGTTTATGAAACATGTTTCCCAGTATAGTGATATTAATAAAAATCACAGCAAATGTACTTTACAGTAAATGAATGAATGAAATTTAAGACTGATACTGCAAAATAAATTTGAACTGGCTTTTTTTTATTGGTGGGGAAATTCACACTGTGAATTTTACTGTGAAAATTAATCACACTCTGCGTAGTACTGCACTGGTACACATTATTCACTGCAAAATAATTCTGTTTTGAGACTTTGCATGTATACTGGATTGATTCAATGTTTATTGAGATTTTTGTTTTGCATCTCATTTATGTTTATGCCTACCAGATGGTCTTTATTTGTCATAGTATTTCGTAGGAATTTTTTTTTCTGTCTCAGATTTGAGTGTCTGCATGATGAAGATGCGAAAGAAGAAACTGAGCAGTATTGAACATCACAGATAAGTTATTGCTAAGCGTAAAGAAAGCACATTATGATTGCAAATAATAGTGTAAGAGAAAAGCCTGAACTGATCTGTATTTTAGCTCTAGGGATAAGATTCTCAAGCAAAATGTGGATCTTAGTGTGTTCCTAGTGTTGAATTTGGGGATTTAAAGTTAGAGAAGAAGCTAAAGTAGATTCTTTTCTAAGAATTCTTTTAGTAGCAAGGCTTCTTCTTCACAAGCCTTTAAGATCTCATTGCCTGAGACATTTACACAGTCCTAAGTGCCTAACTTTGGAATATAAGCACAATACAGGAGTCCTGTAAGAAGTAATATCTGCCTAATTCTTTCACTCCATCTCCATCAGAAGAGTAGCCTGATTTGTGCTAGACTCACTGAGCCAAGGTTAGCCCTCACAGTTGAGATGAGGATTGGTTGAAGCAAGGTCGCTTCCTTTACGAGAAACAAATTTCACTCCTTCATTTACTGGAGGAGACAGTGACATCTATAGTATTGTTTTCCCCAGTCTTGATCTTTCCACCCCAGCCAATCCCCTCTCCTTTCTCAATCCCTTCCTGGAAGAGGAAAGACACACAAAAGTTTTGGAATCCATGAGAAATCTTTCATCATTTCAGACAATGGAATAGTCTTTTCCAGTCTTTAATGGCTGAAGCTTTATGAACAGAAGCTGGGTCATATGTCCTCAAAAAGATTTTTCCAAAAGAGAATACTGGAAGAGCTTTTGGCAAATTTCCAGCAAAAGGACACCTTTCTGGAAATGAAAATCCTTTCATGTACAGACAGAGAAACTGACATGAAAAACTCCTGGGTCTGTTAATCTTGCAAAATTCAGCTAATAATCAGAGATATGCTTTTCATGCAAAGTCAACCCAAAATATAATTAACACAGCTACATAAATATATATAGTAAGAATAAAAGCAAAAAAAACCACCTTAGTAAACCCAGGAGACAAAAATACTAGCTCTAAAAGTCCTTTGTTTCTGAACAAAGATAACTGAATTATTTTCCTTCTATTGTGAATCAGTAAGTCACAAGACAAGATGCTGAAGGAAAACTAAAATAAATTGAGTTTGTTGCCATAGACCATTGTCTCAAAAAGACACAGTGCAAACAAGAATTAGTTATATCTATATAGCAATAATAATAATTGGATAAAGTGAATAAAAATGAATAAAAGTGAATAAAAGGAGGCTATGGTACCAATTAATTGGTGTAGACTAGAAGAGGAAAATTGTTTTCTGGTAAACCAAATTAAATCCAGAGTAACCAGAGGAGATGGTAGATGAAGTTGGTGGTGAAAGATATCCAATCATTAAACTGTCTTTTTAGTTTCTGGCAATATTAACAGCAGTCATGGTTAGAAATCTCTCACTATATTAATAGAGTTTTGACTATAGTTTCCACTTCTTTCACAGAGTAGATTGAAATAAACTTTCCATCTTCTCACCCATGATATGGTTTTTACCATTGGGAAGTATTAAGGGATACCTAAGAAGAATCAGAAATTGTTCTATGAAAGGAGGAAGAGGAGGACGAAGCAAAGACTGGAAGATTTGGAAACCCAGAAAACAGACACCGGATAGTTGGCACGCAAAACAAAAAGAACAAAAGTGTTGGGCAGCAGCTCTGATGCCTGATTAAGGCTGTTGTGTATCTGTACTGTATATTTTAAAGAGCTGATAACCATATATTACTGCCTGATGTTAACTCATATTGATCTTTTGGAAGTAATGTATTATCCCAATAGTTTCCCCAGTAATGTGACATGTTTAAGGAGATCACAGGGTAAAAAACAAAACTAGCGACCTTTCTGTCCTTCAGCAGATAAAAATATTACCATGCCTTTTCTATTTCTTTATTCTGTATTGACACCTCACCTCCTTCCCCATGTGATCAAGTTCTCCTGAACAAATTTTCATTTTGTAGAGTCACAACCACAGCTGGGTTGAACACCATGCCTCACCAGCCCAAGGCAACTTAAATTCATTTTTTTCATGGGACGCAGTGCAAACATAAATTACAGCATCACTGACCCTGTTGCAAACACTCCTTTTTTCCTGACCTCTTTCAATTTGAAGATAAAAACTGTCACAGTTCTCTTCAGGCAATAACTTTTCAGTAGCCATTAGTGAAAAGCACTGTATTTAACATTCTGTGCTTTCTTATATGGAGAAATGTAGACTTTCCAGGAATTACACATTCCTTTTGTAAAGTTCTTTCTCACTAATCTACCACTATGCTATTAAAGATATCCCTGGAGATATTTAGGAAAGCAATTGTTTGCTCCACTTCAGATTAAAAGAAATAAAGAAAAACCTGTGAATTCAGCACTGTTATTAGCTCAATAACAGGAGTGGTATATACTTCATCATAAATATTTTTTCTTGTGTTGCAGTGGGCAACAATTTTTTTTTTTCTAAAAATAGCTTTCACTCTATTGCACAACTCTCCTCTGGCCTGTAGGTGTCATAGTCAGAATATGGATGAAATAGATAAATATTAGTCTACTTACTTGAAATAACTTTCTGAAAAGCCATGTTCTTGTTAGGTAAGTACTGTTATATATTGAAGCTTTGGAAGTGGATAAATTACTCTAGTACATAGACAAGCATACAATATAATAGATTTCACTGCACATTCTCTACCTACAAAGATGAAGCTTCTCATGTTTCTCAGGTAAAAAACCCATTTTTCTCAAAATTCTTAACCTGATGGCTCCAGCTCTGAACTTGCCTGTCTTGATCCCGCCCTTTGTCCATTTTTCCTTTCACCCTTGCTTCTTAATATCTAAGTCAGATAAGGCTCAGAGAAGTGCATGAAAATATTAAAGAGCAGCGCATGCTCCTATTCAAGGCATAGAGTGTTGAACTGTAGATGTAATAGAGCCACATGATGAAGTGAATGCTGGGGAAAGTCGCCTGACCAGTAGGGTGGTCAGGACCAATCCTATGGTGGAGTGATGGCAACAGTCAACAACAGAAGACCAACAGGTGTCTTCTACCGAGATTTCTGTAAGGCTTTTGACATGGTGCCACAAGACATCCTTATTTCCAAATTGGAGAGACATGGATTTGATGGATGGACTTCCAGTGGATAAGGAACTGGCTGGATGGATGTAGCCAGAGAATTGTGTTCAATGGCTCTCTGTCTGATTGGCTAGTGCTCAGCTCCTACAACTTGGAGAAAGGACATAATTTCCTCCAGTGGAAGGTTCTGTGGGAATTCTAGTTCATCAAGGAAGAGGTGTTGGAGCCTTGGATATTTGTAAAACACATAAAAATTAATTCTTAGGAACTGTTTTGATAATGGTATTTTAAAGCTTTCCCTTTAATAACTACCTAAAAAATGGGGCTAGAAAAAGAAAGCTCAATATCCTGTGCATAAATATGCAGTGCAAGAATGATTATAATTTAAAGATTTAGGCATGTGATGAGTTAGAATTGGTAACTTGCTATTTTGAGCCTTCTTTTGGCCTGAAAGGCAAGGAGAAATGGTAAAAAATTCTTTGATGTCATTTGAAAAATACCAGACATATGTTGTAGGACCCAAGGTGGTAAAAATGGGATCCTTGGTAAGAACCATGAAGCCCTCTTTACTAGATAACACAGTCCAAGATTTTCTTGCTTATTACTGTAAACATTTTCATTTATAGAATGATCTAACTTAAGGATTTCCAATTATTGCAGCATAAAACCAGGCCTTAGTAATTCTGAGTAAGAAACACCCATCAAACATACACTGAGAGCTCTAGACATTTTTGTGATGTGGATCTATATGTCAACTTATTATTGTATTAATTTATTCTTGTATTTTGTGATATTCATACAATCTTGTGCAGGAATGATGAATGTATTTATCTCAATGTTATTAATTATTCCAACTACCTGGAATAAAGGAGTTAGCATTTCCATACCTATAAAGAGCTAAAGGCTGCATTTGGAAGGAATAATGGATGTTTTCAGAAGATTTTCAAATCCAGTTTGAATAGTTGGATATTTTCACCCTGATTCAAATATTTTAAAACCTTCTTAAAGTAGACTAACTGAAGCTTGCAGCTCATGCTCTATAACAATTTTATTGCTGATTACATTGCACAGTGAAACACTTCACCAAACACTTTACTCCTGACTATTACCTATTAGTCAGCTGTAACACAAAGAGCACCATGTGCTGGGAGATTATGAGTGTTTTGCCTCTTTTCTAAGACACCTCCATCCCAGACACTAGATGTCTGCCAGACAGTATATGCTATTAAGAGGAGACTGGAAGGGGGGTTGCCTTGTGGTCTCTTATTTCAGTCTGTTGGTTGGCAGTCTGGTAAGAAAGTGGTGCTGAAACTTACTGTGTACCTTGCCACGGTCAGTGTGCTTGAATTGCTGTTGCAGAAAAAGGTGCTCAAAATCAGCTCTTTAATTGTAAAAGGGCAAGACATAAGGCTACTACCCATAATTTCCAATGGAAAGAATATTAGTTTAAGTTTTGGAAATCTGAGGTCAGTTCTGGATGCACCCACAAAGCTGGCATATCATAATGATATACAGAAGTCTGAGATTTGTAGAGAGTTTTATTTTTCTTATTGCTCAAACCAATACTGCCTGAATGAAGAGGTCCTGTCTCTCCATCTGCTGTAGAAGTGTGTTTGACTTTGTTATGCAAAGTTTCACCCTGGCTAAACTAGAAGAGTGAGTGGCATTCAGAATCGTATTGGGCTCTGCCTATGTTTGAAGGCTACATCTAAGGCATGTTTCTTTTTCTGCCCCATGGAAGATTTCCGTGGTTTTCAGAGTGACAGGGAAAAAAATATAGCTCACAACAATTTTATGCTTCTTCTGTATGCATATTTACACATCTGAAGAAGTCATACCTTGCTCCCCTTATAGATATTGGGATTAAATAAGACAATTTAAAGGCATAATTTTTGATATAGATACATGTTTCTAAATTGTGTCTATTTTTCCATGACTCTAAAGGTGCTCAAGAGTCTTAACTCAGAGGTAAACCTGCTTTTGCTCACATAAACTGAACAAAAAAGTTTAGGCACAAGCAATTAAATAACTAGGAACATTTACTTCAAGGAAGTCTGTGTGCATAGAAAAATGTAATTGGATGATGGGAATCTTACTGTATGTTTGTGTACTTGAAAGTATAGCTGACTTCTGCAAGAATTACAACAGCCTGGCTAGAGTAGGTCAGACAATGGTTTAAATTGCAGTAAGAGTGACCAAGGAAAAATTGCTTAAAAAATGTAACAAAACCAATCAGTTATATCAAGATGAAAAACATCCCTGTCGTCTAATTAAATCCTACTGAGTTTGGTTTAAGGAAATTCTTCTTTAGGATTGAGGTGTTACTGGTGAAAAGTTCTCTTCACAAGGTGCTGGGAGAACAAGTGGAATGAAAAGAGCTTGGAAAACTTTAGTAGAAAATAAGGCTTGAATATTTTTTTCTTCTTTAGAAACCTTGAAGATTTTAATTTCTTTCTGAATCTAGGTATTTCTTGTGTCCTTGTGACTGTTTTAGTTCACCTTTTTTATAGCTAGTCAGCACACAAGTCACTTTTTATTTTGCAGACACAGTAATTTAACTGTTGCTACAAAAGAGAGATGCACCAAAGACTTACTGCCAGAGACAAGGTTTCCCACTCTCCAGGATAGTTAATTAAAGCAATAGCATCAATGTTTAGACAAATTCACAACTTTTTCTTCCTTTTATGAAAGACAAGGAAAACAATAAACAAAAAAATAAATAAGAAAAACCTTTCTGAAACCCTATATGAGGCTCACATTAAAAGACTTCCATTACCTTAATTTGAAAAAAACCCATAAATGTAACAGAGTAACAAGTTCAATAGCCTTACTCAGTAACTTTACTTGTATGGACAAAAATATTAATGCATGTAAATTACATTGGTAACAGGAATATTCTCATGAGTGTAACTGCACTTATTCTTGATGTTTCCTTTTACAAATAAGAATTAATCCCTCAATATATCTCAATAATACTGTAATGCCTGTGGTTCAGAGGCACATGTCACTTGGGAGACTTGCCTAGCCCCATGGCTTTTAACCCTGGTAAGTAATTAGAATCTAATTTATGAATGCTTCATATCAGGAAAGGAATCTGAATTTGTTCAAAAGAGTCCTTGTCAGGAAGATTTCCTTAAGCAAAATTTTACAAAGTGTCTTTGCAACCAGTATTTCTTAATTCTGTGAAGAGGAAAAAAAAATGTGTAGCTTTTTCAAGACCTATGTAACTTCAGAATTATTTTTGTTGTTGTTTGTGGGTTGGGGTTTTTGGGTAGTTTTTATAGATTTTTCTTATTTTAATGTTCCTTTGAGGAAGAATTATTAAGTACAGCACATCTCAATCATCCTTTGACTTGGTATATTTTTGTAAAACATTCTGGCAAGCAATGAGAACTGTAGATTTGGGGTTTTGTTTTGATTTGTTTCTTTGTTTTTTTTATTGCTTGCTTTTATTGTGGGGTTTTCAGCATATGTGTGTAAAAAATATTATTTATTTAAGGGTTTTCGATGAGTTAGTGATATTCCCATTCTTCTGGGGAACCTTTGACTGAATGAACTTCAGAATCTGCTGTTTCAATGTGCTACAGTACGTTAGAGCCTCTGTTCTCAAGTACATAATATTGAAATGTTAACTAAATAAAAATAATAGGACCTGTTTTGAGGGAACTGCTGCAGGCTGGCTATTGTGTCTGCTCCTTTGTATAAATACAGGTATAAAACTGTTTGGATCCTGACTGAGCTGCAGCAATAAGAATGGACATGAATTACATTTTTTAAATTATTTACAACTTCACAGTGTCTGTGGCTTTAAATTATTGATGCTTGTGACAGCAACTGTCAATGAGACAAAGCTTCCACTGAAACAGCAGCAGCATACTGTGCTATACTGTGGTATTCAGTGCCTCCAGTCCTTCTTATTAAGGAAAAATGTCACTTCTTTCATTGTAGGAGAAGAGAAAAAAGGAAGCAAGATCATTATTAAAGGAGAAGTTTCCTGCAAGACTCTTTGATTACAGTGTGTCTCTCAGAACTCTTGGCATAACAAAAATGTTCTAACTGAGCATGAAAGAGACCAGTCTTATCAGTAAGAGACTGCATAATGTTTGCTGTAACACATTTTTTTACATGTAGGGTTATACCAGCAAAAAGGTCCCTGCTGGACCACAAAAGGATGAGGCAGCCCTGTGTGTCGGAGAGAGACTTTAGGGGCAACATTTGTCCCCACCTACGCCCCACAGTGCATTGTCTAGGGCTGTGTCACTCATCATTCAGGCAGTACCTTCAGAACAATGGTATCAGCTGTCCAGATGTGGTACAAACACTTGCACCTCTGTTGATACAGCAGCGACTGTCAGGAGTACCACAGGTCATCTGTCTTCTTTATTACTGCTGCTCTCTCCTGATGACCTATGAAGCTGTAATCTCCTGATCTGTCTGTCTATATCAGACAGATCCTAATAAAGTTTTTGTTGCTTTAGGTGCAAAAGGACAGGTCTGTTTTAAGTATGCTGGTGTGCGGCTCTGTTTTCCCTGTTTCTTTATTCAAGTTTGAAGCAACACACTAGGTGAAATTCATGGGGACAAAAGGAGTACCTTGTGTTATTTGGATCTAGGAGCTTGCTTGAGCCCATTACTGCTGAAAAAAGAGAAGATTCCTGATGTGAAAACCTCAGTGAGCCACATGTGTGCTGCATGTGTACTTGCAGAGTGGAAGAAATCTGTATGGAATATGAAACTGCATCCTATACTGCTGGGGATCAGGTGTTGGATTGTATAAGGACAAGTGCTTTATTAAGAGTGGGGAATGACTGAAGAGTGATTGTCTGTAGATAATGATTTTCAGTAGAGGAAGAGAATCATGCCTATTTTGTGTTTTCTTATGTGCACAGGTGGAAGGAGAGAGTCAAAGTCTTCTGCTGTCATTCAGGAAACAAAAATTGTTTTAATGACTTAGAAAATAGTAATAGGTACATGGACACAATGCCAGGGAGCCTGTGAAGCTGCAAGAAATGAATTGTGTTTTCATGGTTCAGATGAAATCCCACTAAAATGGACTTGGACTGATATTAAGGCAATGGCTGACCTCTGGTTGCAGGTCACCAAATGGCAGGATTTCTATCCCCTCAGAGGATCTAAATGGAGCTCATCCGTGTAGCTTAGAGGGCTCTGCAGCTCTGTGGCTTTACATTGCCCAGGGGCCTGGCCTCAGGGGCCTATCCCTGGCCTGCCATGCAGAGGAGAGTGGCCTGAATCAACTTTGCTCAGGGGGTCCCTTTTCCCAGCAGAACAGCCACAATACATAGTACAATACGCTCCATCAATATACTTGAAGTAGTGACTGCCCTGTGTTTTAACAGTATAATACAAATCCACTAAGGATAATCAAGAAACAAGGATATGGGATATGTCAAAAAACAAGAGTTTTTTGACAATTCAGGTGTACAATGTAGGACTTCGAGACCCAAGAAAATACTTACATAACTGTATTTGTATGGAAGTAAATGCTGTATTAAGGTGAAAATTTAAATGGTCAATAAAAAAACTCCCAGACAGTCCAGTAGTAGGATCTCATATGCTGGCCTTAAGAAGAAGCAATGTGAAGAAGCTTTTCAAGTGAATCCCTTTTGACTAAACTAGCCATGGCTAAATAATAGTCTTGTTTGATGCCTTCAGTGTTCAGGAAAGCAGAAACAAAGATCACCAAGACAACTAAAACATTTGAATCTATCACTGATTAATCTTTTTTCTTTACTAACACCTCACAGAGGCCTAATGTTTGGCAACTTAGGTTGTCTTGGTCCCATCTCCTCAAATCAGTAATGCAGTATGTTGTTCTGCCACCATTTATCTGACCTCCAGCACCATCATAAAATTGAGTATGCAGTATTAGAGACAAGGTCCTTCCAGCATCTCTTACCGTAGCTAATAGCAGGACTGCTGACATCATAAGGAAATGGATGGCATCATAACTTTGATTCTGTACAACTGTTCATGAGCATTGACTATGGAGCACTGACATCAGATAGCACCTACAGACTAAAAACATTAAGGTCTTTTGATGCTAACTTTCAGGATCCAGCAAGAATATTTAATTTTGTAGTTTAACCACTACTTAGTGGCACAACTGCAACAATAAATGCAAAGACTCTTTTCATTTTAAAACCACTGAACAGGGGATACTAATGGGAAGATCTTGTCAATATGCTATGAAGAAATGAAATGTAGTGAAATACAACGATTCACATAACAGGGTGCAAAGAATTCATTTGAAAGCAGAAAAGTAGCATTTTTCTTATTTGTCTAAATCTATCCTACATGTGTCTTAGAAAGAAAAAAATCACTCAAGTATGCACATTAATTCATTACATTATAAGAACCATTGCATTTATCATATTTTCACAGAATCTCAATAGTGACATACAACAGTGTTCATTAGGTCAGATCTTTCTCGTCCATCTCAAGGGTTTATTGTCCTTGACTACCACAGAACATAATGTCATCTGAGGCCTTTCATGTATCCTGGGTGTAGGGAGGGCTTTCTGGAGCGACAAAGCTGAAATATATCCAACTGTATAGATTCTTATATCAAATGCAGGTGGATTTCTTCAGCATCTGGCTACCTAAGCATCTCAGTCTTTTTATCTCATATCTTCCAGAGGTATGTGTAGCTGAATTATTCTTATCAAACTAGGAGCTGCTGGTCATGTCTTACTTGTAGGGAAATTGGGGAGCTAGACAGTGCCAAAAATTAAGTAGCTGGTAAATGAGGGAGCTAGGAACTGTAGATCTTCCAAGTCTGAGAATTTCCTACTTTACATTTTACAGAGAGGACTGACACAAGAAGAAACAAAGATTTTTATCTAGATCATGAGGACAGTCAGCCACGGCAAGTAGACTCTACCTCAAGACTTTGATACTTAGACTGGTGCTTGTCCCATTGAATACTTCTTTATGTACAGAAAGATCCCAGAGTGACTATCCCTCACAATAACATGATGCAGGAGGAAGAGAGCAGACCAGTTACTACATTTTCTTCAGCTCAGGGATGAAGAACTTTCATTAACACAGTACATTAGCCTTACCAAACTATGGCTGGAAGGCTGGCCTAAAGAACAAAACCCTGGACTATCAAAAGTGTTAAACTTTCTGCACTCCAGCCTCTCAATAATGCAGGCTCCTTTTCATACAGGCCTTAAGTACAGGCTTTTTTCCCCTACTAAACTTAACAGAATTTATTTTTTTGGTATATATATTTTGAACAGCAGGTGATGCTATAAGACTTGGGATTAAGCTCTCTTCTGGCTCCAGTTCTCTACAATTGCTGCTGAAGAGTGAGGAAAACACACTGAACTTTTCCTCTTATCTGCATAAGAAAGGTTTCAGTTTCAGATTATAGAGACTAAAGTGGTTGCACTCAGAAACTGGAAGAAATGCTAAGTTGTTTTATACCAGTAATTTATATGTATATTTAATACCCCAGAAAAATGTGCTAACAGGGTCAGACTAATTCAGAGAAGGCCTCCCTGTTCTCTGATTTCGGTCTTGTTTTAATACTCCATCTGGAAGATATTCCAAGGCTAATAGTAATCTCAGTCTCAAGGTGAATTTTTACCTGCAAATAAAAATAAACAAAACAAACAAGCAAACAAGAAAAAAATTAAAAAAAATCACCAAAGTCTACTTATGAAATTGAAACTTAAAGTGGACAAGGATTAGACATTTCTTGCCTTAAAATCTGGTGAAAAATAAAAGGTAATTTTGATCTCCATGTCTTCTGCACTAACTCTTATGTTCTGTATCCATGGTACATAGCAGAATAACAAATCAATCATGAAAAGTATTGCTGTTTCACCACTATTAGCACAGTCTTTATCTACTGTCTCTTCAGGAACCTGATTTCTAGTGTAATACAAAGTATGGTTTTGCACTTTACTCAGTTTCATGAAACAGTGTAGCACTGAGTTTTAATTTGTGTGACCTCATTAAAAAATCAGGTTTTAATTTGCTCTTCAGAAGACCTTATGTCAAGCTCCTCACCAAGTTCCCATGGATTGAAGCCCTCAGCCTTTACATGGGGTGGAATAATGTTCTGTTACATTTTAAGAGACAGAGATTATTTCTGTGGACTACAGTGTAGAAAAACCTCAGTAATAAACAGTGCAGCTTTTAGTAAAGCTAAAGATGTAATACATAATGTAGACATGCATAAGAATAGCTTTATATACAAAAATTGGTGTATCTATAGCCAAAACATTAGGATGAGAGTCTTTATAAAGACAAACAGTGGAAGAGACAAAACCACTCAGCTGTCCTCTGTTATATCATAGTAACTTAAAATAAATAAGTCAATTAAAATCAATAGTTTTCCTCTTCTGCTGGTAGCACCCAATAGATCATTGACATAGGCAATGACAAGGAAAGGCATGAAACCTTGTGTTTAACTTGAATAATTCAGAAATGCATTCAGTTAGTACAGCAGTTACATGGCTTTATCTTCCATTTATTTGCCTATAGGAGCAGAACTGTAAAACACAGACCAATCTATTAACAGTGTTAATAGATTACAGTTATTTAACATCTGTGGACTTCAACTAAAGTAATCCATAGGTTGTTTTAGTGGTGATTGGGGTGGTTTTTGCCTTTTTTTTAATCTGTATTGAAAACCTAATCAAAACAGAGTTACAGCAGCTTTTTCACTGCTTTTGCTCTGAGAACTATTTATAATTCTGTTCTGAAACAAAATCACTCACAGAAATTTCAATGTCTATTTTACAAACTCAAAATTAAAAATTTTTTTCAGATAAGTATTGACTTAGAGATGAAACAGAAAAGAATTTCACAAACTTCTTAACTAGAGAACAATCACACAGGGAAATCTCACAAACAAAACCTACCAATATCATTCTTTCACCAAGTTTTGCTGTTTATGACAACAGGCTGAATCAACTAATGATTTAGGTTTTATCATCAGATGAAAATTCCTGTGCCCTATGTTGACGCAACAATATTGTAGGTAATCAGTCAAATACATTCCTACATTAGAAACAAACTAGAAAATATTTATTTTGGCATTTGTTGAGGTTTTTCACATGGCTTTGAAGTAAACCTTATGTAAAATTTCTTAATTGGAAGACCAGTCTATCTGGCTGACTGCTTTTAATTACATGTCATAGGAAACTTCCTTGTAGACTCCTATTATCAGAAAATTATGTGTTTAAATGCAGAATTCCACTGCTACTACGTGTGCTGTTATTTCTGGTTGCTCTGTAACTAAATGTTCAGATGTGATATTTGAAATGAGAAGTATAATTTTCTTCCTTTCTTGCACAAGTTAATTTTATATTAACTGTTTGTGACTTCTCCCTGCTGGGCAAACACACATCCCAGCAGGAGCCTTACAAAGGACAATGTTACAAGTGAAGTCTCTACTGCGACATCATTCTCCACTTCATTTAGAAGAAACTATTACATATTATGTGTCTTTCCTCTCAGTGGATCTCAGCTGTTAGCATGGCCTCTGCAGATACTGTTATATTAGGGAGAGCAGCCTGCTTTCTTCCCTTTCTGTGCATGTGGAGTGAGATTTGACAGTCTTCTCTAGGGACATCAGAATACAGTTTTGAATTTGCAAAAATTTTCACAGAACTTCTCCTGCCTTCCTGATTCCCTTGAATAAGCCCTCTGCTAATTTGAATTTTTGTTATATCTCAGTTCAATACATGTCATCTGGGACATGTTTGATATGAATGTGTTTAGGACATATTCCCCTCCAATATAATGGTGGGAAATTACAGGCCAGCCAGTCTGGCTCTGGGTCACTTAATGTGGCAAGTTTAAATCTTTTTATTGAAAAAGCACAGATGAAAATTTGCATTGTATTGCTTCCGCATAGATCCAGAGTAAATAAAGTCATGTAATAAGAGATAAAACTCTTTTCATTGACTTAACCTGTACAGTTTATGCCTGTCTCATCAGGAGCTTTTGTATTGTAAGGTTGCTCTTCTCTGAAGGGAGAGAAGAGATTTTACCTGTTCTGGAGCAACTTGAACAGGGCTACACCATGACAGGAGCCAAGCCAGGAGCAATGTCTGACCCCAGAGCAGGGCAGCATCTCACTGGCAGGGTACCATCCTACAGGATCCCAAAGGAGCAAAGCTGGAGGTTTGAAACAGGGTTTATCAACAGCCTCTGGCATAGTGAGGAAACCAGCCATATCCAGGGTCTCACTGGAGAAGGGCTGTAAAGAAGGCTGCACTGAGGGTCCCAGCTCCATCCAGAACATGGATCTAGATGGTACCCACCTACAACCCAAATCCTAGCTTCATCCAGGAAACAAGGCCAGACTCATGAGTAGAGACAGGCATTCATGTGACTCAGCCTAAGCAAGAAGTGGGTGTGCTGAGCTGAACTGAACTAAGACTCCTGGACCAATGGTCAGAGGGTGTGGGGAGTGGCTGATCAGGGCTTTTAGAGCCCACAGGACCCTGCTGGTAGCAGCTGAATGTCTGGCTCTTTTGGGACTGACAAGAGCATGAACTGCAAATGTCTCTCAGATAAGAGACAATCTGATGTATATGAAGCAAGAGACACCAAGACCTCTGTTTAGTGATTTGAGGGAATGTGTCAGAGCCAGGCTGAGCACCTGCCCTCTCCCTTGCCCACTGAGAGCTGCCATTCCTTGCTTGCTTCCTTTCAGAGTTCACAGTAACTTTTGTCACCTCCTCCTTCATGCCAGTAGTTGTGCGTTCTTTCATGGCATATGGTAAGAGTCCTTGCTTCTTTGCTCCTTCTGTCCACAAAGCAGCTGGCAAGAGCAATCAAATAAAGCAGAGGTCTAGTGGGAACGGTAGGCTCTGAATGATTGTTGATCACCTCCTGGTCTTTGCAAAGCGGAACAAGAAAAGAGCTGGAGTGAAAGAATAAAGTAACTAAAAGCTTCATTGGAGCCAAAGCTCTCTGGAGACTTGGAAAACTCACAGGAAGTTTTAAATAGCCTGTCATGCTGTGCTTGCAAGCATCTGTATTAGGATGCCAGCAACAGAGGAAATAATTTAGAAGGTTGCCCTATTTCTAGAATAGTTGTCTTTGAAGTGCTCTATGTGCCTAATAATTCCAATATAATTCAGACAAAAGGAAAGAAATGCTATAACAGTTAAGGAAATTTGAAGAGTGTGGTAGTACATAGCTGCAAACAATGAGAAATATAAACTGAAGATGAAACCAGAGAATAGTCTGTGACAGAACTGAGACCTAAAAGCGATTTTTAAGGACTAGATGTGTTCCCAGCAGGAGGTGAGTCTGTGAGCAGAATAAAAAATTCTCTGAGCTACTACAGAAAAAAAAAATCAGAATTAAATCCTCATGAAACATTTTGAGTTCACCAGGCAAAGAAAATCAACCAGTCCACAACAATACTATGGAGGGTGGTCAGTGCTCTGAACTTGAAGACACAAGAAAATCCAAATCACTAAGAGCCACCTGAGGCAGAAAGTTATGCAGAGCTCAAAGTTTCAGTCCAGCAAAAACAGCAAGTGGAACTGGCATGTATCCAGCTCCCAGGGTGTTTTCTGGGAAAATTCATCAATATTTTGATGGGATGGAATGCATGAAGGTTTAATGGAATGACGTTTTGATCTGGGAAAAACACAAGCTGAACATTGCTGGAGGCATAGAGAGAATCAGAACTAACATAAAGAAAACAAATCCTGTATGGTGGAAGAAATGTACATGTAGATCACAACAACGGTGATGGTATCACTAACATCTCTCTGAGAGACAATTAAGGTGCAAAGATTCCTTGAAATGCTGAATAATGGAGGAAGAATTGTGTCTAATCTGCAAGATATGCAGAGCCCTAAGTAAGGGTTGGAAAAATGAAGTCAGCAGCAGTTCATAAATAGATCTTGCAAGATGAGATTGTGACTTTCAGCACAGGACAGCCACATGAGTGCATTCCCAATCCATCTTGCTAGTCATAGAAGAGCTCTCAGTTGTCATCATGTCAATGGCAAACTAAAGCACATTTAATATGTGTAATGCTATCACATAACTTCATAAGCAGAAACAGAGGAGAAAGGGTAGGAAAATGGCTAGGGAACAGTTCCAGGATGTTTTTTATTAACCTCTGTATGTATAACCATAAACATCCAGTTCAGTCCTAAGCTTCCAGATAGTCTCTTTTGGTGGCTTGTCTGCTTGTTTACCACATAATAATTTTCTTTCATCATCTAGGAGAGGACTGACCTGAAGAAAACCTTGGAATTTTATTGCTTCTGATTTTCTTTGGGTCCAAATCCCTGCTGACAACAGTATTGCTTAAGGAACTACAATGTTAAATTGTGGGAATGGCAGGAAATCTCTTAAGAATTCAGTGAATAATAATAATAAATGTATTTTTAAAAGTCTTTAAAAGGGCACAATTTCAAGTCTTCTTTCATCTGGCAGCCCTACAGAAAGATTCAAGAATTTGGGAAGCCATGGAGCCTCTATATGTTTTGTTCCTAGCTCAACACAGCAATGGTTCATGATTTTTCAGTAGCTCTTGATAGGTTACTGGAGAAGAGGGACATGCCAATTTATGGACAGTGTTCTGATATGTCCTTGACATTGTAGAAATTATAAAGCCTTTGATTTGGAAAGTCTTACATGTATGGAGAAATTATGAGGCTTAGCAAGTTGGATCAGTTGGCTTTTGTTTCCTTTTTCAGTTTTTTTGATAGAAAACTGCCTCAGAAGGAACTGGAATCTGTCAAATCCTTTCATGGCTACCAAATGAGCAGTCAGAAATCTAGCTATGCCTTACTCAAGATAAGACCTTGTTATGAAAATTTGCATGGCACAGTTGTATATCTAGTTGGACATGATAATTTGCTTATTATGCTGTAATTTATTTCAATATCAAGTTTAAAAGGAAAATAAAGGTATGCTTGTATTCATTGTTCTGAATTCTATCTAATTGCTTTATTGGTACATTTTTCAAACGACTTTCCCTATCAATGACAAATTTAAACTTCTGCATTCTGCTGCTAGAAAACTTTTTTTGCCCTCTAACTTTGATTTTAGACTACACTAGACTTACATTAGATATGAATCAATTTATATATATATTGATCAGCATTAGGTCATGATCTTTCCATTAATATGTACTCAAGAATAAAGCTGAAGTATAGAATCAGCCAAGAGTATAAATATGTCAATTTTACATCATATTAGCAGGTGATAGTGCTCCAGTTCAAAAGAATATCTGCAATACAGTTTTAATTTTCAATTTTTCACAAAAATTTCACAAGATCTGGTGGGAAGTGTACTGAGAGCATTCCTCTTGATATCTGTGTTCATGTCAGGTATGTTAGTCTGCTCATTTTCTATTCAATGATATTTTCTGGGTTTTTTTTTTATTTATTTTATTTTTTTTGTGAGAGGTGAAACAGGAAACTTCCAGTTATAACCTACCAAGATAGCCTATGTTTCATGAGAAGAGGTGGAAACATCCATTTATTTGCAGCACTAGTAGTCCAACTTTAACTATGGATAACATGACATTAAGAGTAGCAAGCGTAGACACTTGCACCCCTATATTTTTGTTTTAGTTTGAAAGACAGGAGTCTGCTAAGGAAGGCAGGGGGCTCCCTTGGAATGGAAAATGGAAACACCCTCCCTCTGAATTATTATAATTTTAAATTATAATTTATAATTTAATTATAAATTAAAATTAAGGGGCTCTGAGGCAAAGATATGAGAATAGGAATAAAGGTTCCTTACTAGCATGTATAAATAAAAAACTCCATAAACCTACAACTTAATAGGAAAATTACAATAAAATGCAATAATACAAAAACCACTGATAGAGTCAGAATACAACCTGACACCCTGTTGGTCAGGGTGCTGGTAGCAGACCAATTAAATAGTGGCTGCAGTCCTGGGATGACATATGTGGTTCTGTTGAAGCAGTGATCCTGTAGAAGGGTGTAGTTTTCCTCTGAAGGTCCAGTGGTGGTGTAGATGGGTCCTGTCTTCCTCTGGGAATCCAGTGGAAAAAAAGCTGACTGTGGTTTTCTGGTCTCATATTATATCCAGGTATGGGATGATGCAATTTTATCAGTCATGCAGTGAGACTCGATGGCCCATTAACAGAAGATCTCCCCCTGGAATTATGAGGGATGAGTGATGGAAGAGATAAAGATTACCACTTACCACAAGGATTACCACTGCCCCAGATGGTAATAGAATACATATTTTGGTTACATCTTGCATTGCAACCTAAGACAATTTTATTTTAAAAATGCCCCTTGCAACTTTCCCAATCAACAGGATCTGCAAAGAACAAGTACTGATTGAACAGCTTCCCCCTTCCAATATTCCATAGCATAGGCAGAACAAACCCCACCTGATGTGATCCAGCGTGTTTCTTATTACTGCTTAATCTGCCCAGATACACAGTGTGATAGTTCAATTGAAGTCATATTGATATTCTTGTCATACTGGATATCAGTGGATGGCAAAAGTGACAGCGAGACCCTCTAATTGGGACAGTACCAGTCATTTTCCTTTTTTTTTTCATGAGCCAAAGTGCATTATTCTGCACAGAGAACTGAAGAATGCTGTGGGTGGTGGGTGATTTTGAAAAAATTACCTGAGTCCACTGAGGTCTTTCTGTGAACTAGAGCAGCTAGGGCATCACATAATCCTGAGTTGTTTAAATTCTCCTCCAGTAATCGCAGTCCCCTCCTGTTATAATGCTGGTGTACTGCTGTGACTCTATTAGTTGTTCTCCCTGGAATTTCACTACAAATGATTACTGGAACAAGGAGCATCAGTGGGTGGGGGGCAAAGATTTATATTGTAACAAGATGATGTACTCTGTATGGCTTCTGATGCTACCAGTATCTGCTTGGAAATTAGGTGTGCAGTTTCTCCTTTTTGTGGTCAAGCAAATCCTTCTGTGGTATTCATGCAAGCCTATTTGCAAAATATATGATACAGTGTATCATAAGTTTTAAATAATCCGCAGAAGTTTTTTTTTCCCTTGTCATTTAACATAGAGGTGTCTATTCAATTCCACTCCTGCAAGCTCTACTTTCTTTGAGCCATAGAAGCTAGTGCTAGAAAATAAGGCAGCTTGCTCGGCAACTTTGATAAAGAAACTATTGCACCAATTAATGTTTTTACCTTCCTAAAAGTATACAATGTTTTTGCAAGCCTTGTTCAGACAACCCCTCCTTTTTAACCAGTCACTTAAATCCTTGATATTTTTCCCCATTTTTCATCTCACTGATGTCTTTTTAATTGTGAGCCCAGCACTCAATAGGAGCTAGCTTTTGCTAATAGTCACTCAGGTTTCCTCGTGGCCAAATCCCAGAACTTTTAGTCTATTTTTTAATCTAAAATATTTTGGCTGCTTTTGGTAGGGAGTACTGGGGTTTTCTTCTGGTCTGTCCTAATTTTCCTCTAGCTATTTCCATCATACTTGTAAGGTGTCTCTCACTGTCTGCTACATGTCTCTTATCTGTTACAAGTGTCCCTGAAGACTTTGCCTCTGGTTTTATCTTTTCCTGGATTTATTGTCAAGAACTTCTGAGACCTTCTAGCCTTGTCTTCTGAAATAACTTCCCTGAAATTAACAAGCTACATGCTATATTCCTAAAAGGTTGGAAACTTAATATTTTTCTATCTTGTTTATTTCCATTTTTTTTGGGCTGAGAGACTGTGGCAAGGGAAACAAGGAATGACAATATGGTCAATACAATTTGACCTATAGCCCATGCACTGTAACAGCTGAAACCACGACTACTAGCTCAGTTATCTACAAAACCTTAGGATAAAAGTCAGAGGAAAACAAAAATATGAAATAAAAAGTATATGCTATAACAATAAAAATATAGTTGTACAGTTACCATAATGAGAAGATCCTTAGATTTTACTTTTCTGTCTTATTTATTTATTTATTTATTTATTTATTTATTTAAGACTAAAGTCAGGAGGATGGAGACAAAAAGAGAACCAGACCATGCAATAATAAATTATGGACAAAAACTATTCTCCAACATGTATGTATTTCTAAAAATGCCACAAAATACTTTGCTTCTTAAAGTTAGAAACTGTCCTTTGGGGATGTGCAGAGTGATTGAACCAGATTACCTCCTTCCAAAGTTATGATATTGTTCTAAATGTCAAAATAAACCTACTTTTTTAGAAAAGTAGCACTGGCACTTTAATTGACAGTCTCTTAAAAGTGTTTTACTAGTTTCCTAAATAATTTATTTGACAGAAAATTTTTACTTAGCACATGCTTTACCTTCTTATTCAACCCAGTGTTATAAGAAACTATCTTAGATATATCTATCCTCACAGATACACTGCTTCCCAGACGGACAATGATCTGACATTTCTGATTTCCACCACTTATAAGACGAAATTTACACCTCAACTAGACCTATCCTGTGGAAAACAGTCTAAAGCAGACATAAAACATGCCTATGATTTGATGCCCTCAGTTTGACTTCCCTTAGCAATTTTCATGCATATACATGGAAGACAAACTTATATGCTACATATTTTACTTTCATACAAGAAACACATCTAAGGGAATGGTTATAGTTTTTTCCATTTTTCAAACTTACTTGGTTCTCATTTCTTACAGTGAATTAGACAAATATTGCCCATATACTTACCTGAAAGAGGTGGATTAGTCACAGACACCTGTAAAATATAGCACATACTTTTGGCAGTGAGCAAGACCAAGTATTTTATTTATATTATGATGTTTTCTTTAGCAACACAGCCATACTGAAATCCTTCATTCTCAGCTTTTGTCCATTTTTTTTTTTTTTTTTGCTAAAAGTGGTTGCCTAACATATGTAGATGGGCAAAGTTGTTTAGTCAATGTGTAGAATTTTTCTCATGGATTCAGCTTTACCTGTTCAAATCAGGCCATTGCTGAGATTCCTGGAAATATATTTTGCCTGTAAAGAGAAAGATAATTTCCTCTCTTTGGAAAAAAAATCTGTAAGTGTGAAAGGTAATACCTCTTCTCCAAGAGGACCTCATAAACCCTAACAAATTCACTACTTAAAACCTCTAATTTTATGTATTTCTCCCTCTTCCCCCCACCTCCTGGCATCCATATTGGTAAAACAAGCAAACAAAAGAAAACATATCCCCCAAACCCAATCCTATATCAAAATGAATTCCCTGTTATAGCCACATAATTTTTTTACAGCAGGGAAGGGTTTTGAAACACTACGTGAAACTATGCCTTATTAATAAGGTAAAGCCTTTTCTTAAAAAAACACAACACATTAAAAGCAGAAGAATTAAAATTTCTTCTGACTCTGCTTAGATTTCTAAATCTTAATAATAGTTCTGACTTCTTCCTGAGAGTGTTTTATGATAATGAGTTGGTATTAGCACACTACTAAAATTGAACTCTGCTGTGACAAACATTGAGACTTAAATTAGCCCATTGGAAAAACACAAATCTAAGAAATACTGCCTCTGTCTTATCCCTGTTAAGCTGTAGAGTCACTACATATTTTAATTCTCCAGCCTATAAGGCTGAGACCACAATGTCTTATTGAAACATGGACACTCAGCTATTCCAAGTTACCAGCCAGAGGTGGAATGTAAGAAAGGTTTGGAAATTGTTGTCTCAGAGATACCCTGCCGGCTTTCGCTGACTCCAGTAATCTGCTGCAAATTCTCAATTGTCTTAAAATAATGCTTTTATTTTTTTGCAGTGGGCAATTACAGGCATCACAGATCACAGGAAAAACAGATGTGCTGCTGACCAGTTAACTTAGTCTTGCAGAAAACTGTCTAGAGCCAAACTGTAGCAGATGGCAACTTACTCTGGTTCCACTTCATTACCTCAGTAAGGTGTGAATGGCAAGGCAGGTAATTTGTACCACTTAGACACTATTGTTTCTAAGCCTAGGGAACTTATTTATTTTTTAAAAAGAAATAGTAACATCTAACACATCTTCACTTCTATGACAGTTGGTCAGAACAGCTAAGGACATGAACAGAAGAAATACAAATATGTGAGCTTTCAACAGTAGAGCTTCACAGGTTGCCTGGGTTTCATACAGTATGTAGGGAAAGACTCCCAGCTCTTGACATGAGTAGAAAAGTAATTTCATTACTGTGTGTACTGGTTTTGGCTGGGGTAGAGTTAATTTTCTTCACAGTGGCTAGTGTGACACTGCTTTGGATTTGTGCTGAAGACAAGGTTGACAATACAGGGATGTTTTTGTTATTGCTGGGCAGGGCTTACACAGAGCCAAGGCCTTTTTTGCTTCTCTTACTGCCACCCTGGCGAGGAAGCTGAGGGTGCATGGGAGGCTGGGAGGAGACACAGCTGGGGCAGGTGACCACAAATGACCAAAGGGATATTCCAGACCATATGCCATCATTCTCAGTGTATAAACTGGGAGCAAGTAGGAAGAAGGAGGAGGAATGTTTGGAGTGATTGAATTTGTCTATGCATCTAGCTATTGCACGTGATGTGGTCCTGCTCTCCTGGAGGTGACTGAACAGCTGCCTGCAGTGAATTAATTCCTTGTTTCAGTTTGTTTGTGTGCATGGCTTTTGCTTTCCCGATTACTGCCTTTATCTCAACCTATTAGTTTTCCAGCTTTTACCCTTCAAATTCTCTCCCTTATCCTAATAGTAGGAAGTGATTGAGTGGCAGTGTGGTGCTTGGCTGCTGGCTGGGGTTAAACCACAACACTTGCATCATAAAATCAATTGCATTACACTGGAAAAAAAAAATCTGGTGAAATTGAGAGTGGGAAGGAACTGAGTTCTTGCTCTATCCTTTCCCACTCTGAGCAAGTACTAATTCTTTGAATTTCCTGCTAGTGTCTCTGCAGAGTAGATAACCAGTTCTTTTCAGAGATTGCTTAGAAATAATCTCTAGGAAAATAATTAGTGTACCCTGTCAAGATCTTCAAAGGCACTTGAGTGTCAAATTTTATGAAGAAAGTTGTTCAATCTTTTTTCAGTGATTGAACTTGAAGCCAGAGACTGGACATTAATGACATTATGACATTAATTTCTCATCTACTGACCAGCTTCTAGTAAAACAGGTTCATTGACCAGAAAAAGAAATAAAATCTACATGTACTAAACAAAATGAAATGGAAGATGTGGAATGATGAGAATGAAAATGAATAATTTCCAAGTGAATAGTTCAATTATAGAATCATAGAATCATTTAGGTTGGGCAAAACCTTTAAGATCATGGAGTCAAGCCATTAACCCAGCACTGGCAAGTCCATCACTATGCCCCATCTCTAAGCACCACATATACATGTTTTTTAAATACCTCCAGGGAAGGTGAATCATCTGCACATAGTTTTCCAGCTATATTTCCAGCTCCTGGATTTTACCCGTGCTCCATGAATTGTTGCAGATACAGTCTGGTTGGGCTATTGAGCTCACTGCCTTTTTGTGGGAGAAACTCTAATTCCTGTGTGACAATTCAGATGTGTTTCTGTGGTTTCTAATGCATCAATGACCCTTGTGACTTTGCTATTACATGAATCACCACACCCTACCTCCACTGATACAGCAGACTGAAGGACCTTGCTAGCATACCATCCTTCAAACTTTGCTGTGCTGTCCACAGGCTTATCTCTAGTGCTCCTGGATTTATCCCTTTCCCCCTTCAGATCCAGTTAAAAGCTCTTTCAATGAGCTCTTCTAACTCCTCCACAAAGATCCTTTTCCCCCATTGAGATCCATCTGTCATCAGCAGGCCTGGTGTTGTGTAGACAGAGCCATGATCTAAAATCCCAGAATTCTGTCAGTGACACTGGGCTCAGAGCCAGGTATTGATCTGCTGGATCATCCCATTCCTCCCCTCATCATACCCTGAAATTGAGGATTTTACTTGTGGTCCTGATCCCCTAACCAGATGTCCCAAGGCCCTGAAACCTCTTTTGATTTCCCTTGGGCTTCTTGTGGCAACTTCACTGCTGCCTACCTGAAAAGTCAGTAATGAATAATAACCTGAGTGCTGTAACAAGGTGCGTAACTTTCTCTTTGTGTCTGTAACCCTGGGTGCCTGGGGAGGCAACAGACTCCCCTAAGAAATCTGCTCTGCATGTTGGGCATTCTCTTCCCTTCTGAAGGGCGTCTAGTATGATGGTGACCCAGCTGCTTTTCTTTACAGAAGCAAACTTCATGCAGGACATAGTCCAGTTTAACCCCCATGCCAGGTGAATCACTGTCCTCGTTATTGTTTGGTTGCACTTGCAGCCTCTGGGATGGTGGGGCAGACAGAGGAGATGTGCCTGCTGTGCTGGGTAGCAGCTTGTTGCCATTGCCCCTATACCTTCCATCACCAGGTGTTTGGGCAGGTGGAAAGAGGATGGACAGGGAATGCTCTGTGTCATGCATCCTGTCTGCTGTCAAGCCTGTCTCAGGGAAGGTAGGGTGTGATTCCAGTGGTCTGTCTCTCTGTCATTCCCAGATACTCCTCAATTTACTGATCTCCTCTCAGAGCTCTTGCACTAAGTGAAGGAGTCCCTCTACCTGTCCCACAGAAGTGCTTACTGCTGCTGGCCAGTACTGCTGTCAGAGCAGCTGACACCTGGGTGGCAGCATGTTCTCACTGACGTCTGTCTGGGAGGCGGGATGTGGTGGATGCTGAGCTTAGAGAGACCATGGCTTTCTGCTGGGTGGATAGCAGGGCTCAGCTCCCTGGCTGAGCTCTGTGGAAGCTTGGCTGCCATTGTTCCTGGCCCCACTCAGGCAATTTCTGCTGCTGTCATTTAAGCTGTGGGCTCCTGGTGACTCTCATCTTCTCCTGAGTTTTCCCCAGTTTGGGAACCTGCCCTATGCACCACATGAGAGCGTTCCATTACAGATTGTGTCAGCACCAGAGCTGCTCTTCTTGGCAGTCTTGGAGCCCATACAATAAGTACTTCAGCAGCATCTCTTTCCCTGGAGGAAGAAATATAGACTTACTGGGAATCATCAACTCAGTCACAGATGCCTTGGTTAAAGTCTAGTCTCTAATCCAATTCTCTTCCTAGAGGTTTTTGCAAAAATAAGTAAGGGCAATATATCAAACATTTGTCCAACATAACTGATGAGCCTTCTGAGCAAATCTGCCTAACTCATTTACACAAGTCTTTTCACTGAAACACCTACCATTTGTGCAATTAGACAATGGTATTCAATTTCCCTTGCTGTTTGCTTAGATTGAACAGTCACCCAAAATGAAAGGAGGTGCTAATCCTTCAGTATTGTCAGTGGGAATCAGCTGAATTCATCTAAATCTTTTGTTTTTCTTTCTTGGAAGAAGAACCCCACATGAACCACTCTCACTTAATTATCAGGTATTGCTTCATAATGGAATTCCTCCTTCATTTTTTTGAGAATGTGGAACTTATATTTCCATGTTACAGGTGTTGTTAATGCATACTGATACCAGTATTTCAGCTTCTTTGTCTGAAGAAGACAGGTCTATGAAACAATGTACATGTTTTTCTTATAAAGATTTTTAAAAGCATCATTTGCTGCATTATTTAAAACTGTCTTTTTCAAGCTGCTTGGAAAACTACTTTTAGCTATTTTAAACTCTTGTAATTTCTCCTTCAAATTCTAATTTTTTCAATATCTTCATAGAAATAGGCATGTAAACATAATACATTATTATATGATGCCTGAAAATGCATACCCCCACCTGTATGAATTCTACCCACATTTCATTATTCCTCTGCATGATTCCCTCTCTATTTTTGTCAGAGAATGTTGTTAGTCATTAAAAATGAGAAGGCTGAACTATCAAGCTACGCTATTTCCTAGACTGGTAAGAACTGACATGAAAATAATTTAAAAATATAATTACTAATGCAACGAAAAGTTTTAAAAGCTGTCAGCTAATAGTATGTGCCTCAAAGTATCCCTGGAATTAAGTATTTTTGTCAATTATTTAGTAAGTGCCTAATTTGCTGCTACTGGGGAAGAAAATTACATGGTTGCTTCTAAATTATTAAACAATATTTTGATGGCATTGACAGAGCAAATAGTAAGATATTGACCACAGTCATCATGCTGTAGACAAATCCTTGCAGCTTTCCTTTTTATCTTTTTATGTGAAATTGAAGAGAAGAAAAATGTCATTAACTGTTATGAACTATATGTGCAAACAGTGATTGGAAGCCATACCAAGAGTACACCTTCCTCTAGATTTTCTTGTAAAGTGACTAATATATGGGGATTTTTCTAAGAAAGCATTTAGAACCTCACAAAGAAATTTGATTGCAACATACAGTCAATTTTTTGGCTTTAGAGGTTTTTTGCTTTTCTGCTTATCATTGGCATCAAGGTCTGTTTTCAGTCTTTTGGAAGAAATGTCTGCATTTTAAACAGTATTTTAATAAGGTGATACCTAGATGACCTTAATCAATCTTTACCTCCCTGTTTAGCCATATTCATTAGAAAAGTTTAATTTCTTTCCCCCTATATTTCCTGTGATTGAAAGACCATTGTGTCACATATTCACCTGTGCTTGTCCAGGGATGTCAAGGCTTCATGATCAGGCACAGGGCAGACTCATGGGTGGAGGAAGATGGAAGGGCTACTCATGGTGCCTGGTGGGGATGAGTTTTTATTTTGGACTGAATGCAGGTGGTTACCACATCTCTAATACGGACAGGGATTGTCCTAAGGGAAAGTTACTCCTGTGTTGTGGAAAAGATGCCAGATCCAGGTGAGAACAAGAGAGAAAGGCTCACAAATTCTTTGAATTTGTACATATCTTGATTCTGGCCAAGGGTTAATTTTTGCAGTAGCTAGGATGGGCCTGGATAGGAAACAAAGCCACCTCACCATTGCCAGGATGGGAGGAGGGGAGTCTTCCAGGGCAAAAGGGTTCTTTCTGGATGGGGTAGCTTGTTAGAGGGAGTGGTGGGGTGGTGCTGTTTCCAGTAAACTGTTCTTATCTCAGTCAATCATTTTTCACCTTTTGTTCCTCCAGTTCTCTCCAGCCTTCAGGAAGGGGTCAGAGGGGAAGCGAGTGAGAGGCACATGGTTTGAAGAGTCTCAGTATGAGCCTTAAATTGGGGAATACCATTCCTAAAGCATGACAGTACATCACAAAATTTGGGTTGATGATCATGCTTATGAGTATATAGCTGTGGCCATATAGAGGAATGATCAAAAGATGGACCTCAAGCCATTACCAGTATTTAGGGTGCACGGGAAAATGAGGTAGTTCAGAGTTCTTCAGAGTATGTACTTAAATGCTGTAGGTCTAGGAGACCTACAGGGTTATATTTACAGAATTTGCTGTACTAATTAAATAATAAATCGAGGCCAATTTAGACTCATAATTTGAATGTATTTTTCCATGCTCTCAGGAACAATATTTATTCTTAGTTTGAAGGACAAGCTCCACCAAGAGCCTTAGAATAATTTGTCAATTTATCTCAAGTTCTAGATCCTTTAAGTCTGAAACTTGGCTAACAGCAGTTGAAAATAGGAAGAGCTGCTCTGCTGACGCATTAACACAGGAGATGAATACAGGCAGACACAGAACTGCATAGGCAAGTCTTCTATTCCCTTCTTATTTAATGTACAACCTAGTTATGGTCCCCTTCTTGTAAGGAAAAATGAAAACCCTAGCTCATTGGGATCAAATTATGTTTTGTCCACTGAAGAATAGTTCAAAAGAACTTGAAAATGTTTGGGCAAAGCCTCTCACTCCTGCAACCTTTCATTCACATAATAGTTCATGAAGATTAGCTGATTACCAACCTATATCAGATGTCCTTAGAGTTGAGACTGGATGCCCAAAGTGTTGAAAATACAAAAACATTCAAGCAATACAGATGGGAGAACTGAGACTTGGAAATGAGTGAGAAAACAGGAATGGCTTTAGAGAAAAGAAGAGAATAGGAATTAAGAGCCTGGAGTATAAGCAGATGCCTGGAAATGTGCATCTACAATGTAGTAGCATCCCAAAAGTTATGCTTCATAACATCTGACAAGTTGTGCTACTGAAACTCGTAATCATCTTGCACACCTTCTATGCCTGCAATAATACATCTCCTACAATGATAACTTTCTAGATGACACCCCTACTCCCCCAATGAAAAAGAGATAGTATCAAAACTGTGACAGAATTATAAAGAATCAGTTCTAATTTGGAAACAAAATCATATGCATTGAAATAATTCCTGATTGCTCAGGTAAGCTCTTACTCATGGATGTCCATGTGCCTTGCCCTGAAAGATTTTTTTTTCCCCATAACATCCAATCTAATCTGTTTGCTTAAGGTTAAGCCTGTGACCAAATTTCCTCCAAGCATTTTTAACCTGCATCCACTGGGCTCAAAGCACTTCATGGACTGCTCCTGTTTCCACTGAAATCAGTTTTGATACTGAGAAGAGGACGATGTCTTTATTAGGGAAAATTTCTCAATGTCTTACCTAAGAGATGGTAATTTTTGTATTTCTTTTGCAGGTGTGTGGGTATGGGCTTGAATAATGGGATTAATTTTATCTGATATTAGCTCTTTGGCGTCTGGTTTAAGATAATCTTGTAAGATCCCTCCTGAAACTAATAGGTAGAGGAAGGGAGAACAGTGGAGAACAGTGCACTGCTCCTGTCTTAGCATGGTATGACTGTTTCTGTGAGGTTGCTATCTCTCTGAGACAAGGAAACATGACACCTTGCTTTTAAGCAAGAAAAAGGGAGGAGAAACAGATTCTATTATTTTCTCAAATGAAATGGTGTCTGCATTGACTTTTGGATTAAAGACAAGGCTCTGCTTGTGTGATTGGGACAGATTCTAGGGGAAACAATTGGGCTTATTCTATAATATTAATGTAAGTCATTGTTCTCTTCTGTTGTTTTGATGGTTTTAGATCTCCAGGGTTCCCACCAAATAGAAATAACTATTAATTCTATGTAACAGGGTCCTCTATGCTTGAACAGAAGGTTACAGGTTAGTCTGGTGCACACTTATAATAGAAAAGTGAGGATCATCATAATCTGGGAAGAGAAATGTCTCCTGCTGATTTTAAACTCAGTTTGGGCATTTGAAATGGTTTTCTTTGAAGATGTTTAGACTGTGAAATCATTAGAGAAATAAAGATTAGTTGGGCATTACAGGTACTGTCATCCCTAGCCACTCCTGTGGCACTGCTTGGAAAGGAGTTTTTCCCCCTGTAGATATCAATGGCCATGTTGAAAAACATAGATTGGCCTCATGTAGAAGAATTACCTACTCACTAACTCCAAGTAACCACACATGGACCATCAACGACTTAACATTTATACAACATGTTGTATTCAAGGTTTGTATGAAGGAAATACAGGAACTAGACAGAAAAATTACAGCTTTTTTTACGTTAAACTCTTATTGTGAGATCTTGATGAGAAAGTTAAGAGGTACTGTTTCACAATTAAAATGGAAAACAGTAGGTGCAGAATTTGGAGTCCAAAATTCTCAAAAACTACGTCAGAGCCATTTTTGGTGAGGGATTACAGACAAAGAGGGTCCATATTTTGAGAATCAGTTCTGTGGTATGTCAGCAGTTGGAAGTTTGATGAATTAGGCTGCTAATGAGTATTCAGTCAAAGATAACATGTTTTTTGGTGGTTTTGTTTGTTGCTTCCATTCTACTCAGGCAATCATTTTCTCCTGATCTATGGTTCTCCAGATTTTCAATCAAAATTCCAGATCACTTGAATCCTAGTACAATGTACATGCTGGTAATGTTTTTTGGAGTGGTTACAAAAATAAAATTCTGGTGGTGTCTTCTTTCTGAAATAGCTCCATCTCCATGGCAATTTTGCTTTCATTAAGATGTTTGGGAGTAACTTCTCCAATCTCAGTGCACTCCAGTCAGGTCACCAAGAGGGATACAGTGCCTCCAAGTACACGGTCTAATGATGCTACCCATAACTTCACTCTCCACTGGAAACCCCCTGTCTATCAAGAGGTTAGATTCACCTTGACAATTCCACACAAGATAAATAAACTCAAATATCTCCTGTCATGACCTTTCTGTTCCGCATATTCGGCAAGTTTCAACAGTATAAGCAGACATAGTTCAGGCTCTGAAAGTATAAATACAAGGATTAAAATGCCCTTTTGTCCTAGAGCTCGGGACCCTGTGAGACAAGGAAGCACAGTGGCTGCATAGCACCAGGAAGCCAGCACAGGGGCCACAGCCCTGGCTGAACACTGTGACTGCCACTGAGACTGCTCAAGGGGCCTGAACACAGATCAGCCAGTGCAGCTCAGGCACTGGGCTTGCCTCATGAAAGTTTTCGTGGAAGAAACTGCTAAGCAAAGGAAGGGGGGTGGAATGTTACTTTCTATATGGCAAACAATTTACACTGTCATTAATATTGCAAGCCTTTTTTTTAGAAGAAAAAAAAAAAATCCCTGCTTTATTTTAAGATTTTTTGTATGGTTTATTCTGAGATTTAGAAAACACAAGAGAGTCAGGCCTTCCAGACAAATGCATTTACCTTGACGGAATGCATTTGCAATAGCTTTACAACAATGGCCTAGAGAATACTTGCAATTCACATTGGACTATTTTTTCTCTCTTTTTTTTTTTTACTACTTGGAAAATGGACTGGTTTGGGGGCCTAATTCACAGCTACCACACCTACTCTCTCTGCCCAGAGAGCGGGGAGAATGAATAGGTCAATCACCTGACATATTTCCATCCAATTTCAAGGGTAGAATGTGTTCATTTTCTGACTAATGGCATGTCATTTTGCAGAAGCCTTTGGTCGCGAATTAATCCTGGAATCAAAACAGATTTTCCGGGGAGCAATCTTCCATCAAGTATTGATTTTTTTACACTCATGGAGTCTGTACTCCCTAATTTAACCTGACAATGATTCTGCACAATGGGCTGAGAGCACCTTGGCAACTCACAGAAGGAACTTTTAGTGTCTTTTCTTTCTGCAAAGTAGTGGAGGGTGGGGGGAGTGAGGAGTGGGGGAAAGAAAAGACCCAAACAACAGTTAGTCACTGGGGGAGTGTTTACTATCTGATGTTTTATTTCTGATTATTTCAAATGGAGAAATAATGCTAACTTTAGAAGTAATGTAAGTGGAGATGTCTCTGAAAGACGCATGACTGTGAAATCCTGTTTATGGCAACAGTCCCCTGCTGCTCTTGCACCTTTTTCTCACTCCCAGCACTCTTGGATGCTAATAACACAAAAACTATAATAGCATCTCTAGTTTCACCCTATGCTTTTATGAGTTGACATTTTACTCTACAAAAAAAAAAAAGAAAAAAAAAAAGAAATGCTTGCACACATAGAAGCATAAAAAGGCATCCTTTTCCAAAGAGGTGTTTTTTGACTCTGGCCTCAGAAATCCAGTTGCCAATAGCTAAGCTTTGCTGTTTAGTTCTCCTACAAGACAAACTTCTTTGTATCTGCTTCTCTACATGCCCTGTACTAAACTCTTTTCTAGCTGCTTGTTCTATTTATTTGACTACTTACACCAACAAGAAAAAATGAAAAATCTATCATTATGAAACAATAATACACAACCCAGTGAAAAGTGAGAAATCATTTAGAGACAGGAGTATTGATGGGACAAGAGGTGAAGAAGCCATAAGATGCTGGTTTTTTTAACAGAAAACAAAGATGGGCCATTTTTGTTCTTGAAGGTACCACTGCAGAAGTGAAATAATGCAATGTAATCATCGTTCCCAGGCTAAAATTTCTTTCTCAGAGATGAGAAGCAATACATATATTTAAGAGATGGTGAGTAAGAAGCCCATCCTTTTGCTTTATTCTGAAACTGAAATGAAGAGATTTTAAACATCTTGCACAAAGATCTTTACAGAAAAATAACAGCATCTCTGCTGATGATTTCTCCATTAGGAATGCTTCATTACTGAAAACATTGCTATATGACCTGAAGAATAATACTTTCTTTCTTTGCCATTTCAGAGACAATCACAATTTGAGAGGTATTTTGTTGGAAATACATTTTTCCCCTTTATAAAATTGCATTTCAGCTTTACTTTGAATAAAAAAAATATAAAATCCTTTCTTGGCCTAACAGGGAAAATGTTTGGAAAAAAACACATTAGTTCTTCTTTCAGTCTGGCTACCAAAACCATAATATAATAATTGCATTTTTAGACATTTCATTCCAGTAATCTGTTGCAGATCTGACTGTGCAAATTTCTGATTGATGGATCACTCTCATTGTCAGTTCTGAATTCAAAAGAGGACAAAAAGTGTAGAAGAGGAAAATGTCTTTAGAAGAGACTGTGCCTGGCTGAATCAGGACCTAAATTCCTGAAAACTGCAATTCCATAATTTCCTGCATAATCCAGGAAATATTTTTGGAAAATACATAAGCTGAGGTACACAGAAATAAGAGGTCCATATACAATTTCAATAATGATATTAAGTAATAAATCAGTAATAGTTGCTCCTGAACACTAACGATAGCATATTATTTCTCCATTGTACTATTTCAGGAATACCTTGGAAACCACAAGATAAGTGTTTTCTGGCCTCATCAAAAAGGTTAGGGTGAAGAATCCTTGTGTGAAAAGTTTTGAGTGATAGAATATGTTTAAATTGTTACAAATGTTTATAAAAGTGCTTCTAGGCATAAAGATGATGACTGAAATCATACACAGGAACAGGTGAAGATAGCTCTCTCATTGTTAAAGAACTCTTTTCTTGCAAGTTTTTTTTCGACTTTCATCTCATTTTCCAGAGACATTTTGAAAGAGGACTGCTTCTTTTCTTCCTTGTTTTATTAAAGTGCCTTTGTACATTAGCGAAGTGCTTTAATAACACACACTTTGTAAAAGTCAAAAGTGCTCTATTATCCATAAGTATAGAAGTAAATAGCACTTGTTTTAATTGAAAACATCAAACTTTTGTAGCTCTAAACACATCAAAGACACATCCATTTGTGCATCTCTTCCAAAAGGTGAATTCTAGTGCTTTTAGACAGACTGAAAAAGAATCAAGCTTATTAGAGCCATGAGAAATTTTCAAATTGAAATACCTTTTAACCTTCAAGTGGTTAAAATATGGAAATGGTTAATGCACTTATCATGTGAAGCCACTTTGAAAGAGTGAGGGGTTTAACCAATTATCCCTATCAGCTGAGAAGTGCCAACTGACCACAGTCTTAGGTCAGTCTGACTTCAATGTAATACATACGTGTTTACATTTTAAAGAAACAGTTTAATCTCTAGGTTAACTAGCAAAGGGAGATTTGAGCTGCTGTATTTTATTTTACAGGAGCATGCACTCAGCCTGTTGCTGTGGCTTGATTGAAGGACAATACAATTTTGAACCACTATAACTTGACAGTTCTTCAAGTGTACTTAAACTTTATATACACAGAAAAGTGTAGTGATTTGCTTAGTGTCAGTGTAACAAAACTATTTCTAAACTAATTTATCTTTCATCCTTCAAGACAAAACTTAAATGGCTTAAGGAGTGCCATTTAGTTGGTCAGTTATTAACTTAACCTGAAAGAAGATGATGTCTCACTGTGGGGGTAAAGAACTGGCCAGAATGATTTCTGAGACAAATTGAGTTACATTAATAAAGCTTTTGAGACCAGATGAGGGCTACTGGCGTTGGTACAGACTGGGGCAAATGATGAACACAATCACACGACCATGCCTTAACAAGTTACCATCTGTCAGGCGAGCTCTGGCAACTGACTGTGATTAGATTTCATTTTGATAAAAAGCTAATGGAAAGAGGACAAATAAAATCAAAAATCAATCATATCCCCAACCATCAAAATACTAATAGAATTTTAAATATCTGTCCAGGACTTGACCTCCTTTTTTCTTCAGGTTTCTTGTCCCTTAAAGGGTGAGTCTTCTTTTTCAGAAGCCTCCTGTCCACTATTATTTATTTGTATTATCATTTGCTTAGAGACCTATGTCAGGACTCCAGCTATGTGGTACAAACATATTCTAGTTATTGTCTTGCTTTGATTGACAAGAGTAGCAATAGGCTTGAAGCCTTCACAGAGAAACTTGTTATACATGAGCTCCTGATGTAATTTCCACAGTAAGGCTGTACTGTGGCCTTAATGGTGTATGGATGGTTCCATGTGGACAAAATATGCTCCACATAAACTAGGAAGGAACTGTATGAGGGTCTGTGTCACTGACAGAGAACAGATGCTGCAGGTACAGGCAGAGACAATATCAAAATTGAAGTCTCCCAGTTCTCAAAATATGACTACTGATAACAATTCCTTGACCTCTATACCATCAATGGAAAGCAAGATCTCCTCTGACTTTCTAAAATTAACATAGCTTAACAGGAAAAATATGTTTCTTGTTCAACAGAATGACTACCTCTGTAAATTTCTTAGCCTCCTGCCACTGCACTTTGAAGTGCAGGCACTATTAGGTATTATGTGAAGAGTTCTTACTTGTTTTCACGTTTGAATCTAGATATGCATCTGTGAAGAGTACAGACACTTTGAAAAAAATTCTGTCACGTCAGAGTCAGTAGTCTAATATTCTTTACTTCAAGCAGCTGTGTGTTTATTCAGGGTATTGCACGCAGCACCTAGAATGTTCAACTATCTTTATGATAAGGGGAGAAAGGTGTTGCTAAAAAGTTAAATCACATTTAGGACCCCTATTTTAAACTAATTTAAAAGCAGGTTGAGTCCCCAACAGCTCCTCTTGAAATGAATAGTGAAGGATCAACAGTTTTCCACTTTCACATAGAAACTGCAGTAAGACACCTGCATTTGGACTTCAGAATTTAATTTAAGATACTCTAATTGATAAGCTATTATTAATTATTATCAATCACCCCTATGTAAGGATTCAAAGACCATAAGATATACCATGTGGCATATCCCATACAGTAGGCAGTTAGGGAAAAAAAAGAAAAAAAGAATAGAGTACACTTTTTTGTATGCATCCTTTCCTTGCTTTGTGTCACACTGAAAGTGAGTAATTTAATTTGAAAAATACCTATTTAATGAGTTTAGGTCAACTTGCAGCTAAAAGGCAGTCTGAATTGCACTGCAGTGTTTTATTATTGCTGAAGAATTGTGGCATGGCATTATATCTGAAAGAAATAGTTGCAATGGAATAATTATGACATAATACATGTAAAGAAAATATTGTGGAAAGATGATGTGGTCATGGCCAGTTTAGTAAAGGTGTGGTGTGGCAAAAGTCTACAATTACCTTACAATTTATCCTAACTCATAAGTACTCCAGCAATTCAAGATAACTTATTAGTAACTCTGATTGCTAATTAACATTACTAACCTGTAACTAAAGTCCTCACAGTGTGAGCAAAACAAAGAATTTCAAAAATAGGCTGCCAAATAGCTCCAGATGTTTACTCTCCCTTCTGTCTTCTCCTGCTATTCTCTTTCTACCTTACATTTTGTTCTTTTATTGGCCCAGTTCATTGTCATTCCTTTGTCTTGAGGACTCCTTTCTGCAGAGTAAGAATTACTGCTTCTCATGACTCCATACACCACAGCTGTGGGCTCAGGAGTGCAGGTACAAATCCTTGTATGTCATCAGCACTGCCGACTTGGGACTGGCATTGAGTTGGTAGCAAAGGTGGAATAAAACACACTAGCTTCATCCTAGCATGATTGAAAGGTCAGAGTACACTAAAATCCTGTGAGGTTGGTTGGGGTATTTTAATAGTTAATTGCACAAAGCTGCATATTTTCCATCTCCTATATTGGAGGCCCTTAGAAGTGTATAATATGAACTCACACATTAGTCATACCAGTGGTAGGTCTGGCATCTTTATGTGCAATTAGACAATGCATTGCAGCTTATCCAGAAGTTTGCAGTAAGAAAAAGAGAGTAGTCCCATTTCCCCTGTGCTTTGTTCTGGCTGTGGTACTTCTTTGGTAGCATAGTTAGCCAAATTCAATTTACTAATTCAGTGGGAAACTGACTGAGCTACCCTTGATCCATTGTATTTTCTCCTGGATCAGTAGCTGGGTGAGTCTGGAGTGCAGACTTAGATGAGGACCAGAGCTGGTAGCAGAGTGAAGGACTGAACAGGCGAGGAAAGGTTCTGCAGGCAGTGGAGGTGGGAGCAGAAGTGAGCCCTTTTCAGAAGCTGTAAGCTCTCAGAGTTCAGCTTGTGTTGCTTTACCATACACTTAAACCCAGAGTCATGGGCTATGTGACTGCTGAAACACTTTTTTCTTCCCTTTGGTGGTGGTGTGGTGGATGCAACACAAAAGAGAAAGCAACCAAAAAAGGTGGTATGAATCAGCTCTTGGGCAATCAAGATCTTAAGCTCATGCAATTCTTTCTTCTGGGAGTCTGCCCATGACCACCACAACAGAGGGCTGTACTAATGATCTTGATTTCATATTTGCAGTAGACTGGGAATATGCACTCCAAAGTTACAGTTCTGTCAGTGTGTGGTGAGTTACTAAGCCTTGCTCAGTCCCATTTCTGGGTATAACAATTCCAGCATTTTTGAGTATACAGCTATGACAAGCCTGTGAAAGCAAAGGTTTCTTTTTCTGACTGTAAAATGAGGGCCTCAGAGCATTCAGGTGGTTTCAGTCTCCAAGATCCAGGTGAAACATTGGTGGACTGCTTCTCTCTAAGGGAGAGAAAAAACCAAAGCTCCCAAAGTAAAGCTAACATTGCAGAGCAACTGTCAGGGGGCAGCCACAGAAGATTTTTAAGAGCTGGAAAGGGGAATTTGCTGGCCAGGAACTGGTCCCATCATCCCTTGGAAGCGTGAGCAGGGCAGGCTTGGGAGGCTGGGAAGCTGGGTTAATACCAGATTGTCTGGCAGGCTCATGGTGATGATATGAGGCCATGCCAGGACATTGCATAGCTCAGTGCCAGGGCAGCTCTGTGGGGAGCTTCACGTCAGCACTCCTGAGACAGGGACTGATGGCCCCAGCTGAGCTGAAGTGGGCTTGTAGGCACGGGCAGGGACAGTAGGGTCTGTTGGTGCCCTTGGGGCATTAGTTATACTGGTCTTTGCACAAGTCCACATCCTTGAGAAAATAATTCCCAGATCAAACTGATCAATCCTGATTTTTCCCCCCTTGAAGGAAGAAAGCCCAGTGAGGCCTAAACCCCACCTGCCATCTTGCCAGCCCTAGGTTTTCTCCAGGATGGTCCATCTGTGAGAAACAATTTTCACTTTAAAAAATTTTAAAGGTTTATTAAACACCTTAACAAAATAAAACAAAGGACAGAATAAAGAAAAAGGACAGTGTGCTGGGAGTTGATGACCCTGGCAGACATGAGCTCGTGTACAAAATGGATGCTGCAACTTTTATACCCCTGGCCCATCCCAAAGTTTGTCGGTCAACTTCTCCTTCACCATCCATTGGTGGGGATCACTTTCTTGCAACTTGACAGGAGGCCAGGTGCTGTCCTGCCGTGCCTTCTAGTAACAAACCTTCCCCCCTCCTGTCCCCAGATAAAACTGTGCAGTGGCATCAATGCAGGGGGGAAAGGGGCTCTGGGGAGAACAGAGAACATGCTAACAATGAACCACAGTAACGTAATGATACAGCGATGAAACGTTAACTAATGTTAATTAACATATGCACAATAATCAACCCATAATTGCAACAGCCCATCATCACATGACCTATCTATAACACATCCTTGCTCCACCCCCTGAGACAGCTACTAGTTTTCAAAGCTCTTTGTTGCTCAGAAATTGTGGCAAAGTGACTTTCAAATTGGTTCTTCAGTTTTCTGTGTGTGCACACGTACATGTTACTCACCGAGGCAAATGCTAATTGCAAGATTTCAGAGTAATTGTCAGCAGCGTGGAACCTAATTTTCTACTATGTAGACATCTATGTTGGTTGCATATATTAGAGTTGTCATGCTTTAAATGTCAGCATCATTTTAACATCTATGGAAGTCTGTAGAATTAATGATGAGAGAGATTCTTACTGTAAATGTATTGGAAATGGCAGCATTCAGTTACCTGTAAATGTTAAAACATTGTCTACTGAGAGCTGACAAAGACAATCAGCAGATGCATGCTTTGGTTTGTCAGACATTCAGCCCCTGAAGACCGATTTCAGCTCACTTTGTGTTCACCTGAATGTTATTCATGGTGCCAAGAGGAGCCATCTGGCCCAAAATTATAGTGACTTCTGCCTTTGGGAAGAGAGGGGGGAAACTGTAAATGCCTCAAGAGGATCTGAGGGGGCTGCAGTCACTGGTGCTCTGGGTGGAGATTGGTGTGAGAATGCTGCAGAGGTGTGCCCTGTACTGGTCTGTTCAGACAGGTGGCAAGGAAGCTGTTGTAAAGGCTTTTGAGGAAAGGTAACTGGTCAACCCGCCCTTCAGGGAAGCAAAGGCAGAGCAGGTACATGATCTTTTCTCCAGGACTGTCCTGCCCAAATGCAATCAAAAAGAGTTTTAATGCTTCTGTACAACCTTCCAAGTGGCTGTTTGGATGAAAAATGTGAATGTTCCTAGAGCTAAGTAATTTATGCACTTCCATGTAAGTAGCTTTATTGTTTTAGATTGTATTGGGTAGTGGAGAATAGCCATCAGTCTGTATCATTCAGAAAGAGTGCAGATTTATTTAACTAATTTCCAGTAGTTACAGATTGTCTTGACAGGATAATTTATGTTTGAATTTTATCCATTTCATATCATAACTTGAAGTTCACTACTGAACTGGGCTCTTCCACTACATCTGAAAGGAATCCTGACCCGTCCTGAATTCGAAGTCTGAATATGCATCTGGCTTCTTTTATATCCCAGAAAGATGCTTCCTCTAATTATCTTTTTTGTGCTTTATGTAACATCTTTCAAAGTAGCTAGTGAAGATAGTGCATCTGCCACTTGAAGACTTAGTGTGAGTGATTGAGTTTTAGACTTGGACAATAAAGATGGCACTGCAGCAAAAATCCCCAAATGTCCTTAGAAAGCAAACCCAGAAAGGTCACTAAACAAAATTCACTAACGAGTTCCAACACATACGGAAAGAATTATTTTTCCTAGTCTTCATTTAAGTCTCACTCATTGTTTCCTACATTCAAGATATTTACAGTCTATTCTCACAGAACATATGAAATTTTATTAATTTAAAACTCTTCTGAATCTAGGCACCTAGGCAGGTGAACAATTGTGCACCTAGGCAGGTATACAAATATCCTATCCCTTCTCTTTCAACATCCCACACATCTCTGACAACAAATCTCTGTGATTTTTCTTCCAGGAGGATGTGTAAGAAAATGCTTTGAAAAAAGTTGTTAGACTTTTTTATGGTTATTTTATGTGTGCATTTCACTTTGCTGCAGGCAATGGCAGAAGAAAAAAAATCAATCCATATTTGTGCAGAATGAAAAGATGAAAAGGAAAAAAAAACCTCTTCCAAAATAATTAGCTGTGTGGTATAAAGAATGGAATCATCAAAAATACTTGAATTTTTTTTCCTCCTGCTGCTGCTGAGCCCTTAAAATACCCAGATGCATTAAGAAAAATAGTTAGGAAGGTTTATTTTGGGGTACAGGCAGCTCTTGTTCTGAAGATAAGTAAATGCTAGCCTTTTATGAAGCCTGAAGCCTCCTCAGTTCTAATTTTGGAGTGAGGGCCTTAAAATGCAACTGAAAACAAAAATAACATAGCAAGATATTTCTTTAGACAAAGATTAAATAGGTCAACCATTCATTCAGCAATGGCTTCAAGTGTGTCTACAATAGCTACAGATGTAAAGTTTTATGCACCTATCTCCATATCTATGGCACGTTTTTGTGTGCATATATAAATACAGAAATACATATATTCACATAAACATAAGCATTTGTGTGACTATGTATTCACATGAACATACAGAGTAAATGTGGTTAATCTTGTATCTCTTCCAAAAGGCTCTAGAAGATGCAGAAAGCAAAACTACTTGCATTTGGTTTGCTCAGAAAAATAGTTTATTAAAAATGTCAGGACTTCTGAATGACTTAAACATACAACCTTACTACAAAAGTGCATTAACAGTGGGTAACTCCAGCAGGAAAGATTAATATTGCTTATAAAAAGCCTGGTGTAGAATGTTTGTTGTGCTGCCAACAACACTGTATAGGAGGTGATTTTTTTGGTGCCTGGCAATGATTTTTGCACAATGTACTGTGTAATCATTGTCTACAATGCACTTTTTTTCTACCATAAAACTTGTAGTAGGAATAATATGGCCCTCATTTTTTCTCTAGCTTCTAAGGAGAACTCTAAAATATATACCTCATGCCAGTAGTCCATAAACTCCAGTTGTGCTAAGGGACTGTGCAATCTGAGGCTACCAAGATCAATAAAATCATTGAACCCACAAATATTTCTACAGCTATAGTTCTGTGAAAAGTTAGGGAAGCATATATATCTATATGTAGGAAAAATAGACAAAGAGGCTGTTGTTGGTAGGAGGAGCAAAATCTGCTGGATTTAGACTGCAAGAGAGTGAACTGCAGAAATGTGATGTTCATGGTTTCATGACAGAGCAGTATAAATTCAAGAGATGCAATACATTCAGGAAATGGATTTAAGTGGAATGGATGACTGGCTCTGGCAATTGCTAATAAGACATAGAATGTTTCCTGCCAAGGTCACTGATTTTACTCCATTTCATTATCAATTATTAAATATCTCTTCCTCTTACTATTAGTTTACAAGTTGTTTTCACATGAGGGACGCCGTTTGGTGTCCTGTGTGAGGTGAATTGTTGATGATGAATCAGGCTCAAAGCAGAGTGGTATCTGTCACAGGAAAATTGTTGTTACATCAGTAGTAGCTTGCACTCTGTCCTGACACTGTCAGGAGTCTCAAGAGGAAGGACAAGGTCTATGTAGGCATATAGAGCTTATTATTTTTTTTTCTCTCTTGTTGTATGTGATATACTGCATCAATGAGAAACATAGGTCTAGATTTTTCCACCAGTCTGATAATTCTCACATGCAATAAACCTCTTCCCAGCATGGTAGCAAGGAGTGTACTGGGTGGTCAGTAGTTGGCTCTTTACTCAGACATGCTTATATCTTGGACCACCTTACCTTATGAAATAAGAATTATTAATTTTAATTTTTCCTCATCATCACAATGGCAGTTTAAATTGGAATTTAAGAAATTGAGAGACAAAGAAAGGATTTGATCATGTTAAAAAAATATGTTAAAAAAATAAAAAGCCTAAGCTACTTCCCAATATGAAAAAAAACCCCAAAACAAACAAACAAACAAACAAAAAACAACAACAAAAACCAAACAAAGAAACTTGTTTCTGTTCCTCTTTTCCTCACAGAATTCCTTATCTAAGGGAAAATCTCTGAGGTTCATTAACAAAACTACAGATATTTCCATCAAGTCAGTCACCAAACAAATAGTTTTCCTTCCGAACAGATATATTCTTCATGTTGCTAAAGGAGGAAAAAAATTAAATATTACTGAGATGATGTGATCAGGGGGAAAATTCAAAGCACAGTCATAAGGTCCCTCTCTAAAGGACCTGATGGAACTCTGAGGCAGTGAAAAGTTATCTGCTATTTATGGATGCGGGTGGGCTGGGGGTTTGGATACACCTGTGCTCACGTGTGATATTTCTGTGCTCAGCCTTTTCCTTGTTCCATTCCTCTTGCACTTTTTCCATTGGAGCAGCTTGTGTGATTACCTTTCGACCGGTTCCAGTCATAGAGAAGTGAGTTGGTTTAAAAAGTTTGAAAACTCGATGTTTCTTAAGGTTGTCCCAACTAAAATGAGATAATGAATTATAAGAAGAGATTATCTGCAGGAAGATATGAAGGGACAGTTTTTAGCCCATGTGGGTAGGGAAGAGAAAGGGGCATAGCAGACAATCCTGCTGTTTGCAGAGCACATTTGCCTATGCCAAGAGAAAATTATGGATGATCATCTTCTGAAATTTGCTGCCTAGTGGATCTGGATATGAGGATTTTGGGGAAAACTGTAAATTGCACGTGACAGTTATTTTCATAGTTTTTAACTCTGTTCAGATTGTAGTGTAAACATCAAAGGCAAAGAAAAGCAATGATTGAAACACTGGAAAGCCTGAAGGAAAGTGTCTAGGACTGACCAAAGAAAGGGGAAAATAAATATATGTTGATTATCTGGACTATACTTAAAAATTTCTATATGTAAGAAAAGGTCTTCAGGATTACATTTTATCCCAATTAGCTGCATTACTGGCTAAACTCTGTATTTCATCTGCTTTTCCATTTTGGAGACAGGTAAGTCACCTATGCTCCACTTTCCAGCTCCTCAGTGTCTGTGGCTGGGCAATGATTTTGCTTCCTTATTCATATGTGCCATGGTGGCATAGTGAAGTGTCCTCAGGCCTCAGGAGCCAGGCACCACATGTCCTACCCACCCACAGCATTTATCACCAGACAGCCCCTGAAGATGCAGCCCCAGTGCAGAGAGATGGCTCTAAGCTTGGTGTGGTTTAGCCTTGTATAACTTCTGGCTTGCACAGTGCTTTGTAGTCGGATGTGTCTTTTTCTCCTTGGAGGGGTGTTTGCTGAGAGAAATAAGCCTCATTGCCAAGCATGAACAACCTTCATTCCAACAAACTGAACTGGGTATAGACTTTTCTGGGCTCCTCTAACCTATTTCATGGAACAGGTGCTGCAGTGAGCCTTGGGATTTCTTTGAAAGCAGATGAGCATTTGAAAAAGAGGTAAGCTTTGAAAAAAAACCCAAATCCTTTACACTTCTGGAATCAACACTCTAGCAGGTAAGCAACAAAGCTACTTAAGGTAAACCTATATTCTTGTACATTTGCACATCTGCCCCCAGTTTAAATAGGCTGCTTGATGATAATAGCAACCACAAATAGCCTTAAACCTGCTACAGATATTTTTTTGGAGTAATGAGTGAAAACTCATGTTTATTTCTCTCCTATGTTCAGGAGTAGATTATTTTGTTGTGTTTTACCCAGAACCACAAGAATAGAGTTTCTAATACAATACCTCGTAACCAGTATCTACAGGGATGCTATTTTCCTCTCTCCCTTTCTTTTAATCACCTTCCCAGTACAAGAGGAATGGAGTGCTTTTTTCAGCTAGAGATTTTCTTCATCCTAAATTCTAATATTATATTTGCTGTATTGGAAATTGAAGTGACAGACTGCTTTCTTTTAAAGACAGTACCTCTCCATAGTAAGGAACAGTTTTACAGGAAGTCAAGGCCTATATACGTGTTCTGCTGGGAAAAGCTATGTACCCATTTACTGCAATTTTAATGCACCCCTGAAAAGTTAGCTTCTCTGAAAAATTTAGGAGAGGGCCTTGTGAAAGGAAGGATGTGGGACCAACACTGGTCTTATCTGGTATGCCTGTTCCAAGCCATCAGTGGCTGGTCTTGTGAATTACACGAAAATTATGAAGAACTTCAAGCACCAAGACAAATGAAATCTGCCTTCCCAGGATGGGCATCCCTTGGTGGCTTGTGAGCTCAGTGATATTTCTTCCTACAGCTGGGGTTTTTAGAAGGACTATTTTTGTCCTTGTCCAAGTTGATTCTCTCTGGTGTTCAGAAAGGTTTACTTACTCAAGTTCATAATGTGCAGAACCTTATTTGCTGGTGTTAGTGATGCTTTGATGCTGCCTTCATAGATACATTCAGTGACATGTAAGCCTTCACAGGATTGGACCTACCCTCAGCATTTGTGAATCAATATTCTTATTTATCACTTTTTCTGGCTCATTCATCAGTAAATCTTGACGTGCTCTTTATTATTTTTGAAACACAAACTCAGAAGGGACTGTACTGCAGCAGGAAAGGTATGTGCATGTTTCTTCTAAAATTAATACATCTGCTTCTGGCTTGTCAGTTGACTGCCAAAAATACTACTGAAGGTAATCTGGAGGGGAGCTTACTTACAAGTACTTACTGTGGCCTTTGTCTCACCTGGGAGTCCAATCTACCTCTTTTTTCTCTAGGCTATTTTCATTAAACCTGTAGTTATCTATCTCCCTTATGTCAGATTTGTTTGAAACTGGCCAATATTTTAAAGCACCGAGGCTAAAACTGTATGAAATCTAAGTAGGTAAAGAAATAAGCATACAATGAGTTGTTTCTATATGATACCAAGGCAATGTGGATATGTGAACATTTAAATACATCTGGGATGCTGAGACATGATTGGACTAAATGGGGGATGCTGGCTTTGCATATAGGCACATTCATTTTTATGTATGAAATAATTACATATTATATTGATTAATTAAATAATATAATTAAAATAGAAAAAAATCTGCACATAAACAATAAATAGCTACACTGTGAGATTTTTTGAAAATGTACATTACCTTCCTGCCCTCAAAAAACCAAGAATGATTGCATATCAAATATTTAAAATGAACTTTAAGGAAATTATTTCTATTACTCCAGTAAAATGATCTTAGGCTCAATATTTATCTTTTAAAAAATGTAACTTTTTTTAGGACAGTCAGGTTTCAATTTACGTCTGAAATTCAACCTGTTTCCAGACATAAAAATAACTTGTCATATTATCATCAGCTGATATCTGAGGCCACATGACTGCTTTTGATATCACACCTTTAGCCACAGCAGAGGCAAGTATGTTGTAAATAATACAGACTTCTCAGAACCTTGATGTACAGTGAGCGTATGCTCAGCTGGTACCGAGCGATTGATCGGCTTTTGCTGCTGTGTAGGGCTGCTCCAACACATCTCTAGGAAGAGACGTGGTCTGTCAGTTCTGCCTTTTAGTCTTTCAATTTCTTTTTTTAACAAATGAATTTGTATTTTTTTCCTGTTCAGATGTGGCCTTTATTACATATTGCCTATTGAATAATTTCTTTGAAGGTATCATGACCTGCAAAGTGCTTATGTCAATGCGGATTTTGGATCCCTGCTCTTTGCGCTCCTCACTCTGGATGAACAGACCACCTGGTGAGTTTTGATCCCCAGATGAGCTGATAAGTCTTAGGGTCAGGTTGTTGGTTCACATGCCTGAGATTAGTTATACCACAGACACAAAATGATGCTTCTGTAAATTCTTCTTATTAGTAGTCAGTATGGAAATTTGTTAGGGTACCTTCAGAAGGAAGGATCTTAAATGAAGTGAAACAATAGAGAGTATTTTAAGAATAACTAATGGCTCATTTTCTTGCATTTATTCCTCTCAATGTTTCCCTCAATATTTCCCTCATGTTCCCCTCCAGACTGTCTTCAGCACTGTTTTTGACAGTCAAGTACTGAGCTAGAAAGAGCTGAATTAATTTTAGAAGAGACATGCTCATACCTTTCCTGTTGAGATACAGTCCCTTCTGAGTTGTTTCTGTTTTAAAAATAATAAAGAGCCTGTCAAGATTTACTGATGAATGAGCCAGAAAAAGTGATAAATAAGAATATTGATTCACAAATGCTGAGGGTAGGTCCAATCCTGTGAAGACGTACACATGTCACTGAATGTATCTATGAAGGCAGCATCAACGCATCACTAACACTAGCTGGGCAAATAAGGTTCTGTACATTATGAACTTGCAAGATCAGTCTCTTTAGATTCCACAGCTAGTAACTGAAAATAGCTGCTGCTTTTCAAGAGATAGCCACTTCTCTTCAGCTGCTTTCAACCTGAATGAATTGAAGGGTAATTTTGGAGAAAGTTTCATGCTTCTCTGTTTAAGAACATATAATTGAGCTGAAAATGTCAAAAGGACAGAGGCAGAATGGTAAAAAACACCATAGTGCCTTCTTTGCAAAAAGAAAAGGATCTTCAGAGTTTTGTCTTCTTTTCTTTCAGTTAATAGTTAAAAGACAATATATTTTAGAGAAAGGTATCAACAGTTCACAAGGACACGAGGGGTTAAAAATTAATAGCATTACTTGGAACTGGCTGATGTAGTTCCCAAGCCATTCTCCATGATATCTCCATGATATTTGAAAAATCATGGCAGCCAGGGAAGTCCTAGGTGACTGGAAAAGGGGAAATATTGTACCCATCTTTAAAAAGGGTAGAAAGGAGGACGCTGAGAATTATCAACATAGCAGCCTTACCTCTGGGCTTGGGAAGATCATGGAACAGGTCCAGCTGGAAGCTGTGTTAAGGCACATGGAGGACAGGGAGGTGATTCAGGACAGCTAGCACAGCTTCACCAAGGTCAAGTCCTGCCTGACCAACCTAGTAACCTTCTAGGATGGAGTGACCACATCAGTAGACGAGGAAAGGTTACAGATGTCACCTATCTGGACTTCTATAAAGCCTTTGACACTGTATAAAGCCTTTGACACTGCCACAACACCTTCTCTCTATATTGGAGAGAGATGTTTTGATGAATGGACTATTATATAAATAAGAAATTGCTTGGATGGTCACATCCAGAGGGTAGTGGTCAATGGCTCAGAGTCCCAGTGGACATCAGTGACAAGTGGTGTCATGGTGGTACCCTCAGCAGGTATTGGGACTACTGTTATTTGATATCTTCATTAAAGACATGGACAAAGGGATCAAGAGCACCCTTAGCAAATTTGCAGATGACACCAATGCAGATGAGTGGTGCAGCTGCCATACCTGAAGGATAGGATGCCATCCAGAGGGACCTGGGCAAGCTCAATTTTAACAAGACGAAGGGCAAGGTGCTGCACCTGTGTTGGGATAACCCCCAGTACTGACAGGCTGGGGGATGAACAGATGGAGAGTTGCCCTGGGAAAAGGACCTGGGGGTGCTGGTGTTTGGGAGGCTGGACATGACCCAGCCATGGGCACTCCCAGCCCAGAGAGACAACCATAAAAAACAGCGTGGCCAGAAGGAGGTGGGCTCTGCTCCGCTCTGCTGAGACCCCACCTGGAGTGCTGTATACAGCTCTGCGGTCCCTACACAGAAAGGACATGGAACTGCTGGAACAAGTCCAGAGGAGGCCAACAGGCCAAGCTGATCAGAGGGATGGAGCACCTCTCCTATGAGGAAGGGTTAAAAGGACTGAGGTTGTTCAGCCTGGAAAAGAGAAGGCTTTTGGGTGACTTAATTGCTCCTTTCCAGTACTTGAAGGGAGCATAAAAGATTTGGAGAGGGATCTTTTACAAGAGCATGTGGTGACAGGACAAGGGAGGATGGATTTAGATTGAAAGAGAGTAGGGTCAATTTAGACATTAGGAAGAAACTCTTTCCTGTGAGGGTAGTAAGGTACTGGAACAAAGAGCCCAGAGAAGCTGTGGATGCCACATCCCTGGAAATGTACAAGACCCAGACTAGGCGAGGCTCCGAGCAAGCTGGTCAAGTGAAATGTGTCCTTCCCATGGCAAGTAATTGGAACTAGATGAACTTTAAGGTCTCTTCCAGCCCAAACCATTCTATGATTCTATGGCTAAAATCTAACCAAAATGACTGAATGTAAGCACAAATTCTTCAGTGAATTTTAAAAATATTTGAGGCAGAGGTTACGTGCTGCCTCCAGGAAATCCATGCTTCTGGGACAATTCTGACTCTGACATGATCGATTGCAAATAGCCACACAATTCAGATTTGTGCAGTGTCATCATACTGTCTTTTAAGACCATTATTCTGGGACCATTTGAAGAACTTTTCTGGAGCCATCAATGACAGAGAACATACAGGGTTGGATACCACCAACCTAATGGTGGTACTAATGGAAAAATTGGGTGGAGCATGGTCTTCATTGAAAGCCAGGGTCTCATTAGCTGAACATCAGCATTATGTGGTGTCTGAAAAGAAGGGAGTGACTCCATCCCTGACAAGGTGATTGATGCTGTGATGGTGGAGGCTGGATTTTAAGCCACACCACAAAACCATAATCTTGTGGTCTTTTGGAACTGGCCCTAAAATGACCTTAAAACTAAAACTCATCTAGTCCCTACCACAGTTTTATTACCACCAAAGCCATTTTTTCCTGACCCTTGATTTGTGTATGAGCCTGTGGTCTGACCCAAGACCCACCCACACTGAGTGTGCCTGTGATCACACACACAGCTCTTGGTGTGAGAAATGTTTTGACATGAGGCCACTGATTATACATGAAGTTCAGTGTCCAATAAAATGGAAGACTCGTTATTACCTGAGCTGCTACATGCCTTCCCTGCAGCTGCTGTGGTAGATTATACAAGGATGAAGACATTTTAGAGAAACCAGGACTATTGGGGTCTGGATTGTAAACCACAGTAATGGCTGGTGGGTTACCTGGTGACTTTTCTCAGTCCTGACCACTGTTGTCTGCCCATAGTGTGGCAAAGTGCAACAGTAAAGGACTGTGAGTGAGAGAAAAAACAAACATCCATCTGTAGAGCAGATGGAGATAGAAGGAAAAAAAAAGTTTTTCAAGTCTGTAATTATCAAATATTTTCAAGAACCTCAGGATCTTGTATGGGACTGATTAACAATCTGGATTCTCGGATTAAAAAACAAACTCTCTTGGAACCTTCCCTCTTGTTAAGTCTGTTTTGTTTCCTGAGTGCTTGTTTAATTGAAATTTAAGCCAGTAGAAGAGAATCTTTGCTTATCAAAGCCCTGCTAGTACTGAAAGGTTTTTTAACAGGTATAGATATAGGCTGTGATCAGTCCAAAAGCAGCAACACAGGGGAAGAGAATGTATAAAAACATGTATTCTACAAATTCTGTGTAGTTCTTTGACCTTACTGCCAACTTTCCTCCCATCACACCAGTCTTAAAGTACAGGACACAGACAGAGTTCCTTGTTTATCAAGAGTACCACAAATATGTTGGGGTTTTTGTGGTTTAGGGATTTTGTTGGTCTTTTGCCTTTTCTTTTTTTAAATTTTCTTTTTAATTTTTTTTTTTTAATTTTTAATTTTTTTTTTTCTGGAAGTACAAGAGAGGCATGGAAAGCAATCTGTTTCTAAAACTCCTTGTCCTTTACGATGCAGTTAAGGAGCTCTGAAGTCCTGTCATAGTCAATTTCTAGAAATTTGATTTTTGAGCAGTCAGTAAGGAGTGTGAAGTCTTATAGTCAGTATTCAGTAGCTTTAAGTTGGATCTATTTTGAGATTTCAGTGATCAATAGGAACTTAATTGATTCAATTTGCAAAGTCACCATTTCTTGCAGCTTGATAGATCCAGGTTATTTGGATTGTAATGGCTAGGTAGGGTCTATGAGGCAGCTAAAATACCTATAGTATAATGGAAAGAGGAAGTTTTGCATTTTTAAATAGATATGGGGGAAAAAGACTCTAATCAATGTTTGCTTGCTGCTCTATCACAATGGAATGAAAAAAATACGTCTTCAGCTTTTAGTAGCTGATATGAAAGCACAAAGAGCCATTCTCCACACTTTTGTATTGTATAAGTAGATGAATGACATGTGCTTGAAGTGGCTGTTAGACCATGGTATGGAGACATGATGCCTAGAGGACCTGATGCAATCTTTGCCTTGTTTATGTAGCTTCTATCATTATGTCTACAAATAAAGCTGCCTTTTTTGGTCTCTTTCTTATGTACCTCATAAAATAGAGGAAAAAATGCATATAAAAGGGAAATTCTGGTCTGGAAAAAATTCACAATAAATAAATATACCGAATGCTCTCTGTTTTTCTATGCAAATAGATACTTTGTTCTAGTTTTTATTATTTAACATATGATATTGGAAAAGTAAAACAATATTAAACAAAATCAAAGAAAAAAGTATTTGTAAAATTTTGTTCTCAAGACTCAAACACAATATTCTGAGACTGTCAGAGCTTTTATTTCAAGGCTTTTTTTTTTTTTTCCAAAAAACCCTTTATAATACAACTAATTAATTTCTCAAATATGCTGATCTTTTAGACTCCTGTATTTTAACAAAGCTCAATGTGACTCAAGAGAAGTGGCCTGGAAAACAGGTATTTCTGTGACCTAATATCATAATTACAGAAATAATTGAGTAATGAACCCCATGAGCTCTGCAAAAATGCAAGAGAAATAATTGAAATGGCTGACCCAGCCTCTCTAACACACTCCTATCACTTACCAGGGCTTTGTTATGGGGCTGGGGATGGAGGCATGGGGGGATACACTGGCCTTCATGTCCATCTGTATTTTGCTCCATTTGGCCTGAGGGACAACACACACTCACCTGGGGGGTTCCAGAGTACTCCTGAGGGAGATCCTCTACTCTGCAATACCTGTAGAGAAAATAAGACATCGCCAATTCATGTACCCACGCTGGGTACAGAAATAGTGTTTAGTTTTGCAGATAAAGTTATGCTCCATGGTGCAAATGGATTTTCACTCTTTTTTCAAGCATTTAGCTATTTTTGTACTGAACTGATGTGAAATTACATGAGCTTGGATAATGTGAATAATGCATGAGATTTAAGACAAACACATGAAAGGAGCTTATTTTTCATGTCAAACAATTTTTTATTTTTTATGGTACAAATTAAAAGTGACAGATCTGAAGCTGTTAAGAAATACACAAAGTGCAGCTTTACTGACCATACAGATATTGCTCTAGATTAAGTACAGTTTTTGTCAGTTTTTTTTATTTTTTATTCTTTTTCATGTTAAGCAACCTGTGCAGATAAATCAGCTTTGGTTTCAAAGTCAGAGTAGTAAGGAGCTTTTAAATATCCAGTTTGTTTTCTTGGTCACAAGTCCACCATATCCACTCCTTTTTTATTTATTAATATTTTTTAACAACACAATACAGTCCATTTCGTACTGCCATCTTTCCCCCTGCATGCTCCATGCATGGAAAAACAGATCTCTTCGCAGTGCTTCATAAGTGACCCTGGTGACCATTCTGTAGATTATAGCACATAGGACAAAAATAATAATAATAGTAATAATAATAATTAATAATAATAATAATAATAATAGTAATAATATCACCTTTTAACAATAAATAAACAAATGTGCCCCACATAGTCTCAAGTTGGAAACAAGCAAACCACGTGACAAAAAGCTCATTACAAAATGTTTTCCAAACAGATTTTACAGTCAAACATTGACATGGAAATCAATTTCCTCTCTTATCTTCTTATTTGAATGTTGGTCAATAACTGGGTACAAGTAGAGTGCTGAGGTAAAACACTGATGAACAGTTTTATTTTTGTATTTTTTTTAAAATAGTAACAGTTTAGTATTGCGAGATTGTCAGCAACATTTAGCCATATCTATACAATGTGCATATACCTACATACATTGAGCTTTGGTCCAGCATTGAGAAGACGAGCAAAGGCATTTTACATATTTCTTTTTGGTTATAGCTTGAGTTCTTTGATACGCCTCTACTTGTTCCTTCCTAGCTCCTTTTTGCTTCCTCGTTCTTTCTCTTTTTTCTTTTTTTCTTTTTCTTTTTTTTTTTTTTTTGGCTTTTTTTCTTTTTTTTCAGTAATAATGTAAAGAAATTGGAACCATTTGAATGCATTTGAGTTCTTCAACTGTCCAAAATAGCTTTTTAGTGAAAAACATAAAAAGACTAAATCAGAAGAGTAAGTGAACCCTTGGCTCGTTATTCAAATAATATTTTATATATATATATATATATATATATATATATATATTTAAAAAAAAATCAATTATCAACAAAGTGGAAAACCATTAAACCTTTACATATGACCGAAGAGACTTTTGTTTCATTTGCTGGTAGCAATCTATCTTTTAGTCACATGCAAAATTAAAATATATTCAAATGTTATCGATACATAAAATTGTTTACAAATGGGAACCAGAAATGTTGCCAGTAACAGAACAAAACAAAACATTTATGGCCCTCCCAATGATGTATGACTCACACATAATTTATCTTCCTAAGAATCTGTTCAGGCACCATTTATGCCTCATAGCAAAAATTTGTGTATAAAAAAATTAATATGAGAAGCATTACAACACTTTATAAATAATTTACAAAACATAATACAAAATTAGAAAACTGTAAAAAAAATCTCTGCACATGAATGATTTTAAGACCGTGGGATGAACATTATTTTTTCTTCCATGCTGGCAATTTATATTTATTTTACATTTTCACTGTCCTAGTTATATCCTTCCGATATGTACTTTGGAACAGAAAAGAGCTTATATAACTGCTGCCAGCATATTTTTAAACATTTAGCATCTTTCATACAGTGTTTAGTTAACCTTTTTTCTTGGGGGATTTTTCTTCACAGAATTTGGAGCAGTCCCTGGGAGAATTGGAAATTTAGTTTTGAGGCAAAGAATGGTTGATGGTTTTGTTCCCAGGCTGTTGATGGTGGGGATGGAGTGGGGGAGGGTATGGCCCTAAGGATGACTGAACATGTAATTGTGTATGTGGTGTTAATGACTGGGCAATCAGGAGTGTTCTGGAGACATGGGCAGGATTTCAGGAGTGACTGCTTCAAATACGATTTATTCATTCTTACTTTCCTGTTGGCTTCTGGACGGTGGTCTGATGGTTATGTAGATTGAACTGTGGCAACAACTTTAGGGCTGTTTGGTATAGACAAGGTAGATATTTCTGTGGATATAGGTATCTATGGAGAGAGAAGGTAAAAAGGAAACCCAGAGGTGCAGATGCTGCTGTGAGACTCTCTAATTTACATGCTCAGCTTGGATTAAGAATCTTTTTTGTCCCTCACAATCTGAGGTGTTTTTCCCCCTAGCAGTTATTTATATACTAACAGTTGAAAAAGAGTCAATAACAATTTTCACTCTCCTCCTCATAAAAGCAAGACTGAAAATATCCTTAAACATGCCCTGGTGAAGCTTAAAGTCTTAAATGCATTTGCTGGACATGAGCCCATCCTGGAGTACTGGATCCTCAGCGTGCTCCAACACTGACCTTTGAGAGTGCTCACATTTAGAAGCATCTTCTGGTCCAGATGATGATCTCTGAAATCTTAAAGCTCCACCAACCATGCAATATATACCCCACTTTACAAGGCAAACCCCATTAATAAAATACTGAGGGCCAGATTGCAAGCCTAGTGAAATCATTGAAAGTCTATTTCTTTCACCAAGTTTTGGATATAGCCTGGAGTTTTTGAAAACTCTTTAGTAAGAGAGGTGTTATTTGAAGACTCCAGCACTTCAGGAACTTCTTTCCACATCCCAAGGTAGACTACTAAAAATCCAGCACAAGCATTCTGAGGTCAAGGAATGCAATCAGGAGTTGTGCCAGCAGAATTTTACCATCTCTACAGTGAGCTGAACCAATTCTCTAATGCTATCCTTTGGGAAGACCTGATGAAGATGCAGCTTCTACCCTAAGGGTGAGCTTAATTCCAAAGCTTTGAGCCTAACTGAGCAGAGGATGAAGACTGCAGATGACCTTCACAGGTCAGACCACACCTCATCAAGAACCTGCAACACCTTTCTCTGCCTCTGAGCCTTGGTCTGCTTGTAGGTCCAATGACCACAGTATTTTAGCAGATGCTTGCCCAGTCAGAAAGGAAGCCACAGAGATGGACTGTCTTTAAAGAAGAATCACTTCACCTGAATCATATTGCAGGTGACCCACCTCATATTATCAAGGGACATTCAGTGGTTTTCCCTGTGTTCCAACTTAGTCTAGCCAGTGGCCACAGCAAACATCTGCAGAAGCACATCTTCCTACTAAAGAAGTCAACAGGGCAAGCATCAATATGACATAAAAAAAAAGCCAGAAGGAACAAAGCACTATCATTCGAATTGTCCACAGTGAAGTGATGATCAAAACATCCTCATCACTTCTCAGCCTGTCCATTTGTTTTCATCAGAACCTCAAGAAATTTCTTTGGCTAGCAGACTTTGGAGAGAAATTGCTTCAAATGGAACCGTAATATAGATGCAGTACTGTACCAAGTGTGCAGTTTATATTTATACTACAAAATGAGTTTTGGTAACCTCTCCAGGTTCACGGCTAAAGGACAGAGAAATCTCAAGCTACACATTCAACAAAAAGCACAATGTTCAGCGTGGGCTTGACAGTCCATCAGACATAATCCCAATCCTTCTTTGTCCTCATTGCATTTCAGCATATAAAAGTGTTCAGATTTCACTTTTCTTTTTAAAACTCTTCAAACAGTACTGGGTTTGGGGGGGCTTGAGGCAGGGGTGGAGAATGAACTGGACGGGAGGAGGCAGCAAATAGAATCAGGAAAAAAAACAGAAAAAGAAATGCAAACCAAGACATACATCCTTATAAGAGAAACATCAAACCCCACAAATCACAATAAAAAGTAATTATTTTTGGCACCCAAACATTAGAAGATTGCAAAACTGTTGACTGAAAGAAAAGAAAATGAGGTGACTACTACGGAATGGCTTTGTACACACCTGCAGGGGGTACAAACAAGGATGAGAGAAATTAATCCTGTATTCCTCTTTGCAAAATACAAATGCAAAAATTCGTAACACAATTTTACACTCATAAAAGAGTACACTAACAATCTAGTTTGCAATGCCATGTTTCTGACTTTGGTTAATAGTTTTCATAGTGAATCAGCACTTGATACCTGAAAGGCTACAATCACTCCTCCAGGTGGCAGGCTTGTATTCTCTTTTAAACAGATAAAAGTTTTTTTTCTTTTTTTTTTTCTTTTTTTTTCCTTTTGTTGTTGGTTTTGTTTTTCCTTAAAATGTGTTCATATTTTCATAATATACAGAAAAAATTAAGCAGTTATTTGGTTTACTTTAAGTCCATTTAAAAAAAACTGGCTTTTTCGGGATTTTTTGGGAACTAATTCTACCACACACACTCTAAGTGTTGTGTATTTTTTTTTGTTTTATTTTGTTTTTTTTTTTAAATAGGAAAACCCACGGACATTTATAAACTGTTCTGTCCTTCTTGTAGTTTTCTCAGTCTTTTACTTACAAGGGTGATGAATAGGAATTTTCACAGAGTTCAAACGGACACGTTTTGGTTGGTGTGGGGTTTTTTTTTCTGTGTGATTTGGCTTTGTTTTGTTTTGCGTTTAGGAGTTTTCTTCCAGAGAGTCTGTTAAAGGCTCCATAGGAACTGCTGTCGCGGGCTCGTGCTGTTTCAAACGTTTAATTGTGTTCTTCAGTGCTTGCCTCTTATTGCAGAACCAAACTCTAACTACTTCCCGGTCATAGTTCAGTTTCTCTGCAATCTCTGTCATTTCTTGCCCAGAGGGATGCGTGTTCTTCTCAAAGTGGGCATTCAAGATTTCAAGGGCTTGTGGCGTGAATGAGGTACGCCTCTTGCGCTTTTTGGATGGTTCGCTCCCAATAAACTCGGTAAGGTTCTGCATCCCTGCTCGATGGCGGGCCTCAGCCTCAGCCATCCACCGCTCAAGCACCGGCTTTATCTTCTGGGCACTTTTAGGGGTGATGTCCAGCTTTTCAAACCTGGCAGGATACAAAAGGCCAGGGTTCAGTTTGGCTGTCAGACTGCTAGCTATAGTGTTCTCTTGGGCTTCCTGTGGTAGGAAAAAGTGGCTTCTCAGGATGGTGTGTCTGAGGGAAAATTGAGAAAGAAGAGTCTTACACTGATGCTCTGCCAGGGTGGGACTTCCTGCCTGCCTGACTAATTGACTGGCAGAGGTAATTTACAGTAGATTATGAAAACTGTCAGGTATATCTATACATAGATATAGATATATATATATATAGCTAGAGATTTAAGCTAACACAAAATGAGCACTACAACAAAATTATAAGTACACTAAATAATACAGGTTAAGAATTACATTTTCATATTTCTGATGATCTTCAAAACTCTGGAGACTAAGTCTAATTACAGGAAATGATATCAAAGGCTTTTATCATCTTGTCTTTGTGCTTAATCCTTTTGTTATCCCTCCCATCCCATGTTATCCAAACACCACAGCTTTAATAATAAAAACCAATGGCAAATACTAGCCTCTGAATATCAGGTTTCCTTTTCCATTTTTCAGCAATTTTCACTGTTTGTAAGTTAATGCTATATCCCTTTTCTGGGCTGGAAAAAAAAAGTCCCAAAACCACGGTGGTGTTCAGCTGAAACAGCTGGACACTTTGCAATTATCTTGCTGTCCCCACAATGTGCAAAGACAGACTCATGTTTTCCAGATGAAAACCAGCATAACAGTCTACTAATATGCTGTGGCACCAAGCTGAGTTTATTGTGGGATTTCTGCAAACTGTACCAGAATGATATCATTTCCTGTAAATGAGGTCTTCTATATATCATTTTGCCATCAAAAGTCTTTTGCCAAACCAGATTTTACAAGTATTATAAAACACCTGGAAAAGCAGCCACACAAAGCTTTAATCCTTTCAAAAACAAGCAGAAGAGCAAAGTTCATGTTTCAAGTCTTATAAGTATTTGTTTCTTTCATTTACTGAGTTTATCCTCTTTTGCTACACATTTAAAAAGTCTTAACCCAAGTCCTTTGATGCCATCCATTTGTATTTTCCCACTTTGCTCTGTCCACTCTGCACGTTGTGGTATTTAATGCTGCAGAAAGGCTACAATTACTGGATGTTGCTGTTGTGCTTTCCAGCCCAGGTGGTGCTGAAGCACCACCACCACCACTAATCACAGAGTGTTCTGGAGATGAGAGGAACTGAATCAATCCCCTTATGCAAATAAAGTTGGTGGCTGGAGCTGGCCATTTTTAGTGTCTCCATTCAGCATGTGGAGGCAGCAAAAAATATTCCAGCAAGAAACAAAGCACTTCTCACAAACAAAGAAAAAGACAAAGAATAATTTCAGATAATAATACTCCAAAGAATTTGCAACTGGTGCCTGACATCTTAATGTGGTATTGACTGCAAGGTTTCATTCCTTGGTGTCCAGTGATATTTCAGGCTGAATGAAATGTTTTAGAATGTACTGTCTCGAGTTAAAGAAAATGCTGCTATTTGCATGCAGAACATATCAAGGTGGTATATTGCATATATGACCTGCATAGGCCACCAGGAGATTCCACTTTTCTTTTCTAGTTGGTTGCTCAAATTGCTTGCCTTACTGCCCCTTCCATTGACCTGGAGTTCATACTGAAACTCCTTTGTTACAACTGAAAAAAAAAGTTAAATCTGTTTCTGAGGAGCACATGTTTCCATTGATACACCTTAAAAAAAGTGCGCAGGCTTAGCATGTAATTACACCCCAAAATGGAGCCCATCTGAGGTGGGCAAAGGAAATTAAAAAACCTGTAACCTTGCATTTATTTGGGACAAGCTCTTGCACCCAATCTCGTGTTCTGAGCAACTTGCCCTTCCAAGGAGCCCTCTGTAAAAGGTCTCACCATCCCCAGTGCTTTCTCAAAGTGTAAGGTAGGTGGAGGAAATGAGATGACAGCAAACTAGGCAAAAGTAAAGGAAACCACAATGTTTCCCTTTAAAGTATAGCATGATAAACAGCAACCTAAGGCTACAAAAAATTGTCAATTGCTAAAAACTTCACCCATTTTAGGCATTCTTTACCAAATGACCACAAAGAAATAAAAAAACCAAAAAAACCAAAAAACCAAAAAAACTAATCCTTAGCAATAGGGAGCAATAGCATTCATATCATTGGCATTGTTTGTTAGTGTAGCTACTGCAGGACATGTTTGGTATAACGACATACAAGTCTTGAAACAAATTTCCCAGCAGTAGTATCCTTGTATAGACTGAATAAAGGTTATTTTCTACAGGGAGGTATCTTATAAGAAAAAACAGTAGGGGAGACCATAGAAGTGAGAGGATCCTATGGAGCTTTTTGTATTTAACAACAATCAATGGGTTTTATGGAAAATCATTGAGCAAAATGTGAGCTGCAAGCACACTACCCCATACTGATGTTATTTATAACCTTAGTCTTTAACTGCAGGAAAAGTACACTTCCATTCTACGGGGAATACATTAAAAGTATAAAGAGCAGATAAAAAGACAGAGAATTTCATGGATCACCAAGAACAAAATCCACTTAAATGAGCTTAGAGTTGGTTTCTTAGCTTTCACTGATGGAGAAGGACTATAAGGCATTGCCCAAGAGGAAAAAGCTGTTACCTAAGTGTGTTTGTTACTTCATGCATAAACATGGGATTACTGTAACACACATACATGCATATAAGGTGTTTCCTTCTACTTTAACTCTGTCAAGACTGTATTTTTATTTCTTATGATTAGGACAGACTTCTGCTTCTGCTTTGCATACATGGGTTTGTCTGGTTTTTTTTCCATAAATATTTGTGTGATAAAAGATGAATAGCTGCTGGTTTGCAAGATAGCAGGAAGGCTATTTTTTTCCCTTCTGTGTTGCCTAGGTAAATCATCATTAACATCCTCTATGTGAAGTGCTAACCACAGTAATACAGGTTTTAACTTAGCAGGGATGCAGCCATGAAATATTTGTTCAGTAACCCTATCTGTAGAAAATGGCACAGTATGAAGAGGGTCAGCTGGTGCTTATCCAGCATCAGCAGGATCTCCAGCTCATCTACAGAATTAAGTCTCTGTACCAGGAACATTGTTTCTCACTTGTTTAGAAAAGGAGAAAAAAAAAAAAAAGAAACCGAAAGCACTCTAAATATACACAATAAGAACAATTTATATGATAGACAAAATATTATTGGCTAATTTAAATATCAGGTTAAATAATACACTCTAAAATTATGAGACTCAAACACAAGCATGCTCTTCACAATAAACTTGATCATTACTAAGGACAAAGAGAAAAGAGGAGTTTATGATGTAACTTGTTACCTGCAGATGGCAGACTGGCTATAGGCTGGGCCTTCGGTGGCGCTTAGGGCTTGGCCAACTTGAGTCTGTGTCAGGCCAAGGGACAGGCGCCGGATTTTAAAAGCTTTGGCAAATTCTCGTATTTCTTCCAGATTTACCCCATCCACCTCTCCAGTGGCTGTCTGAGGATCTGTTGAGATATTTTTTAATCATGTCAGTTCTTTGCATCACATATCAGTGGGACAGGCTTACAGCCACTTTCATTGTCAAGACTTTCAAGTTCAATTTTTTTAATACTGACCCCTTTCTCCTCTTCGCCAAACAGAAACAGACTTGCCTTGTCAGGTGTGCTCAGATCGCTAAGATGCTGACTGGGCTGCAGTTGTCTGCAGGTGGAAGATTATCAAAGCTATGCCTTTGCTGAACTCCTAATAAAGGCCAACTCACCTTAGAGGGAGGGTGTGCCTGGGCTCTTCACTGCCATTTATGCCTTGCAGTCTTCTCTGGACTGAGGAGTCATGTTCCCTGTTTTTCCATTTAATCACATAGCATGATGGTTGGTGTTAGTATATATGTATTTCCAGTCTGTGGGGAGGGCTCATATATGTATGAGCTACTTGGATTCTTAACTTGAAATCAAGTCTTTGTGCTTTATATAAAGTTAGTGCCAAATAAGGAGATTCACAACTGTTTCTTCCCTTTTAGACAATACTCAGCCTAAACTGCTACATGAATATCCAAAATAACCTGGCAAATTAATAAGTCCAAAAAATTCTGCCTTTAAAACCTCCTTAATTTAAAAACTGTCTTTTAAAATACGCCCTTCTGAGAAGCAACCTTTAAAGCTTTTTATTCTACCTCCCATCAGGTCGATAATCAAGGAGCAGCAACACTAGTTTTGGATGGTAATGCTGCACAGTTTTTTTACTTTTACATTAGCCCCTCAGAAGATAATGCTTATGATGCTGTGAGAATAAATCTGTCCTTCCTCTCTATAGCAGTTTAGTGACACAGAAGCCTTTGTCCCTGAAAGGGCACATAATAAAGCATGTCTACCACAGAAAAGCTCCTTTGGAGCTGGATAACTCGGTCAATTTAGGACTTATCAAGGGAAATGACACAACAGCTGGAGAATGGAACTTCCCCCCCCTCCCAAGCTACTGATCCCTGACTAAATGAAAGTGTTTGCCAAGTCAGAGACAGCATGGGACTGGGATGGTAGAAGATTTCAAAGTATTGTGCAATCCTGCATGTAGTGAAGCCATTCTCCCAGTGAGACATCTCTATTGTTCTTCATCTCATTCCTCAGACTCTGAGGTGAAAAGTTTGCAGCACAATAACCCCTGAATTTCTGTAAATGCAAGCAGTTGTCCAAGGACAGTGCTAGACTACATTACCATTCTGAACCCTGTATGAGAATGGCTCCTGCTAGTATGGCTCTAGTGAGGGCTTATGAGCATTACAGTAGCAAAGCTTTTATTTTCAGGGGTTTATAGGCCTAGAGTAAAATTTCCTTGTGATGGAAACATCCTATGAAAAAACTTTTTGTCCAATAGTAATAAACAGGGGGAAAAGGGTTTTCTGATATATAAATTTACTCAGTTGCTTGAGAGTAAGAAGCAGAAATGGCAATAATATTTTTAAAACTCTTGTGTATGCAACCAGGGACCACATGAACTATGCATACAAATAAACATGCACATAGGCTGAACCTTGTTTCAATGATATTCCACTCTCAGAGTCATCTCTGCTGTTCTCACTGCTGTACACAAGTACAGCACACCCACTCAGTACAAAGCTAGGGTGCATATTGTTTGCTTTAAGAGTAAGTGCTGTGACATTGGCCACTGAGGTTTATAAAGTAATTGCGTTTAGGAGCGTGAAATTTTCCTGCTTACACCGTATAGTCTATCTAGCGTACCGGTTCTGAGTTTCAGAGACACAGAATGGAGCTGCAGACTTATCTGCCCTTTAGGTCTCTGTACTAAGTATCATAAATGATACTGGCCTCAAAAAGTTCCCTAAGTAAAGTGCACTAAAACAGTGACTTTCCTCACCTCTTTCCTTCTGTTACTTTAAGGCCTCTGACTAAGGCTGTTAGGAATGTAACAAAGGACAATTCAGGTTTTCCCAGAGAACTTCCAAAGTAGCAAACTATGGCACCTGGCACCCGTAATCATCCCCAACTCCTGTTAGGAATAAAAAGGGAAGTGAGAAAACTAATTGTAGAGAAATCATAGAGAAATTCTGCCAAGTTCTGCAGGATCTAGAACGATCTGGCACTGTTGCAACAGTGAGCATAATGGAAAGATCATTCCTGCCTGGGGCACTTGGATGAGGGAAATATTAGGCTGAGCTCTCCTTGAGATGAGAAAAAACCCGTGATGCCCTTCAGTAATATAGGAGTAGAATGTAGTATACAGTGGAATATCTGTTGAGAAAAAGGCTTCATTCTTTCATAGAATCTTTGGCAACAGGGAAGTACTAACAGATGGACTGAAACACTGAAATGTTTTATCTTGAACTCCAGGGAAAATAGCATTTGTGTGAAATTGGAACCACTTCTAGTTTGGGTGTGATTCAAAGCCCTTTGAAATCCACAGATCCTGTCTTCTGTCACTTCCCTAAAACACAAATAGTGCTATGAAGACTGGTCTTTTGACATCATTTGTCTCTTTTACTCTATTGCATTAAAATGCCATCAAGACAGTCTTAGACTGTGTGGTTTGAATATGCACATATATAAATATATTCAAAAAGATTATGGACTTTAACAAGTTCTGAGCTTTCAGAACAGTTAAACATATAGTGCACTTCACATTTTAGGAAGACTAGTTTATTGAAGACAGTAAATAAGCTGGTTCTTTTTCAATTAAGAGGATATCCCAGGGAAGGCCACCCAGTGCCAACAGGAAAATAGAGAATGCCAGACCCATTGCGTGTTTGGGATCTACAGTAATGTATTTCAAGACTCCAAGTTTACATTATTGTATGACAAAACAGTGGCTGCCTATGAAACTACTGGGTGGTGGAGAAAGGTCAGATGGTTTTCTGGGGCCATTTCAGAGGATATGGGTATATAACAAAAAAGGAAGACAGCTAAAATTCCATCAGCTGTCCTGGTGGATGGTGAAGATAGATGAGTGGTGTGGAAGAAATTAAATCCACAGGCTCTCCTGCATTGAAATCTGTTTTTTCCTACTAAAGGGAATACTTCTCCCACTTTTGAATTCTTCTGAAAATCCTGTGTGAGTTTGTTGTTGAGTGAAAATATGCAGTGATTTTAATAGTTAGGGGAAAGAGCTGCTACAGAGAAATCAGTGCACCCTGAAGGAGAAACCAAATTTCTGTTGCACAGAGTTCTGCCACGGGAAGGATTACAGGGGGATGATTTCCCCAGTCAGACAGGAGGAGAAATAGCTAGCCAATGGAAAGTAAATTGGATAAGAAAGGCAGGACAAAACATTGATAATGGAAAATGGAGTGAAGCTCAGGGGAAAAAAAAAGAATAATTTGTTTATGGGAGGCATTTTAATTTCATAGTAACAGATGACAGTAAAATGAATTTGGGAGGAAGAAAGGAATTTCTTGGAGACACAAGTCTCAGAGCACAAGGGGAAACCAGTGATTTCCACAAAGAGAACATATGGTGGAAAAGTTATAGAAATGAGCAGAGGGATGCATTTCAGAAGAGGAAAATGAAATGGAAAAAAGGGAGAAATAAAGATGTAGAATTGAATGAAGAGGAAACAAAGAAGACAAAAGAGAATACAAATAGGGTTAGACAATACAAAGAAATCATACAGAAGAGACAGGAATAGTAGAGATGAATCTTGTAGTCCTTGCTTAGACAGAACTTACTTTAAAATATTTTTTATTTCAAAGTAACTGTTATGTTTAGTCTCCAAAATAATTAGCACTTGTTGCTGGTTAGGGATGAATGGGTGATGATGAGAGAAAAGGGAAAAGCTATGAGGAAGATAACATAAATGAAAAAAGGACATGAAATAAAAAAAAGAAAGAGAAATTAAAAACAAAAGGTAAGGAAACTTTTTTGAAGTTAAGAAACGTGTTAAAGAAAAAGAAAGCAAAATCATACAGAAAATATTTCTAGAATGGAAAGTAAAAGTAATAAACCCAAGGAACATGGAACACTACAGTTAATAGAGTTCTTATGACTTTCTCATTGTACTTTAATAATTTCTCTGATGTGAAACAACATCTTGTAAAAAAGTTACTCTTTTTGCAGTCAGTGTGCAGAAGCTTGCCCCAAATAATTATTTGCTGAAGTTAGGATGCTCTGTGCAATTTGATTAACTGAACAAGTGGCTAAATGTGACTAGTTTACATGAACTTTGCTATATTTAGCAACTATTTCTAGAATATAGCAGATCTCTGCCAAGGTATTCGGCTCCAGGACCTCTGTCAGAGGTCTGGACTAGAGTTTTGTAAGGAATTAGGAAAAGGAAACAATATTCCTACCTCAGGAAGAATAAAGAAATCAAAGATAGGTTCAGGAGGGTGCAAGTTGTTTCTTGCTGCCCTCATGCCAAATGACTTCTCTTAGAAACACTGACCCATTGCCCATCTCATCCCACTAAAAGACTTTAAATGGACTTTCAGATACTGGATTTCAACTGAAGGCCTTTCATACAAAGCTCTGCAGCCAGTGTGGGAGCTGGGATGCTAAGAAGGCCACAGGCTCGACAAAGAGGTGCTCCTGCCCTTCAGGGATTTGAATCTAGAAACAGATTCTGTAAAGAAGTGAAACAAGGATGACTTTCTGTCTACATCCTCATGTGCAGCCACAGTTTTGTGCAAACACCTTTTCCGTCACATGAAACAATTTTCAGACTCATGAAGGTCATTTCATACTATTTGTCTGAACAGTATCACTGGTTTATCACTGCGAAGGAAAACCTATAAAGGATCCTTTCTGCTTTTTCATGTTTCATTACCCAGGTGGTTTGATCTTTCCTTACTGAACTGACCATATTTTCCTGTTTCTTGTAGAAGTAGGCTCCTTCTGCATTACTAGAAGAGAGTAAGTAGCTCTCTTGTGCCCTGCAACACCGTTCCTGATGTGGCAGCTCAAGCAGGCTTAGGCATGCAGTGTTAGTTCCAGTTTGTGGTGGCCACGTGCTCTCGAAGTATTCTGGACAGCCTTTAAGGATAATTGAGATGACTGGTTTGCTCCTATCTGTGTAAGCTTACTATGTAAATGCAGAAGTGAGTCGATCTGCCCCTCATGTGATTCATTCTGTTTGTCTTGAGTAGCAGAGACTGGATGAAGCTGGAAGCATAAACTCAAAACAGCTCCACAAGTAATTTATTTATGTTTAACATGGATTCTTTTTTCAGGAGATCCCAATTGATAACATTTTCTTTTGGCATGCTCTTAAGATCTGAATTCCAGTGAGTTAACTTCCAAGTGCAATTCCTTCATTGGTCTGATTGTGTGAAAAGTTTCCTATGCCTGTAGCTCTTTTTGATAGGACTGCAGTAAAGACAGGGAGACCAACTTGACTCTCTTCTTTGTGATCACTTTTCACACTGAAGGCTGCTGGGGAGTGTGGGAGTGGCATCAGCAGGATTTGGATGCAGAGGGGACAAAAATTTAACCTTGAGTCTAAAGAAAAAGATATGATAGAAGAAAAATCCCAAACTTGAAGATTATTAAGGAGTAGGGTTTAGAATTTGGAGTGAAACGAGAGAGGGCCTGACTGTGCAGAGTAGTACCACCCACTGTGATAGAGGAAATAGAAAAAGGAAAAAGAGGTAGAACTAATAATAAAAAATATAAAGGAGGACAGAAACTACCTAATAAAAAGGCTGACAAAAGGGTACAGCTATGGTCTGGAGACAGTGACTGAGTGGGAACTGAAATGGGAAGAGAAGTTGGGTAATGATGGACTGTGAGGAAAGGACTGCAGGGAGAAAACTAGAGGAACAAGAGCATGGAGGCAGAGTGGATTGTGTGGAGAAAAATGTGAAGAATTAATGAGACTAGAACAAGACAAGTAGTGGATGGAGTCAAGCCTGACAGGATCAAGTAAAAGTTCTATGTTCATTAATGTATCTCCCACTTGTGCCCAAATTGATATTCCTGTGCTTTATACTCCTCTAATCTCAGCCAAATCCATAGGCACAACATGCTTATTTTAGAGCAGAACCAACAAGATAACAGAACTATCAGCTTTTCCATCCATTCAACACCTCTCCTATTTCCAACTACTAACACAAAGATTATCTCCCCATATGACTGATTTATGTTAATATTCTGCTTTCAAAACAACATTGAAATTTATCCATGGAAAAAAATAAGCTAAAAGAAGGTCCTTAGAGCTGCACAAATTAACATTCAGAAGCTACAAAATGCTGGAGTAACAGCAGCCCACAACACAATCAACCATAGTCTTTGAGCCCTGGAGTTCTTTTTCATGTGCCTCTTTCAGTGCACAGGATGAACTGTCCTTCATTACAGATGAACTGATTGAGGTATTGCCTTTTTACTTGTTCAGTGTGTGGCCCCAGACCTCTATTAAAGCTCTTCACTAAAGACATCTCCTCTTGAGCTCTTCTGGTTTCTTTAAAATCTTAATTTATTTTCTTGTGTTTCTACAAGATGAGGGTCTTCCCCTTCTCATTCACAGAGAAGTGGACAGATATTAAGGGAAGCAGCATTTTTGGGTACCCAGTCTAGGTCAAGTAGGAAATGATTTTTTAGACTGTCTTTAAATGGTTCTTGATATAGTTCCACAATGAAAGTGCACTTAAAATTGCAACTGTGAGTACTGGGTTCTTCTGTAAATTAAAGTCCAGAGTCTCAAGCTGGATATTGAGGGAGCACTTGTGAAAAATCTCTTTTAAGTGATTTGCCTGCCTTGCACTGGAATTACATAGCAGACAGAAGGCTTCAGCTCCTCAGTTCTCTATTGTCTCAGGGAAGACCATCCTTCACTCCTCTACAGCTTCCTACCTGAAATGTTATGCAAACTGGGGAACAGATTAGTGAATCAGGTAAACCCTGGGACAAGAGCCCACCTTTTGTGTTAGTAATTCTGATACATCCCTAGGACAATTCCACTGAGAATGCACTGAAAGGAGGATGAGAAAAAAAAACAACATGATTGCATGACTTTAATCACAACAATATATTGTTAAAATGAAATACATGTTCTAAGAGGAATCACATACAGTTGAACAAACAGCTATTTTTAAAGCATCTCCTAAATTTTGATGGATTTACTCTGTAAACTTAAAAGGGCTTCTTCCATGTTGCATTTATTTTAAATAAGAATATCCAAAAGAGGAGCTATTCTAGGCTAGCTATTGAAAAATAACTTACTCTGCACCAGCTATTTTACTCAATTTGCCCACATGGACTAGTGGTAGATTTTATGTATTTGTAATGTAAAACCTCTTTGTCTTCCTCCTACAGGCATGGCTACATGAGAAAATTTACTACTGACAAAACAATAGCTATATATTTATATCACTGTAATTATATCTGTATCTATATGCAGATATTTTCATTCCAGAACAAAAGTATTCCCACTGGGAGTTATACCAGTGTAATTTTACCACTATAGATCTACTAGTAATTTTCCCATGTAAATGATCCCTGAAATAATCTAACCAAGATTTTTTCTCATGTTTCCTTGCATGATGGTTTCTCCAAGCCCTTCGTAATCTTGTATCAGTCACATATTTTGTGTTACCAATATGGCATAAATTATAGTCTTTGTTTACTTAGAATATGTACATAGAGTATCATAGAACAAGATCATCCAAAGCACTTGGATTTTTGCAGTTGTGCAAAAACTGATAGTGCTTCTTATGTATACTGTCAGCCTGTGGATTTTGCTATGTAAAGACCAAGTTAATGCTGATAAGGTAATAGCAAAGACAGAATTGTGTGATCTGGAAGAAAGTGCTCTTCAGGTCAGCTGTTATAATCCTTACATTGGAACTCAGTTATTTCACTGCAGTGAGCTTCTCCCTTCTTCCCAACATGTTCCAGTTCATTCTTGTTTAAATATTGTAAGCTTTTTCTGGCAAGAAAAGTCTCTCACTCTGGATTTGTGTAGTATTAGGGTTTGTAAAATGGTTTGCTATATCAACCAAGCAAGCAAACAATCAAGCAGCTTAACCAAAAGTAGGACTACCTGTTTGTCCACCAAATTCTGAGAAATGTATTCATTATACTGACTGATTCAAAAACTTCTAACTTCTAAAAAACATAAACTACATTTCAGTTATAACAATTGCCCTCATGAGTCAATTAATGGCTGCTAGCATTTTTATGACCATTTTCAGCACTGATTAAATTTCTCAAGGCATGTTTACCTTAAGACCCATCCATGATAGCACTTAGTAATTCTCACTGGAGAGAGTCAACTATTTAGCAATATATAATCTACTGCATTTAAAAAAATAAACAAAAGGAGGAAAAGAAGATTGGAAAACTCAGTAGTGAGGAGAACAAACAGAAGGGAGAATTAAGGAGAGCCAGGGAGCAATACTTACTGCTGACTAACTGGCCAACACTCAAAGCTGAAGAGGAGGAGGATGAGGAGGAAGAAGAGGAAGCCTGACGCACTGGGCTTTGAGACATAGATGCTTGACTGTGAGCCAAATGCAGGAGATTGGATTGTGAGGCTGCTTGTCCCACTTGCGTCTGGGAGGGCTGATGGAGCTATATGTTAAAATGTAAAAATAGGTATTTAGAAAGTGAAGCAGTAATAGGAAACTTGCAATGCACCATCTCACCCATCTATTTCTGGGGAACAAATCACATAGGATCATTAAACACCATGAGGCTTTGCTCAGGTGACAGTGTTAGAGCAGGAGCAATCTGAGCTGTTTTGAATATTGTCTTTCCAGTTTTACCCAGTTTAACTGGATACTTAGTCTAATTAGAAGGTAAATACTTTTTTTGAAAAATGGGTTATAAGAGACCTATGACATTTACAGCAGGATTCTGATTTATTTAATACATATCCTTACCTGTTTTCTGACTTATGAAAACAGACTTTTATTCCCTACATGGATTCTCACAGAAATCAGGACTGTTTAACAGAGGTCCTTTCACACTGCAGGACCAGGGCCAAGTGGCCAAGTGGCGAGTGGGAATGGGGAAGAGGACATACACCAAACCAAAATCCCTTTCCTACAGGAAATCAATGATTTGTTTTATGACATCAGACTTGGCAAACAAACAAAATTCATGGAAATGGATAAATTGTCTTGGGCTAAAACACACATGGAAACTTCTGAGCCCCATTCACATCAAGATTATATCCAGTAAGACACACCTAAAAACTCTAGTGAGTATGGTAAATGCAAATGATAAACTGTGATACATGAATTGACTTTTTAATTTTTTTTTTTAAACAAATTTTTAAAACAAAATTGTTTTTAAAACAAAAAACAAGAACGTAGTCTTTGTTTGCTTACTAGGGGAATGGGAAGAACCATCAATCTATTTTGCCTATAATATGCTTTCATGTGGGGTTGAAATCTAGGAGCATTTTCTGGTACTGATTTTCACATAAAACTCTCAGAAAAATTCGAAGGGCAGTCTCTCTACAGAATGAAGGCACACAATGCACTTTACAGTTTTGAATTGGATTTTAGTAGTCCAGCACAGTCTTTTCAGAGCATAAGAATACAGTAATACAGGTCTGATACACTCTGGTGACTGCTGCTTATTATACCTTTATTTTATGTTGATTCTTGATATTGATCAAAAAAGATCGTAAAAATATTCTAAAAAGGCTTCACTTCACTGCAGCTGTTATCTGCATTTTCTACAAGGGAAAAGATAAAGGCCTATTTAGCCTTGCTTGATGTCAGTAATTAAAATCTATTTCTTGAATGCTAAGGAGTATGAGGTTTTCTCTTTTGATATCTAACTGAAAAAATGACTTAAGAAAAGGAGCTATATTCATTAGTAACACTCAGATTATATGTATTGTCCTCCCAGCACACATAGAAATGTCTGATGCTAAGTAGACAACAAATTGTATAAAATTGTAGATAAAGGCATCTGTTCACATTCAAGATGACACTTTCTGTGGAATGTATATGAAATATTTTAATGACGATATTCCTGTTAGACTCTGTTAAGAATGGAAAAAAATTCAACTTCTTTTTCTACCTTCTACGTGGAATAATATAACAGAAAATGAAGGAAGAAACTTTGATTTAACATTTAATAATAATGATTATTTACCTGGCCAGTTTTAGTGTATTCTGATTTCCTTGTGGATTAATAAAAAAAGCATTTTTTTATATCTAGGATTTTTTTTATTTATCAAGTACACTTAAAAAAAAATACAACTGGCACTTTATCAAGGGGGTAACAGTTGAGAAGTTGATTAAAGGGCTTCCAGTTTTCAGATTCATGCAAGGAGTGAGCACCTTTAAAATATTCTGTAACGGTTGGATTTTATCTACAGAGAATTCCCAACCCAGAATGTCTACTTTTATAATATCTTCTCTCAGGGAAACATCCCACTGTAAGGGTTGGCCTCTTCTGAACACTGCAGAAGTGAACTGCCTGCCCATGCATTATATCCACATCACATTCAGACTGCAGCTTTATGAAACAGGCAGGTATTTGGGGTCTGAGTCTGTTGTCTGAGGGAATCTCTGGCAAAACTAAAGATTCCAGCCCAGGCAAGGGAAGATAAGTACTGTATTTAGATGAGTTAGATGCTTTCACACTGTGTGGAACAGCCTAAGAGATGTTAGTGCTTATCTGTGAGGATGGAGGAACAAATGCAGCAGCTATCTTTAAAGAGAAAGATCTGAAAAATTATAGTCCAGTCAACTGAACTTCAGCTGTGGAAAAGTACTGAAGAAAATAATCAAACAATTTGTAAGCACCCGCAAGAAAACAAGGTAGCGACAGACAACATGGATTGTTAGAAACAAACTGTGTCAAACCAATCTGATCTCCCTCTAAGACAAGGTAATTGGCCTTGTGGACAAGGAAAAAGCAGTAGGTGGTTTGACTTTACAAGTGTCTCGACACTCCCTCATGTGACATTCTTTATAACCTGAGGAAGCATAGTTTAGGTGAAATTGCTGCAGAATGAATGCCAAAGTATTTGGAAAGCAAAACTGAGGATGAGGTATCAGTGGAAAAAGAAGTGTGCATGTATGGTGTTTCCTCATTCTGCACAACTTAATATTTCCTTAATAACCTGGATGATGGAACAGAGAATATCTTCACTAAATTTACGTGCTGATGACAGGCTGGGAGGAAATTTTGACAGGCTGGATTACAGGATTAGGAATCAAAATGATTCTGTGCTTTGAGCATGCTGGCTGCAAACCTGTGGTGTTGCAAAAGTGAAGTAAAAGCAGTTCCCATACCAAACCATGTGAGTGGGAGTGATGTCTGCAGTGCATGTGAAGTGCATCTTCCTTTCTTCTGAGCCCTGGAAAGACCTCTGCAGAGGGGGATGCCATGTCCACAGCTAAGTGCCAGACTTCATTAAAATCTGGACCAACTAGAATTAAATAGTTAGAGTGGCCGAAGGCCCGGGAGTTAACTGAGGCTTATGAAGACACCTGTAATGAACTGGTTATATTTAATCTAAAGGAAGGAAGACCAAGCAGGAGATATGGAGATAACAAAAAGAGGAGATATTTTTTCTGTCTTACATTTTATAATGGAGGCCTAGTTATCTGGAAGGTTCAGATTAGATGTTGGGAAAAGTTATCTAATTTGGCAGTGAAACGCTGGCATAGACTACTGGCATAGGTGGAATCTGTGGGTTTCTGTGACACTGGTTAGGACCAAATTAGCTAAAAACTGGAATAGCTGCTCCACCTGAGAATAACACGTTGGACTGGATAACCTTTTGAACCTTGACCTTCCCCCCATAATTTTTTCATATTTCTAAACTATTTCCTGTTAGTATTTCTCAGTGAAATAGCAAATCAAACATTTTCCAGCGATGTTACAATATATTGTCACTGAACAATTCAACTACTGAGCACATGCATAATAAAACTGAAGCCTCCAGGAAGCTCTAGAATGAGAGGGCACTCTGCATTTTTCAGCTCTGCATTCAAGACATGCACACAGACAGAGTCACTACATAGCACATGCACAATATGATGGCTGAGTCTAGAAAGTGAGTCTCTGCACATGTTTTGTACTATGTATATATTTTTTAAAGTAACTGGAATACCCAGAAGCTTGGCAACTCTCTTGTTGAAGTCCAGAAATATTTAAACAAATATAATAAATTATCAAAATTTAGCTGGGCATAAAGGAATATAGCTAGTGAAGTTTGGATTCACATTAACCTTTGGTATAGCAGCAATATATAAGGGATATTTACAGGTTGGTTTCTAACTCACTGCTTGTGAGGGAGAAGTGAGTAACGGGGTTGAAAAGACTGAGGAGTCACCTTAAGACCTGACCAGAGACTGAGGGAGGATTCCATCTTTAACTCCCTACATAATTTCCAGCACACCCTCTGCTTTTCAGACATGATGGTTAAGCTGTAAATGTCCTGCTTAAAAAACAATGATAGTTATCTATGGCATGAAATTGCATTAAAATACTCTCTCTTTTCATCCACTATAATTTCCACTCCAGAAATAGCCTTAAGGAGAGGCAACGATTAGATTATGAATTAGATTCCAGATGACAGAATCAATTTGAACTTGCAATAGCTGACTTTTCCCAATTTTAGACACGTATATATGAAATGAATTATATTTATGACTGTTGTGCATTTTCCATCCAAAGACAGAAGGAGGCACAGAAATTACACAAACAGTTGCTGTAAGTGCCATTCTGTGTAGGTGGATATAGTAGACATGCCAGAATGATGACTGTATGCAACAGTGATCAGTATCTGGCAGGAATATGTGTATCCACACTACAGCTAGAGGGATGAAGTGAAAAGTGCATTATAATACTTTATAAGAATAAACTGAAAACTGCAAAGGGCCTTATTTGTATTTCTTTTACATGAACTTTACATGTTGCTGTCAACAGTGAAGGTAGTATTGACTGATAAATGCAGAGGGAAATTAATTAGGTCTGTAAGACTGAATTTTGTTCTTAAATTATGTATGTAGGGTATTCCTATGCCTGGGATGGTTGACTGGAGCTCTGTGCTAAAGGCCTTATGAGATCAGGGATGTTCTCTGCATCCAGAAAGCTGCATATAAGTGATAGGGTAACAAGGTATTTAGCATAAAATAAGGAAAGAGAAATAAACTAGGTGGAAATCTAGAAAACTTTGACAGAATATTGCCCTGTATCATAACAGAGTTGCTACTTGGTTTTACAGACAGTCTGGACAAAGGGCAAGGCCAAAATATGGACTTAATGGAAAGGAGAAGAAAATAAAGAGCTTAAACTGCAGTAAGGGAAGGTAGGGTCAGGCATCAGGAAGACCTTTTAAATGCTAAGGAGAGGGGCCTAGGCCACCTAGGGATGACAGGGAACCTCCATCACTGAAGATTTTTAAGAACAAGCTAGACAAACATCTGTCAAGAATGATATAGGGACAGCTGATCCTGCCTAGGGGGAGGAGACGGACTACATGACCTCTTCAGGTCCTTTCCAGCCCTATTTTTCTGCGATTCAGTGGAAAGGAAATCTGAGAGATGAGGGAACACAACAAATTAGAGAAGACAGAGGTGAAAAAGACAAGTACAACAAAAAGGGCAGAAGAGATGAAACTAAGAGGAGTGGTACAAAGAGCCAGAAATACATCTTGAGCAATCCCCCTTATGTTATAAATAAAGACTTTTAATGTTTTCTAATGTTAGCTAGTTCATCCTGGGAAATATGGACATTAGCTCTTGTAAAGACTAAAGTCTGTGGAAGGTCTAAAAATTAATATCTTGATATAAAAAACCATTCCCAAACACTTAGAAATTCCCTGATAATGCCTTACAGTACTTTAAGTGTTTCATGCTTCTATCTTTCTTGAAAATGGAGTCCTCTGCTCTGTATACTTTTCCTAAAATGTTTCCTAAAACACGTTTGATTTTGAGAAAGAGTAATGATATGCTGAGGACACTGCATGATTTAAGAGCACCAGGGCAGATGAAATCTGTTTTTAAACCTACTCATACTGCATGAGCAGGCATGGGCTTCAAAGATGTTTCCTTAAATCTTCTAGCAAATGGAAAGAACAATTAATACACATATCCCCATCCTTCATGCCAAATCCCTTTTAGAGTCAACTGTGCCAGAGTATTTCACAAATACTGCACCCCATCACCCTAATTTAGGCTACTCAAATAAATTTAAGTAACTGCATATTTGAATCTGAATATGAAAGGTATTTGATACTTAATAAGCATCCTCTCTCCCAGTACAGTACAATATAGTAGAGTACATACAGTATAAAAGGTGTCTGTACACACTGCTTAGACTGACAGAATAGCTACATTTGGAAACTAACATAGAAAAGGTCCTTAGGTTCACACTGGCTGTGCGCATACTCCGCCCGAAATGAAGACTGTGCTGTGGAAATAACTGGGGGCAGGACTTTGACAGCATCTGCTGAAGTTCTCTCAAGCCTTTCTACTGAATCACAACTATTTTCAAAGCATGCTGTAATTGAAGGTCTTTCAACTTCCTAAATGAGGTTGGGAATATAGCTGAATTTCTACAGAAGACTTAATTTTATATGCAAACCAGGTGCATAAGGAATTTTTTTACCCCTATCAAGAAGGATATAATGTCAATATAACAACAATATTATTGACAATACATTAATCACTAATTATAAATGATTTATCACTTAATTATTAATGCAAATATTACAATAATATTATAATAACAATTTTAAATGTGTAAGTGCATGATTGAAAAGTAACCCTCATATTCCTATAGTGAACAGCATTTTATGCTTTCTGTGCCTCAGTTGCTTAGAATGACAGGTAATGTAGTGACATCTTCCTATTCCCAATGGTTTGGTGAAGTTATAGTGACTGTTCTTGAGATATCCTACTCCTGCAAGTGCTGATGCCACAATGAAAACTGGTCAGGGAAAGATGGAAGTTACAAGTCAAGTGTCATGCCATGGCATGAAAAGTCTGATGTAGTTCCTTGTAGTAGTAAATAGTCTAGTAATCTTGACTTTCAAAATTCTAGTAATTTATCCATAGATGAAATGGAATTATGAAGTAATGATGATAAAGGAAAAGAGAAAGAAGCAATAAAAATTGTCACCCTCATCACTGCAAGTCATATAAAAAGCAAAAGAAAAACAAAGTCAGATTGAGACAACACAGTTTAGCGACTATATTGAAACAGAGCAAGAAGAGTGCATTTCTCATAAAACAAGACAGCATCAAAGCTATAGAAGCATTGCAGAGAGGAAATGATTGAGAGCTGGTTGGATTTTAATGGGAGAGAATAACAAGGGATTGCATGGAGTTGTGATAACAAGATGGTAGGGTGTTTGTGGCAGGTTGAGATTGCAGAAAGAGAACATCTAAAGTGAAGTTTGGCAAGCAGATGTACAAGAATCACCACAGACCCATCCGAGAGACATCTGTGTCTTTTCAACAGTTAATCTGGAGCATGATAGCCAATGACAACAAAGATGGGGAACTGAAAATGTAGGAAAATGCTGCCTAGTAGCTCATTTTACTGTGTTAGAATTGACAGAAGCCCAAAGCTGGTCGTGCTCTGAGACAAGATGAAGTATGAAAAATTCTGTCAGGCATTGTAGATAAAAGAAAACTGAGGACAACTGGAACTACAGTCCTGATTTAATGAATCTAGTATGTAGAAAGAAAGAGCCAGAAAAAAGTGAGACGGGAACCTGCTTTATGTGGTACACCAGAGAACAATAGAATGTCCAGAAGTTGCTTCTGTATGGGCTAGAAAGTAGTTATGAAAACACCAATTATTTTTAGGATTATTTAGGAAATTCATAGACTAGAATGTGTTTGAACCCCAGTGATCATTGGCAGCTGGATTCTTCTCAGTCAATTTTGTTCGCCTTGGAATTAATTGAAAATCCTAAGGTAGCTACCCTTGCCCTGTCTCATGTCAATGGAAAAAATGTATATGTGAAGATATCTATTAGAGATTCAACCTATCCAAATTTTTTTTCTATTTTGACACCTTGAGTTTTCCACTGGACATGCATATGTGTACTTGTCTATGTCTATACAAGAAATCCAGTTAACTAGCTTACACCAGATACCTAACTCCTCTATGAGTAACTTAAGTGAGGTGAATACTTTCCTAAATTTTATAAGACTCATGTTTTTATAAGTTCATGGTTCAAATTCAGCTGTGCCGGTGTTAAGGTTGTGTTAGTGATATGAAAGAACATTTTGAAACAAATTTTTCAAATCTGATAATAAATGGCAATGCAAACAAGTTTTTACAACAAATTCATCTGTTCTCAAAAACAATGTGACTTTAGCCATGCAATCTACATTTTGACAAAATTCCTCTTGAGAGGCATGGAGAAACTGCAGAAGTTAAAGTTACAAGGTAGTCTTCTATTATGGGACACAAAGAGCTTATAAAGCAAGAAACATAAAATTAGAGAATAATTTTAATATTTCTTTTTCAAGAAAGGAGATTACAGGTAGAGAACAAAGGATTAATGACAAATTTTTGAATGATTTTAGCAACCAGTAAGGAAATATGGTGAATAATGGTAAAGTGAAATCTGCAGGACAAACGTATTAATTTCTTCAGTTAGTACAGAATACCATGAAAAACTTACACATCCTGTTTAGAGCATGCCAGGGGAGCATTATGACAGGTAGTGGTTCAGTGCAAAGCGATTCACAACAAAAGGAACCATTTTAGTGACACACGTGATAATAATCAGGGAAACAAAGATATATTATGGTGGATACATCTGCTTATTAAGTAAAACTGTTCCATGAACAGAGATAGAAAAAATCAGAATGTTAGGCTGTATTGAGATAAGAGAAGAAAATAATGCTGAAAATAATATCATGTTATGTAAAACAGGAATGCAACCTCCCTGTGACCATGGCATTCAGTTCTGATCAAAAAATCTTGAAGAGATTAGTGAGGAAATGGCTGGGGGATGAACAGCAAAAAATATTAAAGGCAAAGAAAAACTTGTTTATGAACAGAGATAAAAAAGATACAGAATAAAACAGGAGTGCAAACAGCTGCCTGCTTTAGAAAGCCATTGCAACTTTTAGGAGAATTCTTGGTGTGTGCACAGATACTCGTCAGATTAGCAAAATCTTGGAAAATAGTAGAACACTTGAAGTTTTATCTACTTGGTGTAATTTGAAGAGGAACAATCTCTACTGTGGGTAGTTTAAAGAACATAAATCAAAACCATCTATTTATACTTAAATACAGGAAGAACAGGACTATATCAGACTTGCTTGTGTACATTGAAAAGCAACCTATTTACAGTGCAGAAAAAGAAACATTGCTTTACACTGCATGTGAGTATTCTATGAACTCATTTCCATTAGGAGAGATTGAGGTTTTAGTCTGTCAAGTCTGAAAAATCTGTATGAATAAATAACACATATAGTCTACCTAAGTAAAGCTGACTAACAAAATCTGAAGCATTTAAGTCTTCAGTCATCAGGGAAAAAGTAAGCACTAGCATGCATTACTTAGCAACTGGAACAGTTTACAAAGATTCAATTATTGTGACTCAGCTAACGAGCAGCAGCTCACTATCATTGCTCTTTTTCTCCTGCCATACCTAGTTTCTGAGGAAGTGACAAGTTGAAAGTTAAAGTAGGATTATCCCTAACTGGAACATTTCACTACATTATTTATTTCCTGCATTTATTTCTTCAAGACATACTAAAAACTTTCCCAAAACTTATATTGTAATCTTTTCCCCTGCCAAAACTTCCTTCATCAAGTTAGAAGACACCAAATGCTGTGTGACACCATTTTCAAAAACATTTTGAATTCCTGCTGAGCCCTCTGATTTGAAGCACTCACTCCTTTGGAAATGATATTTTAAACTTTATGACTTAATATGCTATTATTAGCCAAATACTAAGTTAGTCTAAGTATCTACCCAGGCAATAAAATAAATACATGATCTCCTTAAACTTTGATCAAATCTATTCACTTTCCAAATGATACAACAATTTGTACAGTAAGTACTAGCTCAGTTGTTTTTCACTGTCCATCAGCTTTATTCCTATGAGGAATCTAGCTCTCATACAACTTTCTTGCTCCCACTGAAATTCATGGCAAAATTATCTCCGATTTCTTTCAGTGAAACCAGAAGAGCCAGTAGAGGGAGCACAAATACATAGAAATAATTTTCTGTGTTTCGTATAAAAACGATAACCTGTACTATTTTTTCATATAGTATTTGCACCACATTTTTTCCTCTCCCTGATCAAAAATACTGTCTTGATTAAACTTCTAGAAAGGCTGATTCAAGGTAAGGAGACTGTGTCATTTGGTGGCCCTTCTTGCAACCCCTGGGACCTCAGCACTCCATGAAAGAGGCAGAGGCTGAACCCTGTGAAAACAGTATTGGCAAAATCATATTTTCTACCTCCATAGCACTGCTGGGCATATCATCTTTGGCTCTTGGACATAACCAGCTCTCTGCAGACTGATATTTGTGTCAGCTGATCCCTGCACATGAGCACACAGGTTGGGTGAACAAGTACAGGACAGCATGATGTGGCTAAGCAGTGCTTTCCACCTTGCACCCCTGCTCATTCAGCAAGCTGAAGCTTTCAGATTTTGTCTCTTGATGTGAGACTAGTTCCATGAGCTGTGCAGAATCTGTTACACCTCTGTGCCCTCTCTGCCCACTGACTACTGGCAGACTTTGCCTGGAAGAGGTTGCTTTGATGCAGGACCCAGAAGGTGAATTGCTCTGCATGTGAGACTGTCTCAGGCAATAATACAGGTCCTTTATCCTCCTATTTACATCCTATTTAAGTCTAAATACGTAAATTTATGTTTCATGTGTTTCAAATGGGATCTCAGGATTGCTATGATTTTTGAGTGCTTCCCCCATAATGGAGGAGAAGATCTAATCCCTTCAGGGGACTGAATAAGAAAACCAAAACCAAAACCAAAACCAAAAAAAAAACCAAACCCATCCCACACACCCCCAGGAAACCAAATGTGAACTGCTGAGTTTCATATTTCATTGTCAGGCTTTCCCATGGTGGAGAACATGGAGCCTGCCCTCAGATCCATTCAGCTTTGTTTGAAACTATATATATGCAACCATTGCAAAAGCATTTGCTAGTAGTGCAAGTATGCTTCCATTAAAGAAAATAGAATTAGATAAATGACAAGTGCTTTGGAAAATGTCCATGCTAGATATTACAGAGGATAGGATGGGAAAAAATCAGGCAACCAATGGGATGTGAAATGTTTTCAGGACAAACAAAATAGTGATGTTAGAGATATATTGTCTCTCTACTTTTAAATTTGGGGGGAAAAAAAAGAAAAAAAAAAAAAAAAGAAAAATCATCATTTTGGAGTTCAGGTGGCCTGGGATACTCAGCACCATACAAGAAGCTGCTCCCTGTGCCTGGAGGTGTCAGCAGGAGTGGCAAACTATAGCACTACTGCACTACTATTGTAGCAGTAGGAATGCTAAGCTGAATATTTAAGTGAGGGATATTTTTGGGAGAATCTCTTTGGTAACCACATTTGATGCATTTTCTGTCCTCAACTTCCTCTCTTTCAGAGAAAAAAGGTGGACCTACAATTCCTTGCTCTACAGGTGTAGGCAAAACTAATGGATTTGACTGTAGAGTGCTATAAGAAGAGCTACAGAAGTGTTTTTGCATCTCAGTGTGGTCACCGGAGCCACCCTTAAGTCTGTCAACTATCTGCAACCTTACACTGAGTAATAATTTCCACAGAATACTTTCTGTCTATGCAATTATACACAATCATATCTGATTTTCCAGTGAGGGAAAAAAAAAAAAAAATTCCCTTCATGTTCCAAATCATTTCAAGCCCCAGTCTGCTAAGTGACCACTAACTAAGGAACTGAACTTTATAGACCAGATGGGCCAGATGGGTCTCCTCTGCCTCATATTCCTATTGCATTTTCACTGCAGAAAACATCTCAGTTGGTCCTATACTGACCTTGAAAAGACAAAGAAAAAATGGATAATATTTGAATTTATAAATAAGTTATATGATATGACATTATTAATTACTACATATATAGTATGCAGTAATACACTATGCAGGACAGAACTAATTTTTATTATTAAAAATGGTAAAGAAGTGGGGGTTTTTAGAGAGACCACGAGACTGCCCGTGAGGAGCAGAAAATTTCTCTGTGTCTGCTTTGATAATCATTCAGGCTACAGACAATTTACCTGCTGGCCTGGTTTGAGCGGCGATAGTGTTATTCCCTGGGTATTGATCACTGGGAGTATCTGGTTGCCGATGACAGTGGCGATGATCTGGCCCTGGGCATTGGTCAGTAACTGTGGAGTTATCGGCTGCACCTGAAGTCCCTGAGCTCCACCTGCCGCCTGGCTGGACGGGACTGGATTAGGCATCAGTGGGATTGTTCCAATAATCTGGAAGACACAACACAGGGAGAATGTAGGCATGCCACATACACTTGCCACATGTAATTCCTTATATTCTGCATGTTGAATCAAACTTAGGTGATAAAAGCACAGAGAGACTGGTTAAGACAGGCTGAGGGTAGGAAACAGTCATTCCTTTACTGAGGTGATGAGGACTTTCCAATTCATTTGTCATGTCACATATCACCTGCACATTTTACCACTGTCCACTGTCATCTGCAGCAAATCTGCTGTAATTTAAGAGTGTATGAAAAAAATGCTGGGCCGTGTATGAAAAAAGTGCTGGGCCGCACTGGGCCCTGGATCACGGTCTGTTTCCACTATTCATTTTAACACTGAGTGAAACAGATAAAATATCAGTCTTTTTATCTTGCTTTTTACATCATCCACATAATGTTACTAATGGGGCTTATGTAATTTTACTTGATTTTCTGATACCTGATACTCTAGATGACCACCTATTATTCCCATGTCATCTCAGGAAGACACAAAGGGGTACTGGTACCTTTCAGGGCATGCGTTATTAAGATACATTCATAAAAATGCAGCTGGTTTTGGATGACAACTATGAAGTACAACACAACAGGAGGGCTGATGTTAGATAAAATATATTAGCTAACATTTCTGGGGCAAGCAGTTGCAGAAAGAGACACTTGTGACATCTTAGACTTGAGAATACAGTGATTTCCTAAATGTGAATGCGCCTGTAAAACTAATATTAGGATGAGATGTCAAACAGATGTCGAAAGAAAGCTTGTCAGTCAGTAAGCTGCTAGGCTGGAAAAAGTTATGTTGTTGCAAGATTCTTTTTACAAGTATTAGAGAATCTGGAATAAACTTCTGAGGAAACTTGGGCCTAAACCCAAACTTTTTCTTTTTTTTTTTTTTTTCAAACTGCAACATATGAAGCTGGAGTCACAGGATTGTTGCAAGAGAAAAATAAAAATAAAAAAAGCATAGCACATTTCTATTTCCTTCTCCTTCTCCTCTCTTTTTATCATAGCCTCCCTGGAAACATCTACCCCATTTTAAGACTTCCAGTCTGTCCTTTCCAGAAACTTTGCTTCTTCCTCTTTATCCTCAGCATTCACCACACTATGTTGCTAATTTTGACTCCCACTGGTATGACCCCAATTTTCTTGTGTACCTGACCACATATTGACCTACTGGGCTGCTGAGAAAGAGGGTTGATTATGACTGAGCTTTCCTTCTTTTTCCTCAGTGGAGATAGAAACGGGGTAGTTTTCCACAGTCTGTCTGCTGGTTTTCATTCCATTTGGGAGCTTAGTCATCTTTTTAGATCTCTTTGTTTCTGAGAAACTTTATAGAAATTAATCAGCTGATTCAAAGCCATTTAGTAGGTAGGGAGAGCTGAATGGACGGAAAGAGAAAGAGAAGTATACATAACACTAGACACAAAGTAGTTTCCTCATGAAAATAGGCTGAAGTGTTCCTAATGAAACTCAAAAGCAAATTTGTTCCCCAAATAATTGTATAAAGTGAAACACATAACATTCCTATTGATTTCAACAATTAATTTATATTATATCAATGGAACCCATTCAATACAGTGTAAAATTAACTCTAAAATAACTGTTTAGTGAAAACATTGGTTACCTTTTTGGGAAGACCACTAAGTTGCTTTGTGTGAGTACAAAAGTAGGACAACACTGAATCTCTTGTTACAGGTACAAAATGAATACAGGTGTGAAATGCATGGTGAAGAGTAACAGGGATATGTGAAGACCTCTGCCTACTGAAATCACCTTAGGTCACATACAACAACCCCAAAAAATCCATTCTTAAAAATGCATCATGCAAAGATGTCCAAGTAATTCAGGCATAGCTGGAGGGGCAGGTGGCTCTCCTCGCCCTCTCCTGTTATTAGGCTAAGATATGACTGCATTGAGTGACAGGGTCCTAATGAGTGCTCCTTCAGCAGTCACACCCAGTGATGTGCCCCTAGGTAGGCACAACCGTGAAGTACTGGGTGACAACCTAAACTGACTCCTGGAGCAAGAGGAGAATGCTTTGCTGTCTGTGGCAGCTCAGGTAACAAGTGGTAGGTGCTGAACTCATCATTGATTTACCAAACTTGCCCAGTTAGAAACCCTTAGATGGGAAGACCAGAAAACCATACAGTAAAGCAGGACAGCTCCCCTGTGAGAGAACCTGAAAAAATGGCAAGCCCAGCTACTAAGCTGTACTGTAAGAGCTGCATATATCAAGACTGCTCAAAAGACTGTAAAGATACAATTTAAGTTCTTAATGCATTGATAAAAGGTAGACAGATCAATAAAAATTATTACCCCCATTTTATGGAGCATGAAAGCGAAGCACGGTGAAGCACATTCAGAGTTAGCCTCCTAAGCTGAAATTTCCTGAGAGTTTCTCTTTGCAGATCACAATGCTTTTCTTTTATTTTATTTAAGGTGTCCCTAGCTGAATGGCAACTGCTCTCCTGTTCATGTGAGAAGATGGCTGTTCACTGAGGAGAGAGGCATCTATTTCCATCATTATCGGATTTCAAATTGTTTTCTAAAATCAGACTTTCAGCATGAATGAAATACAACTGCAATGCGGTGCAACACATAAATATCTCCCAGTTTCTGTGACCTAACTTGTTTATGGGAAACAAATATATTCTTTCACTTTTAATACAATCTCACCAAACACAAGAAATAATCCTTCTTAATTTTATCAGCAGAGACATACTAAAGGCCTCCCCTTCCTTTGCCATGTCTGTAAAGGACGCAACCTTGGACTGTCATTACTCCAATGTAACTTTAACTATCAAGGTCCTAATCCCAGCAAAGCAAAAAATGCTGTGTTGGTGTTATCAGTAATAGAAATGTTTGCATTCACATTTAAAATGCATTTCTTGGACTACAGTTGGACATTTCATAGAATGACAATGCTGAAGTGGACAGTTTGTAAGGTCAGAAGCAGAAGGCTATCTATATGTATTAATGTGTGTCACAGACCATACTGTACATGGCGTGCTGTACATGCACACAGACAGAAATGGAGCAGGAAAAACACAGATGGGAGAAGTGCTCCAGAAGGGCAAATGAGAAAATGCCCTCAGGGGTGTTACCGTAGGACCCAAGGGTAAATCTTAATGGGAAACAGAAACTTACTGGGGTTTCACAAGATTTTATTTCTTTTCTTACCAAAGTAAATTCTTGTCTGGTTAAGAAAAAGATATCCACTTGTCTCTACTTAAACAACAGGGCTACGCGTTATTGTGTGAAGCTTTGAGATGGCTACAATTGGATCCAGGTTTCCCCTTTCAAGTTCCCCTTGTCTAAGTACCCTCCCCTAAATATCCTAATTGCTCAGTGATTCACACATAAGAAGTACAACTGGATCCCTTCCTTAAACCTTGTGTGACTGACGTGATGCTGAGCCAGATCCCTCCTCCTTCCAATTTTGGTATGAAATTTCACCCTGGGCCTTGCTAATCTGTCCTCTTAAATTATTGTAGAAGTTGAAGACAATTTATGGTTTTGATACATTTGAATTTTGTCAAGAAATAAAACAAGGCCATGCCACAGGCTTGAGGCAGTGGCGTGCCACAGTACAGACTATTTAATTGCCAGTGATTTCCCTAGTCGGGAGGCATTGCTCCTTTCTAGGAAATGCTGCTACTTCAGATTATATTCAAAGACGGTTCAGGAGTAACATGTGACAGGGACTCATCCCACAAGATACTTACAAAGTCACACAGAATGGTTTGAGTTGGAAAGGGCCTCTTAAAGACCGTCTAGTTCAATTCCCCAGCCATGGGCAGTGATGTATTTCACTAGACCACGTTGCTTAAAGCCCCATCCAGCCTGGCCTTGAACACTTCCACGGTGAGACATCCACACTGCTATGCCTTCTCTGAGACAAAGCAGAATAGGCTCCTTACTCTGTCAGTGCTTGGACTCAAATTTGTAAACAGTCCTGCTTGTCAAAGACATTCTTGAAGGGAAAAAAAAATCCCTACATTTCTGAAAGTTCTTATGCTACAAAAATATAATTTTAAAAGTTTGGAGTTTTTTGTGTTTACAATTCCTTTTATACACTATACAATTGAAAGCAAGCACTGTTCACAAAGGGGTTGCAAAAACAGGTGTCATATGCAAAACAGCAATCAGACAGTTTTGAAAGCCCAAGGGTTAATCCAAGGGATCCCCTTGTCAGTGCTTTTCTAAGGGAGTCAGGCACAGTAATCTCCATAGAATTGTCAATTAAAATAAATTACACCAGGCTGTATCTTTCTGAGGTACAGGTTCCTCATATAGGTACAAAATGCAGTGCAACTGGGAACTTTACCAAGATATTTAATGTAAATTCAGACTTCAACTTTTTTTTTTCTTTTTAGAGACAGGGTTTTCATCCTCTTCTACTAATCACAAAGACTGCAAGTCTGGCCCTCTTCAAGTGACAGGGTGTTTCCAGAGTCCTTGGTGGAATCAGATTATCTCTTCAAGTATTCAGTATGTTTTCTTCTTTCTTGTTCATGGATTAATAGATACATCAATTGTATCAAGCTGCTTAGAGAGCAGTTTTTACAGAAATTAATTTAGCATTTTTATGCTTCCCATTATTAACTAAATTTTAAAAGTCAGTTATTTGTTTCTAACTTCAAAAGAAATTTGGAGTGATTTTTTAACAGCATCTGAATATTTTCTATTGATTTATCTATTAGTGTGATTTTAGTACCCTAGGATTTCAATATATCTGACATCAGATCTCTCAGATTTTACAACTTGAACCTACCATTGCCAAGGTGACTTCTGCAATATAATTGTAATGCTTGGCTTGCACAGGAAATTAATTGTCAACCTGCACCTTCATACCAGGTGTGGGCCCAGTGGTCTTTGACTAGATAGTCCTGCAAACTGCAAATTTATCTGTCATAAAAGAATAGCACACAATTAAAGTAAAGGTAAAATCCCAAGTAATGGAGCTGACCATGGAGGGGAAAATCCCAAATCCTCAATATATCAATAATTTCTATGAATATTACCCCCAGTGCCAGGGGAATGTCCTAACACTGATTAGCTCAAATTTAGTCAGTATTGCACCTTTAAACAGATTTCAGACATCCTCAGTAAAGGTTTCTTCTTAAAAATGAAATAGAAACATATGTTCTCTTAAAAATCTAATCTTTTGAACAAATTATTCTGAAGAAAGAAAAACATAAAAAAATGCCATTCTTATCCTTTCTTCATATTTAATTGCCTTTGTTTACTTTGCTTTACTTTGTTTACTTTGTTGTAGGACGCAGGCTGAAACCGTGGACAGAAGCTGAGTAATTGCTCATAACTTCTCGGGATAAATGTCTCATTGCAGCACTGCAGATACAAAACCAGATTTTGCATAACTCTGTGACAGACAGAAATATACAAAACCAGATTTTGCATAACTCTCTGACAGACAGAAATAGATGATTTCCCAGTAGTGAGTCTTTCCTTGTGGCTCCTAATAAACCCATTGTGTCTTGACATTAGGTGAAGTTACCGTGATATTCTAAAATGAAGCATATAACTTTTTTTTTAATTAAGTTCTTCTCCTTCTCCTCTCATCAGAAACAGGGATGATGCCCTGCTTCATTGTTTTCCCAGCACAACCAAAGGAATATTACAAACTGTAGCCAATTGGATGGTTCAACAGCTGTCTTTGTTTCTGCTCTGAAGTGTAAGTAAAATTGAAGACCATCTACACTAGTTTGTTTCTACTATGTCAGCCAGTTTGCTGTCATAAAGCAAATGGTGATATTTAATCTGAAAAATGTCTTTGACTATAAAAAGGAAATATTAAAGATTTTTAGTAATATCATCAAAATAAACATCTCTTCAATTTGATCAATGTTACAACTCTTTAAATATTGGAAGTTAATTATTCAGTTTTGAATAACAGAAGAACATAAAAAGAAAACAGAAAAACAGGGGAAAAGTGAAAGAAGCAACAGAAAAATTTCTCACCAAAATGAGACAAATCACCATGTACACATTGACACATGAGGGTGTTGGTGGATGAGACCTGGCAACATGTTCTTGCAGCCCTGAAGGCCAACTGCATCCTGAGCTGTATTAGAAGATTCTGGGGGAAGTGGTTTCTCCGTGGTTTCTCCCTCTACTCTGCCCCCATCAATGGAGTGCTGCCTCCAGCTTGGTAGCCTTCAGCGCAAGAAAGACAGGGACCTCGCAGGTCCAGAGGAGGCCAAAAAGATGATCAGAGGGCTGGAGCATCTCTCCTATGAAGGCAGGCTGAGAGAGCTGGGGCTGTTCAGTCTGGAGAGGAGAATGTTCTGGGGAGAATTTACAGCAGCCTCCCAGTACACAAAGGGGCCCCAAACACTGGATAGGGACTTACAAGGGCATGTAAGACAAGCGATCCATGACAGGACAATGGCTGGGGAGGGGAGGTTTAGGTAAGATGTTAGGAAGAAATTTTTTACTATGAGGGTGGTGAGAACAGATCACCCAGGGAATCTGGGGATACCTCATCCCAGGAAATGTTCAAGGCAAGGCTGGATGAGGTTTTGAGACACCTGGTCTAGTGAGAGCTGTCTCTGCCCATGGCAGGGGGTTGGAACTAGATGATCTTTAAGGTCTTCTCCAAGCCAAATCATTCTGTGATTTTGTACAGTTTTGCAAACTTTATTCAGAAACTGCTTCTGTTCAGAGATATGTTGCATGGTCACTTTATCAGTATGAGTTATTTAAGGAAACAATCTAAGGAGAAAATGACTGAGGAGAAGATACACAAATGTGAATCTGCATGGGATTCTTTAGTCACTGTGAAGCTGCCCCTTTCTTAATCACATGCATGTATATGTGTATATATACAGTATCTACATAAATTATAAACACATAGACACAGATATTTTTAAAAATAAATATCATTTATTATCTACCAATATCAATAAACCCAGCTATTTATATGCACCATACTGCATATATGCAATCTGCTGCCAATCAAACCAATCAAACACGGCCAATCAAACACTGAAAAACTGGAATAATGAGTACAAGGAATACAATTTGCAGACTTCTTCTGAAAGTAACAGTATTCCATTTTGTTCTTTGGACTAATGACAATATGATTCTTGAACCTCATACAGGATGAAACTAAGGTTGCCTGTGTCTTTAAAATTAGATCTGGTGTTAATTCATGTAAAGCAAATCCTGCAAATTTCCTTTGCTGCACTGTATTTCCTAATGACATCTCAAAAAGATGACACAACAAAATTCTACTTTGAGAAGAAGGCATCAAATAGTGATACTGGATCAGGGACTTATGAAACTGTACTCCTGGGTCACCAGTTTTTGTAAGGAATTGTAATTTTCAAGGTTAAGTACTGTTCATATATCATTCAACATATTGGATAGGTTATTGTTTATAAACATCATAATGGAACACTGAGTCCAACATTCTGCCTGATTTTCTCAGGGTGGTTTCTTTTAGAAAATAATGTTTGTATACTAACATCAAACTATACAGGAATTTATTTGTCACCACTGTAGGAATTACGGGGTGAAATTTTTCTTAAGCAAATACTATTACATTCTGGTAGTAGAAGCATGTGCACTGTCATAAAAAAGAATGTCTTTTTTATCAAACATTCTGAATAATACAACATTTTGTCATTAGAAAAATCTAATTATATATAATTATCAGACTATAAATTATGTTGAGTGTCTGCTGAAAAGTCCCTTTTAAGCAATCTGCTTATCAGATTTAACTTGCTTTTGAAAACAAGAATCAAATCAGGCATCAGGACCCTTAGAGGTCATAGCTGAGCAGATGATTGGGGACCTTAGAGGTCTCCAAGTTGAACAAAACAGCTGTAGATTTTAATTAGATTTGCAGGTCCTAAGTATTTCTGAAAATCAGCTAGTGAGATTCTTATGAAAATTCTTATTATTTAAAATTCTTTGACAGATGTCTAGTATAAAATATTTTAGCAATATTTTTGTGTGTTATGACAACAAATCTGAGATATGTTATGACAGGACAGCCAATACTATCATATTTGATATGAAAAACCAGCCAGAATTTCTAATAATATTTGATAATCACTAAAAGAATTCACAACTAACTGTTTTTAGCATTTTACTGCTTGTCTCCCAAGACACAAATAGTTTTCCCGATTGCTGTGTAGATCCTTGTAGGGTGTGTACAAGCAAACACACTTCTGTATGTGCGGTTTTAGGGTTTTGTTGGCAAATCCTCTTGATAACCAAAAGTAATGGTATTCATTTTCTCAGGAATTAAACACAGAGCAACTGGGCCAGAAGTGTGAATTTCTAGAATTAATTAAAATGAAAATACTTAGTAAATATCCATTCACTCTTAATTTCTTTTCATGCAGGCGGCAATTTTCATAGCCACCTACAGAAGTATCACTGTTTGGCTTTTATGAAGATTTCAGTATCAACTAAGTATCAAACATCTCAGAGGCAAGAAATTCCTGCTCTGAAATAAAAATTCTCAAGCTTTTCAAGCTTTGTATCTGGGCTGCAGTTGCTAACCCAAACATCAATTTGTGTCTTTAGATTACAAACTGGATATAGATTCCTTTAGAACAAGGATTGTCTCCTTTGAGCAATAACATTATTTTCTGATACTTCTCTCTCAGAGCATAAAGAGTGGACTTGTTTCCAGCCACTTCAGAGTTAAGATTCTGGACACACAGCACAAGAAAATGTAGGCATCCCTACATAGCAATATGTTCCATGCTGAAGCATTCAAGGATAGCTTGGGAAACAAATTCCCATTTCTCAGCAAGCCCAACTAGGCCCAGCACAATGTGTGCCAATGCTTCCATGCTATGGTGACATTATCAGCTTGCTTGGAACTACCTTTGCTACTTGGTGCTGTATTGCACTGTACTGGCCTCCTACAGAGATGCCACCAAGAGGTGAGGAGCAGGGTTTAGTAATTGCTCTGTGATGCTGTGGTTTTTAAATAAGAGCTGCTATTGAGACATAACCTTGCACAGATATGAACAAGATAATGTCCTCCACTGCCAAACAGTTCTAACTGAAGTAGTATGGGTTTAATTTTTCAAATTGTAATCTTACACTTTTTTAAAAGGGATGTGGCACATGACTGGCAAGGTCTGTGTCTGGATGATTTCTGGATTATTTCTGGTATTATACTTTTATTTCTTTCCATTGATTGTTCCTTTCAACTTGTTTTGCATAGGTAAGGAGATGGCATGCTCTTCACAGAGTTCATCAAATGGTCACCACTGTCTCTGGTTTATCTTGTGATGCCATCCCTGAAAAATTATTCCACTAGAAGTACTATGGTCTTGCAAATGTATGCTAAATTTGGCCACTTCAAATACTTAAATTTCTTTTTAATTTTCATTGATGAAATTTTCTGAAGAAACAAAAGTGTATTTTGGGAAAATGACTTTGAAAGCTTAATGATGTTTCATTCTGTCCTTGACTTGTTTGTTTAGAATACCAATGGTTGTTTTCTTAGGTACTCCATGAGAAACTGGACTGAAATCACTAACCATCAAATAATCTTCAGATGCAATCTTTAGGACCAGAGTTCTTTAATTAGATTACAGGTCAAAGACTTTCTAGGCCATCAATGTATTCTAGAATAATCCTCTCACATCTTCTGACTATTAAATTACCTACACTATATAAAATATTTACCAGAGATCACCAGGTTTCTCAGTCTGTAATTCTTAAAGGTGAAATTAATTGTGCATGCTGATCCATTCCATCATTTCAGATTTAGCAAAAATTCTTTGCAAGAAGGTTAATATATATTGTAATCAATCAGTAGCAGTGATACTCAGCATTGTTGTTAGACAATCACATTTCTCCAAATACTGTTAGAAATCTTGAGCTTGCTGCACGGATGCAGACTGTGGATGATATGGTAGTTGTCCCTCAATCCATTATTTCAACAGAGCACCTGTACAGGATGACATTTGTTTAAATGTAAAGTCATGCCCTACTTAGGTGATGTTTCTACAATTTTAGATCACCTAGACTTCAGCTAAATAAAATATAAAACTGTTGGTCTTATTAATTAAGAGTTGTAACTTTTACTGTGATAGTGTATGGAAGCTCAGGGCAAGGCTGAGATGAGTAATGTGAACTAGTGCACAAATGTACTGCTGAAACACTTTCCAGTTTTGCAGGACATGCATTTCTTCCACAGCTTTCTGACTCCTGTGAACAAGGCACAGTGTGTCACAGCATGACTGATGGAACAAACCATCCTGGATTATCTGCCTACTATAGTACATAACACTGTAGAAAACAATATTCCAGCCTATAACCTGGAATTTTGCTATAATGTGCCACAATTTTGTGGGAAAAAATAATTTCACTGAAAGAAGGTGAGAAAACTTAGATTACATGTAAATTCTTGAACAGAATATAGTCAAGACTCCCAGGTTTCTAGATCTGAATGTCTAGGAATAAATCTCCTTGCTGAGATCAAATATAACTTCCTTTTGTCACACATTCATCACAGAGATGATTGCTCTTTTTAGTACAATTGAAAATTTGCCAACCAAATATGACCCAGACCTTAGTCCTTCTTACCTTGCAAAATTTGCTCTGGCCCCTGGCTCAGCACACTGCTCTGCCAATCAGTTCACCTCAGAAAAGTTTGTTAAATTCCAGGCCTGCTTTCAATCATCTGTAATATCTCCATATAAACACTTTTTACATCCCCACCAGTACTCCTAATTAAGTCTTAATTAATTTTTGTAAGGCTACCTAAGAGTGATGAAAAAAAGATATCAAAAAAAGTAGGGTATTTTTATGTTGAAAGTGAAAATACACTCATCTGGTTTTCTTGAATATTAGTAGTGTGCATCAATGCTTGAAAGCATAGTGACTACATTATTGCATATTATCAAATGCATCATTAATGTTCTTCACCTGATCTGACAGAAGGAAGGGAAAGAAAGGTGCTCTGCTCACATTTTACAGCTTGGCTTAAATTTGTCCACTTTGGACACCACTCTATAGGAATTACAGTAGTAAATTCTGTAATACAGATATTTAGTATCTACTACAAATGACTAGTTTTAACATCTCTCTCAGAACAAAACATTCTCCTGATGCTATGGCACTTAACTCAGGAGGGTAGCTGCCTGTGGGTCTGGAGATGAATATCCAGCATTCAGTCATTTCTCCCTTTCCACTGGCCTTTTGAGCCATTCTCAGGGCTACCAATTCATTTTTGTACATTCATGATATTCCTACTGAAACAAATACTTAAAAATTACAGTTAAATCTAACTAAATGATTCTCAGATTTAGGGAAGACATTGCAAGAAACTGTGTTTATGGACCTGTGAGGAGAACATGCAGCTTAATTACCATTTTAATTCAGGCCTGGTCCATAGGTCTGCTTAAGGAAGAGTTAAGTAACTATGATTTTCATATTAAAAGTAGCAGTGGCCCTGAGGTAACCTCATCTTCAGCACCTACATTGCTACTGTGTGGAAGCAACATGTGTACAGACAGGCAAACTGAAATTTGTTTATGTATTTTTATATGAATCCAAACTACTTTATATGTCCCTTCTGCTGTTGGCAGAGCCCACACCCCTGAGGCCTGTTCTGTGGAAGGTAGATCACAGACAGCATTCTATTCTTGCATGTTGTCTCTGTAGCAGTCCTAAAGGATTTCCTTTTCAACCATGATCTGCAGGGCACCAAAGGTGAGGGGCTCCTTTACTTTTTTTTATATTTTCAGTTATTTTGGGCAGGCCATTGATTTTTTTTAATATGTTAGAATAAGACCTTAGCACAGTGTTCCAGTGTGGTTATGTATTCCATTCATGATTACGGGGGTGCCATAGACAACAAATAACAACAATTCCATTTGTCATCAAAGAATTAAATTGTGATATTACATAACAGTCTCACATTTCCTTAGTTAAGATGACTGAAGACTGTGATGCACTCTATCAAGACTTTTTTTTACAGGATTTTTTTTACAGGATTACAGGATCCTGAGAGAAGAACAAAGGGGGTGCTACTTTATCTTCATCAGTACAGAAATGCTTCTTTTACATACTTTTACAAAATGAATGTCATTTTAAACATGGTGTAAAATGTTGAAAACCATAACCAAAAGCTGGGGAAAAAATGCAGTGATAGTCTAAAACTGATCCTTATGCTTATGCTTTATTTTAAATGTTTTCCTAGAACTATTTTTTTTTTACATTACTCTTGAAGCTATGGCAGCTGGGGTGTCAGTGGACCTCAATGACTTGCACTGAATAAAGAGGTCCTTAGCAAGTTCAGAAGACATCATTCACAGTTACAGCTACAGCCCTCTTGTAGGAGCCTCAGCTGCTCCTCCACAGGATCATTCAGAGCACTTACACAAACCACGCTTAAAGTCAAAGAATCGTGCTGCTTGGAAAAGACTTTTTAGGATCATCAAATCCAGTCATAAACTTAACACTGCCAAGTCCACTAGCCTAATTCAACCTCTCTCTCCTGGTATGTAAGGCCTTAATGTGGAAAAGACTGAAATGAAATAAGAAGGTTCCTCATTGAGTGATGTACTATACTAGTGCTTAAAAGAATCAGAGAATCTAACTGCAGGTATATTTAGCATATGACAGTGTAAGGATCATCAGAGGTTGCTTCCTTCATTCAAGATTTATCTTAATTTAAGTAGCCTCCCTGTTAACAACCCAAAGAGCAAGATATTAAACAGAACAAAAAATGGTGGAATCTTCTATAAGGAGAACAAAGCAGATGTGTACCAGAGAAAAAAACAACAGCAAAATGAAACTTAGTTCTAAATATTGTCAAAATGCATATCGTAGGTACAAATGTTCTTGTAATACATCTTTTAAAAAAACAACTCAGTCTCAGTAATATGAAACCTCCAAAAGCACTTCTTGTTTACTGTTGGAGCAATAGTGGAGAAGATTTCCTGGCATATGGGAATTACAGCAGAAGAATGAAGAGATGAGTGAAGTGAAAACGTCATAGCATAATTCATATATGGAATATTTTAATGGCAGGTAATCGCACATTTTCAAATTTATAAGTCAAGGAATTGTTCTAATTTCTGAGAGAGAATTTAATATATTAACTGCCCTTGAAACAATATCAATATTTGTGGGTCATGTCCAACTCAGCATATTCTCTGAATCTGTGATGATAGTTGAGTTGGTGCATCTATTACCTTCTCCTTCTCCCCTTATTTCCCCCTCCCTGCCATCACCTCACTAAAAAAACAAACCAAGCCAAATCACAACAGCAACAAAAAAAATCTACCGAAAAACAAAAAAAACACCCCACACCAAAAAACCAAACCCAACCAAACAAATCCCATCCCCTCCTGCCACAAACAAAACAAAAAACCCAAAATCTGTTTTTCAAATTAAAAAGAAAGTTTATCCAGGCTAAATGTGCACAAGATTTGTCAACCAGGCTGCTTCACTCAGAAATGAAAATGTAAAGATGTGTAAACAACAAATAACCTCAAAAAAGGAATTAGCATCTCAAAAAAAAAAAAAAAAAGAAAAAGAAAGTTATCAAATATGCATTTGTTTATCACAGTCAAGTTTTATGATTCAAACCTTATTCATATATATTTTATGAAGAGAATATCCATTGTGGTGGCAAAATTAAATGTATTTTGAAACTTGTATGTGACATTTATCTATCTGCTCTATCAGAAAAAAGTTGTCATATTCATTCAGACATATATTACTTTTTCAATTTCCTGTCAGTAATGTTTTTTTAATGTTCTTTAGGGGGAGACCACAGGATTTATCATTTCTCACAACAAAGACCATAATGCTTTAGAATTATGTTGATGAGTTTATACCTTAAAAAGTTACACCACCTTTTTTTTTTAAGAGATGAACAGTTTGTTGCTATCCATGATAACCATGGTTTTTGGGTTGTTGGGAGTTTTTGTTTTGTCTTTGTTTTTTTTTTTAAGATACAGTCAGGTAGAGAGTGGTCTGGTCTTTTTTTTTTTTCCTCTTTTAAAGAAGTTCCTCATACAAAACACAAACTTCTGGTGCAATTTTATGATGATTCAGGTTCTACTGCAAGCCACAAGAGATAACAAAGAAAAAAAGAAAGCACAAGTATTGAAACTCCTTATCACATATCTTCCCTTCCAAGGGGATGATTTTGATAGAAAGTTCATATAAACCCAATAAACAGTGAACAAACACTGCTGTGCAGCAGGCAAGACCGAAAAGGTCATAGTTAGAGAAGAAACAGAAACCAATTAAGAGAGTAATTGACAAGATGCTACAGCTGTTATGCAAACCAGTGCCTGGAGAGGTGGAAACTTCTTTCTCTGAGTTGCTATTAAAATGACACTGTAGTGAAAAACTCATTGTATCCCATAGGTTCAGTGCAAGTCCTAGGAGAGTTGTTGAGGTGCAGTGGGTCAAGCCCTGCATAGAAAAGGCACTCATTTCTTATGGGGTTTCCTTGGTAGTAATGACCCCATCCACAATATAGAATAAGGCACACTCTTTGATGGTAACAAATCAGGAGAATTCTACGAAAAACACTAAGGTTGCATTTCTAAACAAATGCAGAATATTTGAAATCAAATTAGAAGATATGCCTCCCCCTCTAAGCATACATAATATCTGGGAGTATAAACAAGTATTTGGTAAGACTGGCAATAATTATGATGGTGTAGTTTAGATTACTTTTTAGGACAGAAATCCTTACATGATAAGACTCTTTCACAGCGTTTGTGACCTCTGCTGTTTGGAGCTGTGCTGGAAATACATTTATGTTGGTCTGTGTTCTGAAGATTTAGTGTATCCCTTTTCTGTTCTAACCAAAACAGCAGGGTAAATGGCCAGAGAAATGTAAAAAGCAATCTGTCAAAAGGAGATATATCTTCCCCCCTTCCACACATTCAAAGGGTTTTTTTTATACCTGGAGAACCTCAGAGATGTAAAGTCTTCATTTATGCACAACTGATTTTCAAATAACATCATCCTGCAGATGGAATACTTGATCTTACTTGAAAGAAAAGACACTTAACAGAAAGATCCTCCCCCTCACATTGCAAACCATCACTTAGTTGAAATATCAGTAAAGTTAAGTACGCTTTAAATAATTCAGATAGATACCATTACCTTGGTCTCTATTTATTTAGGAAACACAAAGAAGCAGGCAAGCAACACAGGAACAAAGTTTTCACACCAAAAAATGAAGAATTCCTCTAGACTCATTCAAAAAATAAGGCAGGTCAGCCAGTACTAAGTACTGCATGCCCATCCTCAGCTGCTACCAGGATCTGAGTTAAAACTACTGACTGTGATGGTGAGCTTAAGGATAACATTACTAAAAGGACTCAAGTATCATTGTCAAGTATCAAATAACCACTGTGTGATATTGTAAGCATGGAATTGATGCAATGTTAGGCATCTAGCATTAGAAATCCAGTTGTAGACTGTCATTCGTGACTCTATTCAATGCAGAGAACAAAAAATCCCTGTAAAATAATTCATCAAAACTTAAAATATCTGCTTTAGATTGGTCCTGTTTTATTTTTTGAGAGTGTCTATTTATTTCAGTGATAACAGAAAACATTAAACAACTAGCTTAAATTGGATGCAGCCTAAGTTGCCTTTCATATGGTTAAAATTATGGAAAAATAATTCAAATCAGGAATCTAAAGAGACGTAGGACTCCGCTGAGCAGTCAATTCTAAAACTGACCTACAGTCCCTGGGTCATTTGGAAAACAAGTTACCTTTTTACTGACCATCTGAATCTCAGCTGTACATAAAAGAAGGGTAAAATAATTTAAAAAAATGAATCTCTAAAATTAAAATAAAATCATAGAGACTTTTTCTGGTAATGAGACTCAACTTTTCTTTATTTTTTCTTTTATGAGTTACTATTAAAATAAGACAAGGCTTTGAGAAGACCTCACTGGTTGAAAAGATGTTCAACACATGCACAAAATGAAATCTGTTTGACCATTCTTGTCTATTACAAATATAAACACAGAGATAGAGATGATTCACTTAAATTCCTTCAACTTGACTGGTAATATCCTGACACATTTCACTGGGGAGGGTATAACTTACACAGCTCTTAAAAAGTAAGTTTAAAAAAAAGACACAGCAATGACTGTGGACCGAAGATTTATTAGAAAGATTCCCTAACCATCTCTTGGAAGTAAAATTTCCATTCTGTGCAAACTCAGTGAGAAATTGCTTTCTTGACATGGTACTCATTTATCTCCCCTCACTCTGTGTTCTTTGAGGTCTCCTTTTGCATCATTTGTTTGGTAGTATAAGGCCGATTTAAACATTTTTACATTTGTGCTCTTGCCAGAGACCACAGTGATTTAGTGAATCAGGAATGCATCATTCATGTTTGTTTCCCCTTTTCACTGCATATGATTTTAAGGAGAAATAAAAGGCAAGAGGGAGCCAAGGGTACAACTTGCTGCATTAAGTGCTCCTTAAGAGAGGCCCTTTCCATTGATGGATCAGGCTATGAGATTTTGAGCTCATCTTGGTAATATTTAACATATACATTTTTATTTGTATTCAGAAAATAAGTCTTTTGTTGTAGCATTTTTACTTGTGATATTTTGCTCTCAACACACAGGGTGTAATACATTGTTTCTTAAGGACTTCCGTGTAAGCATAGCTCTAAGTATCCATCATCGTACATACAGAAGTGGGAGCCTATCTGAACAGACAAATGCTTCTGTATATTACTAACAGTATTTTAGGGTCAGTGGTCTAATATTAAGATTTTAAATAGCTACCCTGAGAAGCTGGCAAAAAAGCTCATCAAGTTTTTGTTTTGTACTAATTTCCAAGACCCCTCTTATACTCTTACAAAAACATAGTTTGTAATAACAATTTCAGAACATGTTCAATCAGCTCTTAGACTTATCTTAGATGAGATTCGGGGTTTCTTATGTTGTATCTGGTGAACTGAGAATCAGTTAGTTTTATTCTCTTTGGACCTTTATGAACTATAACTTAAATTTAAAATCTTATTTTTTCTAAGAAGCCATTAAATATTTAATCTCAGTCTCCAGGCTGATTTTTATCTTGGCTGTTGTGGCAAAAATTCTCAGATGTGGTAGAGAAGAATGTGGTGCTTTTTGCTAGTATCAATTACATACTAATCTCATTCAAAGGTGATGATGACCTTATGATTTATCTAACCTATGTGTGCATTGATTCTTAAACTTTCTGCTTTAGCTGAAGGAGTACGTTTCAACATTGAACACAAACAACAACTGTTTTCAAATTCATGTGTCTACTTGACATCAAAGATAGATGGTTGTCTCCTACAGGTGTCTGTACCTGAACAATAGGTGTGACAGCTAGGACATTTTGGTACATCAGGGAAAGGAGACATGTTCTCCTGGGTATAAACAGACTAGCCAAGAGACCAACATTTACATTTAAACATACAGAGTGGTGCACTGCAGTTACTAATAATAATTTTAAGAGACTGTAAATATAAAACCCATACATCAGGATCTGTACACTTAAAATTAAGAGATCTATAATGGAGATACCAGAAGATGTGATTTAAATACCTAAAGATGGAAGCCACCTCCCAGGGCTTTGGAGGGGTCTGTAGAGGCAATGTTCATGATAGATGTCAGGAAACACATAGACTATGCCATCCTTTGGGCATATGTTGGGAAATATTTCCCCTGCAATTCTACTAATAAACCTCAATTTTCTTGAACTTCTAATCACTTCACTCTGATCTCCTGGGCAGAGCTATCAATTGTACCAGTCTTAATAGTACCTGCTAGTAGTGAAAGGGTAGAGTGTTAACATCCAGTATCTTTTAACTCTCACGTTGCAGTTATTCAAGAGTACTTACATTTTTTGTGGGAAATCAAACCCCTAGGAAAATACAGGCCTAGTTTTCTTCTTCATATATTTATATGGGGATTAAATTAATAGAATGCAGACAATTATGGCCTGTGTACAGTCATGATTACACACATCTAAAATTACACTCGAGATATATCAGAGCTAAAACAGAGCAGCGCATCATTTTCCATGCCAAGATGAGAACATTTAGTTTATTTCCATTTGTCACCAGAATAAAAAGTCAAATGACTCCAAAGACAGAAGCATGACTCAAGAGGTAATTAATATATTTAGAATCTTGTTTCCCTGTGGGTGCTTGTATCTCTTCTGAGGAGATATGCACGAATTTCCAGGTAAGCATACATTCACCTGAGTATGTGTCTATATGCACACATACATGTGTTCATGTAAGTGGGAAGCAATTCAGTTGAAAAGAATGTTGATATCTTCTCCATTTGAAATGTTTGAGGATTTTGTCAGAACATGGCACTAAGACACAGAGGGAAGAACATTTTTCTGGACTGGCTATGGGATGCCTAAAGGAATATTGTTCCATGTCTGAAATGGGACTAAAGATCTTTGTTTAACTAACTGAATGCCAGATACACAAGTGAGGCAAAGAACTATTGCTAGGAAAAGAAAATGGTAGAGACAGGGGAAGCAGAACAGAAACTAGAGAGTTGAATACCTTGGGGTGTCTGAGGATGTGTCACTGATGTAGACCAGACACCTGTTCACCCATACTCTTGTTTTCATGGGTTTATGCTTCCACTTATGGAAGAAATCAGAAGAGCAAAACCAGAACAAATGAGAACAAATTAAGGCTAATAAGAAGAACTGAGAAGGAAAGAAGAAGGAAATTTTAGCATGGCAAGTGGTGCTGATTCCTCCTTAAAACTAGTACACTGCATGAGTCTGATACCATGTTTTTTCTTTGAGTCTGTCTATTTGTGCTATCAAATAAGACATAGCTAAATGAACAGCCCTCAAAGAAGGGAGTGGATTAGGCCTCTGGAGATGACGACTAACAAGTTAAAATTAAACTTCTTTTCAGTTGGGCTGCAGTGACCTATTTATACAATTTCTTTCTTGCTAGCTAGCTAGCTTTTTTAACATTACAAGGTGTACCTGGCCTCTCTCATCTCTCTCTAAACTGTCTCCCTGATGTCCTGATCACTCTCTGATCTATCTCTCTATCTGCTGGGTGAATGCTAATATGACATATCCAACCTCTAAAACAAACCATTTATTTTGAAACTTGGCTATGTCAGAGCATTTGATGCGTCAAACATGAAAATGAATGTATATTTGGATATTGGGTACATCATGTCTTGATATTAAATTATCCCCTGAAAAAAGGATTGATTTTTAAACTGGCAGGATATATGTATTGCTTCCTTGAATCTCTAGCATGAAGCTAGACATGAGGGGAGCCTAGCAAAGGTTCTCTATGAAGCAGAAACAGAGTTGCTCAAGGGCTCTGAGTGTTTTCTTTATATTAATAAATCCTTTGAGCTTACGGAAGGAGATACTGTCATTCTCTTCCATTATTATGTGACAATAATACATTAGTCTTCTATGAGAGATACTTATCCTAGAGATAATATTTAATTAATGTGCAAAGAAGGAAGTTTAAGTGAAAAAGGTACTTTTAAAATCATATATATTTAATACATTGACATAGATATTTCAAAGTCCTTTTTTTTCCCCTTTTGATATGTGGGCCATTTGCATACATACACACTGAAGCCTACCACTGTCAGCATCTGAAAAAAAATGACAAACTGAAATATACTTCAGGAAAAATAGATCCAGTATCCATGCACGGTTAGGTGACTTTTTTTTCTGCTTGAACTTTCCCTGTCACTGTTCACAGTTCAACACATAGGAGAAGGCATAACACAATTCTTCAGAATAATCTAGATGCAAATCAGAAGACAGAGAAAACTTTCTCTTACAGGACAATTCCAGTTCATTGTGCTGTTTGGAAGCTTGTGGATTTGCATGCAAAAGTCATGGGTCTGCATCTGGCTGGTTATTACTATGAATATTGCATGAATATATTTCGGTGGTTGGCTTACTACCAAATGAGTCAATCAAGTATTTCTGTAATATTCTCATTATGTGAACACTACTTGGGGAAGACATATTTCTTCATTTTCAAATTCTTTAGATATTGGTAATCTATACTCCTCATCCTTTCAGATTTCAAACATATAATGATGAAACAGCAAACATTGGAGTACAAAATCTTTCCTCATCTATATATTTAAGACATACAAATGTTAAAACAGAAGCACAACAAGAAAGACAATGGCCTTCATTTATGCATGAAGACTTGTAACTTTTAAGAAATTCCAAACCTCACCAAAACAGCAGGAGTGCTTTATCAGTGCATAAAGGACCAAAAATATTTAGCATTTTGGATTAAATTGCACTTTTGATAGAGCAATCTGGCTTCTTTTCCTCTTTGCCTAAACAAGCACTTTTGCTTTTGTTTATTCTATCAAAGCAAATTGAGCAGACTGTAAAATTCTGACACAAGGATAAGGCATATACATATACAGGATAATTTAGGTAAAATCTAAATAAGACTAAGCACCATGTTAAACAAAGAACTACAATTTGAGGTTTTTTCAGAAATTATGAGGCACATTTAGAAAGATAACTCAAATTCTCAGGTTTGGTCCTCTATTGCCTCTGGTTTCCTACAGCCTCTCTATAATCCACCCTGCATAGCACTCCCTCAAAAGAAGAAATCCAAAATTAAGAATCATCTTAGCTTCCACTCTGATGCAAGTCTCATAGAGGAGGATTTCCATCATCTCTGTTCAGACACTGATGTGACCTCAAATTTTTCTCAGCTTCGTCAACTCCTGAAGTGATGCAATATTCCTGAGCACTTCCACTGTTTGGGAAACATCAGTAACATAGAAAGCCCTTTTCTTGATACCACCTACATGCATCAACTCTGTCCACTACTTTGATTATGTCATATTAAAGAGTTTTCAATCTACTTAGGAAAACTTCAGTCTTTGACCTCAAGTTGTTCTGTGATCTGCTTCCCAGGAATCTAAATGGCTAGCTAAAACTCGTGGATGAAATCTATAATTACCAAATTCAGTCTTCCAGGGTAACAACAGTCAAACCTCTGCACACAGCAAAGTTTGCTCTAAGAGGAAGGTCAAGGACTTGGATTAGATTCCAACAGCAATTAAGGAGCATTCCTGTGTTTATTATCTTTGGCTTCACCACATTCTGCTGCAAAAGCTAATACATTTCTTGTTATCTGCCTTTCTCTGGTGCAAATATAAGCAATATGCATCTCTAAGAAATCCCTTCATAAAGATTTTAAAATCTAAACAAAACCAAAACTTTAAAAGTCAAACAAACAAAAATTCCAACAAAGACATACAAAGCCAAATGTCCTTATCAAACATGCAATGCACTATTCTACAAGTTTCTACTGAAAGGAAGACCAATTCGTGACTATCACTAGTCATGTTTCTTAATGCTTTACTGGAAGGTGATAAGATATGATGATAAGGAGAGCAGTGTAAGAACCTCTGTAGAGCAGAAAGATTTCATTGACTGTGATGTATGTCACTGGTGATAACAACGAAAATTTTTCATGCTTATAACCACCTCATGATGCTAAGATGAACAGATTATAGGAATGGTAGGTTCTTTTTTTATTGGTTAGCTTTCATGAAAATGGTATTAAGGTTGAACTAGTAGTAAGTTTGGTTTTCTCCTCCATGCAAAAGTAATTAAGAAGGCAATGACAAAAGGACAGTTATGTCCAGTACTTCTGACTTGAAATAATTAATGTAGAATAGTAACACTTTCAAAAGTGCCTAAATGCTTCAGGCTTTTAAGGGTCTCTTCAAAGTATATTTACTCCACATAATACAGTGTGTTAGCAAGACCCCAGAGCTATTAACTAATGAACTAGATCCTGTGTCACCTTGTTGAGAAGCAGAATTAATTAGTCCAGCCATAACAACATACTGCCGAGAGTTTTGGCTTCTTCAATCTGTGCTAGTACAGCACTGAGACGTGCACATATAAATGAACTGTCTCTGGCAATTTGCTTGCAATGCTGTGTTACAGTGCATAGACGTGCCTTCAAGCACTCAGACTCGTAACTCTGATCGAAGGAAACTCAGGCTTTTACAGGTATGAAAGCTGCTTTTGAAAATAAGACTTGGGCACCTCTGAAAAGATCTATGTCCAAGACACAGTACCTTAGGCAGAAATCCAGGCAAGAGGCTACAATCTGAAGTGTGAAATTTAGTACCAAAAGTAGTATTTGTTGCAAGTTAGCTAAAAGACATTAGAGTGGCTCTTCTGGATAGATGTGGATCATTTCCAAGACTGATAGAAGTTTCATTACACAATTATCCTTTCCATTTTTCAGTGATCACTGCCTAAAATAGACAAAAAAGGCCAGTCAGCTCTTGGTTTAAGTTAGACTCACTCTGCCTCAGTCCATTTCCACTTCATGAAACAACAAATTTGCATGACCGGAGAGCTCGGTCCTGCATTTTTTACGTTTAGGCCACTGTGGATACAACTGATAGAGAAATAGTACAGCAAAATAAAGACACAGTCAGCAAAAATATGTTAAAAGAATTATTTGTCTTTTGATTCAAATTCACATGGGAGGTAATTAAACAAACATCCTCCTCCATGTATAGCTGTGGGGAGAAAAACCAATTGAAAAAAAAATTAAAAAAAAATCTTCCCTTACAACTGACCTTTTCTTTTTTTTGCTTTTCTTCCTGCAAATGGCAAAACCTCATGTATTCAGCACAGTGAAACTTTGAGGGGGAAAAAAGAGTCAGACTCCACCCAGCAGAAATCCCATACATTAATGAGGGTCTGTCAAAACAGAATCTCCTGGTAAAGGGTTTTCCAATGAATGTTCTTAAACACTGGTTTTATTAGACTGTTAGAATCCCTCCCTCTAGCATCTCCCTCAAAATGTGTCTCTTTTAATTTCTCAGGCTTCTAACGAAATATTCTTAATATATGCCATTCTGATACCACCAAGTCAGATTTCTGTAGGTCTTAGCCCAACGAAGATATTAGCAGTCACTACTTAAGCAATTATTATTAAGAATTTTGTGAACATTTGGATGTTGTGTGGGCTAAAATATTAGCAGTTACCATGTATTAAAGCTGCATAGCTGAAAGAGATATTGAAGTGATAACAAGAAAGAGAAAAGAAGATTAAGGCTAATGGACATTGAACACCTGAAGAACAGTATGAATTGCATATATTCAGGAGGACTCTAAGAGTCTTACACATTTCAGGACTTTGAACCTCCTAGAGCTCCTGGAAGAATTAAAAAACCCCAAACAACATAAAACCCCAACAAACAATCAACGTCCTCCTTTTAAGTGTGTGAGGAGTCACAACTTGCTGTCTGTCCCAATGGCAGCTGCCAATTTTCTTGGCTAGTGTTAGAAAGAAAACTAGGTCACATAGCAGTCTCTACACATTTCTTGGTTGCTAATTCCACAGTACTAACTCTGAACTTTAAACTCCAGATATTGAAAAGTTCTTACATCTGTGGTTCTAGAGAACTGAAAGTCTTACAAGCAGCTTTGCATATACATACTCATTTGCCCACCATAGCATACTTTACCAGAAAGAAAACAGGAAAAATTTTGGAGTTGAACAAGGACAACAGAAAAAAATTTGTAAAAATCGCCCAAAATCCCCAAAAAAACCTCAACAAAAAGAACCCAAAAAACCGAATGACAAGAAAACCCCACTCAATTATTAGTATTAGTCCCTTTGATTTTATCTATGCACAAAATTATACTATTGTCACTTAATACATACTACAGGGATCTAACAGAAATGGTTTAAATCCCTGTAAAGGTATACATTCCAGTATTGGAATATTATTATTTCTATTTAGTTGAAACAAAACTGAAAAACAAAAGTTAGTAACTAATCAACTAACTAACTAACAAATTCAGGCTTTCTACTATATTTTTTCTCACCTGTTTAAATTGCATTAAAATGTGCCTTAGATTTAAAAAGAGTATTTTCTTTTGGAATGGGGATAACCCAAAGTGAACTTCATCAGAGCAGAAAGAAAATGCTACAAACACTTTTCCACACCATTTTATAATTACCTCACTCCCCAAAAGAAGGTAATGCCTTTGTCTATGGGAACAATGATGTCTTAGTACTGTGGCCTATTGCATATTTTCCAGACTGTGGCCTTGGCCACTTAAACTGAGACAAGACAGCTGCTCTGCTTAGAATCATAAACTTAGTTTGCAAATAACTGTCCTCACTTTAGAAAGAAAGTAGTTACACAAAACAGTGAGAATAACAGTACCTTCATGTAGACATGTAATAGTTGGGAAGACAGAAATTTCCTTCACCATAAAAGATACTTTAGCACATTCCAAGCCAGTCGACAATGAGGACAATGTTAGTTTTTAAAATCCTATCCCTGTTGTTATTGCACATGACATTACATTGTACTGTACAGAGTGTGGTGATGAGAAATTCCCTGCTTATTTAATTGTGATCCTTCAATGAATTTGAAAGGGAGCACTTTATTTCCATTTCTTTAATTTACTAGTTCTTTAGCTGATGATTTTATTAACTCTTGTATTTGAGAACTGATGCTTAACAAAAAAAGAGGAAGGAAAAAAGGCCCTTGGCAGTATTGTGAAGGCCTGGAACTGAATAATGCACTTTAATAATGAGGAATAGAGCTATGGCTTTTGCTGATGGCTGTGACCGGCTCTGTGACCTGATTATGTCGCAGAGTGTCAGCAGCTGAGACACTACAAAAGGGAGCGCATCCCATCAAATCTATCTCCATTGTAATCACTCGCACTGCTGAGAGGCTTGTTAGGAGCAGGGAATCCATCAGGCCTCATTAGCACCGTTTACCATCAAGAAGCTCAAAGAGCAAATGTGTATCCTCTCATCAGAATAATGAGAACCAAAGTACTCCTATTATCTAATTGGATCAACAATGCCTCTCCCTCTAGTTTCCTGAGCCACTTCTGGACTACAACACTCAAAAATTAGTTATTTTTTTGTTAAGTACCAGGGTGGACATGTGCTTAAGATTTTTCTTATACAGAAGATTTTCATATCTAAAGAGTAAGGCATGGGCACAACGAAGCCAGAGTTCCTTCAGGAACATTCTTAGATTATAATGAAACAATCCCAATTAATTCACTGTTCAATTAAAGTGTGGACAATACAATTACACCATACAAACTTAGATTTCCCTTTTAATCTCTCAGGAAACAGACTATTGCCCTCTTTATCCATAAGGCAGTTCATCATGCCAACTGTTATCATGCTAGCCTTTTCTTTTATGGTAAAATGTTATTTTGCAACTGCTGAATTTAGTGCCATTTTTTTCCTGTTAGACAACTCCCATCTTTCCAAAAGAGAAACTAAACTTACTCAGTACCCACAGTTAAAATGCATTTGATCCTGCTGAAGTCAAGAGACATATATGAATGCAACTGATAATTAAGAAACCATATTAATCAGCCTTACTTTCATATTTCTGTGGCTTATTTCCTGACAAATATTATGACAAGAGCCAAAGCATACATTTCACATACTTGATAAACATAGTAAAACCAACACAAAACTCCTGATTTTTTCTTTCATTTGCAAAACCAGCATAAAAAAGAGATATGTTGTGTTTTTATCGGAAGAATCCAAGGGCAGCAATGGCACTAGGTTCCTACTTTAAGGGCAGGCTGAAGCTGAATAGGTAGACAATCTCTTTGAAATCTACTGACAGGGTGCAATCTGGCAAATCTGCTGTCCTGGCCCTTAAATTTAAGAAATGAAAGCCCAGTGCTGCAAACACTTCCTGGAAAGTGCTGAGGGCAAACAGAATGTAAGCAGTGTTACATGGGCCAATAGCTCTTCATAATATGCCTCTGAAAATGAAAATTTGATTTAGAGTCCTCTACCTGTACTATATCAAATTAATCAGGTGATCTAATCATATTGTTTCAATGGATTAAATCTCTTGGCTTGGTCTTGGGAAGCTCTGGTATTGCAGTTCATATTGCCATCCAAAGGAAGAAAACATGCCATAAATAAACATGCCATAACAGTGAATTCAATAATTAAGTAAATAACAAATATGTTATAAAAAATATTGTTAATATATATGATTTTGTTACTGTAATTGTAAGAACTCCTAGACTATTGGGAATTAAGGCCATGCCATATGTCATTTAAAGGATCATTTCCCTTAAATTTGCCATAGGATCTTGGATTTGACCTAGAGCTTAATGTCTCCAGGGATTACTGATCACCATATATTTAGGTAGACACATGGACATTTACAAGCCCTGAATTTCTGCAGCAGAAACAACGTGTCATTACAAAGATTGCACGTACCAATATTCTAGTAACTCATTCAGCTTTATGTTTTTGGGAGTGAGTTTTAGGTATCACACTTGTGATTCCTTGAAGGGGTGATTGTCAAAGGGCAGATTCTTAACATATGGTGCAAATCTGGTTCTTTAGTGACTCCAAGCAGATTATTCAGAAATGGAGCATTTCAAATTACTATTCATTTATGCTCCCAATTTTGAACAAACATCTTTTCATTCTTGGTTAGGTGCTATAATTCTATTAATTTGAAGGGAATGTTGTTTAATTTCTGGAATGCAGATAAATTATACTGACTAGTCCTGTTTTAAGGCAGAGTGTTCTCTAAGTAAGATGAGTTTATGCTGAATATTATAAAACTGTGTGTTATATTACACACTTACTATCAATATTTATCTATATCATGACAAAGTCTGCAGTACTGATTACAAACCAAGGAACATTTGCAAAAACAAGTAATAAAATTCAACTCTTATTTAAAAGACCAAGGCAGATAGCCAGGTGATGTAATTTTATTCCAACAACTGGGAAGATTGTTCCTTTCTTTTCTCTGCAACCTGTGGAATTATTGGACTTTACATTATATCTGGAATAAACAAGACAGCCTGAGTGAAACTTCCATCCAGCAATATCTTCTTAGTAGTATTTTTTTAAGGATACAATGAATAAGGATACACACAGATTATGTTTTCTGTGGAGAACATGTAAAGGAAAAGCTATAAAAAAATTAGTCTACATTCATAACTTCTGCTCTTACAATGAACATCTTTGTCGAGTGCCTCATATGTGAGTGGCGAATGTGAACCATTTCTGGAGCACAGAGGAGATAAAAACAAGCAGGCTTCTAGGTTGGAGCTGATCTGACTATGAGTTATAGGTATTATAACCAACTTTTCTCCCAAACCAATACCCCATCCCTCCAGAAATCTTAATAGGCTTTTGAGAGCCTCCATTTAAAGCTGGCTGCATAAAATGATCCTTTGATGAAAAGGGATTGAAACAAGGGTTAAAGTAGACATTGAAAGGTTATTGTAGAGGGCACATTGTTCATACAATCCTCCTTTAATATGTGTGGTGTGCACCTGCGATAAGATGATTCATTAGATAAGGCCTCACTTTGACAAGCTCCATCGTTCAACCCTCGGGGTAGTGATGGAACAATTCTGCACCCACCCAGTAAATATAACAAGGTCAGCATTTTTTTTTCCTGGGACTTGGATGGTGATAGTGAAGCTCAGGAAGCATCCTTGTTTATGTGTCCTGTTAAAAAATCCGGGGGGATGTGGGGGTCCTATAAAGTGTTGACTTCTATTTTTTAATGGGCCAAAATAAAAAACCTCACTCTTGTTCCAATTAACTAGCAGAAAATTACCAGGAGAAAAGAGGCTCTTCCTTTTTTTTCCCTCCTCACTAGTAAACAGTAGGAGTAGAAACTAAACTTTAGATTCACATATCATCCAAGCTGCATTATTTCAATAAATATTTTTCAAGACCTAGCATCCACATAAACACTGTGGATATCAGTCTACGCCCAATTTGTAGAATTTAGAACGACATGCAAATTACTCAGTCACCAGTTATATTGAGAGATTTTTTTGCAGAGAAAGAAGGCATTGTGTTAATTTTAGCCTTAATAAATGCAATAAAGAATGAAACTGGTCACAATCTGAAAGTCACTTAAATATGCTGTGTCAAAGGAATTATTTTTGTATATATAGATTCAGATGTGTATCTTTCTGCATCATACTAATACTGAAACGGAAATGGTTTGAACAAATAAACAGCTTCAAAATGTAGGTAATGCATAATCTCTCTCTTAGACACAGTAGCTCTTAAACAATGCTCAGTTACTGTCTGGAAAAATATTTTAAAATCAAAATAATCTTCCAAATTTGCATACAGGCTGGCATATTCATTGCAAATTGTTTAACATAGCTAATAAACAAATGAGTAAGCCACTCAGATAAGTCCAACCCTGATACTTCATTAGAATTTATTTTCCTTTACTAGAAACATTTAATGCCTTTTAAGAAATTACGTAATACAGAAATTCCATAGAAATGCAAAAATGTGAAGCACATTACTGCTTCAGTAAAGGTGTCTATTATTAGGCATATATAAATGGAAAAAGTATGTGTGTTAAGAATCAGTCCAGGGCTGCTGGACTTCTAAAATACCATGGTATTGCACTATTGCGATATTTTTAGAGTTTTAACAAAATAAAAGAAACCCTTAGCCTCTCCTAGCTTGAAAACACTCTTAAAGAGTGCCTAACTTCCCTCCGTTTCTCAGACTTTCCATTTCTTACCTTGTCTGGCAAATCAATATTTATTTATCTTCAACATGTGCACTTTTAAATTGCTGTCATACAAGCGGAACTCATTTTTGTCCCAAGATCAGCCTGCCATCAGAATTCACTGTTTGCTCCATCTTCTACTCACCTGTCCTTGTGCATTAGTGACGAGCTGGCCTGTGACCCCCTGAAGACTGGAGAGGGCGTTTCCAAAGGCCTGGGAGTTTGCTATTGAGCCCATGGCTGCTGCTGCAGCTGCTGCTGCTGCTTGACTTGCTAGTGGATTATTAACCAGCTGGAAAAAAAAAAAAGGAAATATCATTATAAAAGCCATGATAAACATATAATGCTAAGTGGATAATATAAAAGTGACAGCACAGTAACATTTATGTTATTTTAATGTTTTTTACCCACTTAATTGTGTGCAAAAAAACTGTAAAACTGTCTGCTCCAAGAGCTCAAGTTTGAGAAGTTCTTACTTCTGGGGCTTTGAAAAGAAATAGTTTTAAAAAAGGGAGAGGAAATTCCATGTTGATGTTGAAGAATAAAATTCCCCTTTTTAACCCTATATTCTCTTCCTTTTTTTTTTTTTTTTTAAATTGAGTTATGCTTGATGTGTTTCTTTAGGCTCAAGTTGCCTATGCCACAGGTGCAGCAGCTTTGTACTGCTGTAAAGAGTAATCAGTGAAAGATTAGCACTTGATTTGACTGGGAGTGGAATGTTTACTTGGGGATATTCAGAGCAGAAACTATTTTACTGATGACCCCAAACCCAAGAAAAGTCTGCAAATCCTTTTAATTTTTACCATTAAGTAATTTATCTCCATATTTAGGTAAATCACAATAGAAGACTCAACCTTGTGAGGTCAGTAGATATCAACTAAAAATTCAAAATTCATTTGCAAAATAAGCAACATGTTGCTTCTCAAATATGAATGATTAGTCCCAGGACTCATAAATTTGAATATTTAGGATTCATAATAATAGGAAATAATTTGTATTTCCTGCTTTAGTCAATCCTACCAGAATGCTCCATAGAAAGCACAGAGCATGGTCATGGCTTTCATCTTAGGAGACTAGGGGAATCCCACAGAGGAACACTCCTATCAACTCCTGTGCTTATCAAGCATACAAAATATGTGTTCCTATGTCATGGACATGGCTTTGGACATGGCTTTTCCACTGGATTATTGTGACGTTTCTTATCCTTTCCGAAGAAAGGACAAACTTTGAGCCAAACACACAGGGATGACAGTAAAAAAATGTTGGGAACCATCATCACTTGGACAGCTGTCTTGAGAGCAATCAAATTGAGTTCAAGAGGCTGAAAATACATTTTAGAGTGTCTTTGCCTCCTAAGAACCATTGCATTATAGCAGAACTTGCAAAATACACATTAGCAGGGTAGAGCAGCCAGAAGTCTGAGGGACAAAACAGTCTAGGGACATTTTTTCTTAGACTGAGATGAAAATGCTAGAGATAACTCGGAAAAGCTTTATGTTTGAGCTGAAATTAGTAGGAGTTCTAAGTCCTTAGATGACAAGTGAATTATCAATCTTTTAGAAATGGAGACTCACAAGCAGCAGTAAGGGATATACTCCATAGACAGGCTCTGCTTCAAAATAGGTTATAAAAAATTAATCAGTGATTAGTAGATGTTTTAAGCATGTTACAGATATGAGTAGTGTGTATGTTATAGACGTTTAGAAGCCCATCAATAGAAGATGTCAGATATGGTTATAATCTATGCTTATAAGAAACCTACTTGTCTGTTGGACATTGCAAAATCTACAATTGATTGGTCATACATTAAAACATCTATTAATCATTCATTAGCCTCTCATGAAGTATTTATAAATGCAACCTTGATATAAAGTGTTGCTTAAAGGGGTGTCTTGAGCACATCCAATCCCTCTAGAAATTGTAAAGTAAATAAGTAAATAAAGATTAGTAGCAATGCCAGACAGAAAAGATGACATTGTTTGGAGGAAATATTTTGGTTTGGAAGAAATTGTTGTATGAATCTCTAAAAGCAGTTTAGAGCATCCTATGGCAAGAAAATTAAGCAGGAATAAAACACAAAAGAGGAAAATTGCAATGTGTGCTTGATTAACAGTCTTGATGAGCTGTCAGCTCAGTATAATGACCAATGTGAAACTCAGTCCCTGAATGCAGACTGAAAGAAATTCCACTGACTGCACAAAGGTGTGAGTGCAAAGGTAGCTGATGCACTTTTCAGTGATTTTGGTGGTGGTGCCTGAGCACAGCAGTCTAATTACAGAGAACAATATAAGTAAACTGGTTTGTTTTCTGCTCAAAACAGTGGCTTTTTTTTTTATTATCCCAAACAGAAGTTGGCAAACCCTAGTTTTTTATTTCACAGAACTTTGCTGACAGTACTGGTACTTGAAGAAATTTTCTTATAGCAGTAAATACTTGGAGAAGGAAGGGGCAGCAGCATGAGCGTAAGACTTTCAGAAAAGGTCTTCTGCAATTGTATTAGCAACCCACAAATTACTGCACCTCTGATCCTACAGCATCTGACTGCAGGTATAAATAATAATCTTTGGACAGTTACCCAACATCAGCTAATAAACTGCATTATCTGCTATATTCAGGGCTTCAGAGGCGTGCAAGAACAGCTGCTTGGGAAGCATAAATAAGCTTGTAAATCTGGAAACTACAAAGGGTTAAATCCTTCTAAAAATCAGACTATCACCTTCTAGAATCTCTTTTCCATTTTTCTTGCACCAGCTTTCAAAAAATGTACATTTTCAAATACAACAATAAAATTTAATTACAACAAACCCCGGAGACACTCAGGATTGCTTTTAGTTGCATCACAGAGATAAGCTACTTATTAAAAATGATGGCAAAGGCTGTGATATGCATAGGTACCCCGCATAGTACCATGTTCCAGGAAAAAATACAGGGAATGGGCCAAATCACAGGGTAAGAGACTTCAAAGTGCATATGAAACCACCCCTATCTATTCATAAGTCTGATTAAAAAGGAGAGGATGCATTTTATTTTGAGTGCATTGGGGAGCTGTTGACTGCAAGTTATGCTCTATTCAATTGACCCCTTTTATATTGTGTGCAAACTGGGGATGAAGAAATATATCTCATTTCATTATGTCTGGACACCAAGATAACACATTGAATCTTCCTTTTATTTAAAAAATAAGATCTTTAACTCGAGAGGTTTATGCAATTTCTCAGTGAAGGCTGGATCCCTAAGAATACATGTTGGAAATATTGGAAAAATATTGTGAAAAATCCCACGAAAGGCTCTACCCATTTTGTTTCTGTATTTAAACAATTTTAATTTGAAAGGCTGAAATATTTGGAGCTGTCAATTCCAGTGTTCAAATCTCTTCTCCAACTCAAAACACCAGCCATAACACTTAGTAATAGTAATCTTTGTTTAAAGTAACAGGCCAGCCCTCTCAATGATGCCTCTGCTAATGACATGGTTTTATGAGGAAGAAAATTTTATGAGGAAGAATCTTCAATAACTGAGTAGATATAGTAAATTTTTCTGAATTCCCAAAGCTGAACTTTTAAAGGTAAAGCATATGAAAATTGTCTACTTTAAGCCAGTAAAAGCAGAAGACATTCCAGTGCAGCACACAGAATTCACACAAATAAAACTTATCTGAGAAATTCAGGTGGATGAAAGAGGCACTATTTACAAGATGCTAAAACTTTGCCATGCAAAGCCAGAGTTTCTTTGGTTAAGAAATAGTCTTCAAAAAACCCAATTTGAAGAAAAGTGTGTTAGACTCAATGCTGCAAGCAGCTTTCTTGAGAGCCAAAAATACTTTTTGCTTTTGGAATAATAACATCTTCCTCTTGATATTGAAAACTAACTTAGTATTTCATTGAACTTGGTGTGAGAAACTGACCAAGCATTCATCTATCTGTTGTTGAACACAAGATCAGATTTGATAACCCACACAGTAATTTTACCTTGTAAAAGTCATGTCCTACTGAACTTTCAGTCTCCTGGTCTGGAAATCAAAGAGTAAGTTTTACTCATTACAGTATCAGCCAGTCAAATACAAAAAAAAAAACCCAAACAGTTTTACAAGTGAAAAGTCAAGACATTTCAGGGTGCCAGAGCATCACAGGAAAAAATGGGAATGTAACTTGAAGGGTAAAGACACTTTACACTCTGCCAGTATATAGATCTTATGTGTTTTCTACAGCACTTGTGGGGGAAGCTGAGTAAGGACATGCTGCTATCTGAATGCAGCAATGGAGAATATGAAGGACATATTGCAGAGTAACTTCAGGCATAACTTCATTTTACAAAATAGTATTAGTGTTTTTCAGGAAGACTGTTAAAAATCACATTTCTGGATATCTCCTAGAGATGGAATTAGTGTAGAAAAGTATTACATTTGATTAGGGACCAACAGATCTTCAGTCTCTTATGTTCTCTGACAAACTCTTCTGTAGGGAGCATCACACTACTAGATTAGCTGCTGAGATTATTTGCTTAAACCAATGTTTTCCAAGGGAAAACAAATATCTCTAACAGATGCGAAGAATTCAGCAACGGCTCTCTATCTGAAACACATGACATTTTTCTTTTCTACCCATAATGAGGGAAAATTTTATTCACAGAAATGAATTTTTTATCACCATGGCATGTGCTTTTGTAGGAATTTTTAGACAAGAATCTAAAATTGGAATTTTATTGTATTTAGCTGATGAGAGAATTACAGGTTAAAATTCAGTGGGATTTATTCCCAGCTTTTCTCAATGGCTCGTGAGACAGATTCTGGGTAGCAGTCACTGGAGCCTAAGGAAACAGGCTGTTTCATACTGAGCACAGGCTCCTGAGGATATTGATACCTTCTTTGTTACAGTGACTACCATTATCATATTGGGTATAGATGGAAAGGTTCTGGTGGTGGAGCAGCTGCAGAGGAGGGGGATAAAAAAAAACAGAGGAAACAGCAAAACAGAGGGAACAGCAAGGTTAGAGAAAGGAGAAGGAGTTGTCCCACAGCAGTGAAAGTGTCCCCACTCTAGTCCTTGGAGGACACTAGAGAAGGCAAATGGGTATTTCCTGATGAGAACTGTGATCTGTGGAGTGGCCATGCAGGAGCAGGGGAAAAGTGTAAAGAGAAAGGAGCAAGAGAGGGGAACTATTAAGGACTGACTGTAGCTCTGCATTGAGAGTGGGTAGAGAAGTCAGGAGTGAAGGACTGAAGTCTGGGAGAGTGGGGAGAAAAGCTGTTTTAATACTTGTCTTTGTTTCTCACTTAATTGTTACTGTTTTTGAGTTAATTACCCCCAAGCTGAATCTGTTTTGCCCTTAACACTGACTGGTAAGCAGTCCATCTTGACCCATGAGCTTTCTCACCCTGCTTCCTCCCCCATCCCACTGAGGCAGTGACTGAGTGGCTGGGTGGGCATTGCTAACCCACTGCACCCCTACATGACAGTAACTGGAAACTATACCTAGAAACAGCAAGACTCAAGTGTTTTCCATACCTTGATGACACAGAATTCCAACCTAGATACCCATATACTTGGTTTCTAAACATGAGTGAATTGAGACAGAAGTGCAGTTTCCCCAAAAGTCACCATTAGCTCTTCTGGAAAATTCTTTGCATAGTGTTAATGCTTCGTAATTGTTTTCAATACATATGTATATACCTAGTATCAGTTGATTCCTCCCTGAACTTACTTAAAATCTCATGGTCCCTGAACAAATTAAAAAAAAGACACTGGAAAGACTTCTTCAATTGAATCCTGGGAAAGCACCTAGACACCACAGCAATAAGTACCAAATAAATTATCATAATAATCAACAAGATCACCACTTAGCACTTGTATAGAATTGTGGGTGACTGAGCTCTGTCAATTTAATTTATTGTTAGGATTTAAAGTAAAATTAAGTCAAATTTTGAAAAATCCTGTGACCATGCAGATCCCAAGAGAAAATATATAGACAACATAAACCAAAATGTTGTTAATTGCATCCAAAGAGGTGTTATGAGCAAACATTTTGGAAACTGTCTGGTTTTATACTTATCAGTTACTTATCAGTTTTAATGTTAATCTTCCCCTCCCTCCCTCCCTCCTTCCCTCCCTTCTTTTTTGTTTACATAATTGGATAATTACAACATTTAACTTTTGTAAATGAACATCAGGGTAAAATGTCTAATAAAATGGCTGTCACAGAGCCTAGTCATGCGTAACTATTTGAAAACATGCCCAGCAGGCAAATCTCAAATTATGGAAAAAAAAAATTAATCTGTCAACATTTAGTTTTTGTACACAGTTCTGATATGATCAACCTCCAAAGTGTACAATGTAGTTATAATATCCAGACCTATCCAACAATGTCTGCTAATTTTAAAAATGGTTGTAGATGGTTAGAGTTCCAAATAGGCTGCTTAGACAGACATTTTAGTATATTCACATGTATCAGAAATTTATGTGCAGCGTACAGTGTAGAGACAAGTATATTGAAATATCTGAAAGCACCGACTTGACAGAGACACTTAAAATATCTGGTTCTCACAGATACTTAGTCCGCTCATTATATGCATTATTGTGGTTGAGCTATTTGCTGTCTAAATCTATGCTGAATTTTCTATCAGAAATAAGTACTGATAGTGGTATCACTGATGCGACATGACTTGACTCAATGCAAAGCGACGCGACCTGAGGTGATTGGAAGTACGCAGCGCTCATGTGAGCCTTGATATGACATGGATAGAAGAGGATGCACAAAATTTCTCACAGTATCTTTGTAAACAAGGTGCTGCTGGTCAAATTTGAACCAGTCTGAAAAACTACAATAACAATTTGCAAAATAAAAAGGGTTCATTTCTTATAGAGCCATGGCAAAGCAAATAAAGAGCGGACATCACTTCCAGGTCTCTCCGACCAAACTAATGGAGACATGAATAATGAAGAACACATCAGGGCACAGGCTAAGAGGGAGCAGACACCACCCCAGCCACTTTAATTTCTGCTCTGTTAGAGTCAGATAGAAAAGAGAGGAGACGACACTAGAAGAAAGGGATCCTCATCGGGTCTAAACCTACAAGATAAACTAAATTGAAGGTGTCAGCATGTCTGAGGCTGGGTCTTATATGTTTATACAAAGAGTGAATATATTTAAATATTTTTAGTATCTTTAAATGCAAATAACTACAAAATGTAGATGACTGACTGCTTTAGCAGCAGGTCAGTACCTAAAGACTGACCCTAGACTCCTGTGTTGTAGGTTCCTGACTGTCCACATTTATAACTTAAGAGTTTGAAATGTTCCAGATCTATTTAAGCTGCTACACACTAAACAAGATTTCAGTTAAACAGAGGCATCTTGGTTTTGTCTGATTTACTTGGTTTTGTCTGATTTTTTCTGAGCTATTTTTGTGTTTACATAGTCTTTAAAATATCTAAAACTGTTTATTTCATGCATGATGCATATATACTGTGAACAAACAATATCTGAATTAAATTTGGAATCACTAATAATCATAAATTGTATTGGTACTTATAAAAGAGGAATGTGTGCTGAAAAAATTATCTGTAATCTCTAGTTTTCTGAAGTAGTTCCCATGTGTTGCAAGAATGAAAGCAAAAAAGCACATTCTAAACTTTTTTAAAGGGGCTGCAACACACTTCATTTCACATTGATTAGTTTCTTGGTTCCTGTGTTTGTCTATTTTAGAATGATTTATCTGGCTTCTGAAAGATGCTTTCCCTACAAGAAAAATGGTTACTTCAGGGTTCCCTTGCTGCTAAAAGCCCAGAATCTTATCAAAAGGAAATTGCCATATGTCTTTTTTGGATAGCAGCCCGGCACTTGGGTCTCAGTGATCTCTGTAGAAATTGTGTCAACGGTGAGACACACAAGATTAATCTCTTTAATCTAAAACATTTATTTGCCTTTAATTTGAATTTGTGAATGGCATGTGCACACGTAAATATGACCATTTGCATATATAAATGTTAAAAATGCAATGTGAGGTCACACCATGTTAATATGACACTTCCTGTTAAGAATTTGTGAAAAATATTTCTGAAAGTCTTGTCTTGCAATACAATATGCAGTCTTAGTATGTATGCCTGGAACTGTTTATTCAAATATTCATATTAAAAAACAAACTTCGAGGTACAGATCCTGTCTTTTGCCCTTTGAAGAATAAATCCTACTTAATACTTAGGGACACATTGTTAACTGAGAATATATATAAAGCTTCTTTTAAAATTCTGTGTCAGCTACTCTGCAAAGATCATAATTTTTGAAGCTGGAAATACATCTGGATACTTTGGTTTATTTGTAACGTAATAGCACCACCAAATAGTTTTGCTTTCATGTAAGCAAAGTGCTTACCTTGAATTTTTGTTGACCTGATTGTGCACAAGATCAGATCTAAAACTGTAACTGTGTGGAATATTTTTCTTTTCACTACTTTCAGCTCCAAACTGGACCTTACTTGATGCACTGATACATGATATAAAGTTGAAGGACAATACAAATGGCTCCTTAGTGCAGTAGGCAGATTGCTGTCAAAGATACAAGTCAATCCAACATCTGAATCTGGTTCTTTATACAGGTATCTAGAAAGATGGAAGGATTTAATTATCTGTGTTTGCATCTGTTCACCCCAAAGTCAAAGTGACATAAAAAGCATAATTGAAATGATGTTTTTGGGAAGTACTCTGTTTTCCAGGATTTGTGAAGAATATATGAGATACAAAATCAGTTGAGACACTGATTTTTAATTAGACATTTGAGTTTTGCTGAAATCTCGGTACATAAAATGAAATTTGAGAAGTATGAATAAAGTTGAAGAAAATACTCAGTTTGAAAACCTTGATATCAAACATTTCCAATAAAATAAATATGAGATGTGAATGATAGCCACTGAAACAAATAAGCTGAGTCAAGCTTACAAAAGGGAAGAAAGCATGCAAAAAAGGACGTTTGGGATCCCTCAGCAGGATATTGTTAATATTTTCTGTGGGCACTCTTTTTTTACTTTAGTACAGTTCTGAATGCCCAGTGGTGGACTGGAAGTGTGATTTTGTTTGACTCTTTTCTGTCTGTCAATGGGAATGGTACTGCTGCTACTCCTTTTTTAAAGATAGAGCAATAAACACCTCTGAGCCTCCTTGCATGACCACTGTGTCAGCATATTGCATTTCAGATGGTAGCAACCCTCTGCCACATTCACATTTGGATTGCTTACTTTGAGGATAAACATACCAGAAAACATTAGATAGCACAGGACTGACTACTGCAATTTGAAGCCCCTGTTTATAATACTTATGTACAGCCAGTGCTGTCTTTTTCACCAGCAGTCCTGCTCTGTAGATAAAGACACATGTAAATTGGTAATAGGTGTGTATTTAACTTGCCAAAAATTGTGCCCTCAATGCAGCTTCTATAGGAGAAAGACAGAAGGGTTAACATGCAGCCATGTAGGGAACACGTTACATTTGCAGCCACACGTGTAACTTTTCCACAGAGAACTTCTCTCCTCCCAGGCCCTTCTGTCCCATTTGCTGCTATCAGGAAATGTGCTACCAAAAATGAAGTGTAAATCCTGTCGCAGAAGCAGCACATGCCTGCAGTGTGGGGCTGGGCTGTGCTCAGCAGCAGCTGGGCAATTCCAGATTTAATTTTGTTAATGTTCTTCTAAGAGGTATAGAGAATGTTTTAAATGTACCAATGGCTTTGAAAGCCTTTTTAATTTGCTTGGTTGGCTTTTGGTTTTTGTTTTTGTTTTTCTTTTTTTTCATAATCCACCCACATCTCACCTTTTGTGTGATTACTTCCTGGGTTTTACCTTTTTTGGAGTATATTTTTTTGGGTATATTTCTTTTTGCTGTGATAGAACCCCTTTCTGCCTTTACCTACTTGACTCCTTTTCTCTGATGTCTTATCTCCAGTATCAGCTACTTTTCTCATGTCACTCTGAACATGGTCACAATAGGTTTTCCGTATGGGAGTTCACACTGAGCTGCAAAAGAAGCAGTAAATCTACTGTATCTGTAATGCTGCCATATTAATTCCTAATCAATTTCAAAGCTGTATTTGAAACTCATATATTTCACCTCAGCAAAATCAAAATAATGTCAAGTTGCCAACAGCAAGTGAAACTTGAAAATATAATTAAAAACATATAGGCTAGGAATGTATTGTTTCTGAGATCTTTGCAATTGTCACTGTGCTAGGCACTATAAATTGATGGCAAGAGCGTATATGAAACTGAGACCCTCTTATAACAAAAGCTCCATATTGCTTGAGGTAACAGAAGAACTCTCAGATGAATGTGAGTGATGACTTCAAGGATAAACTGTATAATTTTTTTTTTTCCTGCAAGAATCAGCTCTAAATTTGTTAAAATCTGATGCTGAAATCGTGCAAAAACTTAGCTAGCCTGCATGTAATCCTAATGCAGTCCTGGCTAAATTTGAGAGTTTGTGCTAGTGTGTTCTTGTGAAAGTAATTTTTCTGTTTCACAGATAAAGTTGCAGTGTGACCTTATACTTCATGTTATACATAAAATCACACACCAATATTAATTTATGCCTATGGTGATATTACTGTATCTTAAACAAAAGACATAGCAAAGTTTAGCTCCTACCACCCCCTCTTTTTTTTTTTTGGTTTTTTTTTTTGCATAGAGACAGAATGTCAAAACTAATGCCTATGTTATTACTTAATATCTGCTACTGTCTGGATGCATGGCCTGGGGAAAGTCTAATTACCATTTACAATAAATAATTTCCTCCATATTTATTATCAATGGAAATCTACTCATAGAAATTCAGCCAAGGAATTCTGTTATACAGGCAAAAATATGTACTATCTTTCAACAGCAGCTCAGCTTACAACCTGAATGTCTGTAGCTTTTTCATTAAATTCATTATTGCCTTATTGTACCTAGACTCTTGTTCTTCCATAAGGCACTGTCAATAGACAGACAGATGAATTTCTTCATGTTCTAAGTACTTTCTACTTTTATCTGTTGACCAGATTCACAAAATATTTATGGGCCCTGTAGCAATTCTTGCGCTTTACAAAACAAGGGATTATTTTGGTGCTAAAAATAACATAAGTTCCAAGTTCTTGGTCTGATTCTGATTTCTTTCTACCGGAATATAAATCTGATCAATTTTAATGAGGTCAGCAGAGTTGCAATTAGTTAAAACAGAGAAATAACTGTTAGAATCAGTCCCTTCAATTTCTTATGGGATTCAAATCTGCAATAAGGGGGAGGAGGAATGATTCTTTCACTTGAAATACTAGAGTTAGTTAGCTAATTACATTGATATTTTGTTTACATCAAATAGTCTCACCAAAGACCTGTTTTTTTTTGTTGTTGTTCTTCTGTTGTTTGTTGGTTTTGGTTTTTTTTTTGTTTCCATTTATACCTCTATAAACTGTTTGTTGTTTTTGTTTTTGTTTTTTTTTTTCCATTTATGCCTCTATAAACTAGAGAAGCATTAAAGTCAGAAGTCAAAACATTGACACCTGCAGCTGTGGAACTAATGGATTTTTTTGTTTGTGGATGAAAAGTTTCCTTGAAACACCCTATTCACCCCCTTAAAAACAAACAAACAAAAAATCCCAGCAACAAAAAACAGTCCAGGCAGACCTGGAGTGGGAAAAAATTGAAAATAAATAAATTTCAGGACACTTGAAACATTCAGTTCAGACCAAAATGGTTTCTTGAAAGGAAATATAAAATGGATCGCCCTCACAGATGGGTGTTATATATAAATTAAGTGGAAATACTTAACTTCGAAAAATCATTCTTATATGCATTTTCTTAATCTCATCTATTTTGGGTTGGGAGCAACATATACATCTACCTATTTGCCAAAATATACCTTTGGAAATGGTGAAGTATGCAGACCTCTTTGCAGTCACTGGTAGTGGAGGGTGCTGCTGGTAATTGTGTCAGTAAAAGGGATAAGCCAAGGGTCAGAAATGTTTTTGCAGACAAGCTAGTCAGACAGTGCTGCTGTTCTAATGCACCTCCAACATGTTAGAAGCTGTGATGAACTCAGCTTGAGTGCAATTAAGGCAGAGTCTTTTACTGTGTCTATCACATATGTAATACTTGTACAGGCAATAAACGTCTAAAATATGAGGTATGTTCTGTTTGCTTTCCAAACTTAAAGCTGAATATATTCCCCTGAAAAAGAAATTTCACAGAAGGCACTCACCTATTAGAAACCGTGTCAGGAGAGGAAAGATGAGCAGAAAAGGGATAGCCTAGTTTTAAGTATGTATTAACTGAACACAAAACAAGGGTGCAGTTATTCTGTGTTGAATTGTGTCCTCTTTCAACAATGGGAATCAGGAGGCAGGTAACAATCCTAGTTTCACCTTAAAGAGACAGACAAGGACTATGACCTGCAGAAGACCTGATGATCATCAGCCAGCTAGAAGAGAAGAACAAGCTCAATAGTCTAAACTAAGCCGGAAATTGCTATTTTTGCATGGGTCAAGGAACCAGTTTTTTAGTTGTATCAGCAAGAAAGCAACCTGAGTGTGCTAAAAGGGGATTTCCTTTCTTTTTCCTGAAGAGTAGGAGACTGCTGAGCATTGCAGGTTGCCAAGCCATCTGAACCAAGATCTTCACGGAGAGAGAGAGAGAGAGAGAGACAAAGGTCCATTTACCACGTTCACCTATACTAAAGGTTTCCCTGGCATTTCCAGTTGTGAATCCCATACTAAGGAATATCAGAAAGCTTCTTTTCCCGACTGTTCTGACAAAGACCTAAAGCACATTAACCTGATATACAGCTAGAACACCAAAATATTTCCTTTGATTTCAATTACATTCCTTATTTAAATCAATGTCCATGAAATCAGACCTCTCTCTCTCTCTGTTCCTAATATTCACCTAATATTCAAAAAATAACATTGCTCTTTAGAGCCATCAATGTAACAGGTGGAGTCCTACAGAGGTCAGTGTAATTGCACCAGTTTAGACCAATGCAGAATTTAGTGCATTGATGCTGGCATGTGAAAAATAAATCAGAAATTTTATGGATATTAAAAACACTGTTAAACCAGGGTGTTTTATACAGTGATTATAAGGTTATTTCTCAGTAATTCAATCTACCAAGAGCAAAAATATATCTTTTATTGCTGCCTATGATGGTAATAATTCTCCCTGGCATCTGTAAAACCAACAATAGCTTTTCATTGATTTTGCTTAAAAGGAAAGTTCAGGGTTAGAAAATAAGTATTTCATGTGGAAACAAGAAAAACTTTCCAAAGTATATGTGATGGAAATAATAATAATTATGTTTGAGAAGGAAGGAAGTCATGTGATTAGGGTCACTGGGTAGAGATCTAAAAACCTCACCAGGGGTCCAATTCTTCCATGTATTTCCATTTCTTTAATTTCCTGTCTGAAAAATAAAATAAATAATAAAATTCTCTTTCTTTCTCATTGTTTGCTTGTTTTCTCATTAGATAATACATCTGCAAGCCCATCAAGACTGGGTTACATATGTCCACACACCAAACTACAGCAAGATCAAAGATAAAACAGATCTTCTTATTTCAGGTTAAATCTGTATATGGAATAAATTTTTCTGTTTACTACAAAGTACACATTGATTTATGTATTTACCTAGTGTTTTTAGCCACTGTCATAATATATATCCAGGTAATATTAATGGAGACAAAAAATTTCTCTGAGGTGCAGAAATGAATGTACATCTAAGTCACTAGCAAAGCTCTTCACAAAATGTAGGTTTTTAGCTAAGAAGCAGGAAAATGGTAAAAAACAAGAGGCTTTGTCAATGTGAAGACTGACTTTACATAGGGAACTGGTAAATCCAGGAGAGCCTTCTACATAAGTCTGGATTTGCTGCTCTTTTTAAATTAACTGGTTAAAGTTTGCTGGTTTACATTATCAGATCACCCTGCATTAAAGAAAGCCTTGTCTTAGCTCTGAAGTTGTAATCTGATAATGTATGCATTATTTAGCAAACACTAATTTTAGTCATTAATGTTCTAGAAACTTTTCCTAAGATAAACCAATTACACAGCTTATCACTGCAGTTGTGGGGAAATTCCCAATGCTTCCTAGCATTCTTTCTGGTTTTCTATTTATTCACACTCCTGCAGTAAATGTCACATATGATACTTAGTTTTTATTTTTATTTATTAGTTTCTATTTTAAAATGAAGGACAGGAACTCAAACAATGCTAATCTGATCTCTAGACCTAACAATCTATTTTATTAAGCAGAAAAGATGACTTTTGTGTATAAATTACCTTCATTTGTAGCTGTTAAACAGAACAAAACTGGGGAAGAAAACTGTATGTTGAACTCTGAGAGCTGTACCAGAGTACTATAGGCTCCTTGTTTATGATTAGCACTACCTGGCCTCCAGGTGGTGGATGGAGATGAGTGGCCATGGATGCAAGGCCTCATCGACTCATCTCTGCAAGAGGCTGTTGTGGAAGAGAAGGATTGATGATATGGTGGGCAGCACTATGGAGCTCTTGTCCCACATCTCCTTTGGGACGCAAAGTTTTACCTTCAGTTGGAGCTGCCTCCATGGTAGCCAGCTCCTTAAATCACTGCCAGTGTCATGGGGATGGCTCTTGTCCCAGGAAGGATGGCCCTAATTGGCCTAATTTGTTTCTTGTTTGAGGTTTGGTTTTGGTAGGGTTTTTTGTGCATCTTCTGAGCAGATACTACGATCTGCAATCCTACACCCCTTCAGGGTACTCTCACTACTCAAGATCTAGTTTTGCTTTCTTGCCACAACTCGTTCTTTGCTTAGGGAAAGAAGCTGGAGAGTCAATAGAAACTATATACTACTGCATGCTATTCCATACTCTGAGTACAGAATGCCTTTGAATCTTCAAAATATATTACTTAGTCAGGACCAAAACTGGAGGTGGTGCCTTATTCAGGGGAACTCAATAGAAGATGTAAGGGCAGCTCAAGTTAAGAATCTTCTCTCACAGCTGAGATTAATGTCTAGTGCTTACTATCTATTCTTTAAAATTGTCCTGCACTGGATGACCAAAAATAAAAGTGGTGGGAAAAATGTCCATAATCAAATTATTCTTGGGCTGCCCTTCACCTCAAAAATTACATAAAAGTTTGGAAAAGCCTGGCAGAGCTGGAGGTCTGGTCTTTGCTTACACCAGCTTAAGAAATGTAAAAGTCAAACACGAACACTACAAATTTGGACACTTAAAGTAAAAATAGATGGACAAATAATCAAATTACAACATTAAAGAACAAAAGTGCAGTAATAAAAAGAAAGGAATGCCAGGCAATGTGGTATATGGAATAACCCTATTTGCCAAACCTGTGTGAGAAACCTCCCTAAAGTCAAATTATGAAAGAAAACAGGCATAAAAGGAAAAAAAAAAAGAAAATACAAAAGAAATTGAAAAGTAATCACAGGTGTATTGGTTGCCTTCAGTATGTTTTTTAGACACCTGGAAGTCTGTGACTGTGTGTGCATGCTGTATATATAGAAATATATGCTGCGTATAAGAAATACACAAGAGAAAATGCATGAAACACAGGATTGCTCTGTAAATTTTAATGAACAAATAGCAGTCTATTATGGACCACTCGCTACTTAAGGTGACAGACTATATCAAAAGAAAACCAAGAAATATGCCGTGTATATGTTCTGGAATGTTCTCATTGCCCAAGCAGAGCACTATTAAAAAATGTATATAGAGGTCTCACATACAAATCTCACCAAAGATAAAGAAAATTAAGGGTCTTTAATTTTATTTATGGAAGCAAAGCACTGTTGAGGTAATAAAAGAACTAACTAATTCTAATATATCAACATGATTCTGAAACATAAAAATTGGAATCACAAGAATGACTATAGAAATAATTATATTAAATTAGACACATGACATACAACACATCATAAATCCACTAAATTCTAGATTAGGAATAGAAGAGAAAAGACTATAGGTAAATCAAAACACTTATGTATTTCTGTCATCTTTTCTGCATCTCATGAAGCCTATACAGCAGTCCTGCTGTGCAGAAGATCTAGGAGAAGGGATGATAGGCATATATAAGTCACTGCATGAGAGATGAGACTTTAATCTACTTGTGACGATCTTCAAAACACGCAGTCTTTTTGACTAGTGTTCTTTTTAGTTTACAAAACAGTGTCACAACTATTCTGATATAACTTACATTACTTTAGGAGGATAAGACTTGCAGTAATGCTCCTCTCAAGCCCATATTCTGACACAATGATGTAAAAATAGCCTGTGCCAAAATACAGTTCGCCCATGCTCCAGCCACACTTTTGTCTTCCTGTCTGTTTGGAGAATATACAAATACCTGATACAAATACAATCTGACACTGAAGTTACCAAGCCTTCACCATCTCTATGGAATGGTCTTGGGGGTAATCCAGACTTTACAAGAGAAGATCCTTTTCTGAGCAGTCTTCCAAGTGAAGATGCTTTTTTCACTGACCATGGGAGGCATCTAAACATAAGTGGCTTGGTTGAGTGTCATGTACCAAAGGCAGGTAACAAAGGTGTGCATCTTGTGTGAGGACACATTGCCAATGGAGTTTTGCAGCTTTCCTAGGTTTTGGACACACTGCACACCAAATCCCACTGCTTGTCTTTGGGTATGTGTATGCATTACTTAGTGATTTAGATTTGAGTAGAGAGGTAAGAAACCTCCATTAAGGGCTTTCCTCTGAATGCTAACTCTATGGGACTGTACAGTCTGGGTCCCAAGTGACACATTTAAAAGAAGTGATCATTAAGTTAAATGACAGCATAACTATCTCTGCATCTGAAGCAAAATGATAGATTCAGGACCTTGCAGCTCTTATCTTTGGGTAAACCTGTGACAAGTCTTTGAGCATGTAGACTGACTTCTTGTGATGAAAGCAAACTGTGAAGAGCATCAATGTAGAAATGCTTTCCCAGGCTACAAAAACGATTGGCTGTGCTAACATCATATTCCCCCTCTCCCTAGTTTTAATTCAGTCTAGTTATCATGAGTACAGCCATAAGGAACACAGACCTCTGCCCAGATTCAGTACTGCCACACAATTCTGTATCACCCAGGGCAAGCCCAAGAGCTAAGGTACAGAAAAATTGCTGCTCTCCTTAAATTATGCTTCCCTTTAACCACATACTCACTTCTCATGAACAATAAAGGTGCTGTCCCAAAAGTAATGCATTTAAAGGGAAAGTGTTAGTAATTTTAACAAAATTTTAACTTTTTTAGCAAAAGAGTACACCAGCCTCTAACAAAATAATTAAAAATTTACCCTTAGATTATTCCTTGGTCATTATTCTTCACTGAGTATCCCCTGTTGTTTGTGATCCTGTCTGTGAATTTTGTCTAGGGTGAAGTTAATTTCCTTCACAGTAAATAGCATGGGATTGTGTTTTGGATTTGTGCTGAAAACAGTGTTAATAACATAGGGATGTTTTAGTTTTTGCTGAGCAGTTCTTGCACAGAACCAAGGCCTTCTGTGTGTCTCATACTTCCTCACCAGGGAGGAGACTGGGGGTGCAAGAGAAGTCGGGAGGGCACACAGCTGGGACTCCAACTCACCAAAGGGATATCCCAGTAGCCTATGGCATCATGCTTAGCAATAAAAGGTGTGGGAAAAGGGAGGAAGAAGGGATATTCAGAGCGATGATGTTTGTCTTCCCGAGACTCTCTCTTATATGTGATGGAGCCCTGCTTTCCTGGGGATGGCTGAACACCTCCTTGTCCATAGGAAGCAGTGAAATAATTGATTTCCTTTGCTTGTGCTCATAGCTTTTTGCTTTACCGATTTAAGTGTCTTTATTTCAACCCACAAGCTTTTTCACCTTTACTCTTCATTTATTTCCTCCATTCCACTGTGGGTTTTGAGTGAGAGGCTGCGTGGGGCTGGGGTTAAATCACAACATCCTGATTTCAGCAACTGTTGTACTTTACAATACAACACTGCAAGGGAAATCACAAAAAGTTCTGATGTGCACACCACCTAACTCACTTTGCCTTTGCTTTTAAGTTTTACTTAAAAATATAAATAAAAGTTTATATATATATATAAACTTTTAAGTGAGGGTCAATAATCCCTCTGTGATTTCATTAAATGCTCAAAAACAAACCAACAAAATAATTCATATAAATCAGCTGATGAAGATCAAATCACCTTCCATTTCAGAGAGAATACAAAATAATCCTACAATCTTTTGAACACTGCTTTAATGTAGGCTCCTTCCAAGAGCTTTATAAACTAGCATTCAATCCCTAATACCCCGTAGAACATGGTAAACAGCTTATTTTAGACACAAATCACATCACTTCTAAAATAGTGTTCATGTATTGACCAGCAATTAAATAGAGTGAACCAACTGAGTAACACAGTGGAAGTTTTCCCCTAAGTTTTCAGCTTTTCTTAGAGGATTAAGGTCCAGAAACTCAAGTTTTTCAACTAATATTATTATCTATAAAGGGTGGTCTCTTGCTAGTTGGCTTATCATTGTGCCAAATCCTAGCACTTTAAAGTACATCTATTTGATAGCTAGAAATTATTGGCCAGAAAAGAAGAGAAAACAACATCCAACTGCAATTAATCAAAAAAGGGGATATTTTTTCCCCATCATTACTTTCTTACAAAAAAAAAAAAAAGAAGATTCAAATACTCTATATTAGAAAAGGAATTTGCTTTATTGTAGTGCTGTGAAAAATCCATTAATCAAACTGAAAGGTAAAGAAATTGCATTTTTACTTTTGTAATGTTTTAATATGAGATTCTTCTATTAAGAAACATAGCTTAGGACACTATTTCTCAGAGATTGATCCTTCCTTAAGAACTCAGAAAATCTTGGTCCTAGTTCTGTGCCTATCAGGCTCTCTAAGTGACCTTGGACAAGCTAGTTAATCTCTTAGTAACTCATTTCTCCATCTGTAGAGTGGAGATAATTGTAATTCCTTTGTCTTGCTTGTCTGCTAAGACAATGTGTTTGGGAATAGGAAACGTTGCAAACTGTGCTCATACTTCATGCAGCCCAGTGGCCTTAGCCTGTCTTTCTAGATTGTTTCCTAACACCCACTCCTACTCTGCATCTTTTTTATCAATTTCATCTTTGTTTTGCAGGAGCAGAGGGAGCTCTGAACTGTTCTAGGAGGGTAGAAATGAACAGCCAGTCTGACTGCTGATCATTGTGATTTGATTCTGAGACCCCAGTAAGGCACTGTGTCTTGGGGGGGTAGGTAAAATTACTGTGCTAAAGTACAGACTGACTAAGGTGTAAGAGAAGCCTGAATAAGGAAACATCTTTGAAAAAGATAGTTTGTAAAGCTGTGCTTTCCTTAGGTTTTTTTAACCAGTATTACTTGAAAGCATACTCAGCCAAGTTGGAACAATAATTCATGCTTAATAGATTTATTTAGTGTATTTTTATTTTCAGTGTTGTTTATATTGGTAAAAAGGAGCTATGCATATTTCAAAAAGATTAAATTAATGGCAGAATGGAAAAGGCAGCAAACAATAAAGCTTCCTTGACAGATGGAAGAGGAATAAGTGCTGTTGGTTTCATTAGAGATTCAGAAATCTCCAAACACTGCTATAAGTAGAGTGGGGGACTGAGAGCAAGTCCAGCTGTTGATGAACAGCGGCAAGTAATGCTACCCCATGCTTTATACTTTACTCTTTCTCACCAAATCTAAGGGCCCTATAAATCCCCATTTCAGCAGACTTGTATCCTGTTGTTTTCTGGAAAGACTTTCTCTCTTCTTGCTGCACAGGCCCAGTGCCTTCAGGGTCCTGAGCTCTCTGGAAGGAATTCATGAAGAAAAAGCAAGGAGAAGTACTGGTATAGCAGCTAGGCCCAGTATGAGAGGCCAGAGAGTGGAGGACTGGACCTCCACCCTCCTTGGAGAGATGTAAAGGAAATTGAGGTGGAGAAAATGTACTGAGAATGGGACCCTCTTAACAAAAAGGTGAGGGGTCAGGTTTAGCTCAAGTATTCTGCTTGCAAAATTATGGCATGGGGACGTAAGAGCTGGCCCTTACATCTATGGCACACAGGCCTGGGCACTTCTCTGCAGCACTTATTTGTTCCACTGCTGTGTGATTAATTCTGGCCAGCAGCAGGAGGGAGAAAAACAAACTTAAAATAATTGTTATGAACATCATTTACATTTATAAGATCACATGACAAAGGCTATGCTGGGGTTTTCTGTAGATATGTAGAGCAAAAGTAGTAAAGTCTTGGCTCTCCACAGTTACTGGCAGCACTCAACTTCTTCCTGTAGGCTAGAACAGGGAATGCGTACTGTTTTCAATATTTATATAATGCTTTTATTTCTCCTATGTTTAGCTGCTAGTTTTAGCTTCACTAACTGCTCCTGCACCAAATTTCTAGAATTTGAATTAATTCCTGACAGCCACAGGGAGTGTGTGGACTCAGTCTGTGGGGCCTGATGGGATGCAGGATACAAACAATACTCCTCATCCTCAATTTGGCAGCCTGGTGAGCCTTTACAGTGGCAGACAGGACAACCACAGTCCCTTTGTGCCATTCATGTATTTGGGACCCCACATACACACTTTTCATTACAGCCTCCCATCCATAAGCTTTTCTATTTTGAAGAAGATGGCCCCAAGTTGACCGTGACATCTATAACTAATGTACCCTAGTACCTAGTACCTGCAGGCAATTTCTCACACATCTTAGTTGCTTTTTTCCCTTTATTAGTAAGCTCACTGCTTTGAGACTGGTTGATCAGCTTTCACACATTTAGACTGTTACATACAGAAGTACCAATGTTCCTTCATAATACACCAGGGAGAGACATCAGGAGGTAGAACGGCTTTTATTCTTGGGTGTGTTCATCCAGTGATTTGTCACTGCTACCTAGGAGAGAAAAACAAATATAAAACTGCCAAGTGTATAATCCAAGTCCCAAAGCTTGGTATGGAGACACTAATGCTATTTTTAAAGTTGGAGTGTATCTTGTGTGCTCAATTTAATACAAGCACACACTTTCCTTCTCTGGTCAAATAAGAATTGCTTTATGGAGTGCCTCTCAGTAAGGCCTGCCAGTGCCAGACACTGTTTTACCAGTCATGCAAACAGACTAACGCTTTTGTGTTTCCAAGGTCAAATATTGCCTTACTCTGTGAAAGGCTTCTCAGTGTCACCTGGCAGGGAAGGCTCTGAATATGATGCTGTGCCAAGAGATCTACTGATGTTTCTCATGTGCAGAGTGTTTAAGAGAAACTCATGGATGAAAACAAGTCACAGTCATAAGGTTCTAGTTGTGCTATGAAGACAAACTTCCCAAAATTCACAGTCACTAAGATCAATCTCACACCACTTTCATACTATGTATTGCAGTTGACCTCCTACAGAGTGGGATCTGATTTGCCCTAGCACTTAGTGTTTGATTCTGGACTAGACAAAAACATGTCTAATGTTACCAGCAGAAAAAGGAAGATCATGTTTGCAATCACTTTGAAATTAATACTGATGAATATTGAACATATTTAATTAATGTACTGTCCTTTTTTGAGGCCTTCATGAATGTTAGGTATAAATGGATGTATGAATCAAATACCAGGACACTACAAATAGTGAAAAAAGCAGGACATTGCTAGTTATTACAAAAGGAAAGAAGTGTTTCAGACTATCAGTCTATTTCCAGCAACTAATTTAAGCAAAGGCATTATCTGAGCTCTGTTTTATCAAGCACACTGGTTTTCACCCCTGTTTTTCCCTAGCATAACACTATATAACTTCATTGTTGATCTTATAGTGTTCCTAGGATATAAAATATTTGTCTAGTCTTATATGAAGACTAAGAAAGAGGGTTTCCCAAAAAAAGTTAAATCCAAGTGTGCAGACAGTCTTGACACTTTGCTCCTTCCTCTTCTGTGCTCTCCTTTTCTAGAAAGTAAGAGACAGCACATCTGTCTGGATCCACTCAGATTTTGCTTTATTTCTGTTCATTTTAGGGGCCACATGAATCCAATCTTTCTTACTCATGATAATCATGTACAGAGCCAAGGGCGTACACAGAGAAAGCACCACTGGCTAAGAAATACTCTTTTGAGAGCTTCAAGAAATATCTGTCTTAAAAGAAGAGAAATGCAAGCATGAGTACCAAATAGTTTAATATAAAATTAGGAAAAAAGCATCTAAATTAAGCTTACTGTAATGCTCTGTATCAATACAAAGGAAATGTTCCTTGCAATTTTAAGGATTTTCCTGCTATTGAACTGATTCATGATTGATGAACAGCAGACATACAGGTATTTCTGAGTGATGGAGCAGATCAGAAAAAAAAAAAAATCCTGTTAGTATCATAGCATGCCACTAACATTGATGGCTTAAAAAAATTCAAGTGGAGGCCTTCTGGTGGCTCCACTAATTGCAATCAATGAGAAATTGCACTCAGAGTGTTAAAGCATGACCATGGAATTTAATATTTCTTGACTTTGCTCCCCATATTATGGGCTGTTAACAGGGAATCAAAGCAATGTCCTAACCTCATGGCTATAACACACAAATATTACCTAGGAACATGGCACTCTGGCCTAATGGAATATAGTCACCATTTCAGGCCTTTCAGATACAGTAAGAGTGGAGGAGTACAGTCAAACACTTGAAAGTTTACAGAGTATTATGTAATCCTCTTCTAGAAATACCATGAAACCATTTATTCCTCCACAGCAAAAGGAGATAAAAACCTGCCTTCTCCATGATATTTTGATATTTCCATAGCTTGTTCTAGCTATAATAAAGCCAGAATTAAGGTGAAACCGTTGAAACTTATGAATTCAGAGAAACTACCACATAGCTTTCATATGTGAGTGATTTGCAGCCAGAGATTTGATTCAATTTGTCTTTTGTTTGAAATGCTTTCACTCTGCCCATTCCCAGGAATTCTAGATATTTTACTAACACAGTTGCCGATGGTGGAGAGGTCTACACTGTAATCAGGAGCAGGTGTAGTCCTATCCATGCACATCTAGCTCATGCTGATGCCACCGTGAGGATGCAGCAGTATGGACTTCATTGTAAGCTCTGACTGGGATTCTGTAAGTTTATTTGAGTGGCTAATTGCTTTTAATGCCCTGTCACAGTGCCTTCACTCTTCCTGGCACTGAATCTTGTTTCATGAATCCTTGTCTCGTTATATTGACACCTCTGCAGTTGTACTTCTGCATCTGCAGGGCAGACCTAGCCTGGATCACCATGCATTGCTAGAGGTCTCAGATTCCACAGATTCCACAGTTAGAGAACAGGGAAGCAACTTGTATTTCTAGACAATTGTGCTGCTGTTAAAGACTCTTCAAATACAGCACTTACTTGCTTTGTACATAACTGCAGAGTTTTCTTATCCCATCCCCAGGAGATGATCAGCATTGTAGTTCTATAGCACCAGACTCACAAGGAAAATACTCTGCAGATGTAGGTTCACTTTGAGAATTCCCTATCTACCTGGCTGGTAATGAATCTTAAATTTTTGCGAGATCATTGCTCATCACCTGAACAAGTACTGAAGAGTAAATGAAAATAGCCATCCATTGAAAAAAAAAAAATCATTTAATGGCTGAAACAAAATGCCATCACTGCTGTGATAACAGAAGGTTTAAAGTGCATTACTGTCACTTCTCTATACACTTGAGGGCTGGCTACTGGGTCAGATGGTGCAGCAGTCCATGTAATCTCCTGAATGGAAAAAAATTAGGCTCAAAGTGCCAAATAGACGCCCACAACATAATATCAGGTAAAACAAACACATACCTCCTATCCCCCCTCACCAAATGCTAGAGAAATAGAGAGAAATTCCAGTCATTTCTCATTACTGTGAAGGTCAGCCTAGCTGGGAAAATTGTTTCTGCTTTACAATTCCCCAAACTGTAGAAAGCAGTTAGAGTTCTGGACAAAAACTAATGTTGCATTCAAAGGGAAAAGAGGCTGATATGGCATTGCTGCAGTAATAAGAGAATTTTTTACTCTTTCCACTTCCCTGTGAACCTAATCAACTGTGACATGAGAAAATATACTGGGCTCACCCAGCCAGAATCTGACTGCCACCTGAAAATGTCCTCAATATTCCACTGTTTGGGAGTTTACAATGATCCTTCCGACATCAATTTTGTACATGTACATCAAAATGCCATTAGAAATGCTTACAAACACGTCCTGCTCACAGGCCTCCACTCAGAGTCCAATCGAAGCCAGGCTGTAAAGACTCCCTAGTGGTTGACTAAAGGTTTCTTTCGATTACTCATATGAAAGCATTTGACTATGGAAAGGCATCTTGGGGGAGCCTGGGGGATCTGAAGATATCCCCCCTGACCTCCCTTACAAGCGCTCTTGAATGTCATTAGAGGCAAAATATATTGAAGGTACTTTAAAACCTGCCTTTAACATTTAATTAATATCTGTTGACTCATCATGTTTCCTCATTCTCCTTGAGGTTCAACAAATAAGCCACACCTTCCAATGGTTGCAAGTATGTGGCAGGGGGTGGGAAGGTGAGAATGGGAGCCCATGGTCTGTTTATACTCTCACACTCAGTTATGTGGATGGGTACGTGCCAGCCTTCATATACATGAACTACTGCGTGCAAACACCACATACATGATGCAGATGGAAATTAATTTAGCTTTGATAAATGCTTGGCATATTTAATATATTATTTAGTGCCACTTTTATTATTTCTCAGTGATGAAAAGCTGAAATCTAATGCAACTGAACGAAATATTATCACGTTCTTCTTTTGTTCTAATATTTACAGGAAATATTACAAGTGTTTGACATATAAATTGAGCATCTGACTGACTTTAATAACCATGTGATCAATAAGAAGTGATATTTTTACAGCCTAAGTTCAATTTTTAAAGGGCCAGGGGTCACGGAGCTTTATCAAAACAATAAGGCTAAAACTTTATTTTCAGAATCTGTAATTCCACTTATTTTAAAATCTTATTTACCTAATATCATTAAAAGTCATATTTTGCTCATAAAGTTTAAATTGTACTGGAGCTAAGATTTTGTTATTTAGGGATTTATTTTAGGTGTACGTTCTGGAAGAATTTCAACATTTTCTTATATTAGAATTAGTATTGAGTGATAGAAAGTCACTTACTACTTACATTGATTATTCCTTTTGCTTGGATGATACAATTTACTTTAAAAAAATTCTGATCAATCTGAATCATATATATGATCCCTATGTATCTCATCTTTCTGAATCAATCATTTTTCCCCTTTAAAGTAAGCTTAGGATATATATTTTCAGTTTTAATGGTTATAGGATGAAAATCAGCCAGATGCAGTCCAAACACCAGCCAGTCATCACAGGAAAAGTAGCGCTTATGTTATGCTAAAGTGGCAGCTCTCTCACCCAAACAACTGGTAAAATATCATGTAACCTATACAATCAGACCCTCTTCTCCCGAGAGAGAACAAAGACAAACCAGTCCTGGTTTTCATCTGGAGTATTTACACAGCTCCTTGTGGGCTTGCCTAGCACTTTGAGAAATATTTCATTAAAATTCCCAGCAGATGGTTCTCAAACAGAAAAGATGTACTTATCCATAGTAAGTTACAGTCTCCTAACATTTCTCTGCCGTTGTTTAGAATGGTTTCCTAAGTAAAAGTTACCATGCACACTGGGACAAATAGGAGGATAAGTTCTCTTTCTGGCCTGATGAACAGTGAACTATATTTCAAGATGGAAAAGTAAAAGCCCTCAAGCATGTATTATTCTGCCAAATCAGGGCATTCACAAGCATGTGGAGAAACAGGTTGAAGCCTCATATCTGAATCAGGTGCAGTGAAAAGCTTGAATCTGAGGCTAAGATACTATTTTATGAGATGATTTAACTAGATGCCATGAATAGATCTGCTTTTCAGTGGTTCTACAGTTCTGAACAAAAATTAATGAGGTCTTGAGTTGTCCAGTTGCTAAAAGAATGCTAGGAATTTTGTAAAGGAACAGGTTATAGGAAAATGAGAATGGTTATTTCCCTGATGATTGTAAACCTCATCTCTTTAGGTAAATCTCAGTTGCTCAGTTCTGGACCATTTTACTGGTATGACTGACCTTATTTCATAGGGAAAAACCCATATCTGTCAAGTGGGAAGTGAACAGACCTCTTCTTTCTCCTCTTCAGGTCATTATGCCATTTCTTGAAGTGCTGAAGCACCCCATGGGAATTTAAAAACAGCACCTTAATGTGAAGTCTACATTCTATACTTGAATTAATTTTCAATATTTTCTTACTTTTTTTTTTAAATTTTTTTTCCAAACAGGCTTTAAAATACGTGGCAGAAAAATTTATTGCACTCCACTGAAATTGAAACTTTTTGGGCATTTTGATTGTGTTTAGTAAGTCTCCCCTTCTACAAGTTCACAAAGAAAATGTTTTTGTAGGGCTGCAATTTCCCAGTTTTAAGAGCTTTATTTTGAATCAAACTTCGCAAATGGCACAGGGTTCATGTGCATATGAGAAAGTAAGGTGAAGGAAATCAGATTTAACAGTTTTACTTCATCCATGCACAGTTTTGTCAGTTGCCATGTTTTTATTGTTTTCTTTTTCTGGTTTGAAGTCAAGTATTTGTAGAGATGATGGAATATCCTTGGGTCTGATTTTTTGCCTAATCCTTGTATAAAGACTTTTTCCTGTGAAAAAATTACAAAATCAAATTGAGCATGTCCAGAAAAACCGTCCAAAAATTTCCATATCTCTTGCTCAGATGAGGGGTAGTCTCTCTTTGAAAAGATGGAAACTTTTTTGGACACTCCTGGGAACCAAACCAACATCGTGGTGGTTGACCTTCAAGCTTCCAAGTGAGGCTATACCCTGGGCTGTGATCCTACACTTTATGGCTTGGAGTAAAGGATATTGTTAGCCTGCAGAATCAGATTAAGGCTTTCAAAACCACACACTGAAGATGAGGCTTGCATGTCCTTATTGATTCATGGAGGTAAATGGAGATGCTGTACACTAGTGTTGAGCATTTTTAAGCCCTGTTTAGGTTGATGGCTGTCCAGGAATATAAAGCCAGAGAGCTGGGAGACATGCTACATGTCACTAGGTGGTTTGAGGTTTCTTTGTAGGTTTCCCATATATATGAATGCTATACGATGAAATTACAATGAAAAAACTTTGTGGTACTTAGTGTAAAATGGCAGTCATAACTTTTTCATAACTAATAGCCACACTAAAGGCATTTCAAATATATACGCTGATATATCTAACCATTAATATAATTTTTATTCTGTGAATAATTACTCTTTCTGTATGGCACTGTTTCTTTTTCTGCTGACTTCATTCCCCTTTCAACTTGCAGAGCCCCCAGTAAATATCCCAGGAATATCCTCTCCAAAACACAAGGTAGTTTAATGATTTGTGAAAGTTTCTGCTTCAGCCTTTAAATAATTTACACCATTCTATGTTGTCTACAGAAAACTGTGCTAAATGTCCCTTCTAGAAATATCAGGTAAACTGTTCTTATAACTTGGACTTTATACTACACTACATGTGAAAATAAACACAAAAGGAATTATCACTTGCTTTATACGATCACTAATCTTTGGGAGACACAGTTATTTCTGAGAAGAAACGAATCAGGCTCTTTTGCTAACAGGCAAGCTAAAACTTGCTACTATGGTTCAGTCAGCTATGTATGAAAAACAAACAAACAAACGAATATCAAAAGGCAGATTTTTCACCTGCCCACCTCTCTTAGGTATTTGGGCTGCTCTCATGACCCACAAGAAATCACACACCCCAGGGTAAAGCAAATGTGCAATTGCCTTCAGAGTATTTTATTTTTCTTTTATTTGCCCACCTGGTATCTTGATAGAAATTCCCTATGGGTCAGACCTGGCTCCTAGACCATCAGTTGCATAGCTTTGATCTAAATGTGCTTTCCTGCCTCTGCTACTTTCCTTGTGTTGGACCAAGACTGACTACACACAAAGTTTTGTACTTTTCCTACTATTTTCCTTAGTGTTTTTTTACCAACATAATCCTTTGTATCATTAAACTAATGTAAATATGAATTGGTTACAGGACTTACAAAGTACTTATTATGAAGTTCCTTAATGCCAATATATTCATATGCCCATCTGTGAAGTTATACATTAAGAAATCTGTAATTCAGATAAACATAGAATATTGTATGGGCCAGGCTGGCTTGGGCTGACCTCAGTCTGAATTTTGGCATTTGCAAATTGTCAGTTTCTTGTGATAAAACCTGTAGACACAAGGAAGGCTTTTCTAAGAAATGCAGAGGTTGAAATCTGTATCTTTATTCCTTTGAAGGCTAAATAATAATTTCTACAGTTCATCTCAATTGTAGTGACTCAGCCCTTCTGAAAATTTGATCAATGCTTATTCAAGAGACTAGCATTAGACTTTTTCACAGCATTATTTAATTTTAACTTGTCTACACTCCTTTAGTCCAAAGGCAAAGAGAATATAATTACACTAGGATAGGAAAAATTAGATAAGGTTTTAGGCAGCCTTACATTCAAGAATCCCTTTTGTCACTTTCCCTCAATAACTCTGTCTTTGACATACTATTGTATGTCTCAGTCATAATCAAGTGAGATGAATATTATTCCAAAAAGTAAATTTGTGAGGAAACAACAGGAGGTATGCATGAACACAAAGGATGCAATGGCCCACCACGTGTATACTAAAGCAAAGGCATTCACTGGTTCACTATCATAACCACTGGGTTTAGCCTCTTTTCAGAGATTTCAAAGGATGATTTAAATTAGCTTAAACTGTTGTATGATCAGGCTTTATTAAGAGATGGTTTCTGTTGGACCTCATCAAGCTGAGCAGTGCCAACTTTGGGAACAGTGTAATGAAAAGAAAATTAATGGGAAAACATTCGATGTCCTATCATTTCCTCATTCTTCTGAACCCCTTTTGTAGCCAAACATCTTTATATCCACTTCTAAACAAGATTAAGGCTGCAACAACATAACACAAAGGTGTATGATGAGAATATTTAACCAGTGCAATAGTTTTCCACGAACTTAAAACACCATCCCAAGATGATACAGAGCTTTAATTAAATCAGTCCTCTACAACAAAACAGTGGTTATGTTGGGTTAATTTCTGTATATATATATATATGCAGATAATACCTTTACCCATAAATACTTTATTAAATATTTGTTTCATGCATGGATTTAAGCATCAGAAGCTTGCCTCTGTTTTGAAAAATTAAAGTGAACATTTTGGAAAAAAGAAAAAGGCTGTAAAACACACTCAGGCCACTCAAATTCTGACTATCTAGCCCCAGGAATTGTTCTTATACATCTATAGTTAACTGTGTTAGCAGCTCTTAGTCGTTTTCCATTGCCTACACATTGCTGATGCTGCTACAGATTAAGACTGAGTTTTAAAGCTGTTTCTATCACTAGTCAGTGCTTGTTATCAACATTTTAAAGTGAAGATGTGAACAAACCTTTGAAAAGTGACTGAATACTTCAATGCCAATATATTTTGCATGTAAAATATAAAAATCTCTGTGTGTTTCATTTGAAATCTGATAAATATTTATTATCAATGCTGTTTGCTTTTAATCTGTTCAGGATATCATTCCTCCAGCTCCTTAGTACTTAAACAAAAATGGCATTTACATTACAATATTGCTTGCCAACAATCTCATTTTCTGGTTTAGTCAGCAGCCTTCATGCTTGATTAGTCTTTAATTATACAAATACCTACATATTAAAAAAGTTTTCTTTTTTCCATACTTTGAGCATGTAATTATTTTCTCTTGCATGCAATAACCTTTAATTTTAGGATTAAGCAACTGATTCTCTTTAGTATGGATGGATTTTTTCAAGTGTTAAAGCAAATTTGGGTATTGTATTACGAGCAGGAAAATTAACTTTAGGAAAACCTTTCATTAGTGCATTTGACAGCACACTGAGCAGCTGACAGAAACTTAAAAATATTCGATATACTTGAAAACAAAATGGATACCAATTTTATGTACTCTGAAGTGAACAGTAATAGTCTGAATTCACCACTCTCAGCGAGTGACGGGCGCTAAGCGTTTCCTCCTTTGAATATTCCTTGCTTTTGTAGTATTAGTGTGTTGCAGCAGTACTTAGAAGCCCAATGCAAGATCAAGGCCTCATTGCATGATACCAAAAACTGTAAAGGTTTTCAGTATAAAGTGGTGATCAAGCAATGGTGGGAGAATCAACAAAGGAACAGAAAGGCAGAGTGACATCCCAGACAGTGTCAGACCTGGGACTGCAGTCTTGTGCTCCTGACTCCAACAGCATATTTACTATACCACTTTCCTTCCTGATGCAAATTATTTGTCAGAAGTGAATTCAGTAAGAAAAGGCATAATTTGATAATGAGATTAGAGCTAAATATGCAGATTTAATAAGGCAGTAAAAGAATTCTCTCCTTCTCCTGTAGTTTTCACTCATGAGAGCATGGACTTCCAAGTTTGGGTCTACAGGACTGACATATGTTATCTCTATACCTGCTTTCACATTTGAAGTGCCAGTGATTTCCCCCTAGACATAGTCTTTGAACGTCTATGGGGAAAACATCAAGGATTTTTAGAATGGCTTGGTTTTCTCAAGATCTGTTTATTTTTATATTTGTTTTACATGAACTGAAAATTCTGTCAGACACATTTTGATTGCATGGAGAACATGTTTCAGAGTCAGAAGACAGCTAAAAAACACAAACAAGGCAGCTGCAGTTCTATAAAGTTGGGGAGGGAGAAGAGCAGGAATCCTCCACAGTAGCACGTTGAGCTTGCTCCTGTCTCATTTGAGTGCTGTGAGAAACCTTCTGCCTTCTTCCCTTGTAGTGGAGTTAGGTCTTGTTATAAAGTAAAAAATTGCAGACACAGAGGTAGGATGGAAATGCATAAAGCATCTTATTCCAGAATGGTGATCAGTGATAAAATTTCAGTCTTTTACAATACCAATACTGGTTTTTTTCCCTTTATCTTTCCCAGTAGAATATGCCAGTAGGAATAAAAGCACTTTGATTAATAAAGGCATTCTTTTTCTCCCTTCTCCTCCTCCCAACATTTTCCTTTTCTTCCCTAAGATCAGGCCCTGTCCTTGAGGAATTCTACTTTGATGGAAACTGCACCCTCAGATGAATTCTGGGAATGAGACTGACTTCTCCCTACTTGCCCCTTCCTATATCTTGATCCCACTACAGCCCTAGTCCTCACCTGCCCCATGGCCCATGGAGCATCCTCACTGGCAGGTCTACTTGTCACTCCGTGAGGTATCCCCAAGTTCCTGGGAAAAGGCAGAGAGATCTGCCCTGTACCATTTTCTGTCCTGTTCCAGCTGAAGCCATCAGTCCACAAGGATTGTGGACTCTTGTCCCAAACTGGGACAAAAGTAGTAAGAGACAAAGACAGCACTCCAGCTGGATTTGGCTCTCTAGAACGCTGAAGAGTTATAGAGTTAATATGGTAAAAATCATGAGCACATTAAAAACTAACAATTTTTATACCACTTATTATCACATTCATTCCAAATCATCTTTTGATACCAATTTACTTGCCATCTCTAGCAAAGAGCACCCTTCTGTAATGTAGCTGGGCCTATATTTTAGGGTTATCTTTGTAGTATCAGTATTTTTGCTCAAAGACTAGGATCCTCCCAAATCTGAGTGCTTCCTCAATGCTTTTCACAAGGATGTAAATATTTATTAATATACAAAGACATTGCAGAGGTGATTGCTACTTTAAAAAAATATCATTGCCTTTAAGAACCAGAATGCACCATCATGATTCCTTTAGTAAAATGATAATCCTAGCAATACATGAGGTACTGCTTCCATATGACAAGTTTTGTCTTCTGGAAGCTCAGCTTTGCCTTCCAGTCTCTTTCACAAATATAACCTAACCTGGTTCTCCAGCTGGATTCCAAACAGGATATTAGCTCATGTCTAAGCTATCCAACATAAGTCAAGTTCCTGTCTTGTGGGAAATTATTTGAAATTATCCTAATTTATCATGCAATTTCTGATGCAAAAATGGAGCATTGAAATGTCTCAGTAAAAAGCCTTGCATTTGAAAATTATGGAGTAGTCTAGCAGATTTGAAATCATCACCATGAATTAAAATATTTTCAATTTATTTTGCTAAGACAATATTTTTTAGGCAATTCAGTATAATAATTTTTTATAAACATATTAAACTGATTTTAAACAAAAGGTATACTTAGTTATTTCAATTTACCAGGCCTAAACCAGAAAATTAAAAGGAAATTTTGGGCAAGGGAGAAACCAACCTTATAGAATTGCATCATTGTTGGAAAGAAAAACCACTTAGAAAATTCATGAGTAATCTAAGTTATTACACTATCATAATAAAAATGGTGTGCATTTCAGAGATAAGAATTTTTATTTTTTTTCTGAGACTCATAGTGCCCATCTATCCTTTCTTGCTCTCTTTCCTTTACTTCATTTCCTTTCTCAGCTGGTGGCAAACTTCTTTATTTCTTGACTTTGTCCTGAATCAGCAGCAAAAATTACAGTGGTGCTACAAGACAAGCTGTCCTAAAAATCTTTCAAACCTTGCTGGTGGAACAAGTACTAGGAGAATTGTAGAAGGTTTGTTCTCCAGATGAAAATATTATGCTGGGGCCCCTCAAGACCCACAACCCATCTCCTATCAACATGGATTCAATTGGTAATTTGTATATTAAAAACCAAAAGTTATAATACATAGTAGAATATATGATAAGTATAAAATTTAAAAATAATTTTTAGGAGCATTGTATCTACAACTTTATAAAGACTCATTATTGATTTCCTACTTGCTAAAAGGTGTGTTGGTTTTGCACAGCCCGGTAAAAACCTAGCAAAGGTAGCAAAGGGGCCCCAGAGGCGGCTTCTGTGAGAAGCTGCTGGAAGCTTCCACCATGTCTGGCTGAGCCAATCTCTGATGGGTCTGAAGATGGACATACCAATGGCCAAAACTGGGCTAGTTAGAGATGTTGGTAATGCCTCTGTGATAACATATTTTAGAAGAAAATCAAAACAAAGTGGGGCACAGTTTTTTCTAGCCAGAGAAGGTGGTGAGAACATGTGAGAGAAATAACGTGGAGACACCAAGGTCAGTGGAGAAGGAGGGGCAGGAGCTGCTCCAGGCACCAGACCTGAGATTCCCCTGCAGGCCATGGTGATGACCATGGTGCAGCAGCTGTGTACCTGCAGCCCATGGGGATCCACGGGGGATGCAGAGATCCACCCACAGCCCATGGGGGAGGTGCTCATGCTGGAGCAGGTGGATGCCTGGAGGAGGCTGTGATCCAGTGGGAGACCCGGTGGAGGGAGGCAGGGGGTCCCTGCTTCCAGGCTGGAGCAGCCTGTCCTTGGAAGGCTGCAGCCCATGGAAGAGTGACCCACACTGCAGCTGGAAGGACTGTGTGCCTATGGGAGGAACTCATGCTGCAGCAGTTTTGGGAGGACTGCTGCTTGTGAGATTGGAACTACACTGGAGAAGTTCACTGAGAACTATTTCCCATGGGAAGGGACCCCACAGTGTAGCAGGGGAAGAATTCCTCTCCCTGAGCATCAGAACAAAACTTTGGGTGATGAATTGAGCAAAACGCTCACCTTCTGTCTCCCTGTGCTGTCGGTGGGAAGGAGGGAGTGGCTGGGTAAAAAAGGGCTTATTTTAGTTCTCATTATCCACCTCTGGCATTATTAGTAACTAAAATTCACTTTGTACTTCGAAGCTGAACCTGTTTTTCCCATGTAGTATTTTCTCCTGGTCCACAGCTCAACTAAACTCATTAACCCTTTGTTGAAATTTTTTTTCTCTCCTCTGTCCAGCTGTGGCAAGGGAGGGTGAGTGAGTGGCTTTCATGGGTGCCTGGAGTTTGGCCAGTGTCAAACCATGACAGAAGGACATGTGCTGCTAAATGCCCATTTGTTTAAATGATCCTAATTTCCTCATGTCCTAACCCACAAGGAGTTTAGACACATTTTCTGACTGTGTCTGAGGCTGTAACCTCTGATTTATTAGTTTTCCAGTTTTCACATAATTGTTAATTACTTCTAACAAAAGTAGAAGGCTGGTGGAGAAGGGCAAAAAATGGAACAAGAAAGATTTGGAAAGCTCATGTTTCCAGTCTAACCCCTTCGATAAAAGGATATTTTTTCTTTTGCCTAAATTGTTTCTAGTTGCACCTCTAAGGTCAGAATAAGCCAAGAGAATGAAAGGAACAAGCATCCTGATGGGCCGCCTGAAGCTGCCTGGTGTTACGGATCAGCGTAAAACCAGCTCTCTTTCCTCTGCCTGGGCCGATGTAACTCACTGGAGTGGCAAATTACATCAGACCTACAGCTGTAACCCGACATTATGATTAATTTGATCAGTAATTTCTCCTGTTTTTCATTTTAATCGGTGTGACTATTCTGCTGTGGCAGGTCTTTCAGATCTAATTAAGATAAATTTCAGAGTAAAAGACTTGGCAGAATTTTCGAGTCAAATCCGAGCATCAAGTGTGAAGACCTGCAGCACTAGTCAATCAATTTCCAGTAAAGACGGCAGACTGTAACTCAGCAATCAACCCATTAACACTTAAGCAAATTTCATAATCTCCAGGCCTGTGCTTAGTTACTCTCTCAAAACGTTCTGGCTACCAATAAAAAGGAGAAAGTATTACTGTTCTTAAACACCTGCATCTGCTAAAACCACAAACAGAATCCAGAAGTGGACAGTCTGATAGATCTCAGCAACACTGCCAAAAAAAGGCTTAATTTTAAAGTTTAAAACACAGTCAAGAGTGCTGGGTTTTTTGGTTTTTTTTCTCCATAGCAGTATCTAGGAGCTATGCAACCTCTTTTAGGTGCTTTTTTGCACAATGAGCTTTAATGATATAACATCAGGACTACACCACTTACAAAATTTTACTCCATAGATTCAATAAGACCCAAACCCACCAGGTTCTCAATGTTCACTCAGTCCACTTGTTTCCAAGTAGAAAATTACTTTCCTGGAAAACTAGAAACCTGTGATGACTTGCATTTTTTTAAATACAGAGAGATGGGGAATATGAAAAATAGGGGAAAATAAAGTAATGCTTTAGAATATTCTCTACTTTCTTTGAAATATTTTGGACATATGAGTGAAAAAATAAATTAAGATAAATTAATGCTAGCAGAAAAGATTGATTTATGAGTATCTGAGGGGCTGTGCCAACTTTTTCTGTCCTTAAGATCCCCAAGGGTCCTACCCTCTACCTAGAGAGGCTTTGGAAATAGAAGACCTTATGGGATATGTATCCTTTTCCAAATTTGTTCTGGGAGGATGTTATTTATTTATTTATTTATTTATTTTCCCATTTATTAAATACTTCAGTTGCTTTAGGGAGTTTATTAAATGCTCCCATTTCAGAAGCCAGAGCAAGCTGTTTGCTGGGCAAACAGCTCTACTCTCCTCTCCTTCAGAGAATTCTCTAGCAAATGGTTTCCGTTATTAGCCTCAGCATCTGCCCCTTGGGTGTTAATAATGCCAGTTGTTTTGCTCAAAGATTAATTTCCTTTGCTTTAAATGTGAGTCAGACACCAGTCTTCCTTGTGCTTCCGAAATAGCAACAGCAGCAGAGTATATTTGGATGGACCAGGCAGCCAGTGCTCCACTTGAGAGGTTTCCTCAGGAAATGAGATGTGCTTATAAAGTCTGTTTGAGACTGTTTGACATCTCTGCTCTGTTTAAATGCAGTACTAAACAGCTTTACAGGGGGAAGTACCAATGCCTTAAAGACCCCAAAAAGCAATGAACTACTGGGAGAAGGAAGACTGTTAACGAGAAGAACTGGAATTCTTCATACACACTGTGTGGATGGACATGAGTCTTACACACAGCTGAAACAAGCTTTTCTGTGGAAATGACACCCATGAATCTCCAGGGAGACATGAATAATAGCAGCCCTCAAACAAGCTAGCCATAGCAGGAAACCATTGGCATGTCTCTGCACTGTGCACCAGAGCCAGGGTACGGCATAGTGCAGAGGCTCCCGAGTGTCCAGCCAGGATAAATTGCCATATTGTCCTACCAGAGCAGCCCAGCTGGTGGAAGACCCAGAAAGGATGAGTATGACCATGGAAGTTCCAGAGGAGGTAAGAGAAAAAGAAGAAAGGAGGCCCTGGTGGCACTGAAACTCAAACTCAACAATTTCTCAAGCAAAGGTCAAGTTTGTAAACAGTAATGTCTGTGTGGTTCACGGAGCCACTGCAGTGGCAAAAAGAGCACAAAACCAAAAGCAAAGTGTTTGAATCACAACAGCACTTGCAGTGGGTAATAACCACGTTTATGTGTGTCCAAAGCAGTGCATTTACTCACCATTTATAAAATATTTCTTTGTCAAATTGATTACTAAGCAACTTGGGAACAGATTCAATCAGTCATACATTGCACTGTATCTTATGCAGAAGAGGTCAGATAATTTTAGCAAAACAAAGCAACCCACCAAACTCAGTGGGATTACTGGTGTCATAATCTCAACCAAGTTTTCTTAATCTCAGGATTCAATAAACATGAGAAAAATGTAACAAGTCTTGGATGCTAACATGATCATAAAGACAGACCCCAAGCACAATCCTTGAAAATCTGGCCTTTATCAAGCTGAAAGAGACTTGGTTGTGACTTCTGTATCTTAAAGATATGTAAATATGTCCAAGTCTCAGAAAACACTGAGATTTCCTCAAAGCTGATTCTTCCTTAATGAGAAGCTAACCAGTGAATGAGGCTGGGTGGAAAGGGAAGGGGCAGTTTGTTTCGTGTGACTATTGGAGCCTCAGACATGTGTGTACATATTCTCCCTCATTTACAACTGAGTATTTCAGCCTTTCTGCTTTTCTTTGTTTCTTTGTTATAAAAGTGTTGAGTATCCAAATACATTATTTAAGATTAGTATGAAAATTTAATCTGAAGGAGGTTTTGGTTTTGGTATCCTAGAGTTTGCTTGGAAGATTTTTGTGCTGTTGTCATCTCCTCACTTCCCTTCTTCCCTATTTTTATTGTTATTTTTTTTTCCCACTCATCATCTTCCATCAGCTGCAGTTATTGTAGGTAGACTTCTGTGACAAAAGAGACTCTTCAGGAAAGAGTTCTGAAAACGGTCAGAATAATTTTACAGTAAGAAAATCTCTGGGGGATTTCCTGTTTGTCTGTTCCTATTCACACACAAACAACAGTAGAAATCATTGACAATTCGTCTATTCCTATAGTGTAGCTTTCCCTTTGCGGGTCTGGCTATGTGTACATTCATCTTCTCCCTATCTCTAAAATATACAGTGAGTGTCAGCACCAGAAGCTAACCTTTTTTTTGGAGCCAGCTAAATATATTTTGCTGGTAGAAAGTGCCTTATTCTGGTAGTCAAGCAGAATAATTAGCTACTTAGTACCATGCTCATATGATTTTATACTGCATATAATGAAGTTCTTACGACTTGAAAATTTGAATTGCATGGAAACTCTGTAAGATGTGGTAACTATCCTTTGAAGTTGCAACATGCTGACCATTTAAAAACCCATATGTGTTGCATATAATAACACTAAACTAAAGGATATTTGGACAAGTATATTTTCCCAGAGGTAAAGGTTTTGAAGTCCTCAACTTGTGACATGAGACAGGTTGTTTTTCACCTCTGGATTCCTTTGTTTTAGTCAATTGAGACAATGAAAAAAAAAATCAGACTATGATTATCTTTATGAGGAATTTCACCATTTTTGAAGGGAGGGATGAAAGTCTTCTGTCATTTGCCTGACCCACCACTTCCTGAGAGTTTAGCTTTTAAAAATTCTTCTCTGGTTGCTGTCTCTTGCAAATCAACAGTGACCTTGGTTCTGCAGTGTTTGGCTTTTACCAGTGTAAATCTGGAGCATCTTCATTAATGTTAGCAAAAAATTCATATCCTGGAACCAAAAGGGAGGTTTTACGTCTTTCTACACAATCATTAAAAGATCCCATAAAAAGTAGTTTTGTAACTACAATCCAGCCCACTGAATCATATAAAGAATAGTGATAAAATTAAAGCAGAGTATTACAGAATAATCTGACAAGAATAATTCTGAGACTTTTAGCTGGTGTATACTGCACCGGCATTATTAATTTCTGATCAGCTAGCAAAGTACCTCACCCAGGTATACCTAAGCAAGTGACTTTCATTTAATTTGCCTTCTGAAGGACATGACAGCATCTGTACATTTTGAGATGTAATTGCTGTTATCCTTCAGTTTTTTGAAACAAACACAATCATCCTCCTGAATTACTGACTTTCCGTGACAATTTTTTGAGGTTGTGTTTTTTTAAACTAATATCTTTCAGACAGATCCTGAATAATGTAAGAGGATAAAGCCCACATGAAAAAAGTCAAGAATTCAGAAATAAAATTTTAGCTGTCAAACTTTAACTTAGTTGTTCTTTATTCCCTTAATATTCTTCAAACAAAATCCATTTCACTCTAGTTCATAAAGAACATTACCCTAGAGGACATAATACCTCTGACTTTTGTTTTAGGTTGATTTTTAAGTTGGAACATTGGACATCTAAAAAATCCACATTCTAAGCTGCTATTATGAGGAACTTCTGCCAAACATGTGCTCCCATCTTTTCTTGTTTGTTTTTTTTTTTTAAACTGCCTGCGTGAAAGGAAATAATTTCACATCCAACCCTCAGGATGGATGTACAAGGGTAAAGCAGCCTTTCTCTGTGGGATTTAGAATGGAAAGACAAGTTTCATGGAGGAGATCTTACCACTGCTCTGATTTAGAAAAGTACCCAGACAACCATATACAAAATACAACATCACTTCCTCTGGAAATAAATCTGCGTGTCATTTATTTGTATATAAATGTGTCAGAATTCCTGGTAACATGACAGAGCATGCTTCAAGATTTAATTACTTTTAGGGAAGCTTGAGCAATACTACACTTGCTGTAGAAATGCTGTAGAGATGGCTAGAAGGCCAAAGTAATGATCCTACACACAACACTTAAGGCAAGGGCTGAAGTAGTGTGGTCAGTTCTGGCTTCTCTCCTGATTGTCAGTACATAGCATATTTCTATCTGTGAACAAACTTCGGGATTTCATGGTAATTTAAATGGTGGGGATCAGAGAGGAAAGACCATTAAAACTACTTATCCCACAATTTATTAGCAAGTTTTTAGTGCTGAGCCAGAGCTAACACCTTCTAACACTTCTAACACCTTCTAACACTTCTAACGCTTCTAATTCCTTCACTACTGTTCTGAAAGTATCCCAGTCATGCAACTGGCTGAGCTCAGCCCAGGGGAAATGCCAGCCCTCTCATACTGGTGTATTTCATTGAATGTAATCCCAGTTCCTAAAACGCTCAAGGGATAGTGTTTGAACTAAAAACACCTCAGAGCACTTGGCTCCCTTCTGTCACTTCTGTTGAGTCTGCCACATCCAGACTGCCTTCAGATGGGTAGTTGTGAGCATAAGGATGCTAAAGAGAGAGGTATGCCAAGGTATCTGTGTAGAAGTACTGTCATTGGCACCTACCAGGAAAGGCTTTACTTACTTTTATTTTACTTTTGAAAATTAGGGAAACTAACAGTTGAAAGCACCTGTAGATCACAGACGAGACTGGAACTACTCACATTCATCTGATTTACTTTGGGACCAAAGGCTTAACAAGAGTTAAGACCTCAGGTCCAGTGTTAGTACAACCCTCTTGAGCTATGTTGTCTGAGATAACCCCACTTCTTCCCTACTCCAACTCTAATTTTTATGTGTGCATTTCCTTTGTTTGTAGAACTTAATGACTTTTGAAGCACAATATTTAGCAGGCAGTTTTAGGAAAATATATACAGTTAGTGTGCATATATTACAGCTGTACCAAAACAATAAAATATAGCAGAAGCTCCCCTGAAAATATCTGTGTCTCTGTATGTCAATAATCTGCATACAAAAAAGCCCCAAAGCACCCAAAGCATGATAGATTGGGCATTAAGTGATGCATATGTAGTCCTTAAGACAATACAGGGAAGCTTTGGAAACATTATTTTCCACTCTAAGAAAAAGTTCAGCAAGCAAGGACACATCTCTTGCAGATTTTTAAATCTATTATCTAAACCATTTAAAAAATCAGATTTGATGCAATTTAGTTGAAGCTCAGATTAATGCAGGTTTAACTGACCACATGCAAGAAAAGCTTCTTATAAACCAATTCCCTTAATTGTCTAAAAAAGGATTGTTTAATTATTAAGCTAATACAGTTTTATTTCTGCATGAAATGGATCCAAATCCATCAGTGTGGGTAAAACATTCTAAGTGGTGTCTCAAAATTTAGAGACTGAAGTTGAGAGAGACTTTTCTGGTTTCTAAGTTCAGTTTCACTGCCTATGAGTGAATGGAGAATGAGACTCCAGTCACTTCACAGCCTACCCTCGTGTTTGGAATCGCACTACCTATGGGTACAGTCAAAGCTGTTCTTGCACAATGTGAATGTAGCACGACACATGTAGTGCAAGAACACCCAACTCTAAGAACATAGGACCACTGGACCAGAGCTTCCTGATTTCTGCCCAGGACTTCTAAGATGGGCAGGGCTGAGCATCAGTATGGATGAGGTAGCTGTTGGTCCATTAAAAAATAACCATGTAATTGGAGTGAGCATCTATGAATGACATTAACTAGCATCCTTAGTTTTGGATTCTATACTAAGAGCCTTAGCAGAATTATATTATTAGCAGGATAAAAATTAGGACTGTGATTTCAAGAGGAGAGGTAACACATCCATCCCTTGCACATGTCTATCAACAGAAGCTGACAGTCAGGATCATCTCCTAATGAAATGTTAATATAGTTATCCTCTTAAGTTATGATAAAGGGTGACTGCTGGGCAATTGCCATTTGTGAATGTCACATGATGAATCTGTGGAAAAAAATTAGAGAGTTTTCTATGGGTTTTACAATATTGACTTTAAAAGCAAAAGACCTTTACTCTTCAGGAAGCAGCATCCTAGAACCATCATTAGGTATGCTTTTATGGTTTATCAGGCCTTTTAGATGTTTTAAGCTGAATGCCCATAAGGATTGAGTAATACAAGGTGGAATTTCTCAGCCTGTGTGTTCAGAAGGCAAAACCTTCACTTGGTTTCCCCTTGCAGTGAAAGAATGCACATGCTGACCTTTAGGGGTTTGTATGTAGCGTCCTACCTGCAGTGGATTTGGTGAAGTAAGAGGAGATGGAAGGCCATGCCCTGGTGACTGGCTGGGTTTCTGAGGGGAGCTGGAGGACTGTGAGGCTGGAGGTGGTTGGCTCTGGCTCTGGGACTGTGTTTGAGTCTGCTGTGGTGGTGCTGATGGCTGTGGCTGTGATTGCTGAGTCTGCTGGGTTGGCTGTGGAGTCTGTGCCTGCTGAGCTTGCTGCTGCTGCTGCTGGCTTTGCTGCTGCTGCTGCTGTTGATGATGCTGGAGCTGCTGAAGATGCTGAAGTTGTTGAAGCTGGGAGTTCAGGGATGAGGTAGCTGTGAATTGAAGAGAGGGAAGGGAATTATACAAGTTTCAGTAATACCTGCTATGTTAAAGGTATTCTGGATAAAATTCTGGTTGTTACATTGAGGGGCACACTGCTTTCTGAGGACAGCTGGCCCTAGATTTCAGGATGTGGGAAGAAATTGTCCCCATCAATAGTAGCCTGTGGTTCTGCCTGTATAATTCTGTGATAAAGAGCCAGACTTCCCTGGAGGCAATGAAAGCAAAACTTTGAAAGGGCTAGGGGATGCCCCTAGGATCCCCACAGGATGGGGCTCAGAGCTGACCAGGATTCATTGCTCAGACAAGATTACCAGTGAAGAAAATGGGAATTTTATCTGCCTAGAGAAGAGAGGAACAGATTGTCACTGTACTTGTAAGTATAGCAAGATCTCATAACATGAACCAGTGCTTTTATATAAAGGAGGAGAGAGCCATAGTCATAAAATAAAGGATACTCTGAAAAGAACTTTGTCGTGTCATTATGCAGTAGGTATCAGGAAATAAAACATTCAGCTGTGAAATTTCTTGTGCAATGTCTAGGGAGCAAAAAATACCTAATAAAATGTGTGTGTCTCTGAAATAAGAACTGCTCCTTATAATTCACATCTAAAAGCTATAAATTCCTTCTTGCAACTTGCACTGCTCACTTGCTCCTGATAGTTAAGGTCTGTTGTGTTTACTAGCATATGCTTCAAACGTGATGTTTGGAAATGCATGGCTTACATCAACCTGCTGGCACAGAGGAGCAAACTTTATTTCCCAGAGACACTTTCAAACTGACTAGGACATTCATTAAATTCAGGAAGACAGGAAGTGTGTCATAGGGATGTCACTAAAGAAGAACAAATTTAAGCAGCAGCAAGAGCATCACAGAAGACTGATGCTTTCTGGGATTATGTCCAGAATAAGTCACCTCGGTCTCCAGCCATACCCATGTTAATCAACATCTTAAGAATTGAATTAGTTAGCTATAAGATCCCAAGGGAAACAGCTTGCAAGGTCATTATGATATTTTCCACTCTGTATACTGCTTTGCCAGCACCACCCTGTATTATAATTTCTATCCACAAAAACAAAAGTAAACTGGGAATGAATTAAATTTGTTATTTTTAAAATGGCACTCAGATTTAATGGCCAGAAACTCTGTTGACCAAGTTATTTGTGGACTGGCAGATAAAGCCAAGTCATCTCCACTTTCTTTTCATGCTGACGTCCCTATTTCAGCTTTCTAGATGTCTATGCCTTGAGGCTGAACCTCAGGTCTTGGTGCGACTTATGAAATCAATGAGCCATAAACTGGAATAAGAAAAAGAAAAAGAAAAGAAAACGGAGAAAGATGAGGCAGAAAGGGTAAGCCAGAAAAGGATGTAAGACGGAAAAGTATAAGACTTGATAAGAAGAGCTGTTGGCTCTCCATTCCCATGCTCATAGCTGCTCTAAATTTTCTTTCAACAGATGCAGGAATCAAACTAGAAATATGCCTTAACAAGAATTATACCCACGTGTATGTGACTTCAACAAAGAATCCTAATAACACAAAGGAGGACTGATAACACCAATATGTTTCTATCAAGAAAGTTACTCAAAGAAATTTTGTGTTTCAACACAAAGCAGAGTAACAGTCAAATTAAGAACATACATAGTATCTCATGCACAAGAATATCACCCTAGAGAAGTAAGGGAACAGTCCCACCAGTTCCCTAATGAGAATTTGTACCTAAATGCCACGAAGTCAACAGGGTAGTGAGTGGCAATAAAATCCAAGGCATATGAGAACAAAGAAGGTGTGTATACAAGAAAGCAACTGCACAGATGAATTAATGATTCATAGCATGAATCATCTCAGATGGCAAGGAAAACCATTCACCAATTCTATCTGTAGGGATGTACATAGAGGCAGAAAGACCCGTACCATTCCCATGAGGAAAAAAGAAATCTAGACCAGCTCCTTCTATAGTGTAGGCCATTTCTTTACCTGTGATAGCTTAGCAGACTGCATGATCCACTGATAACCAGAACCAAGACTTCAAACTGACCCTTACTGCATCCACAGACTCCAATATAGAAATTAATTAAATGACATCCCACAGAAGCATAACTTCTAATCCACATGGCTCATGGGGAGGAATGAGGGACTGTTTTATGTTGTATGTACACAATTGGACAGGAGGAGACAAAACCTTCTCTAGGACTAGAAAAGCTTTGCTTTCAGTACTGCTCAGTGTCTCAGTACTACTTAAATGTTGGTGAATTCAGGAAGATTGATATGTCTACCATTCACTTCTGTACTGGAAATGAAAACATTTTTTCCTGGGGTAGAAGACATTCCCTGAAGGATAATCTGATTAATGGAGAGTAGTTACTTCATGGAAAATTTTCTGAGTTTATTGCTAGCAACTGCAGAAAATTATTCAAGTAACTTGTGTTTTCAAGTAATTCCTTTAAAAAGCCCCTCTGAAGCCCATCATCATGCTGAGCTATAAATTGCATTGAAGTGTCTTAGAGAGGTATGATTGTTTAACAGGCTGTTGCTAAACAAACAGATAGGGAATTGGAAGAAGGACTGTTAGATCAGACAAGGTGTTCTGAAAACCACAGAGTAGGTGTACCGTGAAGGTGGGTTTAGGGCTCAGGATCATGCCTGCAGTCTGATGCTCGTGCTGCCAGGTTGTACTGCCTCTCACAATGTGTGTAACGTCCACAGCAGGGGTTGTGTCATATTATTGTTTGCAATCAAATCCAATCCAACTCCCAGAGCTTGCTTGCATAGCTCATCCATTATAAATCGTATACCTGTCTAGCATTTGTCACTTTCTGCAGAGCTCAGAGCCTGATGGAATTTCAGGTGGTACAACAGTGCTATGTCTGCATGTATAAAAGATAACATGCACTGCCTACCTCACAGGAATCTTTTTTATGACTTACTGGCTAACAGCTGGGTAAAACTTTGACATATTTTAGTGAAAAGTGCTACTTTCACAATTGCATTCAAGAATTAAAAAGGCTTGCAAAGAATTGCAGAAAGTTCTCTCTATAGTTAAAAAGGTCAACATAAAGTACATCACTTTAAAAGAGAGACACAACTAAAAATGTATGCCAGCTATGAAAAACTGAGGAAATTCCACAAAAGATGACATTTCAACTCTCCCTAAAAAAATACATGTTGAATATATACCAGGTATCCAAGAAGATGGCAAATATAACTAATATCTATGAAGAAACAATGGCGTGAGGGGTTTTAAAACCTATGGTTCAACAGGCATCTCTTTCCATGAGATCACCCCACGGTTTATGATCCTACTTTAAGCAGATTATACTTATAGTGTCAAAGCATTTACATTAGAATACAAGGCATGGAGTTAAGTGGTGCAAATAAATGGTCAAGAGGCAGTGAAAGCAAACTTTCTGATCTCCCAGGTCATCTACTGCAATACTTGTCACAGATCTCAGGCTACTTTGTGGATTAGAGAAAGTTATGACCTAAGGTACATACTCCTCCTTGATTTTCTTTGGGGGGTACCTTAGGCATAGTGTTGCCATGCATTCACAATATTCACACAAAATATGTCATTTCATATTCTATTCCTCTGCTGGTTACCTGCACAGGAAACTGAAATGAAATGAAAATGCCCTTCTGCCAAGTAGAGTGTTACAATGGGGAAAATTCACCTCTGAGGCAGCCATGCTGAAAGAAGCAGTCTGATCCATGACAGGGGGATGACTGAAGCTTTGTCATAGTGGGCAAACTGAAGAGGCTTTATTTCCCAAGCCTGATTAACAGAAAATAGTAGCAATTGTCTGATGCTCCTGACTAACATATTGTGACATAAGTAGGTGAATATCCCTGGTTATGCTTTATGTTAAAACATACATTTTAATGTTTAATCGTGATTCTCCAAAAAGCAAGGAAGATAAGTATGCTCACAAATGTTTATATAATGAAAACAATTTAAAATTAGGACTCCTTTTTCACCTTTCCTTCACAATGTAAACTCAGATTCTTAAGACCTCTACAGTGCTTGGCAGAAGATCAAATTAATATTCAGGGATTCAAATTGCATCTAGAATCTGCTCTTGTGGATAAGCTTCACATAATGTCTGATTTATTTTATTAATGTTTTGTGCATGTTTGTTTCTGTGTAAAGAGGAAGGAGGGGTAGGAGGAATAAGAAAAAAATTTTAGCTTACAAACCATTGTGCTACTCTAGCTTCTCTCCTCCTATTTACGTAATTGCACAGTTGTTCTTCAGTGCCTTGATACAATGTACAATGGACTAAAAAGAAGAAAATCATACATTAAACCTTTTCCTATTTGACTGAGCACAGAATTTGACTCTTGCCATTTCAAGGGCTTAATGCCTTTTTCCACTTCCCCAGTAATGGAGAATGGATTTGCATTGCCTTAAACTGAAAAGTGTAACTAACTTAAGCATCTGGGCTTGAGTTTGAGCTGACATGGCTCGCTTTTTTTTCCACCCTGTTGTTTCTCTTTTAATGAGGCTTATGCCTTTCTTTTCTTTGAAACAGATTTCTAAAGATTGAATACACACACTGAACAATCTAATGCAAGCCCATGTTTACATTCTCTCCCTCCTGGGTAATGAGGGGTAGGTTAGCCAAATACCCGTGTTTTTCCATATGCTCGGATTTTCTTTTTGAGAGTGAAATGCGAGTTCTGTTAAATATGTTAGCATCCTCTTTGTGAAAAAAAAAATCCCTGAAGGGTTGGACTTGTGGCTGAAGAGATTAGTAATGGGATACAGAGCATGTTATTTCTAAACCACTGGTTCAAACTCAGCCTAGGTCAATATAGGGAACAAAAGTCATTGTACTTTAATGGTGCTTTTGCATGTTTTCTACCATACAGAAGATGTATGAATGTATAGAAGTCGTATTCACACACAGATATCCACAGAGAGCCTGTCTGCATTGGAAGAAAATTGCCACGCAGTCAAGGTAATAAATTGTGTAATTTAATAAGTGATGGTCTCAAAACATCTAATGAGGAAGATCAAAAAGACTATGGTCTTGAATGGTTTCAATTGACATCTTTATTTGCACTTTCAGCAGAGAGGCTAAGAATGGAAAGAGTATACATTTCAAGTCATCTCCTTGTTCCTAAAGGTGATCCCTCAAAGTTACAGCTGCAAAACACAGATGGGGTTATGGGGAGAAACTTTCATTGCCAATAGTCCTCTGCACCAATTGTCCAGATAAACAGAGGACTTCACTTTCTGGCGTTGTCACATCCAGCATCATTCATGAGCACTAAATGCACTTTAAAGAATGTAGAGAATAAAAAGGGAGTATTAAGAATAAAGCCATCATAAGTTATATGGTGCCTGTGGTGTCTACATTTTGATGAGTACTGGAGCTTCCCTGAAAAATGATCCACTGCATTAAATAAATCTGACATTTTGTTTTCCTTACCAAACTTTAAAATGCAGAACAATCCACTAAAATCTTAAGAAATAAAAAAGAAAAAAAAAAGAAAGAAGAAAAGTAAGAAAAGTTCTAAGGTGGAGAGCTTGACTAAGTATCAGGATAAGTATATTTAGAATAATTCCCATTTTAAGATAATGTAGGGGCTATTTTCCTCTAGTTTATGACAACACTGTAAAGTGAATAAAGTTCCCTGAGTGTATTGTAAAAATTGCATTAACCTATTTAAAATGCCCAAAGGCAAGAACATGCTGGAGAAATTAGACTTTAATAAGCCATTTGCTTTCTCAGTTCAAATGGGACCTTAGGTATCCTATTGTACCAATGGTTGAAATGTTAACTGGAGTTAGGGTGTCGTCAAGACACAGGGGATCAATCAGGATGACTTGTCTTGGGATTCTCCTTCAAAGACAGGCAATTAAGCATAGCATGACAACACTGTAATTGTTTGAATGCCAAAGTCTGTGTGTCAAACAAGTAATATAGATACGGTAAATTCTTAAATTTTACCAGCCTTTTTTTTTTTTTTCCTGCAAACACGACTCACAGATCAAGTGTAGGATCTTACAATTATGTCTTTATGCCAGATAAAAGCAGTTTTCTGATTACGGAGTGCAGAGCCAGTCCCAGATTGTCTAAGAATAGAACAGAACATGAATTTGAGTGGCATGGTACTCCTACAGAGTGGATTTCCAAACCATATTGAGCCTATAACAATGTTCCTGTGGACCAGAATTTAAGATAACCTCCTAATTTGTGGGAAAAATTCTTCAGGACTCATTAGCAAGAAACTAATTGACAGTGAAAAGATTATCATTTAAAGGCCAACAGAACCCAGTGTAAGATTTCACAGCTGAAAGGATATGACAGGGAATGGATGAATGACACATAGAAATTAACTTTGAAACAACAATCTGCTGACTCAGAGAACAATGACCTTGATTTATAATGGACATAAGAGAAAATCTGTGCATTCTCTGCACATACAACCTTTAATGAGAGGAACTGCAGCTTATCTTTTCTCTCCTTTACTCTTTCAGATGCTCTATCATTGATGGGGACCATAATTTCAATGGCACTTATGCAGACTGTTTGACATACTCAAAGTAGCAATACTTGTAGAGAAAGCAGTGCAACAACATACAGCCCCAGAAGCCTTGGAAAAGGTTGTGCAGAATCCTGTCTTACAGTTCAGAGAGTCCCAGTCCACCAGGTATCCTGCCATTTCTCCTGACAGCCTATGTGAGGCTTTGGGGCAGAGTCTCATGGAGAGGAGCTTGTTGAACTGCTTGGTGGTTTCAGAGTGATTTTGCATTCTTTCAGATAATAGATCTGCAGTTGCATCTTCTATAATTGTTTATGTTAAATGGATCTTTGGACAAAGAAATATGTATCCAGTTGTAGCTTCTGGAATTGTTCTTTGAAGATTGGGAAGCATAACTAAAAGTGAAATAACTATAAGTGAAATGTACTGGGTATTTTGTACACGTGTGTGTTTTTTGTTTTGTTTTTTTTTTATTAATAACACAATCAAATAGCAGATCAAAATGTTTGTGGTTTAAAAGGTTGGTCTGTAGGCTGAGTTTGTGAAAGTGTCCTGGGAATGGCATAGGAAAATGTCACATTCTCCCAGCCTCAGGCTACAGTGTCCAGCAGGTGACTTTGTATGAGTGTTAGCTTTCGTGTCTCAGATGCTCATTGTAACCATGTTTCTATCAATCTTCACTTCCAGTCTTTTCTGAAAGAAAAAGACCTGAAACTCTGTATTCTAAGAACTCTAAGAGTCAAGCACCTGTAAATTCTGTTCTTTGTGTATGAATTCCAGCCAAAGAAGTTAGTTGAACAGCAGTGAGAAGAGGCCATGGAATGACTCAGAAAACAGCAACATATACAATGTAAGGAGAAAGGGAAAAAAAAAGCAGTGCAATCCACTTCTTCTCTTTACAATCAATAAAACTACAACAGCAACTACAAGAACCAGGTGCAAAAATGGCAGTTCTACCTTGCTGCACACAAATTCTCTGCTGGAGCAGTGACTTGAGCTTCAACCTTGTTAACAGACCCTGTTTTTCTCAATACAGCCTTGAACTTCTGCTTTTCCCTAGACATGAAAAATTAAAAATAGCAGTAACCGGATAAAAAACATGGGGGAGAATACAAAGCAGAACAAAACACATGGCTGCAATGCTCCCAGTCCCTGAAGTAGGGACTGAATGCCTCTCCTCACCAGTGGGCACACAAATGCAGTACCATGTTGAATGTGGTATTCTTCGCCAGGCGCAGAAGAATAAAATGGACTAAAAAGCTTTGTCTGAGTCACAAGGGGCATTGCTTTAATAGCTGTGGTCCAGAAACAATCTTGAGCACAGGTTGGTGAGGAGATGCTGTGCTAGGTACTGTAACATCACTGTGTGAGCAGAAGATAGAGGTGCTCTTTCTTTAGATGAAGGATCAGTGTTTCTCTAAACTATGCAACTACCTCCACACCAGAAATTATAGGAGAGCAGGGAGAACTTTAATTTGGTGATCTGTCATATAACAAGCTATTCCTGAAGGTATGTACCACCACCAAGGTACCCAATATTTGCCTAGAGTTGACTCACAGTAGCAATATTTTGCCATCTTTAAGAATCTTCCATGATTTTTATCATATGCCATGCATAATTAATAACACTGCATTTAGTTATGTGCATTTCAAAACATATCATAGTATCTATAGCTGTTTTCTTTTATATTATATTTAAGCTGACTACAGGTCAGTTTGAGGCAATCTGCCTATATCCCTTCTTCTAGTTTATTTTACTTGTGGAGAGATTCAAAACAAAGTTAAACAATAGGGAAGAAATGGTTTTAGACTGTGCAGTTGGTATTTGGCACAGATGGACTGACTGCTCAGTTTTAGTTTGCAGTAAGATGAAAGTGTCTGAACATGAGATTTCTTTCCTGTCTCTACAGTTCATCAGCCAAACATCTTGCTGCTTCAGATGCAACTCCTAGTTTGGCTGTGCTTGGCATCTACCACCTTTGTTCAGCAACAGTGAATTAGCTGCTCTTTGGGTGCTGAACATGCTCCCATCCTCATAATTTCCTGCTCACCGAATAAATAAACAAACAACCTGGTTATTCACATACTGCTACATATTCAATTGCTCATCAGTAAAGAATTTGGGTGGGAGACTTAGGGAGAAGATTTTATAGTCAGTCCTCATCCACAGTCTGTGAAGCCAGTTACATTTCTGTTAGGATGAGCCCCATGCACAGGTGAAGAGAGTCCAGAAGATCAGCTGCATTGCACTGCCCAGTCAATGCACTGTACACTTCATGGCTTCCAAAAGCACATAGAAAACCCGATGCTGTTTGATAATTTGTACGTTTTTGTACACTGAAAAGTAGCAGTTAATAGCAGTCCTTTAAACAAACTCCATCTAGATCTTACTTTGGCTCTTAAGTTGCTTCTTCATGGTTATTAATTATTTTTAATTTGAAAGGAACATACAGACATTAATAAAAGAACTCTCACTTGAATAATGCATTTATTTTCATGGAGCTGGAGTACCCAGTTATAGAAAGGAGAACAAAATCCAAAGGATGTAAAGGAAGACTTTTCAATTGGCAAAAAAATATACTCAAAAATGAGTCACTATTTATGTACACATATTCATTCTGAACAGAATATTGGCAGCCTTTTGATGCAGTAACTAGCTAATACCTTATTACCCTTATCAATGAAAATACTTGTTTATCCAGACCAGCTAATGTAAGAAAAGCTGAATTTGGTTGCTAATCTGTGATTCTCCAAAAAAACTAACATGAAGCTAGTCTTTGCCTTCCTTAAAACATCACTGCCCTAATTTTAACATTCAGAATAATGAAATATTTTAAATAAGAGTTTGAGTCTCATCAGCTGCATTAGCTATACCAAATATCAATAATACTACAAAACATTACCAACACATTAAGGCTGTTATACATATTAAATACACCTGCTATTAATGGTACTCTTTTTAGAATTATAGAAGAATCCTCCAGAATTTGCTCTAAATATATAGAAAATTCATAAGAGAATGTGTTCTAACAGGTATATTTTATTCATCCTATAAAAACATACTGGCAGTGATGTATCTGGGTTGTGTGAAGTTTCCAAGCAACAACTACAATTTTCTTTTAAAATTTTCTTCTGTTATATTTTATATTTTCATAAAATAATGCAAAAGCTATTTCAAACTGTAGAGAATTAAGCAAATTTTGATGCGAATGAAAATACTGGTCATAATGTGAATTTGATTGCTAATGTATAGCCACAGATAATGATGTTTGGGGGTGGAGGGCAAGAGGAGAGAATGCTGTTCACAAATTCCCTTGTTTTTGAAATTAGTTAATTTCTCATCCTCTTGCAAAAGCCCACTGACTAGTGTAGGTAGAATTTCCATACCATTACTGGGCACTAACTTCAATGCCAATTAAATACAGATGAGCTTGTTTAAAAAAGGTGTAATTTCATGAAAAGCCTGGACCATTCAACAGCACAAAACAAAGAAATACATGTCAGTGCCTATACAAGATCTAGCTTTTTGCTTAAATTAACTTCTAATTTAAAAAGTTAGTGGAAAAAACACTGAGCAAGTGGGATGAACTTTCTGTCATGGCAACCCTGAGAACAAAAGTTGGCACAGTTAGTGCACATGGAAATCTGAAACCACTACTTTAGATTTGTTTTGCCAAGTTTTAACTAAGTAGATACAAAGACTGTTCCTTTCATTTTCAGTGCCAGGGATTTTGTCTTTACTCTGTTGATTTTAATAGCTCGCTCAGAAGCTTGGAAATAAATGTTTCTTCCATCATCAATTTAAAACTTTTCCATTTGCCAACTATGAGTGTTTTTTCTACTGTGTGTTTTCAATGAAGCCGAAATTAATATGGGTCCCTTTGATTTTCCATCCAAGTGCCAGGGAGCATGGGACAAACAATTTTTCCATCTCCATCCTTGAGGCAGAGCCAGGTCCAGCATCACATAACCACAACACTACTCCTTTTCTCCCTTCTTCCCACAGTCTTCAAAAATATGACTGGTTTTGGACTCATATTTATCTAAAGTCTGCCTGGAAAGACCAGCTCTACAGAGGTCCTCCAGCCTTCTATAGGCTATGGCAACTCCTACAGCCATCATCTTCAGTGGCTCAACCACTGTTCTCCTCATGCAGAACCTTCTCTTTGTGCACATATGGCCCCAAAATCTTTGCTTCTCTACCAGCTGTAGACACGTTTACTTCTTTGTTGCTTATGGAATCCAGCAATCCTCACCTTTGAACAGGGAACTGAATCAAATGCAAATCTGGCTCAACATTGTCAGAAAATAATACTATATATGTAATTGTGAAAAAAAGCTGTGCAAAAGTTGTGTAAATTCCTGCATTTATTTTTTCAGGAATGTATAGGGATGTTTTTTGCCAATAGCTACTTAATCATTAGAGCTTTTGAGAACTGTATGAGGAAATAGCTAAAAAGGTAAGAACCATAAGTGAAGGCTAGTGTTCTGTAAGCAATCATCCAGCGCAAAAGATCTCATTAAGAGGTTTGCAGCATACACTGGTGACTGTTTTATGTATTTGAATTATGGATCACATGGATTTTCAACTCATAAAGAAACTAATGCCAGGAAAGCATCGTACGTTTCAAAGTTTTACACTGGAAAATTAAGAGTGGAAGCCAAGAACATAAGACCTCTGATATTTCTGAATCAACACCGGTCCACAGACCAGTACAGACAAAACCAGAAATAATTTCCTTTTTATATTTTTAATGCAGCAGTATTCTTAAATAGATTAATTCTAGAATCTCTTAATCATCTCTCACAGTGAAATGACATCTGACCTCATGCAAAATATCTTCAGCTAGGAACTTTGCTGGTTTAACTGATGCCACAATGATTTTCAGACTTGATCACAATATATCTGCAAAATAGAAAAGCTTTAGATGTCTGCATGATTCTGTCACTTTTTTTCAGCTGCAACTGGGAGTGGCCTTTTTGCTGTGTACTGTCTAATGTGTGTCTTGTAGACCTGCATCTCACTTGACTGAGAGGACTCAGAGTTCCCCCTGTCAACAGCCCTGAGAAGACCACAGGGAAAATGTGAGAGGCACCACCTGCATCTTGTGCCAGCGTGGGTATGAATACAGAGCACATGCCACAGAGCAGCTCTCTCCTGATGAAATTCAGAAGAATGCCATTGGCTTATGTACTGATATGCAACTTTAATTTTCCCACAGAACACTTTAATCAGAAACCACTTTCATAATTTGTAAACACTGCCAAATGTTTGATTCTAGGCTGTTTAAGAGATCAGACCTTTGGGTAGAAAAATAAAATAAATAACAATCATACCATCAAACAAAGAAAGCAGTTATAAATAATTAAATATGCTGCACTGACACATATTATTCCCATCTGGATGCTGTGCTTCCACAATATAAAGCACAGCTTTCCTAATTAGGAAAAAAAAAATAATTTAAAAACATCCTGTATGACAGAACAAGTCAGATCAGAAAAATGGACTTATGACTGACTGTCACACACGTGAAAATCAGCACCTGAGAATCCACTTCCTACTTCTGAACCTATCAGACCTACACCACCTTGGGCACAGGAGTTAATCTCACTGCCTCACTTTCCTGTTCTATAAAGGAAAAAGAGGGATAATAAACTTCACTTCCCTAACCACAGGAAGCTAATTTAGTGAAACGCAGCAATTTAGCAACGTGTGCTAAAATCCTCAAAAAGAAGGGGGTCAAAGATACACAAAATTTTATTTCCCCATGGAGAACATTGTAACACCTACATGGTCTTAAGATAGATGATTTAAAAGCAGCCATTGTTTGGTCTTACTTTTTGATAATATCTGGGTAATGCTTTTATTCCCAGCAGCTCATAGAAGTTTTTGAGATCTACAACAAGCATTACGTCTTTTAAGACGAACTCTCAGCTGAAGCACATTTTAGGCCCTTATCTCACACTGGATTGAAAGGATGCCTCAGAATGAACACCAGCCCCAGATTTTCTGGAAGATTAATACTTAAATTTCACTGCACACCTCTGTGAGCACCTCTATAATCAGAGACACACCAATGGAACTAGCTAAACTAAACTAGGTAATGATAATAACAAAAAAAAAATCCAAAAGAAAATCCCACCAACAAAGCATCAAAGATAATAAAGTGCAGGAAGCTAGGCCACAGAAACAAGAGGATGACAAAAGACAATAAAGAAAGGAAAACAAATTAAAGGGCGATAACTATAGGATCCCAGTGGGCTTGTTATATGAATAGTCTGCAGGCAACCACATCCTGCTGCTGCTATGCTTCATAAATTCTATCATCTTGTTAAGAAGCTGAAGACTACTGACCTCACTTCCTCTGCTAATAAGACTTTGTGCTGCTTTGTGCCTAGACTTTTATGATGCTTATGAAATTTGAGCCATTGTGTGAGCCTCCTTCCTTCTTACACCAATGATCAACAAATCTTACCAATGATTAATGCCTCCAAAATTACAGAAGGACAGATGGGAAATGAAGACTCCTCTCCCTCTTTTGTGCAACATTCCCTTCTTTCCCTCTTCCTAAACCCTTGTAAAATATTTTTCAGACTCTCAGGACCAGTGATGCTGAGACTTGCTTGGTTTCTGAATATAGTAAAATTAATCATAGCAATAAAACAAGAAATCTGAGTAGATTTTAAGATGTTCACATATATAGGGATGACATTTATACATGCCTGAAAGACCTTCATGCATTATAAAGCCTGTACAGGCAATATTCAGCCATTTTGTCCTGAGAGAACACATAACAAGTGTCGAAAGGCCAAAAAGAGAGCAGTCACAAAGGTGTTTTGGAAATACTCTCCAAACACAAAACCTACATAGGCTGTGTACACAAAAGCTCTCCTTATTGGAGCTTAAAACAGGAGAAAACAACTACTCTTCTTAGCACTTATTTTTGAAGAGCAAAATATACAAAGGCAGCTGAGACAAGGTCCACCCCAACTGGCTACTCATGATCATGATCATGATCACGAAAAATCCAGAGAAAGGCAAGCCTGTGACTTGTCCTGTTCATATTTTGTATCATTTTCTTCCCAGTCTAAAAAGGTACAAGACAAATCAAGGCAGTCACCAAAAAAAATAGGGAAGGCTTGTCTGTCAGCTGCCTACAGCTTTGAGAGTTCAGTAATGTAAGTATGTGCCAAGGATGTACCTTTAAAATTTTACAGAATGCAAACTTAAAAAAAAATGATCAGCCATTATTTCCTATGAGTATCTCCACAGAAATCACTGGCACAGGGAAAAAAAAAGTACCAAAAACCAAACCCTCATAGATGCTTTCTTTTCCCACAGACATCCTCTTAGCCTTAAAAGACCCCTAATGGTCACCTCTTGCAGCTGGTGGATTACATTACATATGTCCTTGCTGAGTAAGCTTACCTTTAGTATCTCAAAACAAAATTGCTGCAAATAAAAATATACAAATCAACACAGCTGACAAGGACAGTAAGACCAAACTCTTCTTCAGGTTTCAGAGAGCAATGAGGACGGTCATGGAATTTGTATTTCTGAAACAATGAGGAAAATGCAGCCTTTAGTTACATAGTTCTTAGAGCTCTATGTCTTTTGGATATGACTTTCTCTTTGCTTCAGTTGTGCTGCTAATGCTGCTCAGTGCTTGCTTTGCCACCCTTAATAGACAACACAGCAGACATCCACTGTCTAGACTTCCTGTTCTTTCCAATCAGGAAGGTATGCAAATTCTTAGTAGAGTATACCGCAATAAAACTTCAAATAAAACAGTCAAAACCAAACCAAAATGAAATACAAGTCAAAATATCCTAGTTTCTTCCTGCCTTTTTCATAGCTCCTACATGGGATCAAATATCATCTTTATTGTGTTGTCACTCTTATATGTAAAAAAATATATTCAAAGCCAGCTTATATTTAACAATTTCATTATTCTCTTCTCTACAGGACATAAGATGACATTAGGACCCTGCTGAGTGTTCTCAGACAGATCCAATCTGTTCTGCCTTGCACAGACCAGTGACCAACTTGACTGACATTCCAGAATGGCCCTGTGGAGCATTAGGTGCCACCACCAGCTGTTCCACGTGTCTCTGTTCCAGGGACACTGCAGAGTGTACACAACACTTACAGCTGGAGGAGGGTGCACAGGGAAGGAAGGAAGTGGCGGAAGGAAGTGGCGGAAGGAAGGAAGGAAGGAAGTGGCGGAAGGAAGTGGCAGAAGGAAGTGGCGGAAGGAAGTGGCGGAAGGAAGTGGCGGAAGGAAGGAAGGAAGGAAGGAAGGAAGGAAGGAAGGAAGGAAGGAAGGAAGGAAGGAAGGAAGGAAGGAAGGAAGGAAGGAAGGAAGGAAGGAAGGAAGGAAGGAAGGAAGGAAGGAAGGAAGGAAGGAAGGAAGGAAGGAAGGAAGGAAGGAAGGAAGGAAGGAAGGAAGGAAGGAAGGAAGGAAGGAAGGAAGGAAGTGTCAGAAGGAAGGAAGGAAGTGGCGGAAGGAAGTGGCAGAAGGAAGTGGCGGAAGGAAGTGGCAGAAGGAAGTGGCGGAAGGAAGGAAGTGGCGGAAGGAAGTGGCGGAAGGAAGGAAGTGGCGGAAGGAAGGAAGTGGCGGAAGGAAGGAAGTGGTGGAAGGAAGTGGCGGAAGGAAGTGGCGGAAGGAAGTGGCGGAAGGAAGGAAGTGGCGGAAGGAAGGAAGTGGCGGAAGGAAAGAAGGAAGTGGCGGAAGTGGCGGAAGTGGCGGAAGGAAGTGGCGGAAGTGGCGGAAGTGGCGGAAGTGGCGGAAGTGGCGGAAGTGGTGGAAGGAAGGAAGGAAGTGGCGGAAGGAAGGAAGGAAGTGGCGGAAGGAAGGAAGTGGCGGAAGGAAGGAAGGAAGGAAGGAAGGAAGGAAGGAAGGAAGGAAGGAAGGAAGGAAGGAAGGAAGGAAGGAAGGAAGGAAGGAAGGAAGGAAGGAAGGAAGGAAGGAAGGAAGGAAGGAAGGAAGGAAGGAAGGGATTGTAAAGATCCAGCGTCAAATGTGAGTGGCACAGCTATAATTCTTTATGAAGGAGCAGGTAAGATTGATTGTCAAGGGTCAAAAGGCTAGGTCAAACTCTGCTCATTCATCAGCAGAATGTCATTTTTGTTTTCCCTGTCACCAGATAGCTTTAAAAAAATTGCAACTCCTTCCTCATTATCTAGGACTTGGGTCCCTTCCTGCCATCCAGTATTAATGAAATCTGCTTCAAGCCTGGCCTTCATTTTTGAGGTTCTTCTTCATGTAATTCTTCTCTTTCTTAAGTACTACAGACTGAGGACAATTTTAAAGATTGCTTTCTCACACCTAGTAGTTGGAAAATTGCTTCTACAGTGAGAATGGCTTGAAAACATACATGCAGTATAAATGTCTGAATGAACAAAAGTGTAACTAAATCATAGCAAGTCCAAAGCCTACACAATGATGGTATTGAATCATGGTTAGATCTCTGAAACTGATATGGAATTGTTAAAAAACAACATGATAATATATTTTGAAATAATTTATGAAAACCCCACCACTACACTTTTTTGTAATAATTACTGGCTATGCACCACTGGAATAACATTAATACTGAAATTATCCATCAATTTACTGTGAATATGATTTATATGTGCTGATTCAGGTAAAAATATTGCAAATAATTACCTTTAAAAAGTTAAACATCTAAATTAATTGAAGTTAAATGACACCTCTATTGTAATGTTTCAGCTGGATTGAAATGGGATGTCATCCAAAGGATGCTTCCTGAAATAAAACCATTTTGTGTCAAAGGTAAGTTTAGGTGGAGTTATCCTCTTTTGCATTTAGATAAAGACAATACTTATGTGTTTATTCAGTGCTTTTCACAAAGGGATCTCAGGGTAAATGACACAAATAATTAAACCTCCTCTAAAGACTATCCCTATGAGAACTACCTCTGTGTTTACAGGAACAGAATCAGGAACCATGTGGTGACAGAATGAGATGATTTTCTAAATTAATTTTCCATAAACACATTACTGAAAAGGGTGGCTTAAGTATGCTAACTGATTGACATAATACCTCTTTTTATCTATACAAATGACCTTTTGAAATATTTATAATTGTTCTTGGGCAAAAAACATCCTGAAATTCTGTCCTAAATTGGCATAGAGTAACATTTCACACAAGTCTAATTTCCTTGCACAAACAAATGTGGTGGCTTCTGTGAAACTATCTGTGCTAATGGCATCTCAGACAGGAAATTCAAAATGTTTCATGGAAATGATCAGTTTTAACTGTGGAGAACAGATAAAAAGAAATGATAGCTCAAAAAAAAAGGTTTCAAAATGTTTTGTTTACTCTCCATTTGCAGCTTGGGAGAGCTGTTTCCAGGCCTGGCTGCTGCAGAAACACAAGCTAGTGTCTGTTTGTTTCCAGCCACAGACAGAGGATAATACCCATTTTAAGTGTACAGAATTCAACTCACAGAAAAGTGATTCACAAAATTATTTAAAATAGGCACAAGAGGCACAAGGTGAAAGTAATTAGTTAATCCAAACCCTGAAAGCACCTGGCTCTCCTGTGATATTCAAAAGCCAATGGTGATGTTTGAAACAGAACAATTTTTAGAAACTTCTGGTATTTTTTGAGCTGACTGGGTTTTCAGGGCATACAAAATGATGTATTTTCAAAATGTTAGCCAGGAAAAGTCGGTTTTGATAAAATTATAGGAAATTTCAACAAGATAAAAGAAGGACAGTGAAGGGAAATAAAGAGAAAAAAAACATTCATATACAAAGCTAAGTTTTCCTTCAGGATGATTTTTCACTCCAAGGTTCCAGTAGCAACCAAGTTTGACTTTTGAAGTTTGAGGTCAGATGAGAATGACAATAATTAGAATTTGAATAGAGGGCTTGTCATTAAAATAATTTTGTTTAGAGCACTGTGTTTGACTGTACATTACTTGTCTAGCCATATGGCAATGTGGACACTATTCTGCATGCGTGTTGCTGTGTATCAGCTTAAAACATGGAGTACTCTACATCACTAATGTGGGAAGCAGAACTAAGAGATCAGTCCCAGTATGCAGATAAAAGTAATTGTAAAACAGAGTTGGGCTGTGTCTAGGAGAGCCTGTGTTTATTATGTAAAATGACTGATTATATTAAGCCAGCTGGGTTGTGCATGGGACCTTGTTCGCTGAAATATTAATAGATAACATTTAGCTAAACAGTACAACAGTACCCTGATAGTGTGCTGAGAACTGTCACCTTAAACACACTTTACTTCCTGCAATTAATATTAATTTGGTAGTTGTTACCAAACTGCCATGCTTTCACCTGAGAAGTAACAGACTTCTCTACTACCTGCAGCTCTTAGAAATTACACAAATTTTTTTTTTTTTTTTGTTTTCTTTTTGCTACATCTAGCAGAGAACCTGAGGAGGCAGCAAGTCCTTTATAACTCAGGCAGGAGCAGAGAGCATGGTTAGGTCCCTGTGGATATAACACAGGCAGCTGCTCTCTTCAATAGTCTGGAAACAACACAGATTGTCAAGCACTACTTCCAGGTGTGGTGAAACACAAAGTTTCAGCTCCATAAGTGCATTGTTCCCCTCAATGAGCTGAGGAACATTTGATAATTGCACAGAACACAATAACAAATGCTGCATATTTTGTGAAGAAGACAAAATGTTACATGAGCCTTCACACCTGCAGAAAGTCTTTTCACCTATAGCACTTTCACTTACTTTTTTCTTCATACATTAAACTTTCCCCTTTGCTCCTTCCTTTCACAAAAAAATACCTTTTTAATTTTCTTTTGTTTATATTTTTTTCTCCCTCTGTTTCCTTTTATTCTAAGGTTCTTCAGGGATCCCTGTGTGGATTTTCTGGTGGCCATCAGACAGCACCTTTACAACTCTCTTTGCATGAAACAAAACTACGTAAGTGAAAAGCAGTCAAACTTCTCTCAATTTTGGCAACAGCAGTTTGAGAGCTGTCCACTGAGTTGAATTTTTTTTTTAATAAAAAATCTATGCTCTTTTCCATGTTATTCAATGTGTCAGTTTTATAAGGAGACCGTGAGCTAAATTTTATTCTCATTTGTTTGAGGACTCTTCCATGGTTTTTAGTCTTTCAGTTGTTATATACTGAAGGAGAAAACAGTAGTAAGCTGCTCTATCTTTGTACAGGATATTAGAAAACCTTCTCACTATTGCTTTAATCAGACACTAATGACACTTCTCCTATGGCCTTCTCTGCCTGCCTGGTTCTTACATGTAATTTTTAATACTGATGTTCATGTAACTTAAACCCATTTCTAAGCCAACTTTTACTCACAGAAATTTGTCCTCTCACCTCCAATTTCTTTCTTTTGCTGTTTTCTGCAGTATTATGATCATGATAACAGCTTTGCTATTGTGACATGAACAACATTTCTCTGACTGAATTTGTTCTTCTGCTTAGCTGTGTGTCAATTCCAAAGTTTTCAGATCCATGTAACACAAAATATCATCACTTTTCCCTGTCATTAGAGTCTTATGCCAAGCCTGTTTTCTAAGTGGTTGGGTACATTTTCCCCCCATCTGCATATGCCATCCCATCTGATCCCCAATCCTGCTTCATATCTCACACATGATGTGGATTTCTACTTTAAGAATTTTTTGAGGTTTTGAACCTTAATATATTGACTGAACTGAACTGTATTCAGTTGCTTAAGGCTAGCATTGTCTTCATGAAATTTATATTAACCTGCCACTCTGGCAATCTTATAGCTCCCTCCAATCATTACCTGGCCTTGATACTACCTGTATGTCCCCCTCTAATCTCCTGTGATGAACTCCATGGAAAACAGATGAAATTACATATATGTTCTGATCATGATGATTTATCTTTTTCAAACCTCCCTTCCTTCTGTGGCTGTGCCTCCTAAAACTCTACACCATGAATTATGCAAATAACCCCCAAACTGGATTTTCTAAAGAATCAAGCAACCAACAAGCATGGACTTTGCAAGATAGAAGAGAAGGGTCTATAAGGCTATAGTGAGAGCCATTAAAATAAACATGTGCTGTGAGCAACAAGCAATATAGGGATATTATTTATTTGACATCAAAAGAGGCCAGGGTTAGGCAAACCCAACAAAATGAAAATATTGTCCCTGAAAATGAGGTGTTTAACAATTTGTTCTCAAATTGACTTTGAAAAAACTCTATGTGTATAATCAACAACTGGTGAACTCAAGAGTTCTTCCACCTACTTCAGAGTGAAAATCAGCATATAAAAATTAAAAGATCACAAGGGGTATTCCCACTTCAATTTGTTGCTGCCCCTAGGATTTTTTTCTGTCATTATGTGACTACTATCTATGTGTGAGAGAACAAGCAGAATGTAAGGTAGTGAACAACAAGGCAGAAGACCATGAATATCGCTTAATTGCATTCTAACATAATTTCTAGCCCTGAATTTAAAGGTCTCTAAATACTCAAACTGTGAGCTAGATGATGCAATTATCACTTGAGCGTAATTCCTATTCACTGAAAGAAATTTGCCTGAGTAAGGACTGTAAGAACTTAGAGGCTTCCCCTGTTACAAGATTATTCTTTATGCCTCACATGTATCCTGAGTAGATGGGGCAGACAGCTACATAAAAAATCATTTAAAGAAAGATCATGGACAGATACAATTTCTTAGCATTGGGACGTAGGGCTTTATAAGAACTTTAATCAGAGAGTTGTGCATTGTATGATTTTGTTGCTTTCATTTTCACACTAAATGGAGATTTAATATGACTACTTCCATTTGTCACAAATGCGCATAAACGAGGCTGAAGGATTAATATGCAGAGACCTGATATAGATTTCTTCAACAGGAAACTTTGCATTTCTGTGGTAGTAGCAATACTGCTATTTTAAGAAATGAGGGTCAAATTAAATATTTAGTCCTGTAATAGCGTTGCCAACAATGTCAGTAAATTTATGAACAGTTTATAATTTTAACTGTCCTTTAGACAATGGGTTATATGTGCATTAAAGTGGTCATAATAACCTGTCAGTAAACATCTGTAGCCCACTCATAGGAAAAAAAAATGTTTTGAAGTTCAGCAACTCACTTATGTACTAGCAGAACAGTTTCTCCGGTGAAGTGGTACAGCCCACCCCTCCAGAAAACAATTTCATTTTGACCTGATGCGCTAACTGAGATTTTAAGACTTCTTTCTTTTAATTTCCAGAATTCCTTTTCAGAATTCACCAAATACCACTCTAAACATACAGTCATTGAGTAGAAAATTGCCTGCTCTTGCCCTTAGATCTCTCCCCTAGAGAAATAAACAGCTACTCATCTTTGACATAGAAGTCTTAGTCTCCTAAGTCATAGGAGACTAAACTCAGTAGTGTGCAGAAAGTGAGAGGCTTTCCAAATACTTTTGGAGACAGGATTCAACAACCTAAAGCCTCCTAGTCAGTGCATTAGCTACAACTTCTTCAGGATTTGTACATCTTCATGCTCTCTTCTACCCTTCAGATCTGCTCTCCCTCCTGCTGCAGTAAGCTACTTTTTGTAGGATCAGGCCCACCACACTGCTCCTGCGTTTGATCTCAGCAAGCAGAATAGTTTTCAGGCCTGAGCCCTCCCATGCCATCACCTAGCAGAGTATTGAAATCTCAAATATTATCCATCAGTCAGTTATTCCTAGTGCTACTTGTCCCTGCTGGCAGGGTCACAGCACCAGCAAGGTCAGCAACAATCTAAAGTACAATGTTCACTCACTAAAGCAGAGCCTTCCCCTCTTACTGGCTTAAGAAATTCAGCAAATGGGAGTGAAAGCATTCAGCTTTGAACACTTTGAACATTCTGCAGTGAGATGTCACTTGCTGAGACATTAGAAAAGAATACTTTTCTCACACACAGGCACACCAGCTAATTGATGTTTACCTTTGAGAGGAAGAATTGCCTACATTTACCCAGACCATTACACAAAGTGGATTAAAACAAACACACAGCAGGTCTGCTGATGCCTTATTTCAAAGGCAGTATTCATGCTGTGGTCAAGGCAAGCCCAAAGAAGGTGACTCCAGTATCCCTGCCTAACAAGCATTCTCTCTCATGCCAGCAAATTAAAGATTACTTTCTTCCAATTCAGCAAAAATGAGGTGAACTTAATTTTGCCTAGGCAGTGCCTCTGCAAGTGTCAATGAGTATTTAAACTGAGCATTTAGACATTTAAGGCTGAGTGCTTTCCTTTCTTTAAAAATCCCAAACAAATCCAACTTGAAACAGCCACTGATGGAGACCCATTGAGGACAGCTAGAACCAGCTAAATATGCATGGACAGTTACATAAAGCCAAGTTCAGGTGAGGATCCTTCTCTCGAACTTCAGATAAAAGTTTATAATGTTGGGGGAAAAAAAGACTGTTCTTGATTCCAGCCCCATATTTAATGCCTCCAGAATTAAGACCTGTGTTTTCTTAAGACTTCAGCTATTCAATCCACATTGGCAGTACAAATTTGGCTACTCTGTCTCTAATTTACTAAGTTTATTGGTAAAGTCATTATACACATATCCTGGATATAAAAACATTCAAATCCCCCACATCTCTACTATGTTTAAACAGACTACTTCTAAATTATGGATGTTAAGCAACATTCTGGATGGATCCTTAAATACTTCAATTACGAAGAAAAAAACCCCTTAATTCTACTGAAGCTAAACTTCATTCTCAATATGTTATATAAAAATTCCTGTTCCTTTGGTTAAATGCTCCTTTTATTCTTATTTTTTTTCCTGTATTGTGCTTTAAGTACATATTCTTTAAGTTATCTGGGGTGATTTCTAAACATTTTCATGTTACATTTAATTTAGAACGTTTTTTCATTTGTATATGGTTTAGAGTCTTAAATCTTATTATCTTGTATTTAACTACAACAAATTTTATCCTCCAGTGAAGTGCTCAGTAATACAGTTCTGGATAGGGATGGGGAAAGGAGTAAGAAAAATAATCTCTTGTAACAATTACTTGCTTTGAGTGAACTCTAAATTCAAACCTCTGAAGTATACCTGTTATTGTATACCTGTTATTATTATTATTTTGTATCAATCAACTATTAATTATCAATTATTAATTAAATTTTTATTATAAATTATGTAAATATAAACCCCTTAGCATATTCAGTAAGAGACGAAAATCACTTGATTAAACATTAGCAAAAAATAGGTTTTAATGCAACATTTTACAAAAATTTTAATATTGTTTAGGTTTGGTTTTTCCTTTCAGAACTGACTTTATTCAATACAAAACTTTTAATTAAGGGTGCTCTCCAACTAGATATCGTTGGCACACAGACTTCTGTACGGCATGTTATCTGTTGATCAGAACTATATCTATGTGTGCAAGACAGCTATCAGAACAATTATAGACAGGCCATGGCAAGAGACAGTGAAATAAAATGTTTTCATAATTAAAAAGAAGAATTATCAATAGTTCCTCTAAAATCAGGACAAAGTGGAGTGTTAATAATTATTCTGGGAGACTACAGAGCACTTGGTATTGATGAGCTTTCTGGCCTTCTCATGTTATAGTATTCACTGTATTGCATATCTATTATCCAAACCATAAACTCATTTACCCTGCTGCTATACTAGGCAGAATGGCAGGCATCAAACCTTCATAAAATAATTGTTTTGCTTTGCTTTTTAATATTTTGTTCTTCTTGGTGCAGCCACTGGATTAAATGGAAAGCTCACTTATCTAAACTTAATGAAAAGAACTGCCCACTCCCGTGGCAGCTGGTGCTGGGTAGAGGGTTACAGCCCACAAAACAGTTTAAAAAGATGTTGCAAATTATTGCAAAGCAACTGACGCTTCTACTTAAACACTGGCCTAGGGGCTATCTGCAGCATCTGATATTGCTGTCTGCATATGGGAGCAACAGTCTTGTGTATCTCAGACGTTTATTTTTGTCTCACTTCTGTTCTTTCTGTTTATAGCACTTATTGGTTCCTGTGATTTTTTCCTGGTCTCTTCTCTGTACCCTCAGCCAGGCAACTGGCTCTGCTATAAAACCTATCCCTGATTCTGCCTTTGCAGCATTCCTCCATTATTGAATGTTCTGGGTTGTTGTTATATGTCAGAAACACAAAGAATTCACTAATAAAGATACATCTTGAAGTAAAACCTGTCCACTTATGACGACAAGACATCCTTGAGCAACTCCACTATTTTTCTCCGTTACACCCATTTACACGGCTTCATCCATTTGTACATTCTGTGTTTAGGGCCTTATCCAGCAGTCAGTTCTTGCATGAAATTTATCAGTGAGATTACTGTCAGACATCATTTTCTGAAGGAGGTCAATGCTGGAGAGTGGACATTAAGGTAGATGGATTCCTGATCCGATGCAATATGGCAATTTCTGTATCCTCAGACTCACAAAATGACTCACTTTTCAGCTGGAATGGTGCCTTACTGCCATGGCAGTCTGCCTGACAGAACTTATGGAAGTTGCCTTTTTGCATGTGACTGAAATTACTTTATCATACCACATACCTAACACTCTTTGGCGTGCTCTTAATTATGGTAGGCCTGGTCCCTGCCTCATCAGTCCCAGTCCTCATCAGGACCCTGCCTGATCCCTGCCTCAATCAGCAACTTGGCTGCTGATATAAAAATGATGGCCAGGAAGGTGTCCCAGATGGGAATCTGTGACTTCTTTCTCTTTTATCCCAGAATATACCCTATGGTTCTGACAATTCAAACAATTAAGAATTATGGAGATAATATGTAGGCACAGCTATGGTACATTGACTTGGTCAGCTACACAGCCATTAAAAGGCTTTATGACTCCCTTTTCTGGTACAGAACAACTTCAGGTTAAGGAGCAATCAGTTCAGTTATCCTTTTGTAGCTTAAAAGTAACAACAGTACATTTCTAGCATATTGGAAGATAGTTATATTCCAAGAAAAGCCCAGTAACATACAGTAAATAGATACTTCCTTTCCTTTTGGCATTACTGAAAATCATTCCATGGGAAAATTATTCCCCACGTGAACACTTCCCAGTGCAGTATTGTTCTTGCTGAGAACATGGATATTGTATTGACAGGAATGCTTCTCAGCAAGAAAAGAGGCAAGTGATCATGCAGCTGTGATAATTCAGAGTCACCTATGGAGCTGCACCTGTAGTATTCACTTTGCTGGCAGAATATTAAGAACTGCTGCTTTTCATGTAATTTCATGGCTATGAAATCATTTCCATTTCATATAGGAAAATATTCATGGCACCATCTGAACACAAAGCAAATGATCCTAGCTCTTCAATCCAGGTGGGTGCATTCCCCCTGACCTGTTTGTACAGACTAACACAAAAGATCCATCACGCGGCTAGCACTGAGACACATTAGGTGCTTGGCAGGTGGAAGATGGCATGTTGTTTTGCATGGCACATTGGAATTGACCCTGAAAAGTCTGAAACTATTTGGTCTTTTGGTTACAGCCCAACCTAGTAATGAAGTAATGACTTGTGGTAGCAGTTGCTACGTTAATCATGTTTTTGTGTGGTAACAGATGCTGGATGCCTGATGGCTGCTGTGTTGCAGCTCAGACTGGTATTAAAGTAAAAACACAGAGATCTTGATCTACTACACTTACTTGACAAAGCTGCTAATTTTCTCTTTTTCCACGCAACCTTCTTTGTCTTTCCATCACTTTCTGTTTCCAGTAACCTTCCTAGGCAGAAGTCAGAGATGTAGTTGGGGATCTGTGTTAATATTCCAGCATTAAAATACTGCATTGTAGCACAGAGATACCATCTTCATTACTTGCTGCTTTCCATACATTCTCTTTTTTTTTTCCTTTCTTCTTCTAACTATTTTTTTCTTTTTTTCTTTTTAATCAAGCCCTTTCAGGTTATTTGCATTTGCTGTTACACCTTCAGCTGTATAGTCCCAAAGAAGTTTTTCCTTCCTCAGTGTCCCATTCAATCTGTTTCATCTTCCCTCCTTTTTAGACTGTTTGCAGCTAAAGACTTGCTGTCCACAGAACATGATTGATTCAGAGTCATAAACATGCAAGATGTTTTGCAGAAAAATAAAATAGACAGATTTCTGACATGAGGAATTTATATTGTAAAAATTACTTTATTCTCTTTCCTAATTCTCCTCTTTTTCTGTCAAGATTGACAATATCACCTCAATCCCTTCTCCGCTGACCTCCAAGGTAATCTCTAATTGATATTTTTCTTTGGCAAGAAGACTTTGTTTATGACTGACCTTCATAATTTGCTTTGTTCCTCACTAGGCAAAACCACCTTTCTCATCTCTGCCTTTCTGACTATTCATAGCTATTTGTGGGACTGCTTCTGCCTCTTTCTTTTCCCTGCATTGCAGAAGGATGCTCCAAAATCATCAGCTATTATTCTCCCTGTACATGAATAATCTCACCTCACCTGTCTACTTCTACACCAAGAATATATTGCTCATTATTTTCCAAATCTCATTGTGCTTGTGTATAATATAAAAAGTAATTTTCTCAAATATCCTTCATTCAACTCTTGCCATCTAAAAATCTCTCCTTTTTAGCCCTTTTCCCATCCTAGTTCTGGCTTCTCACCTTCTGGTCGCCTACCCTGGTATTGGATCAGTTACCAAGTTTCCTGCTCTCAGTCTGGAACTCCTAAGTACTGCTCACTCAGATGGTCCACATCTCACTCAGGATCCTTCCTTTGATTCTCTGCAAAGGTCAACCTTTTACTGCAACTGCCATATGACTTGCACTGTACCCATTTGTGGGCTTTTTTTCTGAGGCTGCTAAAGTTGCTATGGTTTCAAAACAGTTAGGATGCCTCTTCCTTTCAGTTTATGGAATCTCAATCCCTGCTCTTTGGTGCAGTGTAAGGTTGTATAGTGTTTTACATAACAATGCAGTGTAACACAACTAATAATGACAAGCAAAAGGTAAGCAATGAACTCAGACTTGGGGAAAAAATCAATGTGGAAGCTTCATATTTAAATAGTAGCAGTCTTCATTACAACCGCGTTGTTATTAGAGAAACGCATAATTAAATACGTAGTCAAACATCAGGAAGTTCTGAATTACATCAGAGGATGCAACACAAATTGTAAAATGCTTCAGACAGTCATCAATTTCAGTGACAATTTCCTTGTACCTTTAATTTCTGTAAAATGTGGATTATTTGATCATTAAAAAAGCCTGAGTAGGAGTCAATTAAAAACTAACCAGTCAGGACAGGATGTTTTTTGTATTTGCATTTAACATATGGAGTTGGGGAGGGGACAGATGGAAGACGTGACAAATTATGAGATAAATTTTTATAGTTAAATAGTGAAAAAAAACGCAATCCACAACAAAACAATCAGTTGATCAGAGTTTCTAAAACATGCCGACAATTCTTTAAAACTAAAGATATATTGTTTATAAAAAGCAGTTACCCTAATTTGGACATCCTATTAACTGGTGAAAATGAATTAATATCTGAAAATCATGCTGGTGAGTGATGAGGAACCAGAGGTCATGACCAGATTAGGTTCATCAGGTTCCTGATGTCATATAAAGAACAGAACTCTTACTATAATATCCGCATCTGAGGATTCAAAAGAGAAATGATAAAAGCTGAAATAAGAACAAAACCTGCCTAGGAGAGAAAAAACATATAGGAAAAAATATGAGGAAAATCATAATTTGTTAGCAAAAAGGCATAATTAAGAATTGTTCTGTAAATAAGACACTAAACAGACTTCAGTCCCAACAAAAGCAATGAAAAACATGATATTGGATTCTCTTAATTAAGAATCAGGAAAATAAACAGCGCCAATCAATGTGGCTTTATGAAAAACAGGCTTAGATGGACAAGTCTGACTACAGTCTTCAAGAGAGCTACCAGTTTGTTGTACAAAGAAATTGTAATGACATGAACTCCTCAGATTTCTTTTTAGAAAATCAGGCATATACCATAACAATATAGTACATGTCAAATGGCTTAAGAACTAGCCAGCTGACAGTTTGACACTTGGGCATAATTTTCTGAAAGGGGTATTTTTAACAGTCTCTGCAGGGATCAAAAGTAGATACAGAGGAATACGACCACTGCAATGCCCAAAGAGGTTTACATTTTCTCTCATAATTCATATTGTTATCTAACAAGAAAATATATAAGCACAACACCACAGTGGCAGTAATAAAAGGTGACCTGACTCACCAAGTAAGCTGGGTCTAAATGCATTTTAACATGGCACAAAATATACAATGATATACCAATGAACAAGAGGGCCTGTCTCCAAAAGAACAACTGCCTCTTGCAGGCTAAAGCTGCTTATTTTGCTGCATCACAGAGCTTCCAGGGTGTTGCAGATAGGTAAAACTTTACAAAATGAAGGCCTTGGTACCCTTGTAAATTCATAGCTCACTTCTGTTATTTTGTCTAAGTAGAAAAGGACTCTGGGAATGACTCTGCCAATTAGAGGTAGGAAAAACAAGTTATGTAACCATTGCATGCTCATGTTGTGTTGTATGGTGGTTGGTTATGTTTGTTGTATTTTAAAAGCATGTAACTGATAAAAGCCTAACTGCTTAAAAAGGCCAGGTTTTTGCAATAAAGGAGCTCTCTTTTGCACCTGTCTGGGGAGTCTGCATGGCTCTGCTTCAGAGCAAAGCTTCCCAAAGAACTGCTGGAAGCAGAAACATCATGTGCAAGAGGAGAAGGGTAACATTATTGTTGTGTTGAAGCCACTGATGAGACAGGTACTGGAGCAATGTATTTAAAGTTCCAGTGACCAAAGAAAAGAAGTTTAAAAAAAGTTCTTGAAAATTTGAAGAAATGTGAGAAAGAACTTTTAAAATTGTTAGAGAAAGCACACTTTGATTTTAGTATGAAGCAAAAACAAGTAAATAGTGAGCGTGGTCATTGTACTTCACTAAAAAAATTCCTTGAAGTAAGCATAATTCTCTGTATAGTAGGCCAAATTCTATGTATATGCAGACAGGAAATAAAGAAGATTGTAAGTAATGAAGTTACTCCAACACCCTTCAAAATATCACTGAAAAACAGTGGGTTTTCCATTGTTCTGAATTCAAGTGCATGATTTTCCACCTTTCTGGAAGAAATATGCCACCTTAAGTCCAGAGTCTGCTAGATGAGAAATAATAGTTTGGACAAAAAAATGGCTCAACAGTTCTAAACAGCTGAAATTCTAAAACAAACCAGAGTATAAATACATTTTGTGGATAAGAAAGTATATGTTGTACAGACAATGACAAAATGCAATACAAGCAAAACTTTAGAGTAGAAAAAACAAATATCCCCAACCTTAGGGATTTTCTCTTTGCTGCATAGATTTTGTGGAAGAAGTTGAATACAAAGGGAGAATATTTATGTCAGTCTGTGAAACTCAAGGTGATGAGGCTGTTTTGCAGTTCTTGTTGCTGAATCACTGTATTCACTTCATAGGAAAGAGGTTTTTCTAGTGATTTCAGAGTAACCATCATGTTATCATATGCCTAATTTGCCATGCTTATAAAGTGCTTTGAAAATTGCTGAAACCTAGCACATCACTTCTTTTTCTCTGAACTCCTAGAGTTGCAGTTATTGGATAGAGGAAGAAAGGACTGCTTGTATTGCTTATTCCTATTCTAAATGCTGCTTAACAGTTTAGGAGCTGTTTAGCATCTTCCCTTCTTTGTGAAGATATCTTCTTCTCTATAGGCTCATGGTAATTATGTGTTCTTTCGCATTCCTCGCTTTCCTGCTTGACAGCACCCCCATTACCCTCCTAATGTACTGTAAAGGTGAAAGCATTGCAGGATTTTATTGTTGCAGTTTTGTGGGGCAAAAACCTGAGAAAGGAGTAGTCACTGAAGATAAAAACAAGGAGCATACTCTTTAAAGCTTTGAGTAATACAAAAGCATGGAGAGAGAATGAATTTAATTCTGCAGCAGGCAGTTACCATTACAGTCTGCTCATGTGGTTCACAGGCTGGAGGCATGTCTTTATGCTGTCTGGTCCAAATATGTGTGCATTTCTAAAAGAACCAGTCTCCTTCCAGCTGTACATGTCTACTCAGCCTCTGCAGAGAAACCTAAGAGAGGTGTTCCAAGGGGCTGGATTCAGCAGAGGGCAAGCCAGATATTTGGGGGACTGGAGCACCTCTCTCACAAGGACAGGCTGGGGAAGCTGAGCCTGCTCAGGCTTAAGAAGAGTCAGCTGAGAGTGGACCTCATCAATATCTATAAGTTTCTGAAAGGAGGGTGCCAAGAGGATGTTTCCAGGCTCTTAGTGGTGCCTAGCAGCAGGACAAGAGGCAATGGGCAGAGAATGATGCACAGGATATTCCACCTGAATATGAGGAAGAAGCTGATCACCGTGCAGGTGACTGAGCACTAGAACAAATTGCCAAGAGAGGGTGTGCAGTCTCCCTAACAGCAGATAATCAAGATAATCTGTATGCAATTCTGTGGAATGTGCTCTAGGATGACCCTGCTTGAGCAGGCAGGCTGGACCAGGTGCCTTCCAACCTCATCATTCTGTGAATTTGTGAATCCAGTGCCCTGGCCAGCTCTGGGGACACTTTGGGCTTGTCTGCCCCTCACAAAGAGTGCTGACTTTACAGGTCTACAAAGTGACATGTTTGCTGTACCTAGTGTGGGGATTAGAAGTGAAAGGAGATTGTCTCTGAGAAGATGGAAGTTTTGATCAATGCCCATACACACTTCTTCAGTTATGACTTGCTTTTTTTTTTTTTTTTTTATAACTTTGTTATCTATTTTCTCAGAACTTTATCAGTTTATTTTGTCACAAACTAGTGTGACTTCCTGGCCTCATAAGTGTACCAGGATAGCCTTGTATTAAACCACTAGTTTTATTCTTAATCTGCTTATCACTTAATTCAGTAATCACACCTTCTTTGGCATTATAAGATCAAATAAAATTATGTAGAAAATAATAGGAGGAGGAGGAGGAGGAGTAGTAATAACAATAATAAGTGAAAAAAATCAGAGGCAACTTAGTGGCATAATCTTAGATTTTTGTCCAAAATATGAACCTATCATCTCAAAAGTTTCTATATTAGCATGCAGAGAAAATGCTATGTAATAACTTTATAATCACAGTATGATATTAGCATTCATCTTTCATTAAAAAATTCCTCAATTAAACAGTGAGTTAAAAAATAAAATTGGGATTTGCAGGAAAATTGAGCACTGTCACTTCTTGCAGTAGTTGCATGCCACCTGAGAAATGCCAAGCTGACTCACTCCATTGTCTTACTAGGAATTAACAAATAACTTATAGAAAATCTCTATTTGGTACCTGAAGAGTTAATCAAACCTTAGCTGATATGAGGGACTTCTTCCCTGCACGTCCTCAGAGACAGTTGTAATTAATTTGATCTTCTCCAGTCATTAACTCAGATTCATAGTGAGCTCTCCACACACTGCTCTATTAATTCACTGGAGATCAGTTCTCAGGATTCATTTAGTTAAGCAGCACTGCTGGATTACATTTTAAAACCCTTTAAACTGGTTGTAATTGATGTCTGTTTATAGAAGCTTACTTTAATGGAGTCAACGTGAGATGAAAATCTACCATACTAGTCTAAGATAGTGCCTTGCTTTTTAAAGCACGTCTCCAGAGGCATCCAGTTAAATAAGAGACACTGCAAAATAATATAAATTCCTCATTAATCACCTACCTAGTCTTGGCATTTTAAAAATAGTTTGTGGTCCTCCTGACTGCTGGGGCCCTGGAAACAAATCTAAAGTAGATTTCACTATGCAGAAACACACATATTTTTTAGGTGTTAGGACTTGATCCTGAATTCAGTCAACAAATCTCCTGTTGGCTTCAATGTAAAGTCAACAAGAATGAATGCAAAGAGCAATGTTTTCCTCCATTAAAATCTCGATGCAGCCAGCACCGTGGCTGTACTTCTCATTGTCGAAGGGCAATATACTTGCTAGAAGGTAGTCCCAAAATACTGGAGCTGGATATGGACTGCATTCTTCAATTGCTGTTCAGCAATTAAAGCATCAGGAAGATAATGGTTTTACAGCTGCTTAAATAGCATGACTTTTATGTCTGTCTTCTGCATACAAACTGTTATAATAATGGCATTTAAAACAAAATACAGTCTGGTCAAAAATATACAGCTTGGAAGCCATGTAAGAGGAAAGACTGCTATTTATTATATTTCCAGCAGAAGACTGGAAATTCAACCAATCCTCTGCAGTCCATTAACTTTATCCATTCTGCTTCCACACTTGGACTGTCTCATACCTGGTCATTTTGAAGCAAAGACAGAGGAGCTTGAGTCTGTCTTATCTATGTAGCTAGACACAAACTGTGTACATGAGACAAAATACCTCAGGTAATGTTTTCTGAAGCAGCTCATTGACCACAGAGTCCCTGTTTATGGGAAAATAATTTGAGACTACACAGACTTGACTTTCTCTCTAAGCACTCAGAATTTTAGCTGAAATGAAGAGCAATTTCAGAAGTTCACTTTCTCTGAACATGAAACCTAAAGTCTCTTAGTTTGCCATTCAAAAACCACAAGCATAACAAACTAATATTCATATAGAACATAAAACAGGGCTTTGTGTAGGTCTCTGTGACCACAGAAGAAAGATAAACCTATTATTAAGTTATCTACTATTACATCTACTGTTATCTACTGTTCATTTGTAACTTCTTTACAGGGATGTTGTGAGGCTAAATTAATAGCTTTAAAAACTTGCAAGATCTTGGGTGAAAGATGTTATTTAAATGCAAAATCACACCACTGCATGCCATGGGGAAGAGATTCCTATCTTGCAGCACCCTTTTCTAGAATAATGTGTTTCAGACCTCCCTGTGTTGTGCACAAAATACAAAGAAAAATGAATTTTACTAGGTTACTTTAGAAATGACAGTCTTAATATTTACAAGGCCAGATTCTCTTTTGTTTTACAGGCAGCAGTTGCTCTGCAGGTAAACAGTACAGGAAAGAGCTCTCAAGATGATAAAATTTTCCAGGCTATTTTGTCTGCCAAATATTGTGGGTATAGGGGAAAGATTGTGTATACCTTTTATACACAAATGGTAAAGGAGTGGAAAATACTGGATGGATGCACCTTTTTTTTTTTTTTTGTTCTCAAACCCTAATTGCAGCAACATATTTACTCAGCATTCCTTAGGTCCACTCAATCACTCATACTTAAAGTATGGCTTGAGTGCATAGGGACAGCATGTGCTTTCACAAGATGAGACAAATTGCAACAATCTTCTTTAATGTGATCTCATACCACATGAGCTGAACAATACTAGAGGAAGCCAATGACAAACTCGACTGTTTGCTGCCAAATAAAAGTGAGGTGGAAATGGAGGTCGGTGATTTTCTTGGTGATGGTGTTCTTGTTAGGAGTGAAAAGGAACTGGGGTGCTGCTCACAGAAAATGCAGTGTGTAATTTTGTTAAGTATATGTTATTCACTGCAGCTTATAATGCACAAAAAAACCTCTCAAGAAAGCTGTTTGATTCTCCAAGACAGGAAAGAATCTACAAGAAAGACACAAACAAGAAGTTGCAAAATGTAAGAAGGACATCACTTGCACTTTCTATATTTACCTTTTTTATATTTGTAAGACACGCCACCATATCTAATATTTATATCAGGAACTTGATGATAATCAATATTTTCACCTACTGACATGAAATGGAAATTCCTCAGAAGGTCAAACAGGTGTCTGGACAGTTGCTTACTGATAATTTTCTCTGCTTGTTGAATTTGATGTAATTACTCACTGTGCTCTACTGGCAACACTGAAGATCACACAACTTCTGTCCCATCCATTTGGGGCTTTACTGCAACCAGCAGGCTTCTCTTCCACTGGTGTGGAACTATTTTAAGGATGCATGAACATTTTGAATATCAAAACCGATTTGCATTCCAAGAAAAGAGACAGTTTTAGTGGCCCCGGTTTCCATCAGGTCAGATGATTGGTGCAGTTTCCCCATACCTGTTCCCCGTGCTCTATTCCCCTGTACTGTGAGCAATGCCAATGCAGTTCCCACATTGTTGCACCACAGGACCAGGGTGAGATGCTGGAAAATCCAAGCCTCTGTGAGGAAGGAGCTTTCAAAGGCAGCAGATGGCACATGGATCTTAGCCCATCTTGCAGCAGAACCACTGAGGGAGCATTGATATCTTCTGTTTATGAAGCACTCCAAGAGCTCCACATTCACCTGGCCATTGGTTGGCTCCCAGGGTCACAAACATTTTCTGCCAGCCTGTACCAAAGAACACTCTGAGACTGAAGTTTTTCATAACCTTTCAGTAAACAATATATTGCTGCATTCAGTTACTGTACACATGCTCCCCTCAAAGGACTCCTATTGGAAGCATTCCAGGTACACACATCCACGTTCAGGATAAAAAGTCTATTTCTCCACATTGATCAGTGTTACCAGTGTGTCCAGTTTGCACCTATACTGGAAATTTGTTCCTAAATTCTGAGATCCCTGAATGTCTGGTCTGGCAGCTCTAAGCATATTAGCTAAGTGAAATCCCTGCTTGTCATCCTCAGGACACTTGTAAGAAAATAGAAAAGCTGCTAACTTCAGTGAATTAACCTGCATTTATTTAGGGAGTCTTTTGGGATTGAATCCTGTTGTGTCACACTCTTACTCTATTTCTGTACCTATATTTGTGCTGAATATTTTAGTTTATATCCAAATTTACTCAGAGAACTTACATTCATGTGAAATAAGATGACATTTTTTGCATGGGAGTGAAAGCCACTGATACCTAATAGAAAATGTACTTCTTCTTCCCAATGTGACAGGTTTGTGATACAATGCAAGCTCCAGTTATAACTACAGAGAGGCCATCCCATCACCGAAATAAGTGCAAAATATCTTTATTTTTTATTTCAGAGAACAAGGGGTGTTATGGACAGCAAGAGTTTCCCTTTTCAGAAAATGTAACAGTGTTATAGTGAAGTGAATATATCTTTTATGTTTCAAACATGAAAAGCAGTGGCATTTACTGCCCACAAGCCAGAAAGCTCAGTGAGTGATACCAAATAGCTCTGTCTTCATCAATCCATAGTCTTCTCAATAATCCTGCTCAAAGCTCCTTGTGGGTGATCATCAGATTTTGATAAAGTGATTATTAGATAATGGTATCAAATAACTATGATGATTAAAAAATCTTCATGAGTCTTGAAGCACTTTATGTGAGGAATGTTTCTCCTTCAACACAATGAAAATATATAAAACAAATTGAGGTTTGACAGCACGTTGGAATTAGGTCAAGAAGAAATAAGTTTGTATTTTCTGAATAGCTACAAATACTACAAACTACTTTCCTATGAATAATGATATTGCTTTAAGTGGCAGAACTGTTTTTCTTTGGTATGTTGTTTCATGATGCGTGTGAAACCCATAGCAAGCTTGTTACACCTGTCCCTGTGGCTTTCAGCACACCTGGGCTATTTTATGACAATAAAGATTTCTTCTTCTCTACCCAAAGTACAGACACACAAATCATCTAGAAAAAAAATGTACAGCTATTCATGACTTTTACATCCAAAATGTCATAAGCTATTAAACATAATTTGAGCTCAGGGCCTCCTTGTAATCCTAAAGTTGAGATGAAGAAATTAACAATCAGAGTGTTACTGATTCGGATTATGTGGGAATTCAGAGTGGCCTATGATACAAAACACTTCCAGCAGCTGAAAGGACCACTAAATAAATTGATTGTGGTGGTTATGATGTACAATTCATAAATGGAAGGCAAAATATTTACTCTAGTACAAGCATGATTATTCTGAAGAGAGGAAGTACTTGAAATAAATTCAGACAACCGAGATCCCAGGTCATCAAGGAAATCATAAATATAAATTTTTGATGGTTAGTCTCTCTCCAGCTATCTCTTGATGCCATTCATATGAGGCTATTTAAGATCTTTTTTGTCAACTTCCTCTACAAAACAGACTAAAGATTGGGAATCTTCTACCAGGAGAGACTTGTTCTTGCCTTCTCCTGTTGGACACAAAATGATTCACACAGACACAGCTCAATGTGTGATAGGAAAAAGAGTGTGATTTATTCTGTGGTTTCAGTATTTATAGATTCTCAACAACGACCAGGGATTGGATAGTCAGGTTACCACCTTCCCAACCTCACTGGTCATGAGAAGCGTCCATCAAAAGACATTTCTTTAATGGAATGTATAAAGACCTATGTTTATAGCTACTTTCCTGGGAAAGTGGCTAGAAACTGTGAAAACAAGATCAGAAGGTTTAATTCTCAGGGCGACATTCTCCTCTCCACTGAATTTAGCAATTTGTGGTTCTCTCATGCTTGTTTCAAGTTTAAGCAAGTTCCTTCACTTTCAGGTTCTGTAAAATTGTGTCCATGAGGCAATTCACATCTTAATTCTTGTTACACCGTGGCACTTTGTCCTTTTAATCCTCTGACTTCTGCTCCCTAACTTTCTACATCCTGTCCCCAACACATCATCTGTTGTTCAAGCCTCGGTTACCTCATCTTCATCCCAGCCCACTCCCCAGATCCATGCTCTTGGACTCAAGCATCAAAATATTCCTGAAACGGTAATGCACTATTTCTGAACAACAGCCAGTACCAACACCCAAGCTATTACTCCTTTCTTCCTTCCACACAGTAAGTCCTACCGGGCATGGACTCCCTTTATATTTATGTCTTGTACAGCCCCAAGCACACTGTAAGCATTTAATGCATAAAATAAATAACAAGAGACATGCAGCTCTGCTGGAGACAAGAGGAAATATTGAAGAAACTAATCAAACTTGTACTGTGGGAGGTGGGGCCTCAACTTGCAAAACACAAAAGATAACTTGGGCAGGGAGGAGGAGACATACAGCTCTTAATATTTACCCAGCAAATATCCTGACATGTCTTTAATTGAAAGGCCTTAAATAACTCTTGTGAGAACAAAGGCACTACCCATATGTACACAACAGGCATTTTGTTACTCACCTCTAGAAGCCCAATTTCCAGATGTGTGAGATAACCCTTTAGGTGTCAGAGTATTTTTTAAAAGACTTCAGAGAAGTTTACCATTCAATAGTTATTGGTCATTCAATGGTTAATTTCCATGGCCTTTATCTAAATGCATCTTTTCACCACGTAACTTCAGCTATGTGTCATCCAAAGCTATAGGTGTGTCTGTTAGACTGATTTACTGTAAACACAAAATTTTTCCTCATTAGGCAGTTCTAGGCTGTGGCAAAATTTCCCTTTTTACAGCTAGGAACTTTCAGACTTTTAAAGTTTCCAGATGTAAAGCAAACTTTTCAGCTCTCCAACAATTTTTCAACCACTTTCCCACATATTTTCCAATGAAACCATTTCTGATGATGTCTATCAGAAGTGTGAAACTGTTTTTGTAAGGATCGTAGTAGTGCTACAAACAGTGATACAAACTCCCTTCTTCTGTCTGCACATAGAAGTAATTCCACTCATCAGTTTTAAGGCAGTAAAAATGGTTTACATTAATTTAGCAGTTCCCAGTAAGCTTTTAGGTCACTTTTCACCATTCAGTATGACACATGCTCAGCCTTAATCTTGGGCAGTATTAGTCATTTAAACAATAATGTTGCACAACGAAGACTTAAATACTACAACACAAATGTGAAACTGTGGTTTTGTTCCTGGGTATTTTGTTCTGGGTTTTTTGGGTGGGGGATGTTGTTTACTGATTTGTTTGTGTGTTTATTTTACTATTAGAGCACTAGCTCTAACAGTATTAGCAACTCCATTTTTGTGCAGACAGGGGAAGAGAGCCTTTATTGTGCTGACAGCAAGTCAACCCAGTATTCCCAGCCATGTATGACCTGGCTTAGGGAGGTGACATAACACACAGAGTCTGTGTCCACCAGGACACTGCAGAGCATCAGCCTCTGCATCTTTGTGGTCTCACTAATGAAAATGCACCTTTTCCAGCAAGACATCAAAACCACACCTATGCCACTGACATATTCTTTCTGTTGACTAAAGTTCATTAAAAGTACCAGAGATTTATCTTCCGCTAAAAAAGTGCTGGCTCAAAAAAAAAGTAGTTTTTGTGCTTCAATTGTTTACAGTATTGACTTTCTATTATTTTATCTATGATAGCATCTGATGGATAAATAGAACAATTTAGTCCCACAGTAAGCCTCAGGCTCTGGAGTTTTCCCAAAGACATCAATTATTATGTCTTAAAATCCAAACAAATTTTAAAAAATCCAGAAAAACCAAGCAAAATCAAGCCCCAACAAAATATTACTGTTTATTCAGGTATGCATATTTTTTTACACAAAGTTACCAGAAATCCAAGTAAGAGATATGCTTTATTAATCAAAAAGTTCTTTCTTAGATCTATTTTTACACCTTTCCCATTTGAATAATGTGGCTCAGCATTTTTTTTTTTTTTATAATTATTACTTATACATCATCACAGGCGAACCTGGTGCTTTAGAGAGACCTAGAATGACAAAACCCTGCCCTGAGGTGCTTGTAGTCTAAATTAAATGTACACATATTTATATCACTATTGCTGATACAAAAATTCCCTCTCTAAGATGTGGCACTGAACCTGGGTCCCTCCAGAAATTCATGTAAGAAATAAACCATGTGTGGATGGGGGTCAGGAAAAAGCAGTTAGGGTCTTTGTTTCACAAGAACTCAAATTTTATTGTATAGCATCAGACCTATTAAACATGCCATACAGTTTCCAACTGTGGCTCTTGCCAGACTTTTGCAATGCTTAAAGGCACTGTTAGAGTGATCCTTCCCTCAGTGAATCATCCCAGGATTCAGAAATCAGCAGACGAGGGACTTTCTCAGCCTGAGGTCCCATGTAAACCACTGAATTTAATTATTATTAAATAATGCTAAGCCAATTCTTAAATTAATTTGTCTAGTCCTGTTTTGAACTCATTTATACTTTTTGCTTCCAAGCTCCCCTGTGGCTACAAGTTCCACAGTTAAATTACACACTATGAGAAAAAGTATGTTCTTTTGCTTGTTTTGAACCTACTCTCTAACAATTTCAAGGGCAAGTCTATGTAACTTGTTTTGTTGCTCTGTGCAATTCACGACTTACAAACTTCAACATCATACTCTTTGTTCTTTTAAAAACAAAAAAGACTTATCTGTTATATTTGTCCTTGTCTAAAGCCTGACATTCATTTGTGAATATCTTGATCACATTTCGCTGAGTCTTCCTAGTTCTATTACATCCTGTGTCTGCATTAGTAACCAAAACTGGGGAAGCCCAGCCTGTGAGCAAGCTACATATGTGAAAAGTAGCAACATGATGCTTTTTGCTTTTGCTCTCTTCATTTCTTTGTAATAATTGATAACATTTTAATGGTCATTCCCAACAAACTGATTCTGATGTCCCATCTCACTGCAAAACTCATCTTGGCCATAACAAATCTTCTCTTCTACTTATTTGACTTTTACGTGCCCTGGGATGTGGTGAGATGAAGGACTACTTGAGCCATTGAGGTAATTTTGGGTGTCTTTGTTACTGCCTTAAGAGCCATCTCCAAAAATGCTATGAACAGTCAATCACGGTTCCAACTCAGGGCTGAAAACTAAAAATCTCTTTCCTGAGATTTCTTCTTGCTCCTCACATGATAGTGGCTTCATGACAGAGAACTGAAGGAGTAAAATAAGGAAAAAATAAGATTGTGTTTGCAGATACTGTGCTCTTGTCTACTTTTTTTTCTGTTAGTGCTACAGCAGCATAATATGTTTTCTTTCTCCTTACCTTTTTTTTTACCAACAAAGTAACAGATTCAGAACCAAACATGACCTATTCTTCAGTACAAATTGCTGTCTTAATCTGATGAACTGAATCTTTAATTTCACAAACAAAAATTGAGGAGTTCAGTAAATTTCTTCAAAGCTTACTTTTAATATATTTAGTTCTGTGATGTTTACTAAAGTTATGTAGTTTTTTATCCTGAAAATACTTCATTGATAGCAATGAATTTAGAAAGTAAAAATTGTTCAAGATAGGTAGCTATGCAAGAAATAAACTTGGAGTCTTTAAGTTGAGAAGTGTATCTACTTTACAATTAGATCCTTCTTCCTGAGAATATTCTCAATTTTCAAACTTGAATTAAAAATAATCAAACACCTACCTTTCTGAGAACAAAGTTGTAAGAAATGTTTAGCAAGCCCACACACATTCAATTATTTTAATCTTCAGTCATAAGTCAATACTTGTAGCACTTAATCATTTTTGATTCCCTTCCCTGAACTCCCTTCAATTTATCAATGCCTTTTTAAATACAGATTCTGTAAGATGTAGTGGAGTAATTTTTTATGAAAAAAATGAGTGGTCATTAGCAATGTGCTCAAGTGAAAATAAATGTTAAAGATTAAACATACTTTTGAATAAAGAATAACTATTATTTCATGCCGATGAAAATCATCTTTTCCCCCTTCCTGAAAACCAAATAAATTTTTCATTAAAATTGCATTCACTAGACTTCTTGAGGCATTCATATGCATGTGAGATTGGGCTTTTTTCCATGTATGTGGCTGGATATATTTTAATCAGATGATCAGATTTCAATTATGTTACACCTCTGCTGAAGAGTCAAAAAACCCCAGTATCAGCAGGCTTTTGGATGGTGTATGATTTTCTGCATTATTTACAGGCTGGCTGGTGATCAAATTAAGTATGAGAAATTAAAAGATTGGAAGTCAAGAAAATTATTGTTGTACCTACTGGTCTATGCACATTAAGGCAGTCCTGTACCATTCATTTTCTGCTTAGGGATATCTTGTTATTTCGGTGTGTGAAACAATGTTGTTTTTCCTCTCCAAGAAGACACATTGAACAAAGCTAACTCATGGATACTGCTGTGAAGCAGCAGGTGGCTGAGGTAAGCAGGAGATAAAAATAGGAATCAGCAATAAGTACAGACACCTCTGCACAGTTGCCCAAAGTGACACTGACGAAAACCAAGCCTTAGTTAAGATCTGTGAAGGCAGCTCACTACCTTTGTCGAGGAGACACAAACTCATGGTGGAACAGGACCCTATATAGCAACATCTAATTCCTTGAGAAGTCAGGCTCCAGTGGTGAAACTAACCCAATCACATTACTGCTTATGGGATGACTATTCTTCTGGGCTTCCAAGCACTCAGAAGGATATATCTGTAAATACATACACAGTTCACTTGTATAGCTCTCCATGCTGCTTACTTAGAATAGTAAAATAAAAGAAGTACCAGTGGTTCAGACTAGAGCACAGAATTTGGAACTGAAATTATACTCGTAAGGAGAGTATATATCTATGACCGCAGATATTTTAGATGAACTTTCAAATTGAGGCACATCAAAGACTGGTCACTTAAACTGGACACATTTGGAACCAGTGACTTTCACTTCAGCATCTTTGTTTTCCTATATCCAAAGACCTCTGAGAGTTTTGGGAGGAAAATCTTTTGCATGAAAGGAGTGGCTATCTTTATACTCAGTAAAAGCATTTCTAAAATATATGTTGACACTTGAAGCCAAATTCACCCATCTAAATCTCTACACCTCAATTCATCTTAGACACCATTGGTAGCCAGTGGGAAATGACAGGCACTTCTTACAAGTGACTCACACCTCTGTGAGCTTATGCTGTTGCTGTGGGTGTCTCTCCATGTGTATTAGCTCCAAATGGCACTGGCACTTAGGAGAACCATGTTCCCAAAGTAAATGTCTCAGGTAAGTTAATTGGGAAGAACTGAGGTGTTGTGTCCTGTAAACTCACTTGGAAATTCCACCTCTTTTTCAACACACAATGCAAGGCTGCTACACTTTTCAACCCAGGAACTGGCTGCAGTGACGCCAGCTTTGGGGCTGTGAGCCATTCTGGAGGAGCTGTCTCCAGGAATCCTGAATTAAGGTTTTACTAGAGACCAAATGTAATGCTCACCTCCAGTTTTAGATCTGGCATTTCCCTGTCCTGAGAACTCCTAACAAATGAGAAAACTCCTCGAGAATTCACTCTTGCACCTCAGTCAGGCATTCCCCCTCATGTGAGGTGAGAAGATGAATTTTAAACCTGGCACAAGGGAAAGAGGCTCTGTCTGAGCATATAACTACTCACCCAGATATTGCTAAAGCCACTCATGCTTTCTGGAAAAGACTTATTTCTTTGAAGGTAGACTATGCTGATCTGAAATTGGACATGTCTATATTACTTCCTGCAAAACTGCATATCCTTTCTGAGGGGCATAAATTTCTTTTTTATGACTATGACGATGCAAAGCAATTTTAAATGCCCGGAGGAGAGAACAAGAAAAGACGAATGAAAGGAATTGAATGATTCATTAGACTCAGAAGAAGATTTGATGAGGAATTCTATAATTCTAGACTTTTAATTTAATTGCATCTCTCTCTATTACTTTTTACCCTTCTTTACTTTCATAGAGCTTCATAAAAAACATAATTCTAAAGAGGTCCTTATCTTACAGCACCTAGTAAGAAATATAACACTGTTTATTCTGTTTCGACAGTACATTTGAGTTTTGAGGTTGGTGATTTATTAGACTTCTCAGGTACTAGCCATACCTGTATACCTGGAATGTCCTGATTCCTGTTTCGGTAAAATTATGCCTTTGACATAAATTCCTGACTATTTGTGAACTTTATAACATTTTCTGTGGCTAGGAGATGAGTGCTATGACCTCTCTACTTATTTGCTCAGGTATTGGCTAAAATCTCTCATTCACATTGCTCCAAGGCACAGGAGTGCTGCTGAAATCAATGGAGTTGTTGAGGATTCTTGAGCACAGTTGTGCCGATATCTGTATATAGGTATTCTTGAGGATATTGTTATGGTTTGGATCAAACTATGAAATTCATCATACATAAATTAATCTATAGACTTTTCTTCATACTAAATATCTACATATGAGACTTTCAGTTGTTATAAAGAAACAATTTATATAGATGAGGTTCTACCCTCCAAATTACAAATCTGATTTAATTTCTCTTTGATTCAATAGGCTCTGATTCGGTCCTACTGCATTCCTCTAGCCTACCTTTTCTGAAACCTGTTTCCTCTACTCTTGTTTCAAAGATTTGGTTGCTTTCTGTTCACCACTGTTCTAAGGATCACCTTTAAACCAGCTACTCAAACAGAAGCAGCCAAATGCTAAAAGACTTTTTTAGCATTGGACAAAATGAATTAATAAATTAGGTATCCTAATTTCATGTTTCTAAACTGCAAACAGTTGAGCAGAAGTACAAATTATTCACATGTTCAAACATATGCATAAGTTATCCCAAAGTGCTCTGCCATATCTGCCACCACTTCTGTGGAGTAAGATTGGAAAGATCTTTCTTCAGAGAAATGCAGAGCAGGATAAAGGTATATAGGTGCATTTCAACTTGAACTACTTTCTTAAAAGTGATTTTTGCTGCTCCATGCTGTGTCTAAAGCACATAACAATTGTGTCTTTTCCTCATTGCCATCTCACCCCTACATATTTTTCCTTCATTATTTCTCAAGCAGCTTTTCATTTCATATAGAGTATTTTACTGACAAAATTTATTACTGAAAATCATTAGATTTTTTTCACAAGTCCTATCACCTATATTTTCAGAGAACCCATGCCACTTGTTACTCCTCAGATGGACAATTTTACACGTTTTTTTTTTTTTTTCCGTTTTACAAGTAGTATGGCCAAGATTTAATTTCCAAGAATCATCTCCTTTGAGGGCTGCAGCCTACTTCCACTACATCAAAATGAAAAGTTTATAAAAATTAATAATGCCCAAAACCACATGGCACATATAAAGTTCCTGTAAATTCATTAGTAATTTCATATCAGGAGAATAAAAGGCACAAATAGTTACAATACTTCAACAATGACCTTTTGTTTCTGAAACAGTTCAATTGACTTGGGGTTTTTTTACTATTCTAATGTCGATCATTGATATATAATTCTCTGTCCTCCAATTACTACTTAACTGTATTTAGGTAATTCAGAAAACCATTGCCTTGACAATTTTATCCCAGAACCTGTAAATATGTTTTCTAAGCATGACTCAATAGAAATGTCTCTGTCATTATTATTAGGTATACTTGTGGAAGTGTATGCATCATTAAGAGTGCATGAGGACATCTATGCAGAGAGACATAACTTTCTAAGTATAGGTATAGGAATAGGTGTAGCTATAAATATTATTAAATCATTCAAATATTTGTGTGGAATGAGGAAGTTGCTCTTATATTTACTTATTTTACCTAGTGATTAATGTTATAAATTTAAAAATGTATCTGCAGTTGCTCACTACTTTGCAGCAGATGAATTATTATTGCTAATGTCTGTAGTGAAGTCTATGTATGCAAGTGTCATTGCCTTTCTAGGAAAAAACCACATTTCAAAGAAAAAAAAATTGCTGTGGTACTGTAACTCCTCTGATTGAAAAACAAACAAACTAACTAAAAAACAAAAACCCAAACCAAAACACAACCCAAGACAAAAGCTCATCGCTCCCTCTTATTCTACGTTATGCTCAACTTGGAATAAAATTTCACAACTCTGTGAGGGAAAGGTAGCACTTAGACAGTCACTGCATTCAGATCAATACATTATTATATCCTCAAGAGAGGAGACAGGCAAATTTGGGTGAGGAAGAAGAAAACAAATCTAAAATTCTCCCTTGACCAGGAAGGTCAGAGCTCTTTTATCCCCAGCAGAGCATTTTCAAATGAAAAAATGCAAGTCTCTTCTCTTAATGCACTGAACACCAACCTGCCTGTACAACAGACTAACTCCTTCTATATAAACGTTAAACATTTATTTGTATCCTGCATAAATAGAAACAGAAGCAGTGCTTCTAACATCTGTCATTGCTGGAATAATCTTGCTGCTGTTTGCTGATTTGCTTGCTGCAATTATGATGTTGGGATTCTTTTACAAAATGAAAACAGCATTCATTCGCAATTATTCATTACAGTAAGGCTTGCTCTCCTCCTGTGATTGTTATTTAAGACAAAACAACTCTCTTGTTTTCACTTACTAAAACTGGCTTATCAGTGAGCTTTTTGCTTACAGATACATTTTCCTCTGGGTCAGTCCAACTTAATTTTAAGAGGTTGCATTGCATTATATTATAAATAAATTACATCAACTGCCTGCAGTTTAATGCACTTTAAGGAATAGTTAATGCACTGCTGCAGGTCTTAGTGACAAATTACTCCTTGTGCTATTATTTCAGATTCACATGGGTTAGGAATACTCCTCTGTCTCCTCCCATTGACATGATCTCATAACAGCATGAATGCATTTTACACTAAACATTTAAACTATAAACGGAGAGAGAGAGAGAGAGAGAGAGAGAGGGAGAAAGAATGAGAGAGAAAGAGTGGGAATGTTAATGAGCAGAGGAACTTCACGAGGACTGCAATGAGATGAAAGCAGCGCTGCTATTAAGGAATGTTTTCACTCCTGCCTGTCTATCACAAGGCCAAATCTTTAGATAAGGGTTTTTCAGCATGATACAAGATGTTATCAAAGGCTGTTGTACAATATTTAGTCTCAAGGGCTGACTTAAAAGAAATGGCATCAACTATAAAACAACACACCGCCACCAAAGAAAAGTGGAAAGCAAGTGCAGCAAAGGGTTCAAGTTTGATGCACAGTTATTATCACAGCTCTGCTTTCCCATAGAGCTGATTGTTATCTGTACTGGATATCACTGATAAGTATACTTTATGTCTATACATGTTTGTGTGTGAGTGTGCATTTCCTCCATAAAAGGGGACTGTGGAAGTGTGGGGGGGTGGAGGGTGGGGAGAGAGGGTATAAGATTGAATGCAGACTGCCAAGATGGAAATGATATTTGTTTTCTATCACACCAGAGATGCACCATTCCAGCTTTTGTCCTTCAAAGCTGTGAGAGACCACGCTTTAATGCCTGCAGGTTGACCATGCATTGTTATTATACAGTCTTCATGTTCACATCATGTGTCATCTGACCAAAGGAGAGTCTACAAAGTGAAAGCCTCATGCAAAATTTATGCTTATATGGCTGTTTCAGTCAGTGGAAAAATCAATACTGCAGGCTTGATGCACAGAAATGACTGAGTGCTCTCTGACTGACACTAAAAGCACTGGGAGATTGAGGGGCTGCATTTGCTGTTCAAGGAATTGAGTGTATTAGAGCTCTTATAATAGTCTGCTCACCTTATATTAGCCTTTCCTTGGGATTATTTTTTGATAACAATTATGATTGTGGGGTTTAAGGCAATTACACTATTACAAAGAAAAAGCTGCTTTTTATGTCCTGTAAAGCTGTCATATATTTCACACCACAACTGCCTTCCAATTATTTTGTTACAATGCACTTTGGAAGCAAAATGTCCTAACTGATATATATTAGTCCTTTATGTTTTATAAATAAAAATCAAAGCTGTAATGTAATCCTTCAAAAGAAGCTTCACAGTTTCCCTGATGTTATTTTAAAAAGACTAAAATGCAATGTGTGTTGTAAGTCTTAAAAAAGACATACACAGGAGCTGTTTTTATATGGAAGAACAACACAAACCAGGGATATTGCACAGATTGTGCAGACTGTTGTAGCTCAAAATGCTAATACTGCCTATTAAACAAAGATGTAGTATGATAAAAGAAAAGAAACAAAATCCATCCACTCAGAGGCTTTTTAGAAAATTATTTTCAAGACGTAGTTTAGTGTTAGAGTGAGCATCCTACATAATGACTCAAGGAATTAGACACAGAAGTGAGTATCAGAAAATGGACAAAATTGATGTTTGAAATAAAAAACAAACTCTTGAAATCTACTTAAATTATATTTCTTCCCCCAATAAAAATTACCTCTGGTCAGAACAGGAATGTACTACAATTTTATCACTGTAAACACACAGAAGTATTTTATTAGATGGCATTACAGTCTGGTCAGCAATGTCTTCTACTTTTATTATAACTCATAAATAATGAGCAAAATTATTAATACAGATTATAATAAAGGATTAGGAAATACATTGCTAGTAGGTTTAAAAATCCCTGAGTTCCATAGCAATGGCAATTATATTATTACAAAATACACTTGACTCCCATATTAAGCTTTTTGACATCTGTGCACAGAGGTGGGTAAAAAATATGGGCCTTTCTGGTAATAAACAAAAGAAAAATTGATGAAAATAAAACAAGCCAGCTGTCTTGCAATGCACTGGTGTTTTTATGCTATAGAAATACAGTTTATAGTATCTAGATGAATTCTTCCAAATTGAAAATTACTACCTCTGCAGCTCCTGTAGCAGAGATAATGCCACTTGCAAGCATCTAAGTACGGACTATATCCACCCCAAAAAGTTTCCCAAAGTTGTGTCTAATAGCTAAATAGTGTCATTTATCCTGATTACCCCTCTTCTAAAGCAAAAATTTCTGCTACTAGGGCTTGTGAATTTAATATAAAATTTGCCATCAAGTTTCTGCATCTTTGTCTGGGTATGTAGTCAGAGTACATGACCCTTTTGAGTTCAGAAGCCCTAAGAAACATCCTAAGAGCCCATCCAAAGGAGCTGGACTGGCACAGCTATAAACCAGCTCTGAAACCCCACTCAATATTTGCCATCCAGGCACCACTTCCAGGCCATGAGACAATCTGGTTTCAGTGACTTCATTAAAAATGCTGAAGTGGCCAGCTTCCATCAGATCAAGGTTCCCCCATTCTGTTATTTTGGTCACTAATTCTCTACCTGAAATGAGCAGAAGGTTTGTCTGTGGAATGACTGCACTGATTTGGGCCCTCCTGGAGCACAGAAGGGACAGGTACCGGCCTAATCATGTAACTGCAATAAACCTACATAGGCAGCAGAAAGGAGAGTCATTTTGGTGAGAGGATCAATTTTCCTCTGCTTGCTGTGAGAAGATGGAAGGAAGAAGGAAGGCTGACTCAGAGGGTAGATAGCTGATTGACACCTGGTAGGAATTAGTCAGTGTAGAGTCACATTGTAGCTCTATGGGAGACTGTCAAGCCTACAGTGTCTCTGAACAAACACTGAAACCAACTTCTTCCTGCTGACGGGGGAAAAAAAACCATACAGGGAACACAGACACTGACAATACACCTTAGAGTGTGGATGCTGTCATATAAATCCCTAGCTTGCCCATTTTTTCTACCACCATGAGGAGAGGTTACATACACATCTAGCAGGACAGAGAAATATGTGGGGCAATGCATTTCCTACCTACAAAAGTTGTAACCAACAGCACAGAAAAAGGCCACAGAAGGTGAACATGTTCCACCATCAGACAGATGCTGAGATGAAAATCAACAGCTCTGTTTTCACCCTCTGCTATAGAAACTACTCCTCTGGCTGCAGTTTCTTCACCTATAGATTCCTTAACAATTTACAAGATTTGAATTAAGAAAGATAACAAAACCGAGCTAGCAAAAAGTCCCCTAGAGGGAGTCCAAACTTCTGGGTCCAAGATAACTGAGGAGAAGACATGGCTGGCTGTTTCTACAGCATGGTCATTTCTTCACTTGTCCCATATCAAAACCCATTCACTACACCCATTAAAGAAACAGCTACAATTATCTCTGCTCAAACCCAGAAGTCTTCTCGCCTGGACTTTCTCTTCCCAAAATAAATGTTCTTACAAAAAATGACACATTAAAAACATATTACAATAAATGTTTTAGCACTTGAATACTATAAAGTAACAGAAACTAGGTAAAGGTTACTTTTTAAGTACTAATGTTTTGAATACATCACAAGATACACAGGTTTTTCTCCGAGCATCTTACAGTTAACTAAGAAACTATTTCCTTATCCATGGACATGGAAAACATCTTTTTCATCCACAAACCTATTCTGCTGTCCTCACATTTATAATGTTTTGCTTGCAAACTTTGGCCATGTAGACAGTGAACTGAGAACTTGGCTTATTACACAGCAGCTTGCTTTTCTTCCATTGTGAGCTGCTCTCATGCACACAGCTAGAACTGGGAGCTGCCCAAGACAAGAAGAATTGTTTTAATGTGCATTTGTGAAGGTTCTAGCATGTGAGGTCTTTGATCAGTGCCAGTAAGTGATAGTGGGGTACAAATAAACCCTAGTGCTACCAAATCTACTCAAACAGCTAAACATTGCCTAATGTAAAAAGTACTATAAAAATGCAGAGAAAAAAAATCAAAACCTCTAAGCTGTGGAAGTCCAGAACTACAGCAGGAAGACAGCATATAGAAACAAAACAAGAAATAACATACATTTACGTAACAGGTGTATTTCAGCCTGTTGAATGAAAAAAATTTAAATTTTGCAAAATATTTAAATGTATGCATATACACCCAAGAAATTTAAAGATAGCTGAGGGTAATATGTATATCTGCCACTATCAATAATCATTGCTAATAGGTCCCTGGAATAGATATGAGTGAGTGACCTGAGAGTGAGGGCAAGAATAGTACATCCATGCATAAGTGACTGCTAATTCAGAAGATGCTCAATACTTTATTTTTCATGTTTGTGACTACTTTGCCTGGTAAATAGACAGGTTTTTTTCCACTTCTCTTGAAGATTATTCTCCCAAACAGGTTGGGGGACAGGCAGATTAGATTTGCTTTCTAGAGGAGACCACTTCAGAAGGTTTCCTCCCAAAGTTTGCCCTAAACCAGGACACTATGTCAAAGATATGTTGAAGTCAGCACAGCTTTCAAATAAATAAATAAATAAATAAATAAATAAATAAATTGGAGTATTTTGTGTTATCTGTGTAAGAACAATAGTTCCATTACCTCAAAGAAGCACAGTTTTAGTGCTTGATATTTTTCCCAGAAAAAAAAAAAAAGTAGTATATTTATTGTTTATGACATCAGGCTTGAAGGAAATTCAATGAGAAACAGTTGAACAAGCTATGGCACTATAAATAAAAACTCATTTTGCACAGTTAAAAAGGGATGTGTGTGGGGGGAAGGACTAATCAGAGATGTGAAAGAGGTCTCCTTGTAAGTTTTTCACCTATTTACCTATTCCCTATGCTATAATTCTGTTTCTATGAAGCGAATGCAACCACCTTATTATTCTGCATGGGCTTAACCATGGGTTTATTTTGTCTTGTTCTCCTGCTTAAGAACTTCATTGAAAAAAAAGGTTACTTGACAATAGCCACTGACAAAGTACTCAGCTGGAAAATATATCTTCGAATGTGGTTCCCTCATGTAAATATCTTGTGTGCAGTCCTATTAGACTGGCAGCCTTAATTATGCTGAGCAGTACCACACAAAAATCAAGGGGATAATAATATTATACATTGCAATACAACTTAATAAACACAATATATTCTAGAGCAGGAATACTCAACAGGCATTAAAAGCCTCCCTACCTCAATACCTGTGAACTAATATAATCAAATATGTTACAAGGTTAACTAAAAAAGGACAAAAACATACTGTTATAAAGAATCTTGCAGCTAGAGGATATGTTGGATCCCCCCTAATTTAAGGACATCAACTTCTGAATGATCCACCCATGCATCTGAAAACATTGTTGAATATTCACAAAACAAATGGCATTTTTTCTGTTAAATACATAATTCTGAAGTATAATACACATATTTAAAGGGATATCTATTCATTGATCTAATGGATTGAGCATGAACAAATGGAAACAAGTTTGAATGGCTATACAATAAAATGCACTGATAATTAGTTGAATCAAGAATTTAAATAAGTCAACAGATGTGAAAAGTCATTATCCCTGTAACTTTCACTTATTTTGCAGTTGGAAAGAGACAGAGACAGCAGAATTGAGCTACTGTGACACTTCTGAAAATCCGTTTGCTTTTGAAAATCAATATACCTGAACAAGTTTGAAGGACTTCTAGAGATAAGTTACAAATAAGAGGGAGGGTGGCAAAAAACCCTAAAGCTATAATTTTTTTTTTTCAGATTTGCATTCAGCAGTACAGTAATTTCTTAATTTACTGCTGAGCATTTCTTCAGAGGCATAATTCTAAGTACAACATTTCAGAGAGAAAATTAAAGTGATTATTCTCTTTGCCCTCCCCTCTTCAACACTTTCTGGAAATATAGGGCATTTCTGAGGTGATCAGAAGGATTTGTGATTTGTTGGCATTTGGGTGCTGCTGTACTACTGCCACTTTGAAAACCATCCCACATGGAAGTCTCTCCTATCCCATTACTGCCTAATTCAATTTTGCTTATGAGCAAAACAGGGTACTTCAAATCACTGCACCATTTTTAGCCCGTGCTTTTCCTTTCAACAGCCCTGAATCTTACTCTTCTCTCCCTTCTACTGTACTGTTGATGTATCACAGTATCCCAAATACTTCTTTATGAGGAAGCTGCCAACTTCCTCTTCATATTTCTCTTTCTTGGCTCCTTTTTACACATAGTATTGCTCTGATGTACTCCAAGGGAAAGCTGACAAAATATAACGCAGTTACAATTTTCTCTCTTTCCAACCATCAGTTTCTCATTTGTTGTGCCACTTGTCCCATTAACTAGATCTTCTCTCCTCATTGCAGATATCTTCATTGCCATTTGTTCATCACCTTTCATGTTCTGATAGCTTTTCATCTCTAAAATACTCATTTGCTTTATTTTTAGAAAAATAAACATAAATATAGATATATCAGCCTTAACTTAATCTTTGTCCTCACATGGCACTATAGCTACTGCTCCATCTGTCTTCTTCAGTTAAATAAACACATACTCACAATCACAGTCTAAAGTTGTTTACTAATTTCACCATATACCTTTACAACCCATCATTTGCATTCAACAGAACTTGCTCAGATTCAGTGCTCCATCCCACAAGCACTTAAAGTCTAATATTTCTAAATGCTTCATTGACATACCTTGCAGAAGATCCTTCTAATCCCTCTTCCAGCTTTCTGTAACAGTTTCTTCAGATCCCATTCCTGGCCCTCATAATATTTTGTCTGATTAATCTCAAAGACATCAATTCTGTCTATATGCTGACAGCAAACAAATCTGCATGTCAGTCAGTTTCTTTACACATAGCCTATTTTAAGATTCTCCCTAACTACTTTCACAACCAAAACGCTTGTCCAGACTCTTATGAAAACATCCTTTATTTTGCCCATAAGAAAAGAACTTGCTCTCCTTTTGTTCTTTTGGAGTTGTTGCTGGTTCTCCAAGGCTATTTGAGATGTCTCTTCATATCATTTAATTCACTTATCCTTTTTTTCATCACATCAAATAGAAGCGACTTCTTTTCACTTTCAAGGATTTGTACTGCCCACCTCTGCCCTTCCTCTTCTCCCATTATTTCTCGTTTACTCTTCAAGGACAGACAGCATATATTAAGGCTACACTGACCACTACTGCTTTACTGGTTTTTGTATTCCCTATCTGACCACATTAATCTTTGGTCTTCTCCATTACAAGCAGCTTTGGGAAGCCTTCTAGTTCTGCATTTTTTGTGAACAATGGGATGGGATACCAAGAATGATGGGATCTCAGTTTGTTCATTAGGCATCTATAAAACAAACTATAAATGAGCAAGCAAACAAAAATAACCATATTTTTTTGCAGAGATGCTCCTATCTAGGAAGTCTACTTTGACCAAGGACAAGTTGAGGGCAAGCTCTGCCTCACTGCTTTGTGGAAACAGAATAATAAAGAGATGTTGAAAACTTTTTAATAGCTTGATAAGTTTAATAGCTACCTTTTAAGACAGTTTCTTAACAAGTAAGTTTAATACCTCTGCTCTGCTTTTGCCAAGGAGCTCTGCAGTAAGAGTATGACAGAGTATTTTCTGTCTTCCTCCCTGTTCAGAACATCCCCTGAACTTTAAGTACTTCAAATCTAGGGCATCAACACATAACATTCATCTCCATAAACATAAATCAAGGGTACAGCAACTACAATTAAGGTGGTGCTAAGGAATATGTGACACAGAATGAGAGGTCCATGTCTTCTTTAATGGATGTTTATATTTTTTTAAGAAACAACTGCTGATCCTATTATCTCTATTCTTTCTCAAGAGGTTTCCTTTCTGTGAGTGTTTTTAGACTGTGAAAGAAAATATTGTGTGGAAAGGAAGAGGATCACTTCAGAGGCAAAGGTTTGGAGGCAGACCTTGCTCCCTGACTTCTCAGCATCTTAATTTCTTCAGTATTGAAATACATATAACATTATGTAATACTAATATTATTGGTGTTAGCACATGTTTAGATAACAAGACACAAATCTTGGCCACTATTTCTACACAATAAAGCCATGGTTGCCTGGTTTCTTTTGCTTTTTTTTTTCTTAATGCAGCTATGCACAGATTTTCTTCAAGGATTATCTTTAAATCTACAGACCCACCAAAATAAAATCAACTGCTCTATTAACTAGGCTTGGATATCCTTCAGGAGAACATCACTAACTAAAGCATCTCACCAGTCCTTCCCCATAAAACATGAATTTCTTTCTGTCTTCTATATCCATACTAAATATGATGTGTTTTATCAGCAGCTTGAAAGAAGAAAAGTAAATGAACATCTTTTTCCACTCTAACAGCCTATGAAAAAATCTGGCAAGGCAAAGAAAGTGAGGCATGCTCAACGTGAGAAGAAATTATTTCTATTCCCTGTTGATCCCTCACTGTGCCGAGCTCATCTGTTCGGTATTGGAAAAGCCATGGCTGTTTCCGTTTCACATAATCCTAAAGCAGCACATATGTCCTTCACTGTAGTTGGTTGCAACATGAACTTTTTTTATTAATCACTTTGCATCACATGTCTTCCTGAAAACTAAATGCAGTGAATACTTGTCTTCTTGCATTGACCTGCAAACACCAGGTCATGAAGAAACCCAAGTGATATTTTTTGATTGTGAAACTATCTGTTCTTGTGCAAAGCTCTTGTATATAATGGATTCCACCTCCAAATTCCATAATTAAAGCACTAAAGAAGCACATCATAAAACTCCAGAGACATACAACCAATATATAATGACCCCTTTATCCAGCATTTTTTTTCATTTGTGAGCTGAAAGAATAAAATATAATCATAAACAACAGCTAACATAGTATATGCAACCTGCTTATAGAGATAAGCATAAACTACTTAAAAGTTTTGATTCCAGCATTCCATTGAAGCTCAGCAAATCATCCAGTTCTATACCAGAAACTTCAGTGTCTGCCCCTGCAGTATCCTGGCAAGTGTGAATGGTTCTAAATGTACAATTCTAAAGAGCAAATTGCAAGTCCTAGCTCTGAGTTTCAATCTCTTTATCACTGAGTTTTAAATGAGAAAAAAAAAATTGTATGTTTTTAAATAAACCTTGCAAACTTCTTAAAAACCAATCATAGCTATTAGTTTCTAAAGTAGAGCTGGTGGGTCATACTGAAATTGTGACCTATTTGCTCCTTTGAAAAGATATAGATGTACAGAGATAGTACAAACCATCTTGACATGAAGTTTTTGAGCAGCTACATCATTTGTGCAGCACCAGTTGTACTTCCTTCCTTTTCCATCCGTTATTTACAGTGAGTGCTGACTATATGAGGAAATTACTTGGTTTCAGAAGTTCTAATTCTCATCACCTAGGTGAATTATGAGCGCAACACAAACACACATTTTCTATTCAGATCACTTATGTATCAACATTTTGTATTTCATACACCATGATGATGAGTTCAAATGGGGACTCTCAGTTGAAGGAAACCTATTTTGGACATTCCATTCTATCACTTTACCTGGCATCTTTTCTAAAGATGATGTTCTTAAAAGTACAAAATACCCTAACCCTCTATGCAGATTTCTTCCCAGCCCCAAGAGATGGTATGACATCTGGGTTTCTTTTGCTTTTTCATTCTTCTCCAGCTCCCTCCTCTGTTCTCCCCAGACAGATCTCTCTCAGCTCTGATGATCTAGTCAAATTACAGATTATGTAATTAAACTCTGTTCAACAAATTCTTCTTCAGTTGTAATTCAAAGATAGAACACAATGTCACTGTGAGCGATTAAATGCTTCTACCCCTCCCTAGAAATGGATATACATGACAGGTGGTTGAAGTGACTCTTCTATGTCCACTTGTTAAAAGAAATAAAAGGTTCTATATAAATGTAAGACATATTTTTTCATAGTCTGATATTTTAGTGAAAGATTCTAATTAGTGTAAGCATGGCTCAACATAAAAAAGAGCTTTCATTCAACATTTTACATGCAACATTTTGACAAGATTCAGATTATTTTATGTTGAAATAAAAAGATGCTTGTAGTGAAATATTGTGATGATGGTTTGAAGAACCTTTGAAATCAATAGCTGACACATTACTAAAATTAGGGAGGCTTGACATGCTCTTCTAGGAACACTTAATACATCAGATAGACTTGGTTTTATTTGACCTTAAAATTCTTGTAATTGTTTTCTTTCTGGTAATTTCTAAATTCCTTAAATGTTAGAGGATTTTATTGGTGCTGCTGTTCTGGTTGTTTTTTAAATCAAATTTTGTTTTATACAGAATATGATGAAAGTTTAAAACAGAGAGAATTGTTAGAAGAGCAGAAGGTTCTTAGCAATGCTGGATCTTTCAAGCCTGTGATTTATTTGCAGTGTAATTCAATTATTAAAAATAGACAGTATTTTTATGTCTTTCAATTCTGCAATACACAAAATCACAAAAACCAGATATTTTCTATTAGTGTTTGATAGCATGTGGTTACTGAGGCCATAAAAAAAAATAAAGGGCACTTAGAGTCTTAGTATAAACTGTGATTAATTTTTATTACGATGATACATTTATATATTATAAACTGATGATTTATTTGTAGATTTTTTTTTCCCTGCAAGTTTAGTATTTTCCCTTGGTGCAGAATGCAGAATTGTATATGAGATATTTGAGTGTCTAAAACGATGTATGATAAATGAAGTAGCATGCTACTTATACGCTTATCATGTTCCTTGACTAGCAACAGGTTCAGCAAAGGGCACAGCCAGTAAATGAAATTTTCCACCAGGACAATATATCATCACAAGAAATGTATGCGCTGGAAACTTACAAGCTTGCTCCAGATGCGGACAAGGTGTGAAATGGCAAAAAATGAAAAGCAGAAACAGCATATAGTAAATTTCAAATTCAGCTGTATTTCCATATTGGCTGAGCATGGTGCTTTAACTGTTTGAAGTAATGTATTTTAGAAAATAATAAAAACATACATGTAAACTTAGCTCATTTTTAAGGCTAGGATAAATTTCCTTCATTAGATATCCTATAACTTCTTTTGAGAAAAGAAACTGTAAAGAGAGTAATCTACTGAGAGTATTTTTTTAATCCCCTTCAGAGTCAAAATATAAAACAACATCTTTAAATGCATATTTCTTCCTCAGAGTTACAGGCTGAAAATATGCTCCAGGAAATGTTTATCATAACCTTCAACACTCTGTGGAGAGCACTAATTAAAAATAATAATAAAGAACCCAGGAAAAAAGCACAACAATGTCTGTATATTTCCCAGTGGAATTTAGTTTGTTTACAAAAACATTTCATAATAAGAATTTCTGACATATAACCATTGAATCTTAACAAACTGTAAATACTCCTGTCTTCTTGCAAAAAGGTACACCAAATACCGAGGAGAAACTTCTTGGCATTCAGGTGGTAGGTGGAAACATGGCTAAAAATATATTGAAAGTGTCTGTTTTTATGGTTACCAGATGTAGAGCCTCACTGAAGAGATATGAGCCTTGGAAAATGTGGTCAGGTTCTGCAGTTCTGTCTTAAAGAGGCTTCTGAAATGTCTTGAAATGTAATTGCTGCACTGCAAGAAATCTAGCATAATGACATTGCTTGTGTCTATGTATTATGGTAGTGGCTGTATTTATATGTTGAAACAATTTTGTAAACTGAGTTGTAGATCCCACTCTTTATGCCCTTACCAGATAAAGAACACCTCTGGAGAGATTTGGCTGATTTAGTTTTACTGTGCACCATAATTTTAAAACCAGCAGAACATAGTTTGGGCCATAATGTCTTTCTATTGTTCTTTTTTTTTAACCAGGAAAGTCCCTCTCTCTTTTATCTTTCTCCATCTTGCTTCCAATTAGCAACCATTCTCCAGCACCCCACTGAAAACAATAGTAAAATACTTCTATAGTTACACTAAAATATTTATTTCATAAATATTCTATTCCTTGACAATTAATTTTGGGGTGGATGTCTTGTTTCCACAAGTTGAATTATCCCCACACTATTCCAAAGATGTTAGTGATGAAAGTCACAAAGAGAAACACAAAAAGAAATTATATTTCTTTAACAAACAGGAATTATCCCTCTTTTGGACATAAATTTGCTGTGTTCACTCTCTAAGCTATACAGCCTTTCCTAGTGGCAGACTGATGCCACTTAACCACGGATTTTTACTGGAGAACAAAACACACTCTATGATACACCATGTCTCCAGAGACAATATGTCTCACATTCCCAGACTGGCTTCATTTTTCACTCCCTGTGTTTAGCCCTTCTGTTTTATAACCACAATGGCAAAATTTTGACCAGACTATCAAAGGAAAGGTATCAAAGGAAATTCTATTCCATTCAATAGGTCCAGGACAGGTCTTTACATTTTTGCTTAATTCGAGCCTTTAATCATTTATGTTCTTTGTCTTTATGATTAATATTTTTGTGCCTCACTGACTATTGAGCCTCAGACCCTATTGAATTTCATGTTTCTCTGTTCATCTCAAATCCAGATTTAGTTTTCCTTTTGTGATTTTTCTCTAACCTTTTATCTTTATAATACTAACTCAGAATCAAAATTTTCCTGCTTAGACAGACTGCTATTTTTTGAAGCACAGTGAATCAGTCTAAAAACACACATACAAAAGGCCATGAGAGCTATTTGTGGTTTAAATAGGCAGAATTCAATGAAGTCCATGCTCTTTCTAGTATACAAGACTAGAGTCTGTCTAGCCATAGACCTCTGGAAACGTAGCACCAAATTACCAGTTTCAGCAACAGCAGTCTAAGGACTAGCTCTCAAGGTAAAATTAATTAGTTTTGCAACTCAGACAAAAATGAGACCACTTGCAGCCTCCAGTTTGTATCCTTTGCTCTCTCTCACGTCTCATGATCTTTGCAATGTCTGGAACAAAAGACCTAATTTGCATGGTTGATGTCAGATGACAAGGGTTTATGCACTGTCTGGTTAACTTTGCAAGTAGACAATGACTGTTGTCTTCCAGGGGCAGGCTCACTGTCATCACTGACACAGGGAGACCCCATGGGCTCTGTGACTATTTTCAGAGTGCTGATATTCCCTGTGCCAGCTGGTTTTGCCACCATCCAAGTTAAAAAAACTGAGACACTGTAGTGTCTGAAAGCCACTCTCTAGATCTGAAAGCCAGGTCCTCGCATTTATTCAAAGAGTAGTTTCTTTACCATTATTTCTCTGTTCATTTCTTGCTGTATCTGATATCTACTTTTTGGACAACTGGCATATTTTCAGTGCCATTTGTTTCTCCTTGCCTTGTTGGATGGATTGCAGCTTCCATGAACGTAATCTTCCATGCAGTTTCTGTTCTTTACTCCTTTTCTCATGATTTTTTTCTTGTTCCATAACATTCTGGTATTTGGTTTAACTTACAAAATTGACATTAGCATCCTTGATACATTCTGTATAAATACAAGAAAATATAGATCTCATTCATTTTCTTTTTGTTTTACAGAGCATAAGTAGAGCAGCAGTTAACCTAATATCTCTCTACTTGCCACCCTTCTCAGGTGTGTGAATGAAAAAAAAGACAATTGAACTTCATTGGTGAGCCAAAGCAAGACGCAACACGAACTACTTAAAATATTTCAATTTCTTTAACATAATTTCAGGTATCAAGTCTTTTGTAAGAATTGTAAGGTCTGTTGAGGATAGTTGACAAACTTTATTTCATACCATTTTGCTCTGCTACTTCAATACCTTTCTAGCAAATTGTTCCTTCTGAGACAAATAATATACTTATCACTATAAAACATACTATTCCATAAATGGTCATGTGGAGAAACAAAGGATCTTGATTAAGGGAGATAGCAATGATTTTACTTCTATATCTGGTTTCAAAAGCCTGGGGACACTTCCTCTTAGTCTACATGGCACCGTGGTCTCTAAAGGAGCCACTTAGTACTTATGTGGCTCCTAAAATTCCTACTGCATTGTTCCTTAAAAACATCACCATTCTTATCTTTGGCACTATGTACACTTATCTTACGGGCATAATCAGTAAAAAACCCAAGCAAATAAAAAATGCCACATGCCTATAAGTGCTGAAGAACAAGTTAACAAAACAATTCTCTATTGCAGACTAGAAATTAATAAACTGGCCATACAACTGCCATATTTAATCCTGCTTCTACATGCTGTACAGATACTAGGTTTATATTCTAGGTTCTATGTTCAAACTGAAGCACCAACATTTCCAACTTTTTTAAACTTTCATAGATTTTTCTATAAGCAGTTCTTCTTTTCTACAGAACGAAAGATGGCCAGGATCTTTGTCAACTAGCAGCTTTATGACTCAGGACAGGACAACTCACACTGACCTTAAGGAGCTCTCTTGTCTGTGTGGAGAACCATGGGAAAACATCAGAAGCAGCAAATGCAGTTAAGAAAAGATCTATTTTTATGATATCTTCTAACTCCCTGAAGATGTTATGAGGAATCATCAACTAAGAGTACTACTGTAAGTAACCTGGACTTACGATATTGTAGTATTACACAGCTGTTTCTTTGTTTAAACCAAAACAGGCTCCAACACGGGGCAGTACTCAATCTCTTTTATCATTCCATCTGATCAAAGACCGTGGACCATTTTCCAAAAGTATATTAATAACCCTTTCATTCACAGACTGCGAGACCAAAATAAATACAACTCTCTACATTTTCCCTTGTACTTGATGAACATACTCTTTATTTTACTGGAATTCTTCTCTTGCCATCGTGACATCAGTCAACCGTTGATTTTAACAATACAAAATTATCCTAATATTCACCCTTAGAAGACAGCTAGATTATATGTCCAAATGGATATAACAGGACTCATATAGTTATTTGTTGAGGAATAGGAGGGATGAAAGAGAGACAGAGAAAGAGGACAGAATAGTAAAAGGATTTAGACACACTTGCCTCTGTAAAATAAGCTTCCCAGTCTTTAAAAGCCTACAGAAATTAAATTTTGGCAATAAAGATTTGGTAGCACTTTAAATTAATCTCAGGAGAAATAGAATCCACATAAATAGGGTCAAGAGGAAAGACAATGGAAAAAATTGGGGTTTGTGGTTTATTTAAACACAGCCTCAAAAGTAAAGCCTTCTGATGTCAAGCGCTATGGATCTGAGGTTACATGAACTTAATATTAACTTTACAAATCAGGAACTTTATAATGAAATGGATCTCTTCATTAGACAATCTCCAACTACTTTGTGGTCTGTGGAGATGCTATCTGATCATTCAGAGATGTACTTGTGGTTTGTAAAAATGGGAACCCTAAAGATCATCAGAGTCAGTCTCTCCCCTGGGGCCTTTTTACTCTACTGACTGGTGAAAATCTACCAGCAATACAGTCTCAAAAGTAGAAATCATTAACTCATTCAAAGTCACAGACACAAGGGTCTGGGGTTAGCAACTATTAATTAGTGTAATTATTCCCAGGATGACAATTACCAGCTGCAGAATTCACTTAATATCTATTTCTCAGAATTTGTCATTTTGCAATGCTAATATTTCTAATAGGTTCATTTGCCTCCATTAACTGACTACATTCACTATGGTATATTGTTTCAGATGGATAGGATGGAAAGCCAATACCTAATATTGACCTCTATGGTATCCTGTGATTAGAAAGACTGCTACTACCATGATTAACCACATCATTCTCTTGAAAATATATACTGTTTGTGAAGGATTTGTGATATTTCTCCTCTTTCGAATATGCTCATAAAATAAATTTCCTGGAGAAATAACATTTCAAATTATACTCTTCCATAATGCAAGTGTTTGAGCTAAAAACACTGCATATATTAGTTGCACGATCTGATTTTAATTCTACTTCAGCCAACAGTAGTATGGACTTGGTATAATTTCAAACCTGTTCCTCCAGAGGGACTAGTTTACAGCCTGTGTTTGCTCAAGAGTGTCCAAACCCTACATGCTGCTGAACTGTGTTGAAAACCTGTGCAGTGCAAAGAAATTAGAATGCTTAGCATGCATTCAAATGACACCCATGTATTTCTTAAAGGAATAGAGAGAAAGAAGTGGCATAAAGGTATTTTCACCTCTCTTATGAAAAGGAAGATTAGATGTCCTCTACAAACCTTGGATGGGACATAGAAATAATTAATTTAATAACAGAAAGAAGCAAGCCTTGATGGGAAAATTTTTCTCTAGATTTTGAAAATTTGAAAATTATGACAAAGGCATTAATCTTACTGATTCCTAAGAATATTAATCTTCTGCCAAGTTAGAGTCCTATATTTCAAAGTGCATAAAGTATGATAAACTAGTGGTTGCCATACATGGAATCTATAGGAGAAGATTATCTGGTAGAAAGTAGCACAAGAGTTCTTATTTCCATTACCAGTTAAGTCTGGATTGTTGAAGCAAGAGAAAGATTTTCTAGTACAAAAGCAGGAGAAGAATGCAGCAAGTATGGCATCATGTTATTCTGACATGTCTCTCTTTCTTCATTCTCCAAGAAACTGACAGCAAGAGCAATCAAGGATGTCATACAGTGAATAACTGAGTTCAAAATGAACAGAGGAACAGAAGTAGGGCAGTATGTTTTCTGGAAAAGCTTTAATTCTTTACTCTTGCTCTGCTGATGAGTCATAAATTGAAAGAGAATATATTTTTAAATCTGTGTTAATAGCCTGTGTTTAAGAGTGATAAAGCACAATTTTAGCATATATTTTAAAGGGTCTCCTAGATAGTGCCTCAACTATGCAGGAGTAGTGGAAGTAGCCGTGTTGATTTTTAATGTGCTGCTAGATTGTTTTTGTGTGCATTTGATGTTCTTCTTTAATAACCTCAAGTAAAAGGCTGAATGAATTCAACAACAGTAGCTGAAAAAAGTGCAATGAGTCATATTACAGGAAAATGGAGAAAAGGATACAGGACTCTCCACTGAACACAATCCTATATTGTAGGCAATCTGTGATAACACCCTTTTCATTTCAGTTCAGTCCCATAAAATTACCACTAACATTACAACTCATGCAGAACACAGATAAATGTAAAAATGTCACAGAATTCTTCCAGATGGGACTTTTAGTTCCACTAGATCACCATCTACTTTTTTTACTTGTCTAATATTTCATTACAACCTTCCATAAGTTAATTTTCTTTCCACTGACCATGTAAATCACAAATCAATTTTCATTTAAAATGCCTGACTACAGATTGCTCCTGAAAGCTCAAAGTATATGCTTCAGTGAGCTCTCCAACATTCTTAATACACATTAGAAAAATGTTGTGGTTTTTTTAAAATCTTTTTAAAGGAATTAATTTTACATTAAAGTCTGGCATGAAACTCAAGTAGTGGTATTCCTCCCTTCCCTCTCCTCCCCTCCGCCTCTAAAATACAGGTATATTTTTGAAACATAACTGTATGTAGAGAAAAAAGTCTTTCATGACAATGACATTTGATCTTAAAATAAAAACTTAGACAAAACCATAAACAGCTCTAGATTTGCAGAAAGCAGAGATGATTACTTAATCCCAAACCATTACTGTGTACCTCTCTAGGGGAAAGAAGAGAGAAAAGGATGAAACCATCCACAGCGCAGATATTGGCTGTATTTTATTCGAGCCATTCTTTTTTCTCTTTTTTCTCTTTGTTCAGACTAAAATATGCAACTCAATGTTGTTAATTTTACTCATGGAAGCAGCCACCCTAAAACCAATGGAATATACCTGTGAAACAACCAGGATTCAGCCTTTAAAACAATCTATATAAAAATGTTTAATTGGAACACCCAGAAAATATAATGTAACAGTATTCTGTTTAAATACTCTCTTCTTACACTAATTTAAAATTACAAATTTGTAAATATACATTTGCTGACTGGACTTTAGAAACATGCTTTCTATGGCTGGTTTTTCTATTGTTCTGCTGAGAAACATAGGGCAGTCACTTCATTACTCTGTGCCTTAGTTTCAGAAGTAAGAGAGGATCATTAAAATTACTTTCTTTTTCCATATTAAACAGGACCACTTCAGTGAGCTGGCACATGCATTAGCATTTGCTTAATATTAGAAAACAGGAGTGATCTAGCAGCCACTTAACTCTTTTTTTACAGATAGACAATATTTCCTCTGTAGGAACAGAGCCTGAGTATTTCCACACTTGACGTTCCATGCTTAATGTTCCAATCCATGTTTAATCTCAGATTGTTTACACATGCTCTTGGTACTTGAGCAACCTGCTGTGGTGGGAGAAGGAAGCTCTTGGAACACAAAGGAAGTGTAACCCTTTCAAATAGCATGACCTCAGAAATTTAATAAATTGAGTGAGAGTGAGGGACCAGAGAAGTGTGGATCCTCCAGGCCTCTTTCCTGATCTGAACCCACAGGCAAGCCTTACATTCACTCTCCTTTCCTTTGCTTACCTAGCATATCCACATTTACCATGTCTCCCTTCACCTTTGGGATAATCCTTCCATCTCAGAAGTTCACTTCTTTGCAGTTTTGAACCACTCTATCACAGGCTCTTTGCCAGACAGTATGGCTTTGAATCTGAAGTTCTTGAAGCACTCTGACATTGGGATTCTAGCTTGGGGGTGATGGAAAGGGTGTCAGTTTAAATAAGACTGAGTACTCGTGACAATTGAAAGTAGTTCTGTGTAAAGTGGGGCTTTCTCATAATGGAGTATGTCAGTGCTGACCACTCAAATGGGGGAAGGGAAAGGCTCTTGAGCAGTCTCTGTAAATAGGGTCCTGTCAAACCATTTGTGGGTTATAGTCAACCAAACCTTGAGGGTTTTCACATAGGGTTTTTTAAAACCCAAATCCCCAAATGTCAACAGGGCCTCAAGCATCACATCTAAAATGAATCTGCCTCACTAAAACTGAGAGTTGAAGGCCTCTGAATTTGGCTCTGTGCTGTCATATCACAATTACCACTTAGAGCTGACCACTTACTTGTAACAATGATGGGGAATCACTTCAGAAGAAGAGATGAGAGGGAAAATGTTTACTTCCTGATTAGCAAAAACCCATCATCTAAGAAGGAAACTTCACAACGCTGAAGTCTGCAAAATCCCATTTATTAACAGTCATTGGAATCTTTATGGAGTAGGGATTACTATGAAGATAACCTGTCTGGTCTTTTAACTTTCAAAGCTAACTACTTTACCTTCAACTAAATAAACAAGCAGTTGTTTGGGTTATGTGACCAATGAGTAAAAGGTCCACAAAAACATGTGGGAAAAGCTTGCATGTTTGGATCATTTGAGTGGCTAGCTTACTTTTTTTTTCCTCTTTTCCATTTTCCTGGCCAGCCAAGGGCCAGAAGGCTGTGCTTTTGGTGTTTAACCTCACTTGTCTCTTTTTTTTGCATTTTTCACTCCTGTTTCTATAAGTGACTTCTTGTTCGACCAGCAATGGTTTGGCAAATGCCTCCAATAGACAAGATGTGAACAACCAAAGAAGAACCCCAATTACAGTGACCAGGAAACAAGCAGACACTTGAGCATCTTTGTACTAACTAGATCTTCTACCTCTATACACTGCTTTGTGATCTTCTCAGGAAGAATTTGTACTCCCCAGCCTAATGCACAGAGGCTCCTGGATGAAGGAGCTAGATGAAGCCTGAAAGGAAAGGTAGAATATATATATATGCTCATTGGTACAAGCTGGTCATGGAAAAGAAAATATTTGAAGAGGTGGGGTAAGGCAAGGCAAGGCAAGGCAAGGCAAAGGAGACTTTTCATAAGTACTGTGCACTCTCCTAACAGTCTTTTTACCCGTCCATGTTTTTATGTAGTCCTGTAGTACTTCTGGATGAGGAGACTAACATCTGCACAGAAAATATGCCACTTGGAAAACCTATGCTTTCATTGTTCCCATTTCAATGCCTATCAATAGATTTATGCACGCACAAACATGTAGGCATTCCACATTCAGCGTTCTGTCTTCAGTTACTGAAGAGAACATTACAGCTGGTGCTGGCTAAAATCAGATTTACCAAGCCAATTTTAACTGCAGGTACTGATGGCAGAGATCTAGTTATTACATAAGCCACACAGTCCTGCAACCAGGGCACTCTACTCTAAGAGAAGCCTCTACCTAAGTTACATTGCTCTGAATCATAAGCAATGAGGATTTGTTTTCATTGCATGTCTACATGAATGTTAGCCAGTAATTTCCTGCAGTATGAGAAGATGACTAGATGGAGGCAGTTAGTTCTAAGTCACTCTCACTCTTTTTACTTGCAATTCAGGGTTTCTTCTTTGGACAGAATTTACTCTGGTTTGCACTGAATGTATGGGTCTTGAAGCTGTCCTAAGGGCCAGTTGTTGGTTTGGTCTTTTGTATCTCCACTTGGTTCTGGAATGTAGTAGGTATGAAATTGTAGTGGAATTTTGAGTTTAGTTTTCTCCAGAAGAAATCTTGCCTGCACAGATCAAACACGAGGAAAATGGTGAAAACACAGGGGTTAAAGTCTGCTGTACCTGTTTTAAACAAAATACTTCAGTATATACAGCCTGCTCTACAGTAAGATATATTTTATGAACAGTGGTTTATTTCCTGACTTCCTATACCGCTTCAATGAAAGCTTTTCCTGTATTAATAACAGTAGGTCTAGGTTTCTCAGCCTTGGTTTCTAATCTCCACCATGCCATTTATGGAATTACCAGATCAGGAGACAAAAAAGAATACAAGTGGAATAGGACTGTGTATAAATTGATCTGTATTGGAAATCTCATTCCATTCTGTTATTTACCTTTTTTCAAGTAAAATAATTATATTTGTATAGGTATAGGTATAGATATAGATTAGATGTTACATTACAAAGCCACAAGGGTTCCTGATCTTGTTAACATGATGGTTGTCATAGTTTGTTTTGTTTTGCATGAGCAACAGCTCATTACTGAGAACCCTTGTCATTCACATCAGATTGTGTCTTCTTAATGGAGCACTTCTGAAATGAAGGGCAGGGTATATAAGTTTCAATTCAAACTGTACCTTGGAGCCTGGCTCCCACTGAAATCAATCGCACTTCAGGACAAAGAAAACTTTACAGCTTGGGTTTTTACAAGCATGCCATAGACTCTTGTTCAATGTCCTTTTAAGAAAGCCCAAAAGCAATTTTCACTTTCAGAAGTGATTCTCCACTTGGTTCTGGAATGTAGTAGGCGTGTACTTTTAGTGGAATTTTGAGGTTTTTTTTAATGTAACGTGTTCAGGCATTATTTCAGCTGGTCTATTTGGCTACCTTCTATGTATGATAGGTTACTTGTACACTTGCAATCTCCTAGACTCAAAAGATGCATGTGATTCCTTGTACTCCTTGCAGTGCAGTTGGATGTCATGATGCAAACATACAAGCCATACCCTGTCTCAGTCAGGCAGAAAGTGTATAGTTGTACAGTCTGAGGTGCAGAAGAGGTGAACTAAAACTAAGTTTCACTGCTGGGGAGGGTAATGGCATCACTGTTTTTGCAGCAATCCCCTGCCAGGCAATCCACAGACTGGCTGGTCTGGAGGGAATCACTTACCCTCCAAGCTAGAGCTAAGATGCCAGATAAGCAGTAGCCTGAAAATTGTTTAAAAGAAGAGAGGAAACTAGTGGGAATGATTAAAATAATTTACTCTTGTATATTTTATCCATCATAAATCCCATTGTCAGTATCTATTGCTCAAGTACCTGACAAACTTCTGTTCCTATCCTCTCCATAAAAGCCTCCATCATGCGTAAAGTTGCGTACCTTTCATGGTTTTATAATAAACTGGAAGTGAGTAACAGTGCGATATCAAAGGAAATAAAAATCCAGTTGCTATTGCTGCTGGGGTTGCCTTCTGAATGTGGCTTATACAATATTTCATCTGTGCTGACACCTTTCACTCTCAATTATTTGGCTGCTGTCAAAACAAATCAATCATATTATAGCACTGTGTCTTATGTTACCATTCCACTGAAAGTAAGCTGCATTAGCTTTGAGATATATGGAAGTATAAAATTTATCTGTATTATTTATTTAATACAACTTTCTCCCTTGTGAAACACAATCTTACAAATGCAGGAAACTCAAATTATCTGATGTTAAACATTGAATATATATAAATATCACCAAAAAAAATTTAAATAATGCCACTCATGGGAATATAAATGCATAAAGATACACTTAATAAGTCTTATACTTAGAACCAATTATATTATTTTTATAAATTGAGAAAATAGTATATGTTTGTAATTTTGTTTACAACTGGCCAAGGTGCTCAGATAAATGTAACATGAACAACCACTCTTGTTGAAGCAGAGTAAAACAAATATTCAAAGAACTGATTCGGTTACCAGTAAAATGAAAGGTGTGGGGTTGGGGGACTGAATATTTTTTTAAAATGCTGCAGTGCTGGGCTGGGAGGTGGGGAAGGGGGGACCACAGTCTTTTTTTATAATTCACAAGCACTGCTTTGGGAAAAGAAAAGCTAGAATCTTGAACAGAGAATCTGAAAGTGATTGTTCTGTTCAGATGTTAGACTTAACAGTTTTCAGAAAACAGGTTCAAAATTTGTTATTGAGAGGTTTTATCCTTTTAAAAATACGAAAGATAAAAGAAACAACTTTTATGGTGACAAAGAGTGAATTTCCCCAAAATGTTCTACTATAATTTCTTTGCTTTTTAGACAGGATTCATGTCCTGTTACAACCACATCTTCTAAAATACAGGAGCCAAATATAACGGTAAAATTACAACAGTTTTATCACCTCTTCTGCAGTTATTACTGCTGACGCAATAGGAAATCAGCTACACAGCACAGAATACATTCAGGAATACTTGGGTTGTGAATCGCTTAAGAAACTCAGCTGAAACATAAAGCATGGACAAAGCCACCTCTGGATGAGGAAAGGCACAAGAGACTGAAATGGGATCTGAGAAACAGAAAGGAAAAGACATTGTAAATCTGAAGCATCACCATTTACTTGAATAGAATAAATAATTGGAAATTATTTATTCTATTCTTTACGATGAAGATTTCTTTTTAACATTGCATGATTTATCATATTATAACACAATTAAGTTAAAAATTAGTTTCTAAGATATGTCAAGTCGACAGATTATTAAGTTTAAAAGCAATATTTTTGTAAAAACAAACAAACAACCAAACAAAAAAGCCCTGAAAACCCAGACAAACAAACAACAAACAAGAAAAAACCCAGAAAAAACACCTTATAGCAGGCAATCATCTAAGAGCCCGTATAGTGCTGGAGCTTATTGATGGTGGAAATCTCCAGTCCTTCTGTGAGCTGGAAAACATGACTGTAGATCCAAAAAAATGAGGAAAATTAGCCTTATTTTTACAGCTACTGAAAAAAGAGCTTTTATATCTATGGAACAAGACTTAGGAGTTGGAACAAGACTTAGGAGTTTGGAACATTTACATCTAGCTCTGTGTGAGGAACTCCAGGCACCTGACAGTAGTGATTTAAGCCACTCTGTAGGAAGGCGTAACCACTAATTGTCTACTCATTTGTTTACAGGTGGGAGGACTTGAAAAAAATGTGTATGAATTGTCCTTCATCACATGGAACACGTGGGCCAAAGTGCAGAGCAAGGATACAGATCTCAGGTCTGCGCTTTCTGCTACATCTGTCAGAGTAACAAGCTTGCAAAGATGGAATATTCAAGGAATAAAGGCAGCTTCAGGAAAATGAAATGAAGGCCTGAAGATTTCCATGAGTACAACTTTAGATGTAAGGGACATAAGATTGCATAGAAGTCTGGGGATGAGAAAACTGAAGGAAGTTTCACTTTTCAAATTTCTGATGTTATTAGGCTGATTCTGTTCCCATTTATGAGGCAATCTCAGTGGCAGACAGATTCCATGCCCCCCCACCCCAAAAAAGGGAAAAGAAAAAAGAATAAAAAAAAGAAAAATGAAAAAATATGTAAAATGCTTCAAGATGCATGAACTTTAAGATTTTAATGAGAAAGTCATAAGATATCTTCAGAACTTTCCATGACGAAAAAATAATCGGAGGTCGCCATAAAGAGGAAGTCCCACAGAACCATACAGGCATTAAAGGAATTTCATTTTAAAAAATTGGATCTCAGGCATTTAATTTGTATGCTCCATGCATTCAAAATTCACACAACCCAGTTGGTCAATAAAGGCTTTGTTGTTTTTATGAGTCCTTAAATATATATGTCCTTGATTAGAATCTCACTGGTGAATCAGGAACACAAACCTGTGTCCAGGGAGTTTTTAAAACATGAATCATAGGGTTTTTATTAATATAAAACCGTGGAAAAACAAAGGAAATTAAACCACAAATACTATAAATGTCTGACTTAAATCCACTAAGGCAAGGAAATTAAGAGTGAAGGCTGAAAATCCATCCTGGCAATCCTTCTACAACTCTCTTTCTATTGAAGTAGAGTGTCTTGGACCAGCATGAGAATCATATGTGCATAGACCATATAGATATGCCCACCTGTTTTTATGTGATCTAGATGTACCTACCTATTTGCATGTGATCCACTACTGCATATAGCACAAGTGCAAAAATGTAAGGGTGACAAACATTAGCTAGGTTTTTCACTAGCATTTGAAATTTCTTGGCTTTTGTAGGATTACAGTAAATTGAGTGCTTCATATTATTGGAATGAGTTTTCTCTACATTAATTTAAATTGTCACGGTCTAAATTCAAGAAGAAGATTAAAAGCTTCTCAAAACAGGTGCAAAGATATACTTTAAACGCAGCATTAAAATGCACCCATGTTCTGGTTGATGGAAATTTCATTTATAATCCTGCATGCAGAATATTCCTGCCAGGAGTATCAGTCTGAGTCAGGGCTCAATAAGGGTGTACATTCCCCAGAATGACCAGGTCTTGCATATGAATCAAACCACAGCTCCTGGCTTAGTGGTCATGCCTGCCAAAGGATAGTTAACCAACAGGGAGGTTGGGGAGGTGCAGACTACTTCCATCTTTCCCATCTGCTTCTTGGCTTAAAAGTCTGGAAATTTAGACTTTTCCAGTACTTGGCCTGCAATGTTTAAGCAGGTGCGAACACTTTGATTTCAGAATTTGATCTACGTCACATCATTACTTCTCACCAATGTTCCACAACCTTCAGTACAAGAACAAAAAAGGAATGTCTGTGATCTCTTTTGGGTGGAGGTCACCAATGGAGTACAGAAGCATTAAGACTACTGCATTTTAATGCCTCTAGTGGTAGGCCTTTAACTTATGGGGCAGAGAAACCAAACAACAAATAGCTAACACTCTGGGACTGATCAATAAACACTAGTAACTAATAAAGACCTGAACCTTTCACATTCCCTTTGTGAAGGTAGCAATTTGCCACTGAACAAGATAAGCAATTAACATGGGGGCAATGCATTTGCACAGGAAAAGCCTAGTACTATGGGGAAAAACCCCAAACAAATAAACAAACAACCCAGTGAGATTCTTGCTATACTACCTTCAGAAAAGCAGATTTTTCCCCTTTCTTCCAAAAGCAAATATTAGGCCTTCTAAAACAAGGATATTTCCTGAGAGACCCGACAGAGACAGCTCATCCCATCTTCAGGGATCTCTGCATATTAGTTCAGTTATCCTACAACAGTTTGGGTGGGATACAGCTGATAGCCTGAGGAAACCTGCTGTAGCAGCTGCTAATCCACAGACCCTCTGTGCATGCCACAGTGTGCTTACGGATGCTCACATCTCTCTTATTTCTTTCCATGTACTAAACTAGGGAGGTTTGTCTTGAGGGTTGGCTATCCCCTTCTTTGTGTAAGTGAGCCCTTCACAGTGACTGCATTTTGTGCAGCATTTTATACAGTGATAGGGGAGTATATTTGGTTTGAGGGCTTCACAGAAATTGCTATGAGTGCAGCACTTCTTCCTGGTTTCTTGTCATTCTTGTTCTGGTTATGTTAGTACACTGCAAAAGTACCTGGGAATAAACTATTCCTCTAAGTGAAACATCATTTTGATTATTACTGACATTGGTGCTCATTAAAATACATAAGTGAAACACCGCCTTTCTGTAGACTCTGAAAGCTATTTCATGTTACTTGAAGGGGAATACAAATGAATAGGGACTGCATCACTTTAGTTAAAAGGGAAAAATGTTCTAAGAAACTGGAATTTGGACTCTAGATCAGTAAGCAATTGAGGTTTGTAGTTTATTTCTTTTCTGTCTCTTTCATCTCTCTCTGATTTCTGATTTTTAAGGTGTGTATACATGGAGGAATGGAGACAGAACATGTTTACTTTATCTGTTATACAATTAATAATACAAATCTCTGTTCAGAGGAAACAAGATCTAATAAATGTAAACAATAGAGTTTTTTCTTTTTTGGTACTGTTGTCTTCACCTAACATTCTTTTTGACTGATCTCCATATTAAAAAGCCTTCTTTTTTTTTTTTTTTAAACATTATCTATGTCAACTGTAACCCATATCAGTGCATCTTAATGGCTGCCTCCTATCTCTCAAGGTGTTTAATACATTTCCCCTTCCATTGTACTGCTGCTAAAATATGACCTCCTGCTGTTTAAATAATGTAATTTAATGATTTCACATTTTCAGCTATGTGAGACTTCCTTTCAGCACTGAAGCCTTTCACTAGTGATTTAGAGAGATAGTTTGTTCTCATTTATTTCACGACTCAAGACTGAGAAAGTTTGACTTGTAAATAAATTATTGACATCCACTTAAGGAGCAGTACAATGGGTAGTGGAAATAAAATACACAAAGTTTCAGTGCCATGAGGCTACAGTCTCCAGCTTGTTGATTTCTTTCAAGGTTCCAGGGTCATTCTCTCTCCATATTGGCACATATATCTAAAGCACTGGTGTGCCATTTCTATGTGATAAAATATATTTGGACCAGCCCTTCGCAGAGACACTCCCAGGTTGTTATCCATGGTGAATGAGTGTCCAGCAGTGAGCTGACAGAAAACACTGTCATTTTCCATTTTCAAACACATATGCTATACTAAAAGAATAGCTAAAATGTGTTAACTTTCTAGTTAAAACTGCTTTGGTTGTCATGGAAAAGAGGCTAAAAAGAGAGGACAGCTGTTAACAACTCCCCAAGACTGGAATGCCTTCCCATTTTTCAGTTATTTCAACAGGAAATTCACAGGGTTAAAATAACATAAAGAAAATGTGTCAGAAAAAACTCAGCCCCCCACCCAAAAGGTTTCTTGTTCAGCTAGACAGAAATATTACAACGAGACATAAAAATCAGATGGGATTAAGGAAAGAATGTCTTTTCATGAATATCAGCTCCCAGGCATTACTAAATATTCTGAGATTAAGCAACTACTAGTTTCTTCGAGAGTCTCTTGAGAAGGATAACTAAATTTACAAAAAAGAACATAGTCCTCCCAAAACTGAAAGAAATCTGACCTGGCAAAAGGGATGCAAAACTGAAACTATTCAGCCCATAGAAAATTTCCTAAAGGCAGAAAGATGAGTACTTACAACCACCAGTTTGGATGATTAAGAGGGAGCTGTCAGTCTACTTTTTGCATTAAGTCAATAAAGAGAGGCCAGGAAGCAATGTACTAAGAGCAGAAAACAGAAAACACACTCTATTGTAGGGTACCTCCCTCACTTTGTCCCTTTTCACAACCTCACCATTGTTATTGTGACACCTGCAAAAGTTTAGGAAAGCATGGCTATGTTCCACCTATTTCTATGTACTGGTGAGGGGAAAACAGGAGTGTAAGTTTCTTGGGACAACATCTTTCATGGACAGTTTTTAAACTTTTATCTGCAGTGCTTTTAGCTGGTTACACTGAAAAGTTATTGTTGCTGATTTTACTGTTTTCTTCAAAGAACTGTTGGTGGGAAGTCAAAATTCCACAGGTGTTATGTTCAGGGATTTCTGTTTTCACTAAGGTAGATAGTTTTATTCTGCCACCTTCTTCCATCTCAGAAAACTGTATTATTTGCATATTAGTTGTGCATATGAAATTTGCTTACTTGAAGCCAGGGAAAACATATTTCCCTAAGTTTCACAGCAAGAACTTAAACATTCACCTCCATTCCTTCTGTTTGCATACATTTGATGTATTTGCTCAGGGAACAGATACAGTATAGCAGTGTATATGGCAAATGACAGAGTGCAATGAACAGAAAATAATCATGTGTGAAGAAAATATGTTTTGGAAGAAGTTTGGTCTTAACCTCTTTTTACTTACAGCAATGAAATTCCTATCAACTTAGTGGTGGATCTGGACCATATAACAACTGAACAATTTAACACAAACACATTTGGGGGAAAAAAATTTTTGTATAGGTAATTGGCAAGTGAAGAATAGGCAATATCACTAAGTTATACTGTGTGAGCAATCAATTGCTCCATTTTAAAATAAATTATTGTTTTCTCATTTTATGTACTTAATGAATCTCTTTTGTGATTCCTATTACTGAGTGCTCTTTTCTCTTTTCACTCACAAGAATTTTCATTATTTTATCTAGGCACTCTGAGGTCTCATCACCCTGAACCAGACCTGAAAATTCCTGAGAAGAAAATAATTTAAATATGTATGTGGAGCATAAAAAGGATAGTGGAATTACTCCCTTGATCAACATTCAGTAAGAATTCAAGTACTCTGTCAGATCAGAACTTTTCTGAATTCATACATTATTAAAAAAAATTTCAGGGTGTCTTTTGGTTACATAGCTGGGGAAGTTTGCAATGAAGAGTTTTAGAAGCTCACTTAGAAGAGAGGAAAGACAGGAGAAGACCCAGCTCACAGGAGCTGTGGATGTCTATGCTTGATCTCACTGAAAATTCAGGGACAGCAGATGTGACAATAGGAATATTAAGACAGGTTGGAAAACAGCATGAAAACATGTCATCCCATTATCTAAGCAGACCATGCTACAGTGAGGTTAAGAGATGGAAGCTGATGATTATGGTCTTATTTCACCAAAAGAGCAGGAATTACCAAACTGTGTTCAAGCATGGGCTTTTATGAGCATACCTATAAAAATGTTGCCTACGGAACAGAATGCGCATTGTATAATTATTTTTAACCAGCCACAAAATAAATACCAGGGACCAGAAGTCGTTCAGGTTCAATGGAACTGATGATTCCACACCACACACTCTCACCTGATTCCTATCTTCATTCACGCACACATTGGAGAGTGGGCTACAGAGCAAGCAATGGCAGTTTACAGCTGTGATTCAGGATGGTAGGAGCTATCTTGACCAGGTTACTTTGCTGCCTTGTGTGTCAGTTTCACTTCCAAAACCTGAGGGCAGGCAGCAGCGCTTGCTTAGAAGATCAGGAAGGAAGGGTAGAGAAGAAAACAAACAGCAATACAACTAAATAAATTCATGAGATCTGTTCCTTTCAGATATATTATGGAAGGTGTGATTGTGTTCACAGACAGGGAACTGAACCTGCTGCTCCTGCAAGTCCCTATTTGATCCCAGGCTCCTATCTACCAGTAAAGATTATAAAGGAAACCTTTTCATCTCATAAGGTCATTGCTTGCAAAATTTATTTGGCAGCAAAGTTACGTCTTTTAGCTAGCAATTAGACATCCATGGCTAAACTAAAGAGCAAAGGTTGCCTGGCTTAATCCCTACCCTCCAGCTTTGCAACACGGGGTGAATAAATGACGTAAGAACTGCACAAGCTTATGTTTATTTATAATACTACATACCCAGCAACTCTAACCTGGAGCACTCCAGAGTGGAAGGATACGTTTTTATAATGCCTGTTTCTTCATTAAGATTTCATCATCCACCTACGCTAAAAAGCTACTTCCCCTTCACTTTGTTATATCTGCTTTTACCCACTCCTGTTCTTGCATTATTTTTTTAATCTCCCGTTCCTACTTTACATGCACTCTCAAATTTTAAACAAGCAAAATTTGTGCATTAGTGTGTCCTTTTCATCTATCATTTATGAATGACAGGTTCTTTGGTGCAGCTTAATGGTATGAGAGAGACATTATTTTAAACATTAAAGTGAAAACCATTTACAACTATGATAAGAGACGTCTGTTGACATTAAACTTTAAAACATGCACAAGGTAAAGGCAAGTAGTTGCTCCAACAGGTGAGAGTACTATGCATGCACTTTGTAAGGGAGTTTGTTCAACACAAAAGCTGTCTTTTTGTTTTCTCTATTTGACAACCTGTAGGATCTGGTGCTTCAAACAATGCATCTGGTAATCAGAAGCCACCAGTGTTTGATGACTAAAAGATACTCAGGGCACAGTGCAGAGGATCAATTTTTAAAAATTACCATTTTGTTGGAGGAAAATATTTCATACCATTTACATTGGAAAGAGATAACAATAAATAAATAATTAAATCTAAAGAGTTAAAGCTTTTTTTTTACACTTCTTGCTCACACCTTTGTCACTTTCACACTGGACTATCACTTCCTTTACTGTCCTCTTCCATTAAAACAATGCAACAATGCTATTCTGTTGTAAGATATTGGCTAACACTTATCCTGCTATATTTTGTTCTGTTCAGCAGCAACTGCATTCTTAGAAGCATCAACATAGTTAGGAATAGTAAATAAATACATCTGTAATAATACGTAATATGTAATAATATGTAAATAAATACATTTCATATAATATGTACTTGGATTGAGTACTGTTCTTAACAGCATTAGGCACATTGATTGAACAGGGAATAAAAGGGATCTTGCTTTCAATCTGATTTTAGACCACAAGGAAAATGTAGCAGATCCTCAGGGTAGAACCCTTGCAAACATGGTACAGCTCAGACATCACTCAGAGAGGATACATACAGAGATTAATTTTTTGCTAGTTACTTTTGGTGTCATGCAACTCTCAACAACTTGAAAGGGGATGGCAGAACCTTATTGATAAAGCAGATCTCTCACAGCAAGAAGGAAAACATGTATCTGGGGCATGAATGACAGATAAGAAAACTGATTTTATTGTAAATTTTAAAAAAAAAAAAGTTATTTTCATGCAATACTGTATTTTTAGTTTCCTCTATTTATACAGCTGCTTTAATCAGCAGCAGTGAAACAAGTTGTATGTTAGTCAACTTGCTAGGAGAGAAGGGATAGTGACATCCAGAGGGACCTTGACAGACTTGAGATGTGGGCTGAAGCAAAACTGATGAAGTTCAACAAGGCAAAGTGTAAGGTCCTACACCTGGGTCATGGCAATCCCAGACACACCAATGGGTTGGGCAGAGACATGATTGAGAAAAGCCCTGCTAAGAAAGACAGGGGGTGGCAGGTGCTGAAAACCTCCACATGAGCCAGCTGTGTGTGCTCACAGCCCAGAAAGCAAATCAAATCCTGGGCTGCATGGAATGTGGCCAGAGGGTCAAAGGAGGTGATTCTGCCCCAACACTCTGCTCATGTGAGATCCCACCCAGAGTGCTGCATTCAGTTCTAGTGTCTCCAACATGAGAAGGACACCAAACTGTTGGAGCAAGTCCAGAGGAGGGCCATGAAGTTTGTAAGAGGACTGGAGCACCTTCCCTAAAACACAGGCTGAGAAAGTGGGGGCTTTCTGGAGAGGAGATCACATGGAGACCTGATGGCAAACTTCCAGTATCTGAAGGGATTCTACAGGAAAGCTGGAGAGGGACTCCTCATCAGAAGCTATAGTGATAGGACAAGGAATAATAGGTACAAATTGAAAGAGGGAACATTTAGGTTAGATATTGGGAAGAAATATATACTGTGAGTGTGGTGAGACACTGAACAGGTTTCCAGGGAGGTTGGGGATGCCCCAACCTTGGCAGGTAATTGAGTAACCTGGTCTAGGGGGAGGGTCTATGCCCATAGCAGGTGGGGTTGGGACTAGATTATCTTTAAAGTCCATTCCAAATCCTTGATATTCTATGATTCTATTATTCTATGGTTTGAAATTTCAAAATGATCTGTGAGTAGAGAACATTGATCAGTGATGACAGAAAAACCTAACTAGACATTCAAGTGGTTTACATTACTGACCCATAGAATGTAAGAGCCAACCTCCAATATGTTTTTATAAGAAGGCAAATAGCCCTTAAGTATCACTCAAGCATTCAAAAAATATACAGGCATTACTTTTCAATATCCATGGAGAGCAACATTTAATTTCAAAAAGAGACCACTCAGTTTAAAAGAAAGTGATAAAAGGCATAAAACAGGTGAAAAACCCTGTTAGAAAAATTATGAACATGACTTACCTTGTAGATTTTGCAATGGCAAAGTCATGATGCCTCCTGCTGCAGCTGCTGCTACCAGTCCTTGGATGTTGGTGAGATTTGCTGTAGGTAGAGTTAGGACGAGTCCTTGTTGGCCCCCCAGCTGCCCAGCCATGTTGAAAGGAATAAGGATTGGCTGATTCAGGGCTGGAGTGCCTCCTGGCATCACCCCTGCTACTGCTGAGGCTAACTGTTGGGCTGTCAGTAGTGGCTGCAAGAAACCACAGACACAAACCTATTTTACTGTGTACAGCTCAGCATTACACACTTACAACCCTTCTGGCTTGAGAGGTTTTTGTGTTCCATTACAGACATGCACTGCTTCCAGTATCTTAGAGCATACATTTTCACCAACACACAAAAGTTTGATAAACATGACAGTCTGAAACTGTAAGCCTCTGTAAGTCAAACAGCGTAGTAGCAATCCCAGCTGAATCTAGACTGGAAAATTCATTACATATACACAAAAATTGAAAAAAGACCTAACTCAACTTAGTCTACAGGTACCTAAATGCAAACATTTCCCCAAAATTCTTGGTTGTATACAGATTGAAAACAGCAGAAAATACTTCAGTGACAACTATCAGAAGCTTTGTGGACTAAGACTGTCCTGGGAAGTGGAAGAATATTGAGTATTTTCTTAGAGTATAGCTGACCTTGGATAAAATTGTCAAGTGAGATGGGATATATTTTAAAACCTTATGAAGTGCCCTATTACTACGTCTACACTCTGCTCGAAAGAAAATAAATATCTCGCATAAAAGATAATGAAATACCTTTACTAATTCAGGAGCTTTGTGTGACAGATGTAACTGTCAGAGACAATAATTCTGCATTAGAATTGCACAAGCTTTTTAATATTAAATTATTATATTAATTTCAGAAGTAATTTACATAAGAAATTAAAATACTTTAACTTCCTAAATATGTAAAACTTCTTAGGTTTTATTTTAGAAAAGCATGCAAATCTAATTTTGTCAAACTTGACTTTTAAAATATACACGATACATACATGTTCCCTTTTTGTAACACTGAATTCAGCCAAAGAGAATCTCATTTTCTGTGTTACACAGATCAAAGATGATCAATCACAGTTATTTATTTTTCATCAAATTGCATGTCTTGATTAGTTAAAAGGAAAGATACTGACCTGAGGCCCAACAGGGAATGCAGGATGGGACTGACTGGGTTGGTGCTGGTCTGCTGGGCTTGTGTCAGGCAGCACTGTGTTTCCTCTGGCCTCTGAAATCCAGAGAACAGATTGACTTTAATATCAAGCCTGGGGACTGCCACATTACCTTCTACTCTGATGTCACATAACATGAAGCTGAAAATGATATGTTAAAGTGCTTTATCAATAACTCAAGCACTCAAATCGCTTATCAGCTGCATAAATTATGCTAACGTTCATTCAGACCAGCCAACTCATTCAAAGAGTTACAGAAATCTGACAGCAGTGAAACTGAAGCTATCATCAACCCAGCTAATGTGGGTTGCATTATACATCAATTTACATACAGTACATGAGCACTCCGTGTGTGTGGGAACTGCATTTTTTTACGCTTAGATGAGCATCAGCCAATGCAATTTCTGAAAGCAGAAATTATCTGAAAAACAATCAAGTCACATCTACTTTCTATCTTAATAAAATATTTTCTTCTGTCAGTTACTGAGGCAGCAAAGGCTCTACTATGCACAATAAAAACGCACTATGAAAACTGAAAACTGGTATGCTTCCATATGACAGCTTGTTTTTTAAATTGCGTGTGGAGGGTGAGCAAAATTCTGCAAAACCAAGGATTTCCAGCATTTATTGAGATGATCAATACCCAACAATCGAACTATATGCTGGGCACTAATGACTTGCTAAGCATAGAACACAGTCCAGGCCTACTAGATTTTGCTGAAGTCTGCAATACAGATTTGAAAGGGATGAAGAAAATAAGAGCATCCTATCAGTTGTAAGAAAGTACCAAGATGTTTTCAAAACTACATCCCAATCCTCCATTTCCTCTGGGTGAAGGGCTCAATTCATTCCCAGTTTTTTAGTGCTGATGGCATGATCAGGCCCACATTGATTTTTGAGGTTGTAAGAATGACAGCAAGTATCAAATGTAGCTGCAAGAGTACTGTGGTGTATATAGGATAAAGAAAATCCTGGAAATGGCACCAGGTTTCCTGGTTGGCATGATATCTCCTGTTTTGTTATTTTTTTTCCTGATGAGTGTTTGAAATTCCATTCTAAGTAAAACTTAACAAGATGCTCTTTTCTAATGTTTGTCCTGTGAATTGCAAGATAATTCAGAAACAGTTTCTTGGCAAACCCTGGTGCTGTAAGGGAAAAGGATATGATTTTGTCATAAATTTTAAAGAGGGTATTATCAGCTCATTTAAAACAAATTCTTTTATATATTCTCCAAGGGGAACAACTTATAAATAATGGAAAAGTGAAAAAAAACCTCCTTCACCACATTAAGGTTCAAATAAAATTGACTGCTACATATTATTCAATTGACTTCCATCTCTACAGCAAGTTGTCAATCATAACAGCATTTTAGAATTGGATTAAACAATAAATGTGCAGAGTTATTACGCAGAAATCTGAAAATCTGATTAATTTGTAATATCTTTGTGTGGTCTCAAAAATTCAGAAATGGACATTGTTCTGGGAATACTTACAAATGGTCTATTGAAATATCTGATTTGGAACTAATAAAAATAAACAAACTTGCTGACATTTTATAAAGTGAATTCTACAGAAATATGTTTGCCATTTTAATGACCATTGTCATTTAATAATGAGAATAAGCTGACCTACTATAATCAGTGAGGATTCCAACAGTTGACTAGTAACATGCAAAAAGAGACGCAGTCACTACATTTTTTATCTGAAATTTACTCATTGAAGTTAAATGAAAAGAGGAAAACATAACTAGATATATGAGATTCAGTGAAAGCTGTTTCTTTCAAATGCATAACAATCCTAGTCATCCCTAAGACCAAATACAGGGTTTTCCCAGTATGATTTCCTCCTATGCAAAATCAAGCACTATGTTACTAAACATAATTTTTCCTTTGATAATTTCCACATACTGTTATGGTCTTTTTTATTTAATCTTCACAGCTGTATGTATAATGTGATATTGGATCAAAAGCTCAATACTAATGGAGATATCACTCCTCATTAAAATCAAATCTTATAAGTCAATTTTGTTTATGTAATTTTAAGGGCTGTGAATTTTGTCTTTGTGTGTGATGTAATCAATATTAAAACAAGCTCCTGATAATCTGTCATATCATTAAATCATCCTATGAAACCTTTGGGAAAAGAAAAAAAACGAAGTCATTAGAATTAGATTTTATTGTAATTTTTATATCTTGAGCTCTCAGAAAATATGTAAGAAGTTCTGAAGTAATATCCCTGTGTTTTAGTATTCTTTTTTCCATAGTGCCCATCCAAAGAACTACTGATTTCCATTACCTGTACTGTAAAAATTTTTCTATATTTGATCACACAATCTTTATGTAACACAAGTTAGTTATATCAGACCATCAAGCCAAAATTAATTACACTGCTTTTCTTTTTCATTGTACTAAGTGGAATCACTTAGGATTACATTCCTGTCACAGAATTACTCACCACAGATGATTTTTTTTTTTAATTTCAGGACTTAAATGCTCTGCCTGCTGCCTCTAATTTAGTTCCCATAGGATGCAGTCATCTCAGGAAAACAGAACCCACTTTCATGTGGTCTTACATGGCATCTCATATGAAATTATCAATCCTTTATTCTCCGACTGAAATTCTCAGATCTCTCCTGCCCCTTCAAGTCTACCTGCTATAACAGACACTCAAGAGTCAAGAAAATGTACAGGAAAATCTGCCTGCTGGGCTGGCACTAAATACAGTGAAGTAAGAATTTCAGGGTTAAGGTTTGTTGCATCACACAGTGACAGCATTTCTTTCTTGCTGTACGCTGACACACTTAGGTCAACACTCTGAAGAAGGCAAGCCAGAACACAAAACATTGCTAGAAGGCTGCTTTTTCTTTTCTGCCTTATAATAATATATTTCTGGCTGGGGGGGATTCCTCTGATTTCAGAGGAGTCAGGGAGCTCTGTCTATTTCTGATTTCTCTACTATTTCTCTACTGCTTCAGAGATTCATTGTCATGAATTTGGAAAAATGCCTTCATTAAGACCAGCTGCCCTACACTGGCAGCACACAATCCCCTACACTGTTTCTTGCGCTGTTTTACTGGGCTTATTTGGGAAGTTGATTAGTTCCAGATGCTGGAATGACCTCTGCAGATAAATTATTCCCTTGTCCAAATTCCAGTCCTCACTAATAAAAATGGACTGTCAAAATCTAGCCTAGATTTTCCACTTGTTCAGATCCAGGCCTCCTGTTACCTCCTGTTAGGTTATTCTCCAACTCCACTCAGTGTTCTCTCAGAGAGGGGACTGTCAGCAAGGAACCAGGACTTAAAACAATCCCTATGGAGTTGAGGAACTACAAAGCAGTACCTTCTCTGTTTGTCACTGCGTTTTGCAGTGATTCTACTCTTGTTACAGCCCCAAGTGCTGGTGCACAAGGGACAGGGGGAAGGCAGTAGCAGGGCTACTCCTCTGAAAAGAGACCCAATTCTCCTTAACACTGTTTGCCTACGCAGGGCACTTATAACTGAGTGCTGACAACACAGCCTAAGTCAATGAGTTTGCTCAATAGTACCATATGAAGAGACAGGAGTGCCTCTGCCATAGTACTGACACGACTGTAGACGAGGCTTTAATATTTAATAAGCAGTATTCATCATATGCGGTTCATCATAAATTAATTATAAATTATATAATACATACGTTCACCTCTCATCCCACCAAGGGACTGGAAGGGCATGACACAATAAAAAATTGAAGTGCACTGTAAACACTGTAAAATAGCCTTCTTAAAATAAAATATTATTTTAAATAAAGCTAAATAAAACAAAGGCAACCTTTTTCTCTCCTTACCAAAATGAGAAAAAAAAAATTCCACAAACCAAGTAAAAAGCCATACTGCACAGAATCTGGTTTGGAAAAGAGAAAACAGCAAGAGAAACATCAGAAGAAAAAAAGAAATTCCACATCTCAAGGCCACCAAGCTTCATACAAAATTACAACTGTAAATATACTCGTTATAAAAGGCTTTCCATAGTTTGCTTCCATTTTGTTTCTTACATATTTTCAGCTACACAACAGCTGAGGTGACTCAGTTCTTAGTGTCTCCCAGTGCCCTGTGAAGGTGAGAATGCTCCAATTCCCCACTTTAGAGCTCATGGGGAAAAGAGACTCCAATATGGATTCTCACATAAGCACGATTTACCTGATCTCCTCAGCTCTAGATCCACTGTTCAGGAAGGCATGGGTCAAAACACAAAACTGCTCTGGGACTCCTGGGCTGCTGCGGGGGCACAGCAGTTCTGACAAGGTGGACCTGCACACGCCTCCCAGCACCCTCACTTGGTGCAATGCCTGTCCCAGCTGCCCCCGTCCCACCTGCTCTGACGCTTGCGAGGAACCTGCAGCCGACTGGGAAATGGTACGGAACAGCATCACAGGATGGAGTGCACTAAACTTGTACGTCCAGGCCTACCCTTCTGTGCCTGTGTGCTTGTGCCTGACATCTCTTCTCAAACTCTGCACCAAAGCTCACTCAAAGCCAATGCTCAAACCAAAGCATAGGACTAATCTCAGCAGATGACCTGGATGTGAACAACTTCCTCATGGTCTTCATAAATGAATTCAATATGTCTCACATTTGTATCAAAACCAGGGAGATGCTGGACCACCTCTCCTTAGCACTCAATGCTTTGAAAAATAAGCTGGATCAAATTCAGTAACAATAACTGAAATCAATAGATTTTCAGTAATCAAAAGAATATATAAATACTCATGAGATTTAAGAAAATATTTCAAATGCATTAACATTAATGCACCAGTTCATATTAAATCTTTAGCTATTTCCACAATGTGACATTAAATTACTTGTATTTATCTCTCAGTAACCATAACAATAAGAAATCAAAAGTAGACTTTTTTTCTTACATTCTTATTCACACAGAGACAACTCACATTAAAGGTACAGCTTTGAGAATTAAATCATTAAAGTAAAAATACTGCCTGTGAGAAAAAAGTGTTACATTTTTAAACCTAATAAACTAAACAATCTGAGAAAATTATAGCTGCATTTAGATCATAATCAAGAGGAAAAAAAATTTTTAAGGAAATTAAATAGGCCAGCTAATAATATTCAAATTATCAGGTATGGTATGTGAAAGTCCATCATCTCTGATTAAAGTAACTCAGCTCTTCACTAAACGAATCCTTAACTCTCAGCAATTTTACCAAGAGCAATCTTTCTGAACAAAATTTAATATCTGAAAGAAAAATATTCAACTGACAATAAAAAAAAATAACATTCCCTCCAAACAATCTTCATTCTGCCACAAACCACCACATTTTGGCTCTTAATGTCACTATTTTCATTTCCCTATTGCATCAGAGTTTGGACATGTCACGATGAAGCATGCATAAATTACCACAAAGCCTTAGGCTGTAAAGCCTTAGCGATCAGATTGTTACACAAAATTTCACAAACAAACCTAAATTTTACAATACTTTCAGGGGACAAAATTGAGATTTTATGCTGATTTCATTTTACATTGGTATTGTCCTATAGTTATCAGAGGAGATATTCCTGTTACCTCAGCAAAGAAAAATCAATTTCATAAATTATATTAGAATAATACATACTGAAAGGTACGAATTTAAGCTTAGACCTTCCGTATTTAGTTTGTTAGACAGTTGTCTCCTTCCAGACCATGACCAAGATGTGGCACACAATTCACTCCTTTGGATTGTATACAATTTCCCAAGGTATCAGGTTATCACACAGATGATTGAGCAATTCACCCTTTTCTGCTGACCTGTACTTCAGATTTTAAGTTTTTATTTTTAGTAATTGCACCCTCATGAAGAGCCACAAACAAGTGTGTAGAATTCTGGATGTCTGCAGAATTACTACTAGCACCTGTTAACTCTGAAACCTAATAAAATTGCAATGTTGATGCTATGATTTTACTGTTCAGTCATTTCAGCACAATATACAAATGCTGTGCACATCTTCTACAGTGTCAGATTGTGTCATATTACATAGCTCTCATTCTTAATTTTCTCCTACCTATGTACAAAGCCCTTCTAGTCTACTTTTGAAAATGTTTGTGGTGTGATAAGGAAATGGTATATTGATTCACCATATTGACATATATGTCAATGTAATATCCTATACAGGAGAGCCAAAAATCCTGCATTGAAAATGCATTGAATTAGACAGCAGTATGAATAGAGCAGATTTGCTTTACTGAGTGTATCATTCAGTACTTAAGTAAGTAAAACGTCACAGTTTTATACTTATCTGAAATTGCCTCACAGCTGCTACTGCAAAGCTACTAAAATCATCTGGAGAGCCCAAAGTCATTCTGCCAACAGAGTATAGAATATTGTCTTTGCCTGGTCCCAGGGGATATTTCCTCCTAAAGAATCTTTTCCCACAAGGCACATGCAGTAGCAGAAATCACTGTCCTCATTACCCCATGCACAGAGCTTGGTTTGTATTTATGCACCTGGATCCTTCTGGATTAGGATTGGATTAGAACATTAAAACCCCTTCACCCTTTCTAATGAAAATCAGACTATTAAAGTGCTTCATGTTACATGGGACTTCTTCTGGGCAACCATGAGTTATAATTACCACTTAACAAAAATCTACCATACCAAAGCACAAAATCACAAATAACTCCCAAAGGCCTTAAATTTTCTTCTTTCTCATCTTTATTTTTGCTCCTCTTTCATTGTCTCATCTTTTCCTTTTTCCCCTTTCCATATGTGAATTTTTTTTCTTTTTGGTGCCTATATGAATATTCTTCCACTTCAAATACCTCATGTGAGAAAAAAAGTGTTGCTACTGCAGAAAAGGTGAAGGGATATAATTGCAAAAGTATGTTCTTTATTCAAAATAGACTCATTCTACTTTTCTTCACCCACTAAGTACAGTGCATAAAAATCCCTTGTTAGTGGTACATACATTTTTTATGAGATAGGCCCTTCATATTGAGAGTTCTAGTTCCTTTTGTACTGTATGCATTAGCACAAATATTAAGGCCACAAAGACCCTATCAGTCTCCTCTGAATTCACACAACATTTCATACTCACTGTTTGCTGTTAGTGTTGGTGAATGCAATGAGGATAAAGGTTACTTACCAGAAGATGGACAGTTGAATTCATTATTATTTCATGTTGTTGGGCAACTGATCCCTAGCTAAGAAGGGTAGGAGGCTTCTCTAACTTAGACTTTCCTTTCTTTCCATCCCTGGAAGTTTACTAGATGCCAAAGAGTAAGCACATTAAAGAACATCTATTTTGGAACAACTGTTGCAGTTTGCCATCTTTAAAGCTTAGTTTTCTTTAGGATTTTTTACAGTGTTTACTTATGCATATTGATTTCATTCCTAATAGGGCAGAGGGCAAGCTTTCCATCAAAAGCCCAACTTGCCAACACTCACCCTCCCCACCCAACTTCTGTACCCTCCCCCCAGATAAGCCAGACTATGAAGATATCTTGCAATGATAAATATTGCTGTGTGTCTGGGGGAGCCCTGCACAGTTACTTAATATGTGTTTGGCTGCTGGCACTACAGTGTACTGAAAGCCAGGTAATACATGTGGATGATGCCTGGTGCACAGCCATTGAGGCTTCTGGGTGGAAGGAAAGTGTAGTATGTCTGACATATTTGGCTTTTACAGCTTATGTTGATAGACTAATTTCAACAGAGAGGGCACAGGTAGGTGGCCAGTGACAGAAATTCAACTCACAACTTTGACAAGGGATAGGAAAGAAAAAGCTGTATGGTGGGAAGCAGATGAACTTAGTATTCTATCAGTCCTATAAGAGCCTGCTTAAAAATTCAAATCACCTAATTTGGTGAGTGGAGAATATCAAGTTAAGGAAGGAAGTATTCAATTAAACCTAGTTAAAACCACCTCACAGCAAAGTCAGTGCTCAGCAAAGTGCACCCCATAATAAATGCTAACTCTTACAGGAGCAATCTGACCAGCAAGTAAACCACCAACAGTGGTTTAATCACTGTTGCTACTGAGTTCACTGGTTTCATCCCTGCAGTGTTTTTAACAATTTTACACTCTGCTGTGGTCTTTACACAGCCCTGTGGGGCAGCTCTATAAAGTGTCTCATTATAGGTAGTTCAGCTGTTCAGACTTTATTGAGATTCTTGAAAGAGCTGTCCCACAGAGTGGGATAGTGTAGGAGTCCAGTTGAGATCTAGGAGGAAACCTTAACAGTGCCAGCAACTCTGTACGCAGGAGATCACACTCCTAAATCCAACTACATCACAAAACTGGTAAGTCTTCATTATAAATCTATCTAGCTGCACATGAATCTTCAGAAAGACTCCCAGCTACAAAAATACAACAGCCTTTCAAGAACAACTGGTGCCATTTGATATCTGCAGCAAGTTCTGCTGATGTGGCTCAGCAGGGCGAGACATTATTTCAAATCTAAGTGATGGCTGCAGAAACTTGTGGTATGCATGCCTCCAGATGTCATAAGTCCTGAACTGAATTAACTTCCTTCTCTTTATTATTGTCTGAAATTTGTTGTAGTGGCTGTTTACAATTTTGCCAGGAGCTTTTGCCACCTCATATTTATGTTTTTAAAGAACATTCAGTCTTACAACCAGGTCTTCCAAAGTATGTTAAGCCTTACCATCACTAAACCAAGTTCAAACCACACACCAAGAGCTTTTGGGTTGCATTCCTCCCCGCCCCTTCAATCCTTCAATCCCCCAATCCTTCCCTCCTCCATAGATCAAAAGCTAAAAATACAAAAAGTAGCAAAAATACTAGTTGCCAACATCATCATAGTGTCTGCTTTTGAGGAGCTATTTGCCAGTCAATGATAATAAACCACTCTGCAGCAGCCACTAAAATAGCTTTTTCTACACTGAAAATATCCCAAAATAGATCTCCATAGAAATAACCAAGTGGTTGACAAACAGTTGGACACTGTTACTATTACATGTTTATCTTGCCTTTATGTGAGTCAAACTCCCACAGGATTATAAATGTGTTGGATTAGTTTCCTAGGAAGGGTTTAAGAATGCAGCACATGTTAAAAAAGCTTTACATGTAAGATGCATACATTCCAGCACAGCCAAATTTCATGAAAGGTTCTCCTGGTTAGAAATCTCTTGTCATGGCAAGACCTCTTTGTAACAACATGCCATGAAGGAAGCAAAAAAGCAAAAAGAAGCCATATGACTTAGCTTTGCCAAAATAGCAAGTGGAAGGCAACTTGCTTCAAATAGAGCACTGAGACACATCCTAACAGGATTAAATCTTCTGGAATAAAATGCTTCTAATCCACACAAATGCTTATCTTCATATATATACATATGCCTCTCTATATGTAGATAGATAATTTAAAAAAATCAGTTTCCTCCATCTCTTTCATTTTTATATTACTGTTCTGTTTATATTTTTCAGCATTACAGTAACTGAAAAATAACTACTGGTAAAAGATGCTATTAATTTAAGTGCATTCATAGTGTGTTATGTCATTAATAGACTTGGGTAACACTATTTCTTTATCCTTTTTAAAAGGATTATTTTATTGTCCTCCTAATTTCCATGATTTTACTTCCACTTAAAGTCAAGTGAGGGCTTTGCAGAATTCTATTATATTATTGTCCTGTCATTATTCTAACTCCATTACACAACAACACAAAACCAGCATCAGCTTCCATTTGTCATATTACTTACTTTGAGGATTATGTCAGATCTCACATTATGTGTACATGCCTACTAAATGTAATTTGGAGTTGGGCAAAAAGTAATCATTGATTGCTTCTAAAAATGCTTTTAAAGAAAATATTCTGTAAGAGCTCTGGCATCTGACTTAGACCCATCCATCCCTCTAGAAGAACCTAACTATATTTACAAAATATAAAGATAACATTTAAAGGTGCATATAGACAAACAGATTTGAACTTCTTTGTCCGTGCTCCCAACTGAGCTGACAGAAGCCAGTCTTGGTGTGAAAGCCACAAGTTATGCTCACATGGTGCTCTACAAGTGCACACTGTGCACCTCTCTAACACAGCTGTGTTGCTTCTCTGCCCAGAGAAGCTGTCTTACGTCTGGCTACAAATGGAGCACAGAAAAGCTGGAGCAAAGAGAACCCTGGGTCTACCTTTTCTACAAGTCAGATCCTTCAGTAGCCAAAAGATTGTTTAGCACACCTGATGTGCTTGATGAATTGGATTGCTGTTGCCTTCCTAATAACTTTTAGTGTGCCCAGCTTTGAGGATATGCAAAAGATAGCCAGGGCTGATTTGAAACAGCCAACACATCCACTGTCTGTTCCTTACAGCTGTCATAAAGGGAAAAAAATATCAGGTGTTAATCTGGCAAAATGAAGACTTAGGCTCATGCCCAACCATTTCCTATGGGACCTTCACCAGCTCTTTTCATCTTACATGCAGAGTGTTATTGGACTGTCAGAGCATAGAGAAATCCTGGACCAAAGGAACATGTCAATTGGAGTGGCAAGTATTGCCAGCATGCTGCTTTCTCCAGTCACAGAAAGCAGGATGCAATAATTTATATTTCAGTCATGGTGAAGAACACAGCTTGTATGCATGTACCTTGGACATGTATTGTTTCAAAGGCAGGGTTTTACTTAACGTTATTTTAATGACTTTCCTCCAAAGAGCATTTGTGGATACCACAACTCCCTAAGTGGTAACAATGAATAAACATCATCTTGAGAAATGCAGGTGTATATTATTTATGAAACTGCAGTTCTCCTGTAAATAACTCAGTTGTTTAAATAATATGTATCTGTGTAATTGAGTCTTCTGTATACAAATAAATAAGGCTTTATTGCAATGTCAGAAGTTAACAAACCAGTCAATAAAATCAATGACTCACTTTTTCTTGCTTATATATCTAACTTTTCTCCACGTTTCCTATGTTCTCTGTTTGTTCTGGTTACATATTAACACTCTGAAGGATATATAGCTCTTGTGATACTGTTCAGTAAATAGTGATCGGAAGGCTGAAGAAACACCACATTAGTGATTTGATATTCTTCCTATTTATTGTGTACTGTAACATATATCTGGTATAAATCAGGGAGAAAGAAACTGTCTTGATCTGTACATCAGAGTACTATAGATTTTTAAAGTGAATGATTATATTTATGTCTAAGTAAATTAGGTTCATATTGATACATTTAGCTAAAAGTTCTCCAGGCCTGGATTACATTATCATATAACCATTTTCAAAATAGCACTGCCAGATTACAACACTGAGCTGCTTATGCCTGTGTGGTTAAGGTTCTGTCAGCATTTCCATTATGCTTCACATTTTTCAAATATTTATAACTTGGCAGTAAAATTTGCTTTGGCCTGAAACTTGGTGAACCAGAAGTACAATTCTACAAATCTTTACTCAAGAAAGTTGTCCATTCTATTTCAGTCAGTGTTTCCATTAGCTGGGTTCTGCCAGATTACAAGTCAAGGTCAAGGTTTATGCATCTGATTGTTTTATGTTCTTAATGAAAAACAGATCGGGTCCTTTAAAAAAAAACTCTTTAAAGAAAAAAATTATACAGAAGGAGTGCTAAATAAGGCTTGATTTTGTAATGTGATTAGGCCCTCAACTCAAAAATCCCTTGTTTTTAGTACTTCAAAGAAGAAGAAAAATTAACAGCAAAAACTGCTGCAATGTAAAAAGTAGCTGTTGGGCAATTTTGTTCCACTAATTACATTTTCTTGTGGGTTTTCATCTGGGATCTAGCACACCTACTAAACAGTGTAAAATTGGGAGGGCTCCAAATGAGCCATTCTCATCTATCAGGAATACAAACATGCTCACAGAAGTTATCTTATTGTGTATGCTCCATACAGGCTCCTTATTCAAAAATATTTTAACAGATGTCATGCTGGATAAATATAATGGCTCATCTGAGGCTTAGAAACACTTTACACACAGTAGAAACAAATTTGGGCAGCATTTTTCAAATTGAGTTAAGTCCTTAATGCACACCCACAGGCTTACTTAGACTTATAGATACAATATCTTTTTCTTTCATTCTCCTTAGCTAGCTGAGCACATGATCTGTTATCAACAAAAATTTTCTTGGTCTGATGCTGCTCTCTTGGTTCACTGCTGAAATATATCCTAACTCTTCATTTGGCTTCTGGATGAGATCTCTGTGAAGCACAGGATGCAGGACAAATACAAACCCTTTCTGCATGGCTCCAGCAGCCCATAGACTACCTGCAGAGGAACACAGGAGGTGCATGTTTTACAACAGCATCCTCTGAATCGTTTTTGAAAAATGACCACAGACAAGGTTTGCCCAAAACAGCAGAGAGCAGCAATACATTCCTACTCTTTGTTAACCTACACTTGCAAGCAGTCTACTGAAGTACACTTGAGCATGAAGCACTCATGATGCTTCTTTATGCTCCTGGGTAAGACACCCCTGTGGATAGTTGTGTGGTACTCCTCAGGTCTTAGAGAGGTTACAAGACTTTGCAAGGCTTTTCAAGGCTTCATTAGAATTAAAATACTTTCTTTCAGTTTACACAATTTTGTTTGGTATTGAGAAACCCAGCTTGGCAGCTGCACAGCTGCAAGTAGATAGTTATATCTATAGTGAACAGTATGAAAATTCCTCGCATGGAAGTTACTTTGTTCTCCATAAGTTTCATTTGATGTCATATAGCAACACTGAGACAAATTGTGGCAGTAAGATTGTGGCCTGCTGCTTTGTATTAAAGAAGGCTTCCTTAAAGTATTCTGACTTTTACAAAGTTTGAGATCTTAAGCACTGGGTTATATGACAGTGCATGTGTCCTGACCTTTCAGAATGGCAGCTGGGGCTGGAGGTTATCTCAGCTGTCTGCTGGCAGGAATGCTGTGCCTTCTCAGGGGAGCCTGCACTGCAGCTGGGGTCTCAAAGCACAGTCCTTACCTATAATTCCATGCTGGGACACCTTAGCAGCAGCTCTGGCAGTTCAGCTGCTCTGAAATACCAGTGAGATAAGCAGGAGAATGCTGCAGTGCTGCTCTGCAGCTACAAAGTGCCAGGCAAGGGATCAAGCAAATATCAGCTCTCCTAAGCCACAAGCAGCAGACTTACAAGACAGGTGGAGAACAGCATAGCCAATGTGAGTTCATCTAGCAGCTTGTCCGTCAGTGCTTGCTGGTTTTAGTAGGCATTGGTGTTTCTGCATCAGGCTTTCTGGGGATAGCTCCCAAGAATATTAGGCCACCATCAAGTAAGGCAGAGTCACTGATGACTTGCTTGAGCACTGTACCCACAGAAGCAGGGCTCACCCTTCAGAGAGTGAAGGCATGGCACTGGCAGCCTACAACATTGGGCAGCATGAGGAGTGTGGCCCTCTTCTTGAGCTCCAGACATTGAAATAATTTCATTTCAGAACTTCAGACTGACCCACTATGGGAGGTACAACTCAGGGAGTAGAAAAAAGAAGTGGTTTAGTCACTGCAAAGAATACTGACACTTATGTCTCATATCTAGGTAAAGGGGGTGCTGTTTTAACTTCCATTCATTTCCTTTTGAAGTACAGAGTTCTAAAGGGTTAGCTTCTCTTTTCTGCTGTTTCTCCATTTTCTGCGCTGTTTTCCTCCTCTTTGGGAGGATCCTTGTACAAAACCCTTGAAACAGTCCTTCAAGAATATTATAAATATATGGGTTAATTGTTTATGTTTTTAAAGGTAGGGTGGCTCTTAGGAAAAAAATTATTACTTTGTGTTTGGAATAAAAAAATATTTTGTATTAAAATGGGAACAATGGAGGAAGTCAGAATAGATGGTGACACATCCTGCTAATAACACAAGGGGTTAAAACACATCAGCCTTTATCCTGCAGATTGAAGGCCCTATACAATTCAACCTCTCTTGCTGGAACAGCAAGTAGAATTTCCCCGTTAGGAGCAGCTCATCTTCCATGAGTCCTTTCCTACACTGCAAAGCCAAATATTTTCAAACCCAGTATCATATTCACGCTCTACTCTTCTACTAACCAATGACATAAATACCTAAATATTTCAGAACTACAATATAATGCAATAAGATTCAGCATAATAACATCCATCAGAAAGGACAACTTAAAAGAAAAGTATTGCATTTACTGTATGAAAAGATATATAATGATCATTGCTGAGGAATGGATCAATCTTGCTCCAGTGGAGCAACTGCATAAGCATTCAAAACAACAATAACTACAAGCCCTGGTAAGGTACTTTTCTTCCCAGTGTCATCTCATTTTATTGCCTCTGAGCAAGGCTGAAAGTCATGCTAAAAAAAAATTCCAGAGACAGCTTTCTCTCTGCCCCAGTCCCTGAAATTCTTGATTTTACTAACAGTTCTCTATGGACTAGCAAATTTCATTTGTAACACATTGAGTCCAATTACAACCAACAAAAATCCTGGGTTTTATGGGTTTACAGTGTTTGGGGATTAAGCACAAACCCAAAACAAGTACATAATTTGTATTTTAAAAGAAAAGCTTTTTGTGTCAAAATCCTTTTGCCATTTAAATTTTATACAATTGATGTGAATAATGCAGATAATTAAAAGTGGAAGAGAAGAGAAGAGAAGAGAAGAGAAGAGAAGAGAAGAGAAGAGAAGAGAAGAGAAGAGAAGAGAAGAGAAGAGAAGAGAAGAGAAGAGAAGAGAAGAGAAGAGAAGAGAAGAGAAGAGAAGAGAAGAGAAGAGAAGAGAACTGAGGGCTTGTATTTGGAAGCCACAGCTCACTGAATTGTTCTCCACCAAGAACCAAATAGAGTTTTCCACCATTTTTCTACCCCACAGTTTAACAGACAATTTGATTCCAAACCAATACCTGAATTCAAACAACTCTCTGTTTCTTTAATATGTGCCAGTTTGGTGCTATTCTCAAGGGGTATGCTTGAAAGTGGCAAAACTTCAGGACAGCAGTGCCATATACCAAGACATATATCAAAGCCTGCTTAATCAGCTATCAGTCCTCATGTACCACAGGCTTTTAGTTTCTGAATCCCCAGACTTTTCTGGAGCAGATGTGGATTAATTTATAAAATATCAGGCTAAGTATAATGACTTGTTTTTCATGGGTCCTCAAACTCACAAACTAGAGGCTAACACCCCTTTCCTACCTCCTTTAGAAAATTCACAGGTTCTGGATCTATTAATTTTCCTGAACTTATTTGATAGATTTTACTGGAACACAAAACCACAGAGCATTACTACTGTAATTCCAATGAACATCAAGAAATTATCACTCTCTTTTAATAAATGACAAAAAATACTAATGATGTGGTAACAGCGACTGACAGCATTATTAGCATGACATTTTTTCTTCTCTATTACCTTGAGGAACAATTTCCCAGAGATGATAATGGCCAGGAATGAATTCACATCCCAAACTAAGTAGTCAAACACAACCCACATTCTGGATTTTTTAAGAGGACTCATTTATCTGACACCTTTACAGTCTTCTCCTTCCCATGTGCTACTGCAAACATCTGAGAACACCCCAGAGAGTGACAGCCATCATCTTTCCATCTGACAAGGACTGTTTTAAACAACCCACCTCCACAGCCAATTTTGTATCCAACTCCTATCCTCTACAGATTAGACAAGAGCAGTGAATACTGAACAGGGGAATGCACCACAGCAACCCCTGTGGCAAGGATTTTCCACAGTCCACACCCTCATCTGGCAGGGCTGTAGCAATGCTCCCAGGTGATACTGGGACTTTTTAGATCTCATTGTCATCACAGTAAATACACTTCAACAGTGCAAAATGCTTAGGCATCACTACCATCCCTCAGGCTCAAAAGCTTCTACAAAACTACTTTGCATGGCCTTTTCCCTAAATTAATTTCTTTGGCATCCACTACTATTTATATAGATTCACAACTGTTTCAGCCAATCCCCGTGTCACCATCTACTTTTACCAGGAAGTTCATCGCTTTGTCAAACTATAAGGGCCCATTTGCACAGCAGACCCAAGACTGTGTGGGTCTGGCTACCTTTAGAGTTATTGGTTTGAATTATTTGCTGCCCAATAAGCCATGAATTAAAATGACAAAACCCAACATTTATTAGAACAAATATGATAAGGAAAATATGATTATAGCTGTTAGTCATTTCAGCAGCAATGATGGTGCTCAGCAAAGACTTTACAGTCATTTACTTACTATGATCTAAATTCTTGGAGAACTTTATGTCGCTGTTTTATCCGTGAACAATATATAATTATTACCTGACTATACTAACCTGTATTATAAAATAGGCAAAAACCCCTGCAACTAGTTTTTCTCTCATTGAAGTTCTCAGTAGATATTTGGAGTTTTAAAATTCTTTTATTTTTTACAGACCAAGTCCAGGGATAGTAGATTTCTTTCCAAATTTACAACCACATGGCCAGATTCTGCCCTCTGACATTCATGCAGTTCAGCTGAATACAGGAGAGTTCCAGTGGATCACTCAAAAATATGAGTTCTGTGAAGATCTAGCTGTCCTCCAGCCCTGCTGGGAGTTTATAGATGTCATCTTGACATGTTATATCAGGCAGGCATGAATCAATATCTTTTAGTGATCAATTTTAAGCATTCACATTTCTGTTTAATTTCAGTATAACCAGTCACACTGCCAACATGTATAGGAACAGGGATTAAGCTAACAAAACCCCTTCTACATGCATGTTTTTGTGCTTAAACATAATGTCCTCCTCAAAGAGCATGAAGATACAACAGTATATGTTTCTGTATGTGTTTGTGCATCCACTACATCGTGATGTGCTGGCATCCCTTTCATTGCACCTGTGCAATGAAGTGCCTCAGATGGAGTGAGCATTAACAGCTGGTAGGAAGAACACAAGAAAAATACTCTTATAGGAAGGACGAGCACCCTGATCTGGGTTACCATATGAGTTCAGTGCAAAGGGCAGAGCAGGGTCAGTGTAGAGTGAGGGGAGATTAAACAGCTCAACTTCAGCTTGAACTGAAGGTGTTAATGGCTGCTTCAGAAAGCATTCATCTTTGGGCATCTACTCCTGTGGACGGTTCAAACACATAAAGTAACTTCTAGTATATTGGACCAGTCATTCCTATGGTCCTGACCCCAAAACTCAATCCTATGAGACTGTGCCTGGTAGAAAAAACTGGAAAAAATGTCAAGCAGCAAACCATATTGAAGATATTGTTTTCAAATTTTTGGACAGGCACAATATAAACACCATTGTCCAAAACCTTTGGTTTTTCATATATTTATTCCAGAAAGTAGGACAGCTTGACAGCGTACGTGTTACACAAAAACACCTCTTCTCATGGACGATTGTTTGCTTCCACATCACACAGCAATTTGTGCAGAGGGGTTGTCTGGCTTCTCACACAGAGCAAAGCGTGCCTTGCACCAACAGCAAGCAGAGCTGGTATATCCAGACACACAAAAACATGGATTACTCAGGCTGGCAGCATGAAACAGTGAGCTTGGAAATTAACCTGGCAGCAGGCCAGGAGATAAGATCCAGGGCAGCACTTTGTATACTAAAATATGTCTGAATCGATGTCCAAAATCACAGACTCCCTGCAGTACTTCCTGGCCCTCTGTTTGTTGACATGTTGCTCAACTCCATGTTGGCCAACACATTCATTGTTCTCAGTGGGGATTCTCAGGGAAGTTTTCCTGATTCAGAGAGCTTAACAATTTTTAGACTCTTCAAACTTGACTCTGCTGATAAAAAATGAATGAATGAATGAATGAATGAATGAATGAATTAATTAATTAATTAATTAATTCAAAAGTATCTAGATGATTTAATGCATGCCTGTTTGGTCAAAATGCAGTTTTGATCTTGAATTAGATACATCTATTCTGCAAAGGGAAATTGCCCTCTCTAGAGATTTGCTCCATCCTGGTAGGCAGTGATACTCTATCTGGGCAGTGAGCTTTACTTTTGCATGGTAAAAATAAATCAATTGATTTCTGTAGGTTTGATACAGCATGTCAATATCATGACACCTTCTAATAAAGACCAGGAGGAACATTTGAAAACACTGTCATTTGCCAAGATCCCAGAAAATGCTGAACCTTCCCTTTGTTTCCCTCAAGAGGAATCCCACATCAGACTTAAATATTTCTTTAGACATGGTCTCATCATCCTTGGAACCCAGAAAATCCCTCTTATCATAAATTTATCATGGATTTAAAAGTGTCTTTTTTGTCAGATCTGTACCAGGCACTAGCAGACAATTCAAACCAGAGACACCACCACAGTTTACATGCAATCAACCTAACATGAAGAAGATAATGAATGTAATTCCCCACCACCATTAGCTACCACCATTAGCATTGAGAATCACTCAACAAAGTAACTCAAGTGATTTGCATTATCAAACTGTACATATACCTTTTGCCATGCTGGCATAGGTACAACAACATTCTGTTACATTCTGTTTGGAAAATTTATTGTGATTTCTGTTGCATGCCTGAGCTGGTGGGAGTTGGTACTTATGTCTTCTGAAGGCAACAACCCATGGTTGTCCTTCTCCCTCTCTGTCTTCTTCCCCAAATCTCCCTCAAGTGTCTTGCTAACAGCAGAGGGCATTTGTTGTTTGTGAAGTTTCCAGGGACACTTAATCTTGCAAATCTAGTTAATCACTGAAAATCCAATTCCTGAATGTTGAAAGTCTTCCTGTTAGATAGTAATAACCCAATGCTAGCTATGATCAGGGAAAGAAAAGGACATAAAACCTTATTTTTTTTTTTGTCTGTGTAAGAACTGTGGAAATTCCTCGTGGATCTCTAGTGGCCCTCATATTTAAACTCATCCATTTGTCTTATTCCCAAGAGAAGCCAGGCAAATTTTGAACAGAAAAAAAGTTAAGAACATATAGCAGAACTATTTCTCTTTTATCTTTCATATATATGTTTCTCCCACCCTGTAATCTACGTTAAAAAAAAGAGGAAAAAAAAGAAAGCAAAAAAAAGGGGGTTCATAAAAATTTTGGAAGTCTAGAAGCTCTGCAGTCAGGCAGAGTAAGATACAGTTCATATCCAACTTATTTTCCAAAGACTTAGTTCTAGCAACCCGAAACAACAGAAAAATTTCTCTCCCTGCATCTAATTGTTTAGACCAGTAAAAATGAGAAGAAAAGATGTCCACCACATACTTCCATGATGGAGAAACTCAGGAACAGGTAGTAGACTGACAGTGATCTTACCCAGGATTGACCTGTCCAAGATGATACTAAGAATCCATGCTAGAATTGGAACTGACCTTTCCTCTGGAGCTGTTTTGTGCCCAGACATGGGCTCAAATGAAAGGAAAAATCAACCACAAAACAACAATAAATGTATTTGGTGTCTGGAAAGGTAGAAAACTATGGGGACAAAAAGCTGCACATGAGATAAATGCAAGCATTCTTCCCAAGAACCTAAAGAATTTCAAGCTGCAAAAACTCAAACATTCCACAGAAAATGATGAGAAACTGTAAACAAGATATTTTTAGGCTTTTCAAAAGAGATTATTTTAATAGTGTATTCCAAAAGGGCTAAGTGTAACCTGTAGTAAAAGACAGCAATCTTCAGAAGTTTTTGAATCCTCCCTGTGTTGCCCCTGTTTCTCCCCTCAGAAGATGTGAGATGCCTCTCTTCTTGAGCCTAAGAGCATTGATTGGATTCACACTCTTTTCACTTTATCCTCTCTCTGTCTCATCCAGTGAAGTACATGAAGCACTCTGATCAGTATACAAGATCATTCTATCATCCAAGGTATTTGTTAAGGTTCTGTATTTAAATGTGCATTGTTTGAAACAAAGAAATAAAGCAATGAGAGGTTACTAGAAAATTAAATGCAGCTATAAATTAATTTCTGTAATTACTGTTCATTAATATTTAATATATTTATATAAAGGATAAATCTTCTTGATTCCCAAGGCATCCTGCATTTAATAACGTGGAAACAGCTTATCTCCTTCCTGTTGTTGAAACTGGAGTTGTAATAACTAGTAATGTTAAATGTATTTTTTAGATCAATAATAAATAAATACATAAACACTTCCCTCCAGAATGCTCCTGATGTTATTCACAAAATTAAAAAAAAATAACTACAGAATGCCAAGGGACTTCATAACCATTTCATTACTACCATCCTAATTGCATGTGGTGGAACTGCATAATCAGTTTATTGAAATTGAAATCTTTGGAACTGATTCTCCCTACAGACACTAACAATAAGCATCCTGTGCAATAACACAGTACTTAATGTAATATAAACATTATATGCACCAAGCTTTAAACATCCCCTGGCTTCACCTGCTGGAATTGGACATTTTTAACACTCTTGTGTTCTGCCACTGCATTGAATCAAATATCTAATTTACAGACTGCAAAATACAATATTCCCATATTACAATAAAGAAAGCAAGATACATTCAGAAAACAGACACACACACACACACAATTGGTATAAGGATAAGCAAGACTACATTTAATAAAGTGGAAATAAAGCAGACCCTTCTAGAAATCTGAATGGATTTTCATACACAATATAAAAGAAATTGCTTCTGCTTCCCACTGTGCCTCTGCAAATAACTAGGTTGATACCACAGCCCCTATCCAACCTACTCCTACTTTACAGGGGGACATTACTCTTGTGAGTAGGTTCATTCATACAAACAAAAGTATTTTTCATCCAGTGCATATCCAGATATCAATAGGATTTCTCTCTAAAAAAGAGGTTCATATTTTAGTTTGCAGGATTAACATGGTAGCAATTAATGATATGATTAATAAATATTCGCCTGCACACTTTCAAGTCAATATTCCACCAACTCAAAGAAATCAAAACCAAGAAAAATGTGCATTTTTATTTGCTTTCATTTTTAACAGCAAATCTAAAAATGATAAGGTTTTATTATTATTAACAATAAATTTTTATTAATAGTATTTCAAAGTTTTTTGTCCTTTTTAATAATTAAGAAAATTTGGGGTGGTGGGAGAGGGGAAACCCTGGTTGATGGGTTTTGAAAAGATCTTTGTTTAGGGGCTTCAAGCAGCATATTTGGAAAAGTCTTTACCAAACATGAGTTCAGTATCTCAATTAAAGAGAACTTGAAATAATTTCTAGTATCAAAAAAGAATGGAGAAATTGGAGGAAATGTTTCTTCTTCTCTATAATTCTATCACCATGTGCCAACAATGGTATATCCATGTCTTAAAACGTGGCTCTCAGTCACCTCATCTTCATAAAGGTTCATAAGACACCGAAAACAAAAATTAAGATTAGGGTTATTAGATATTGGGATTTTTCAGTTCCCTTGTAGCCTTCCCCTACATTCAGCACTGATGGTGCATAATACTGTGGTGTCAAACCTATTACAGGACCTCCCAACCAAAGCCAGCCATCTGAAGTACCAGCTCTGCTTCAGGACAGGGGACTCCAGAGTTGAGCACAGCATTTTGCAATATTGATTTAAACTTTTAAAGAACATAACAGCTTTGCCAAGGTGTGCTAAGCATCAAAGACATCATCTGGAGTCAGCTTCATCCTTGAACAAAGCCTCACAGTAACAATTCTACCAAGAGGACATCCCATCAAAGGCCAAGAAGTCTGATTAGTATCCTAAGAACTACAATGACAGAATAAATTGAAGATAATTTCAAACATAGGAAGACAAATCCTACATCACTCAGTATTTTCTGGTGTCAGCACAACCCATGAGATATAGCATGATCACTATGGGAAGATCAGGAGGAGACAGACTTGGCACGAGTGGCTGCAGAGGGTGTGAGATGGCACAATGTCTTGCCCTTGGTGTGCTTCTTTGATTGTTTCAACCTCAGTCCAGCAAAGCACTTGGAACACATAAACCCCCCAATGACAGAAGAGCTTGGCATGAAGAGCAGAAAGACTCCCATTGGTTTGAAAGATGATTTCTGGACAAGGACCTTTTGGTTATATGTGAAGTACAGGCTCATAACAGAAATATTTACCTGCCACCTCTAAAACTTTAGCCTGTTAAAAAAATAATCAGAAACGGAAAATAAGGCGAAAATGCAGTCAACCGAATTTAACTACACTTTCTCCTCAATAGGTACATACCCAGCTGAAAAATGAACAGTGGGGAAGCACTGCACATTTGCACCAGCTGAAAGCCCACTCAAGACAACCAGAGAAAGAAGCAAACTAAAATGGATGTGGCAATCAAAATTTCAGAAGAAAACAACACATTAATGTAATCTTAATGCAAAACGAATACGATTTATTTTGTTGCTCAATATTGTCCTTCTGTATATAGCACAAACCATTGGAAGAAGTTGTGTGCTTTTAACAAGTCTTAATAAATATTTTATTATTCAGTATTTTTTAAAAATAACTTATTGCACTACATATGTGAATATGCATATATATTTACCCCCTCCTTTCCTTTTTGTGTAGAACTATCCTCAGATCACCTCACATAAATACAAGCAGTCTGATGCCTACACAAGTAAAAATACAATTTCCCTCCTTTTTCCTTTAGTATTAGTTTATTCTTAAGCATCATTCTGAATGATAAAGAACTACCAAATAAATATTCCTCTGAAAGTCTGTCCCCTCCACTCTCTCATCTTTAAGCAAAATTTTGCATCTGAAATTTGCAGTAGTTATATATACCAGGAGTAAAGGTAAGTTGAAGAACTTGAAATACATAAATAGTTTGCTTTAAATACCTATTTACATTCTTTTTACATTCATTTACATCAGTCACCTCAAGAACATGAAACATTTGCAGGATCAAAACAGATTCAAGAAATAAATTGATGATGGAGTTGCAGGTATATTACGTGAATGATTTTTTTCTACCATCTGATAAATATGGAAAAGGCCTGAGGAACAACTCTGCCTCCTTTTATTTTAGTGTATCCATCATTTTCTACCCCATCTTTAAAATCTGATACTAAAATAGATCTGTATCTGGGGTGGGAAGAGAAAAGATTTTCAGAATTTTACCACAAATCAATATATTTTCAATATACATGTTCTGGATGGATGAGGTGCAGAGAAAGAATATTTAGGATAAGAGGCATCACATCTATCACTAACATAAAGAGGTGAAATGCACGTAGGTTGATTTTGCCATGGCAAAATGGAAAGCCTGTAAAAAAAATTAAATTCTTGTCAAATAGCACTGCATTCTCTTTTGTCATTGAAAAATTAGCATTTAGTATTATATGCAGCTTTCAGGAGAGCTTCTGCAATATTTTTCTGCACATATGTAATACACCCTGGTTGCAAGTATGGGCTCACAGAGCTTGGGGAAGAGGCCAGCAAGCAGACACATAGCCCTGGTTCAGGGCCATGATGAATTGTGTATTCAGCTGCAGACTGAAAGCACACAAACCTGAGCCTGAAAAAGAAAGTCTTTGACCTATTTGCTATGAAACAAACAAGCAATTGGCTCCTGTTGAGGAATACCAGCTTGTCATGGAGGCAGCCACAGAAGGAAGTCACCCTCAAAAGAGTATCTGTTCAGCAGATGGAAGAAAATCAAATCAAAACCCAATACAAAAAGGCAAAAGAGCTTCTTCTCTTCAGCTCCTCTTTTCCCAGGAGCACAATGAAGCAGGTAGTAATGCTTTCTGACTCACCACAGATTCAGTAAATGCAACTCCCAAGGGAAGCTTGAACTAGATTGGGTTTGGAGCTTGGCAGCAGAGTTGCTAAATAGAACCAACAGCATGCTTTAAATAAAAGCAGTGGTGTGTTAAAAATCCCTGTGCAAAGCCTGTTTACCTGTCTGATTTCTTCATATTTCTTTCTCTCTCACTTCCTCCTACCTCCAAATAAAGAAAAAAGGATATTTGAAGGTAGAAGGTAAACCTGAGACTACTTCAGAAGCTCATAAAACATGTAAAGGTTCCGTGGCTACTTCTTTGACTTGCAATAGCATAAATTTCTATCAAGGCTTGTTCAAGCCCCATGCTAGCACAGACCTGGGTCTTTAGTGATGGATTAGTACCCAAAAATGCTAATTAGCAGGGCAAGTGGGCTATTCATAATACCATAAGAAGATTTTAAGTGAGAATGCAAAAGCAAACAGGTCCTTCCCATTACTACCATGCTTGAACTAATTTCCAGGTAAGAGAAGCTCTAACGTCACTAGGAACAGTATCAAACCCCATATCCTATAAATTTAAAAGCATACTTTACTTGAGAAGCACTTTCTTGACACTAATGTAGTCCAGACATGACAAGGAAAACTATAGCTTTTCAGAGCTGTAAAGCAAAGCTGGTTCACAAAACATTTTCCTCTGGAAGACTCTAATCTAAATTTCTTTCAGTATGGTACACTCTGTATTTCCTTTGTACAGGCTCAGTTCTCCTTTGTATCTTTCTTAGTCAGCATGCCCAAATTATCAGAGAGAGTGCCAGCACTAAGGCAGGAAAGGCCACTAAAACTTCTTGCTATTATCTATTGCCGTGACATGCAGCTACAAGTCTTGTTTTTCCTATCACTCTCTCTGCTACAGAAAACACAAGGAAGGAGAGAGGAAACTTGGAGCAGGACTTGATACTTGGGAAACACCATTTTCCTAAGGAACTGATCCCTTCTATTATTATTTCCATTACTGTCTTCAATAAGATACATCACTAGAAGTGTCTCTCAGATCTCTGAGATGCAGAGACGCATAGAAAGCTCTGAATGAGAGAGCACTCACTTGGCAGAGAGGAAGAGGGCACAAGGCTGCCTCTTTGAGGAGGAGGAGGCATAAGGGGTCTGGGGATGTGACAGGAGCCACCTGCAAGCAGTGGCACCTAGGTCCAATGTGCAGAGCAGACACCACAGGCACTGGTGCCTGTGACATCCTTATGCAGTGTCTGAAACAACTCTCAGCTTAGGCCTCCAGCTACCACAATGGTACAAATACTACAAAGCAAAAAAAATGCAACCATCTGAAAGGGATACTCATGGACCAAAATAACAGGGACAGCAGATTTTTTGCACGTACAAAATTTTAAAACCACTCAAATTGTCCAGTAAATACATGACATCAAATGTGTAATATGGGTAAAGTACAAAGTATCTCTCTGGTTACAGGATCAGGTAGGGAAAGCAAGAAAAGAAAGTCAGGAGTGCTTTGTCCATCTCTTGAATCGGGATTTCTGACTACCAGTCCCTATGCTCCAATCACTAATCCTTGCATCCAATAGCTAAGGAAGCTCCATGCATGTAACACTAATCTTATCTTGATGTTAGAAGAAAAACAGATCGATACAGTACCCCTAAGCTGATGTATGACTAAAATATTGATACAATATTTCTCATGTATATCAATGCCTTGCTATTTCTATTTTATTTTTCTATGTATGCAAAACACATGCTGTGTTTCTTGCTGATTTATACTCTGCTTTTCTCATTTCTGTAAGAATAAATAAAAAGAAAAAAGGATTCAACAACACTTCTGCTCATCCATATGAGGGTTGCTTCAGCATTCTAAGGTTCCATCCCACCAGACACTGAGCTATATTGCAGCTTATGAAAATTGGGAACATTTTGGTACATCTTGGAATTAATTAGGGTCTAGTGGAAACAATGCCCAAAATTCTTTACCTTTAATTTCCACTATTTAATTTAATATTCTCAGCTTCCTTATATTTTCCCTATTTTCCAAAAATTCTCTAATTTCTGGGCATAGCTCCATCCTTTTGTCCTATATTTTTACAGCACCTAATGCCATGAGGAGTAAACTAACAGTATGTAATTGTTTTTCTCTTAAAGAAAAAAGTCACCCTTTTATGTTATATAATTCCCAATACTGTATAAATGAATTAAATTTACAAATTTATTTATCTTTTTAAGACAACAGAATTTTGCTTATTTAATTTTCCTCACTTGGCAAAAGGGACTGCTGAAAAGCCTGTGTCTCAAGATGGGAATAATTTTACCTGTAGACCCAGGTAGAAAGCTTCTGATTCTATGCTATTCTATTTTTGTTAGAAAATGTCAAACTAGCTAAAACCAGTTAATTGAATTTCACCAAAACTCTGTTTTCAGAAGAGTACACCTAATTTATAGCAGAACACTCATTCTTCATTTCTAACATCAGGAATAGAGTTTCAGACTGCAACCAGAACTGGAGGTGGAAAGAAAGGGACCAGGCTTCCTAAGAACAGACAGCACCCCAGTGCTTTCCACACTTGATCGAGTCTGGGGGCAGTAAGATCTGATTCAGGACACAAACCTGAGTCTCTTCCAAGATAACATCCCATGGCACTGCACCCTTGTGCTCTCTAAGATATGTGTTTCTCTCCATCTTGTTTTAGTGAAATAGCTCCATTGCTTTTCCACAACTGGAAAAAAGCCAGGCACAAACATTTGTTGTTTTAGTGAAGCAGGATTCACATCTGGGTCAGCCAGTAGCCTTCAGCCCTCCCAGGGCCTAGTGCCAGCCCATACAGTCTTGATCTACCTATGTTTCAGCATCTTGAATACAGTGTCAGTGCACAAGGCATGTACTTGCAGAACTCAGAAATTCAGATCCAATTTTCAGCTGCAATGGAAAGGAGTGGCTTGCTAGGCCTCTTGTGAGGCTAGATGTGGTTCACATGCAGACAAAACAGGAGCAGGATGAACCAGGACCACCTTCTTATATTTGCTTCTATTTAAAAAAACCCACCCAAGCAATCAAAACTTAGCATCTAATTGTGAAAATTAATTGATGTTAGTTTTACTCAGAAAATGCAAGAAATTGAGAAATATGTATGTTTTCAACACTCTTAACATTGTCAAACAATACTAGGAACATGGTAGTTCTTCAAAACCAATTGATTTCATACCATGCATAAAAAAAATGAGTAGATGTGTAACTATTTTAGAGACATATTATTTTTACATAAGGTAATTTCTTTCATCATCAGTTATCTAGTTCTGTGAAATTTTTATTTCAAGAAAGGGATCTTTCCCATATATTCAGCAGAAGGAAACCTAATTCTTTGTCCACTGCCTCCCAAGCTCTGCAGAGAGGGCAGCACAGAGATACCTGATCATGTGGCCTCTAGGACTGACCCAGTAGCATCATCCCTGCTCTTAAAACTGGACATAAGTGCCTTGCTGGTACACAGACAGGGAACACTGTATTGTGTGGGGTTCTGAATATTTTCTGGAGGAACAGTGTACTGTGGTTACTTATTTGGTTAAACCTTGGAACTTGGGTAACAGTTCCTCTGTATGTTAGCAAAATTAATAATTTGATGCTGAAGGTTGCCTTCCCCTCCAAAGAGATTTCAACCAAAAGGGAAGACTAGCACTAATATTAATCACTGGGCAGACTGACTCCTGGACATACACCAAAATATCTTTATTCAGGACATGAATTCTCTCTTTAAGGCTGCATGTGCAGACATAGCTGCTTCCACTCCTATTTGAAGTCACACATGTCCCATGGATAGACCATGCACAACATATCACCTGCCAACACACATTTCCCTAAGTTTGCTTTCCTTATTCTTTCCTTGGATTTATTAAAGTCATTGTGATACATATTTTTTTCACTCTTCTGACGATTGATTTCCAGTGCTTATAAACACACTGTAAAACAACAAGCAATCCTTCTTGAGTTTTTTAGAAAACATTTCATTGGAAATAATACAGAACTACAAAATCTAGGTGGATACTTTATCTGCATGATATTGCAAGGCATGACATGCATCTGTCATTCAAACCTTACCATGTCACATAGAAATATCTCATTAATGCATCTCACATGGATTTTTTTTAACCTTTACTCCCCTGATTAGCTGACTGACTCAATGGGTAATTATTTGATTCCAGTCTCTCAGTTGCAACAACATGTTCTGTTTTATCACTCTGCAAAACATGAAGCTTCTATCAGAAGTTAAATTAGCTCAGGATATAGAAATGAGTATCTTGATTTAATGGTAGGCTTAAGGTGAAAGCCTTTCACCACACTCTTATATAAAAAATTATAAAATGTTACTCCAAAAGGGAAAGTCTTGGCTTCCCAAAGCAGCACATTTTCTACACTAGAAATTCTCCACTGAAAACACTTCAATGTCATTACAACTTTATGTAGTGAAAAGATATTTTAAGTGGCTTTCTTATTTTTTTCCAGAAGATTTTATGGATCTCTCTAAGCCTTGTTCAGTTCAGCTTGATCCAAATACACCTGATAATCAAAAAAACAACTGCAGCAAAACAAAGATTGAGTAGCTACCAGTTCTGATTCTGTAGGTACATTTGTACTCTCTTTTATCCTGGAACTGATACAATGGATGGAGGCATTTCACAGTGGTAAGGAGGCACCAGGCCCAATTAGGGATCGTTCACACCTTACATGATGGAAGTGCCAGGAAAACCTCACTTCCCACGTCCACTCTGTCCCTGCTCTCCCATGAACCAGGGAAGGGGAGCTCTCTTCCCATCAGTGAAATCACATCAGTAAGGTTATGGACACACAGAAATATTTATCAAACCAAGAAGCCATGGCACAAACATGCATATTCACTGCCCAAACACTGTGGCACACGGATAATTAAAAGTTGCCCAGTAGAACTGGCCCATCCATATTTCACCGTGTCAATAGATTTAAAGACAGGTTGGACAAAGAACAATATCAGTGAGATATACAGCCGAGGCCATTAAGTACAATATTTCTAAATTAGTCTTGGCAGATCATCACAGCTTTATCTTATACAGTCTGTCATGCCAAGTTCCTCAGACTTCCACTTGAAGGATTAAGACTTTTCCCTGAGACACGTCAAGCTAGGCTCCCATGAATTCCAATTGCATGCTAGGGTCTGCATTGGACTTGGCTTAATTTATTATGAAACTAGCTTCACAGGTCTTTGATAATTTATTACAGACACCTCAGCCCCACTTAAAGAGCTGTCCTTGACCAGCCACTTGTCTAAGTTAAGGGAAAAAAATTCAATCCTAGGTTGCATAAGTAAGCTGTAATAAGAGCTGAAAACGTCATGGACACAAAGAGATAAAGACAGCACAGAAACCTCATGCAGCTGGCTGCACTGTTTAAAATGTCTCCAGTGACCACAAAACATCATTGCAATTCTATTGAGGATACTTAGTTTTGATGCTCTGTTAGAGTGTTAAACAATAATGAAAGTCATGAAATAATGTGAAGGTTACATGTAGTTATTTAACTAGCTCCTCATTTAAAATTAAATACTATGTTCAGGTGAATAGGAACACATTCAGGGTATAGTTTGCCATTGTTTCTGCATCCTATAAAGCCTAAACAAAGTTAATTGACACAAATTTTGAGCAGCTGTTAGAGAGAATTTCTGTTTACTGATGATTAAAATTTCAAAGTGAAGCATGGCAAATAAAGACTTGTGGTTCTAAGGACTAGATCTGGGGATTTCAACAAAAATCTCTGCTCCTTTGGAATTTAGAAGATAAAAGATAACCGAAGCCCTTAAACTTTGTCTTCTAAACACAAAGGAGTGTAAAGCAAACATGAAGAGATTCATACTTTTTTATCCACTTTACTTGCAATGAATGATGAAATAACATAAGCATTTCTGAGTTTTCTCTAATAAGGCAGTTTGAAAGTTATACTGAGATGAATACATATGGATACTAACTGTGAAGCAGGGAGCACAGTGCCTGTGGAATAGCAGGCCACATAACTTTCTCAGTCTTGCCTGAGAAAATGGCCTGGGTGGAATAATATAAAGAGGAATTAAAACAATCCTCAGAGATAGAAAACAGCCTTGCAGGTGCTGTTTGTCAGTTCCTTGTTTTCTTGCAAGAGAAGGTCGAGGACCCACTGACCAATGATGGTGATGCGTTAGTTTACTAACCAGTAAGAGTTTTCTTTTCTGTACTTTTCACGTATCGGTCTATAAAAAAGATCTGAGGGAGATTTGCAATAAACTGGGAGAAATTCTCCAGTTCGACTCCACAAGAGAGTCTGTGTCGTTCTTCTGGCCGTTCCCAATAGAGCAACAAATACATGTGGTCTACTCACCTTAAATAGTTTTTAATTTCTTTTGGTTACAAATCATATTAGAGGTAAGACTTCTTAAAAAAAAATGCAACTCAATGTCTGATAAAAACACCTCAAATTTCCTACTTTGAGTAAATACAGTCTCTCCAAAATGACGGGCACTATTCAGATGTGGATCCAGTCTGAAATGACGGAAATTCATTTCACATATTTTATTCTTGTTTCAACAGATTTTGAAGGCCCTATAAGCATCCAAACCAACTATGCACAATTGCTGAAGAACTTTTATAAAAGTTATTCAAACCACTGCCTAGAAAGATGAGAGGAAGAAAGCCTTTGTGTGTGCACTCTATGCTGCCATCATAGTGCAGTATGATGTTTGACATTGACACATTCTTTACGTCCTTCATCATGGCTTTTCATGAAACTATCACCAAACCGTAGGTCTTTTACATCACTTTTAAGAAAAGGGAAGGGGTACAACTGATAGAGAAGGATGAAGACAGCATTTGTATGAAGGAAGGCCACATCACATTGCTGCCTTCTTGGTAGTGTGATCTTTCTTGATAGAGTTCAAAGATCTAGCCACAGCTATTTCTTTCAAGATACAGGAGCTGTGTCCTATTCTTTTCCCAAGACGTACAGGTTACCACTTCTGTAGTGCAATTATGTCTCCCTCCTGACATCCCATCTGTCAGTAGGGTTCTTTAACCCCTGGAATGAGCTTTTAGTGTTCACACCGAGACTTCAAATGTATGAGTCTAATAGGAATTGTCATGATGGGCAATTAGCTTTCGACTTCAGTACAGCGTAATATTTTCCAAGCATTTCACATTTCCAGTTCCGATGTGTGTACTACTGATATATGCACTAGTGCTTCATGATTAGGATGTGGAGAAGGTCGGCTAGCACCACCACCACATTTCACAGAGCTTCAGACTGCGAGAATGCAAATCCTGTGCACATGTATCTTTGCTCCTTTTCTTCTGGGGGGAATATCTTTCTCCTAATAATCTTGGAAAAAATCGTATTCTGCTCAGAAGAAACCTGTCTGCTTCTGTAATGCTGCAAGAAGTGCAAGTAAGCGGCCCAAGTCCTTTCTGACTCTCTCCCCACTGTGACTATGTTACTGTGTACATTAAAGTTTTTTCCCCCTCCCTCCCTCACTACATCTTTGTAAGGCTTGTGAATTAAAGGAAGGAGCCGTGGAGGTGTGATAACCTGCCTCAGAGTCCCTAGGCTGCATACAGCACAGCAAATCTTGCCATCGCAGCTGCCACAGGCAACAACAATCCACCAGCAATATCTACACCGAACTTGGCTGGAAAGCTTTATTATACAATTGTAACATCAGAAAAAAAAGTGAACAAAAGCCCAACAAAAACAGCTACTCCTTCCTCTCCTCCAGAATCGAGATGTGAGGCAGCCTTTTGCTGCTGGTCACCCTGGAGTGCTTGGGCTGTCCAGGAACACTGCACACCAGGACGGTGTGTGCAGGAGCGCAGCCTGCCAACACCATTGCCAGCGAAACATGGGCTCAGCAGCCGCCAGATAAACAAAGAAGCAATACCCACTATCAAAGTGTCAAGTATCTATAACCTCTAGCACAGCACAAAGATTACAGCAAAAAAAAACCCCAGACGTCTGAGAGGCAAGGAGCTGTAGGAGAGGAGGAGAGAAGTGATTGTGAGAATGGAGCAGGTGAGAATGCCTATCCTGACGCTGAGAATGGTGCAGAAACGCAGGGCTGACATGTTGTGACTACGAGTTACCATTAAGACATGCTTTTTACAAAGCCAGGCTCCTTCCTCTTGAGGTACTTTAGAAAACATTATCAGGTTTACAATCAGCCTAAAAGCAAAGCATGACTGTGGGTCAGATCGGAGAACTCGGGAGCATTATAAGAACACATTTCCCCTGCAAATACTCTGGAGCAATTTGCTCAGATCTTTCAGGCACTCATTAGAAATTTGTTTTCAGCATATATGGCAATTATTCCAGCTAGCTGAAGATTTCCTAATGCAAAATCTTCTGGTTTCTGACACACCAAGAAAAGGCCAACAGCTAAACTACAGATGCAAAGCTTGACCTCAATAAAACTGATTCCTGAAATGCAGACTAGTTCCAAGTGATTTTAGCAAATAACCTCCTCTTAATTGCTGTCTTTATTGGTATATTTACCCTCTGAACCACCACCTGGATACAGGTTATACCCTGCAAAATCCAGATATGTTGTGCACCAGAAGAGATGGATCTAATCCTACTTTCCAGATACATGCCCTGTTTTAAAAGCAGTAATGTTCCGTATTCCACCATTTGTGTCTGCCTGCTGGCAACACTGCCTGCAGCTGATCCAGATGACCATGTCCCCAACCTGTGGAAGCTTCCCAGTTCTTGGGGTAACTTTTGTAAACATTCCCTTGTGTACAGATTGGAAAAAGAGACTCAGTGGTCTGATCCAAGAGAGAATTGTCATGGTGGGTGAGGCTATGTGTGTGTATATGTGTCAGGTTTCTGACAATGAAGAGGTTAAAGTTCTGCAAGTGTTTTGTAGAGTGAAGAGTGTTGTGAGCAAAAATAAAAAAAATAAAAAATGTTAGAAGCAGATGGAGCGAAAAATTTCCCAACCTTTGCTATGTAAACACACTCAAAAGGCTTCAGGCGACTTTTACCCCGGACTCTGTTTTTGTCAGATCAATGACAAGTCACGTTAACAGCGGTGTTTAATTCTATCAATATGTGACCAATTGTGTTAGATTGTTTGGCCATTGATTTCACTCAGTGCTACAGTTGAGCTCTGAAAGGAGCTGCTTTCCCCTGCATTACCACACACGGTGACAAATGCCCAGCGCTGGCTTTCAGTACGGCATGCACAGAAGCTCTGACCACTTAAATGCTGGGGGGATACAGCAGGATAGGCATATAAGTGTTATTCTTTATTTATTTTCCAAATTGCCAGGCCATGCCATGCAATTCTATTTAGATTTGAAAGAGATTTGTTTACAGAAACAGCTGAGTAGACAATAAGACAGATAACAATTTGTCCACACAAAAATGATAAGGCAGACCTGGAAAGCTGCACAGTGAAGGAAAACAAAACTGAAAAGACTAATTCCTTTCATATTTACTGTGACTGGGCCACACCCTGAAATGCCTGCCTCAGTTTCCAGAAACATTTGCAAAGGCAAATGCACATCGTGCATGAGAGTTTTGAACAGCAGTGATCTAACAACAGTGGTCTTCAGTGTACCATGCTCGCAATGAAAACCCTCTGCACCAAATTTCTAGCAGGGATTTTATACAGGGTTCATACATCCACAACAGATGCAGCTGTCAGACAGTGGTTTAAAGAAGAAATTCAGGATTGGCTATCCTTTCTCTTCACAATGAATAAGTTATTTATAAAATACTTATTAAGCTAAGTTTATTTGCAAAAAAATATAAAAATCACTAAAAATCATAAAAATCTCACATTTTGAAGTGTTATTTGAAGTCGTATTTTGAAGTGTCTGAAACTACAGAGATTTCAAATGACAAATAACCCAGAAATCCTCAGGTTCTCACTAGCAACAGGGTAAACCACTACATGTAAGGTAAGACAATTCCTAAGTGATTTTGATAAACCCCTATTATTTAAAGCAAATGACATAATAGAAAAATTATATTCCACATGATTAATGTTTATGCTTCTTAAACAAATATTGCTCCTTTCAAGAAAAAGTGATGTTGCCTCCAGGTACTCAGCCTATAATTTCATGGCAGCCTACCCAAACCTGTTCCCGTGATCAGCACACTTTTAAGAAGGAACTGTGTAAGAGAAAGCCTTGCTCTTCATAGGAACATAGTGACAATGCTTAATTTTAAATAATCCCATCTGCAACACTCTCCTGAGTTATCTTAGTGATTAACAAAATTGCTTTGAACGCATAAACCCTAATACCTATATTTTTATTTAACCATTTTTCTTTTTTCATCTAGAGATAAAATAACTTAAATGGCTTTTATAACTTCCACATGCCCATTCACCATCTTCAGAGGTACTCCTGGTACAAGGAATGCAAGTGATGGGACACGCTGAGGCTCCCTGAGGAGCTCACAGGGCTTTGCACAGGGATTTCAGCCAGGCAGGGTGCTGGGCTGAGGGCTGCTCAGCTAACTGCTAACCGTGTTTTGATGGTATTCTGCTTAGGGAATGCCGCCAAGTGTGTGATATACAAATCCATTAACTGTTCTCTTGATTTACAGCTTTGCATGCGCCTGGCGCATCTTAGAGCTGCCACCAAGACGGTTGAAACAGATGTTCCCAAAGACCAGGAGTTAGGTTGGAAGTCTTGGAGAGATAACAAATTACACAGTTTATATGAAAATACTAAGAGATCAATTCTTTTATTTTTTTTCACGTAATTTAGTCACTGTTTTCTGTCATGTCTCCCCAGAAATAGAAACATACTATAATATTCCTTGTGAAATTCATTCTGAGGAATGCTGCTACACAGCAAAAACAAAATGAAAGCAAACCCCAGTTAAGATCTGCAATAATGTCTCTCATATCACTCCAAGTACTGTATCTTGCTCTGTCTAAAGCTGTGCTACAGAACACTTATATGGCATTTACTGGCCACCTTGAGGAAGAAATATTTGCCTGCATAACAGTAACTGTGCCATAAAAATCAACACAACAGAAATTTGTCGGGGTTTTGGGCTCTGGGCTTAGGTTTGTATATTTTTGATTTGTGCAGAAGAAACCAAAATTATTTATTCCGATCATCTACTATTTGTTGCAGTCCTGCTCCTAATAAGATTATGCCAAACACTCTAAAAACTGAAGCTGAAGATAGAGTAGATTTATAAACCACAGAAGTCACATAGAGAGGTTTTTCACTTATCTCAGAACTCCAGGATCAATCCCAAAGAACAGGCATGCACTTAAAACACAGTGCAGATGCCTTAATTGAAAACAAAATACAAATACATATGATTCCAAAAGGGCTCTGCTCTCTCACTGACCTGCATGCTAACAGCAGGGCAAACAGCTCTCCAACCTTACCCTCCTTACTCCAATGAGTTGGCAGGGAAAGTTTTCATTTATTTCAACCTTGTTTAACAAGTTTCTGATCTAACAGTGTCTGTTTTTAAATCTAAAAGGGAGGAAAAGTGCACATCCATTGCATCACTGCCATGAGAGATATACAGTGGGGAGTTTGAGTGTGTTTCCCATCCTCTCCCTCCTCCTGAACCACACTCTGTTAAAGGAGGCTGGAGGACAGCACCTACTGTCCACTCTTAATTAAGATGGTCAAGAGGTGTGTGCGTATTAAAATAGCACAGTCAGTGGGTTGTTTTGAGCAGATTCCTAAAGCCTTTAGCCCTTGTGCGCCTTTACAGCATTCAACTTATCAATTTACTTGCAAATGGCTCCCTGAAGTATTAACCCGGGTTAATTATTCGTCAAATATGATTATGCAGTGGTAATGTAAAAAATCGGAAATGCAGGATGGAATTTTTCACTCCAGCGGTTTGGCAATTGTGGCAGCTGGTGGAGAAGCCGGAGTAATTACCAGCCCATTCCAGCTGGTGGATCAGCACTCTGGTTCAGGGCGGGTGGGGGGAAGAAAAAAGCAATAAAGAACCAGAGGAGCGGGAATATGAGCCGTGCCAATCGACGTGGGGAAAATTTCACAGCTGCTGGTGGTGATAAATGAGAGACTGTGGCCCTACTTCTAATCAATACATGTAAATGCTACTCATTACAGCTTTTATACACACTTCTCAATTAGCCTTTCCTCCCACTGGTAACAAGGAATGTCATGCTTTCTGGACTGTGAAAGTGGTTCGGCAGTAAGTTCACCTGCATCGGTGAGACGCAGGAACAACGCTTGCATCTCAGCCTGGCAGCAGGTGGTAGCAATGGAAGTCTAAATTCCTCCTGTAATGTGAATTAAATGAAATCCCAAGTGCTGTCATTTAATTAAATGGGTTTTTTAAATACCATTTCCTCTTTATTCCAGCTAGAATAACCTGTTCCCAGACACACGCACTCCTTTGCCTACACCCAAGTTCTTCAAATGTGGGGTGGGGGATACCTGCTGAGATAAAGATTTAGACTTGTAAGACCAACTAAGTTCACCCTCTGAAAAACAGACAAATGTGAAGAGGAAAAAGCAGCACCTTAATAAAGAAATTATCCTTCTATTCAGAGTTGAAATGTTCTCTGTTTCATTTACTCTCTGTCAAAAAAGGTTTTTTACCCCAGTTCCCCTGTGCTGTTTCTAAAAGGAAACCAAGTAGGACGAGCCCATGCAGCAACACCTCCTTTCTTTGCAGGGTTAAAAATTGTCACCATCCACTATTTCCTGGGAATCCTGCCCAGCAGAAACACATTCGCTCCACAGGTTCACCACAGGCTTCCTCCTGCAGTTCCTTGTGCCAGGCTAAATAACTCACCAAAGCTCACCTTGTATCTGTATTGGCTGTCAGGACAGCAAAGAACTCAACTCTAAATGGAAATACACCACTATGTCCCGTTCCAGGATACACCTTTCATCACAAGCCTTACACTTTTTGAAGACTCACAAAGTCTGCTTCTTTATTAATGCCAGTTATAGCCCCAATAACAAAAAAGGAGCCAACACATCTGAAAATTTTTTGCAAGGTCCTCTGTTTAGCATGTAGTCACTTTGCTTGACTGAAGCTTTAGGTGTTTAATGCTTTTCTAAAGGTCTTGTTGTGGGAGCCAAGTGAATACAGACTGCTTTTCTCTCTTCTCCAACCTTCATCCACACCAAACAAAAAGAAAAAAAAAGCCAAAAAACAAACCTTATCTTTTCATGGTTTTCAAGAACAGAAACATGAATACAAGGACCATGAAGTCTCAAAACCCAACCAATGCACCAAGAAGCAGGAAAATACTGTTTAAAAAAAACAAAATTATTTTTATATTCATTATTTTGGGAGCTGATGTTCCCAAAATGATTCAACTGTAAACACCCTGCTCATGAGAATGAATACAGTTATTTCAGAATATTTTCTTAAGGGTGTGTCATCACTATGTATCTCTGAAAATGTGGCCACACATTTTCTAGTTCAGCTTAAGGAGCAAAATACCCCAATTTCACCACCTAAGGCCTGATTCATTTATCATCATCAACTAGATTCTTCATGCACATCCAAAAGCAGTATCTGATCCTGCAATTTAACTCATACATGTAACCTTTCCACTTGAAAAACTACCATTACACTTCAGGGGGAAAATATAGAAAAAAGGTTACAGGACAGGGTTTTTGGTAGGTTCTTAGTAGTTGGCTAATTTTTCCACTTTACAGAGAAGTTGGAGGTGAAAATAAAATTTTCTAAGCATTATTAAATAATATAAACCCATAGTTTTAATTAATTTTGAGACATCTGATTTGTAGATTTTTTTCTGAGGGGCACAGACAGCATAACATGATGTTCAGAGCTTAAGTACTCAGGCTGCCTATGCACTCAATCAGAGATGCAAGACACGTGGCTGAGTGCTTTCTTGCCTTACCCTTGAGCACAACGTACTGTATAAACACCATGCAGCTGTGTAAAACTGAGTTTTTCCAACCAAACAGTGGAAAATTATGATTAGAGGTATATCACAAAATACAGTGCTTGTGTGCTTCTACTACTAGAGATGTGCCTGATTGAACCAACATGTGATGGGTGGGGAGTATATGTGATACCAGCTGCATTTTAAAATGCATACAAATGCACTCTGCATACTTATATAATTCCAACTTCTTTAATCATAACTGACTCAGCTGTCTTATTTAAATTTAGTTTACATTTTCCTCCTTTCCTGATGGGTGAATATGGTCAAATAATGCTGAATAGCCCCTTCTCAAAGGGTTAATTTGGCCATTTGCACTAGTTCAGCTACAGAGACTTTTCAAAGCTGTGCTAGAAGTGGGACATGCACAACCCTGCACTCAGGCAAGCCCTGAGGCAACTTGCTATTAGGAGGCAGCAGCTCCCTGGCAAGAGGTCAGTGACTGCAATGAGGACACTTTCTCAAAGCAGGGAGTCTCGATAAGCCATCGGTGTCAAGTTGTTATCTAGAGAAGGTGCTGGCTACTCTGGAGCTCTGTAAAATAGCTGCCTCAGCTAATGCTGAGCCCTTCTCCTACTCCACCCATTACTGTTTTCAGAGGGATCATTATGTTTAGTGTGACATTTTTACAAGGTGAAGACACTAATTCTTTCTGGCAAAGCTTAATCCAAGTCTATGTACTCACACTAGCAGCTTGCTCCCTTTAGAAACATACACTTTTACTAAGATACAGCCTTTCAAAGTGTTTGGATTGATGAGGATCCACCATATCTTCTGTCCATTGAATGCATCAATATTTATCTACTAGTATTCCATCTTAACATATTTCTGATACACACACATTTAATGAAATTATACACACATTTGATGCAAAATTCTTTTTATACCACACTGTTACTGATACTCTAGTTTATATGTAGTCAATCATTTTTTTACATAATTACAAATGTGATCATATTCATAATTATATATAATCTTATCTGTTTCCCTAAGCATATTATCATGGACCTATATCCACTTATCCACCTTAGTTCTATAAACAATGCTTCCATTATTTATTAAATATATATATTTGTATTCTTTTCACATGTTGACATGTTCCATAATGATAGAAAAATCAGTGAGGAGCAAAAGATGTCAAAAGAGCACTGCAAATAGAAAGAACAAGCTGTTTTGCATAATGTTTTACATGTTTCTAAATACAGTTTTCTTCTAAAATACATTGCTATACTGACAATATATTGGCTCTTCTTACTGAACACTAAACCATATATTTGCTATGTGAATAGGAGAACCCTCACACAGTTCAACATTTTCTCAGTGATTCCATTCTGTACTGCTCTAAACCCACAAAGTCCTGTCTTTCTCTGCCTACTACACACTACTTCTTGTCACTACAAGTCACCCAGCTTTGTGCTGCTAAACTGTCAGCGACATTGTTTCAACTCATCTACTTTAAAGGCACAGGATTTGCACTCAACTTCCATATAAAAAAGAGAAAAAAAAGTAAAAAGTTCATCAAAATGGAAGCCTGCATCTTAAAATAACTGTGTTACATCTTGTAGCTTTTCATTAACACATGCACTTAGACTGCAAGCTTCTAAAAATAAATTTATCACAGTTTTTCTCATTATGTCACCCATATCTGATGCTATTTCCTTCATGCACTAATAAAAACTTCTCACGGCAATTGCACTCCAATGAGTCTCACAAATAGTCAGAAGCAAAATTAGGGAAAGAACCTAAATGACAACTATTTGCAACTTAGCTGAGTTTACTGTGAAAGGCACACTTAACACTCCATCTCTGAGATTTTGCTTCTTTCAGAATCGGGACTTTATACTGAAGGGAAATCTGTTTCCTATTGGACTTTCCAAACTTTTCATTCTGCCTTCAGCAAATACCCACAGAATATTATATATACTCAGTTCCAAGAAAGCCTCTTCTTTATAACCACTGAAGGTGTTGAACATTTTCAGTTTCACTGAGCTGAAGAGGGGTGGATAAAACCACCCGTACAAATTACTCAGGGCCTACTGTTATGGTGTCATTCTGTTAGTCTTTGAACCTACCCCAATATGCTCAAATCCTAGATGAAAGATATGGAAGAGATGGAAGCACCACAGATATGTTCCCATGAACTCATCACAACACAGACATCAACATTGCTTCTGATTTGGGACACCCTTCCAGGTTCGTCAACTATGTTAGACTTACTAGACCACACTTGGACAGTTCTAGTTCTTGCCCCTCTCAAAGGTTTGAGTGATGAGAAAAACCACTATGCTCTGGACCTGTTCTACTATTCTGCTATTCAACACAAAAAAAATGCTCCATCTCAAAATGGAAAATCCATGCTTTTCTTTCTTTTTCAGTAGATTTGTTTTTATAATAAAAATAACTAAAAAAAAAAAAAAGTCCGGCTTTCAGGACAGCTGTAAATAAATACACCTGTAAAAACTAAAGGAAGACTTTTCCACTGATTTTGAGGATACCACAGCTGGCTACAATTTAGTAGTGTTTACAAAACTACATATACACAAACCCAACTAACACAACTAAAGTTATTCTAGTTTTGTTGCCTGTATTTGATAGACATAACTGTTCTTGTTGTTCCATCTGTTTTAAAGAATTTGAGTACTTTCCCTTAATTTTCCAACTATTTTCTTGAATTGTCACTTTTCTGTTCCTCCCCCATTAACAATCCTGATATTTCCTAAATTTCCTGGGAAACTTTCCTTGTTGTGTGCTTCCTGCTCTTGAATAAATTATTGCTGGATTTTCACAAAGCAAATAAATCCTTGAGTTTTCTCAAGTTATTCTGAAATATGGACATGAATCATTCTGCCCCAAGGTAAGTTTAAATATACTGTCTGTTTTCCCCAGGTATCTAAGACACTGCATTTATTATGCCTGCAACTATTTTATTTTATAACTTCTCCAAAGGCTGAATTCTAGCTTGCATGAACACAGATTGTGGCAATATAGCAGACGTGAAGACATGGTGCATGCTGGCTCTTGCACAAGCTGTTAATGAGCTGTACCAAAATGGTAGCTGTCACTTTGCATTGGATCAGGGCAATCTGTACAATGTAAGGAAATTAAAAGCTCCCAGTGGCAATGGATCCTGTTTCAGTCATTAGCTACTAGGGAGTGACAGAGACCATTCAGAGGACCAGCCCCCTGTGAGGTTCTTTGGTCCTCAGGGGATTCTCTGCTAATGCTGTTTTATGCCCCACTTCTTTGTGATGCAGAGTGAGCACAAATGAATTACTATTTAATTTATTTATTTAGGTGCAGCTAACATTGCAGGGGAAACAAAAAAACATTGAGGGGAGGAAAAGCCCACAAAACATGGATGCATTGATCTAACAATCAAGATGACCACACAAGTGATTTGGTGGAGGCCTATAGAGTATCTATGTAGATGTGTATGCAGTAGATACATTATAATACAATGAATACCAAATATGTATTTCCCAGTCCTTTACTATTTTTCTTTGAAGTAGGTCCACTGAGACTGAATTAGAAAAGCAAAACCTCCATTAAGTCTTATTTCAGTATAAGACATTGGAGAGAAATATCTATCCAGCTATCTATCTATATTTTAACAGAGTCTGAGAATATTTGCTTCAATCTTTGTGTTTCAAAAGAGAACGAATCAGGCAGAAGGACAGAAGGTTACAGATTAGTCCTGGTCATTGCTCAAAGAGTGTGGGTTATAAATAATAAAGGAGAAAAGGGTGAAGGACACTAAAATATAACTTGAGACCCACAATGGAATAATCAAAGCAATGAATCTAATTTCAGCTTAAAAATACCAAGCAACTTCTGATTGAATGTCTCTGTGCTACTCTCTTCTGAAATATAGGAATTGATACACTAACGCACATTTTTAACAAGTTCCATCTGGAGAACAAACTAAAATTTCTTGCTTTTTAATTCACCATAGATAATGGGAATGTTTGTGAGCATGCATCTATAAGTATGCATGCATGTCTGCATATATACTTACAGTCCGTATGCATTCTTTGAAAGTTTCATGCTAAGCAGAAAACAGTAAATTGTATTGCTATCTAATATAAAATAGATGGCAGTCAGCCTGCACATACCTGGCTTGTGTTTATGTATGTATATATGCATATATTACCTATATACACATGACGTGTATATATGCAAATATATGTGTATAGATATAAATATTACATATATACACACCTATGCATACATGCACAAACTGTTGTCATTGCTAGAGAACTGGTTTTAAAGTGCAAAAGTTGGGGCTAATCCTGCACACATGCTTCATGACAGTGACAGATCTGACATACTTGCAAGATGAGGCATATTAGGTGAAATTCAGTAAGGTGCTGAGAGGCAAATATCTTCAATACACAACCCTTTTCCCTGATGGTGAGAGCACTCTGCACTGCCCAAGAAGCAGATACCCTCTGGCAGGATCACCATTGGAAGGGTCTTTTCCAAGACTGGTTTTTAGCCAGATAACTCAGTGCCAAAATGAGGCAAGGAATAAGTGAATCACTCAGTAAACACCTTTAAAATTATGAAAAGGTCTGAAAGACAATTTTCTCCAGTCTCTTACCTCAGATGTTTCTAGGCTTGTCCCCTGTGTCTCAGTAATGGAAAATTCCACTATTCCATCAGAAGCAGGATCAGGCCATCTGTTTATCCAAAGTATAGACTTTCCTAAAGACAACCACTGACTACTGGAGATGAAATCATAAAATTTACAGACAACCCCATGGCTAAGGTGATTTTCCTTCTTCATACATCTCATGAAAATATGTTTAGTGTTTCATGTGCTCAAGCAATGTGAAGAGCCACAATCTCACTCAGATCACTAGGTCAAAAGGAAAATGAGATTGTAGTCAAGCATATGGAAAATAAGGACTTAATAACATTAAGTTTTTCTCGGTCTTAGGGGTGCCACCTCATAATCTTGAAATTATCAAAGCTGGAATTTTAATGTCCTAACACAAAATACCGAACTAAAATAGACTAAGGTAGTGGAGATGAAGTCACACAGCACAGCCATGGCTCCCAAAAGGGCCTGCAGTGAGACTGGGACTTCTTACACATGCAGGGCAAGGGAGAAGGCAGCAGGGATCCTCTGAGCAGACAGCCATTACCATGTGGGTATGATATATTTTCATAGTGGATTTTGAAATTCTTAGTTCCCCAGAGTAGTTCCTGAACCGAAAGAAGTAATTTTGTTCAATGGTGTCCTGGGAGCGGGGAAAGGGCGGAGGGAAGGGGCAGAGCTTAGAGCCACATGGGCATGGTTACTCTGCTATTCCACAGCACTGATGGCTTTGGCAGCAAGAGGAGGGGAGTACATCCCAGAAGTGTGTCATTTTTATTTCCCTCTCTTACACTGAGAGGCTGCAGGGGCCAGCTGTGGGGACCATGCCTTCTTTTGCCACTGTCTATCCCTTCTCATCCCCTGGGACAGCGTGGCTCTGGGCAGAGAACAGAGCTGAACCCAGTGGAGAGGAGTGGACTGGTCAAAAGGAGTGATGCTGTAGGGAACCAAGCCCCAGTGGAGTGGAGTGGTCAACAGCAGCAGCACCAGTGCAGGAAGCAGACATGGGGAACAAAGTGGCAGCATGCACAACACTGACAATCTAGCTTTTGGGAGTTGGTCCATCATTGTCTCGGGCTTGGGGACAGGGAGAGCACTGTGGGGAGCACCTGCCATCTTGTCTTTATCCCAGTGGCCACACAGAACTAAGCTGAGGTGGTGAACACATTTTTGTGTCTAAAGCACCTTCTCTTTTTATATACTCTGGTTATTAATATTGCTGCTGTTACTGTGTGTTTCTTTTTCTGTTACTTTTGGTTCAGTAACTTCTTGTCTCAACCCATATTGCTCTCCAAACTTGCTCTTTAGACACAGCACTTTTTTACAAAAGACTAGTTCCAGAATCGTGGGTGAGCAGTGGCAACTGTCCTGTTCAGTTTTGGTACATCTGAAATGAGTCCCACGAGTTGGTACAAGCTGGACTCCTCCAGTAATTTAGCTGCCAGCAATTAACAAGGCTGAGTGTGAAAAAGGTGATTTTTTAATAACGATAGAAGACCTGAATTTGGAGGCTTTGAAAAACATCACCCTGCCAAATTTTGTTCCAGTGTATGCAAGACAAAGCATAAATAAACTAATAATGCTGGGCAATAAGTTACTTCAGGAAATCATTGAGTCATCACTGTTGCAGGCAAAACTTACCCTCAGAAATCATATAGAACAAAAAATTTTAGTTTGAAGTTTAAAAACCTAAGACTGGAGCTTAATAAAATCATGCATTTATGCAAACACACTGGAAAATATGAGGCAAGCCTAGCTATATGAGTTTCTTCCAGTTTTTATGACATAAAAAATGTTTCAGGACGTATCTTAGGAAATTTTTTTAGATCAAATGCAAGGGTACCTCTACATCCATTACTTTAACAAGAAGAATTTTGTACTCATGCTGCAACTTCTAATTGCATGCCATAGTAGTTAACAGGAGGCTAATTTCATATATGCACCCACACTCACAATTTAAAACAAAGTCTGAAGGAGAAAATTGTCAGATTTCTGTCTTTGACAAATGTGAAATTGTACAAATGTCAGTACATGTAACTGTAAATAAAATAGAGAAGAAGAAAGCTCAAAATAAAGGTCAGGGAAAGCTGAAAGTCTCCCTTCTAGACATAATACAGTATATAAAGTTATTACCAGGCCTTCCAGGCCTTGCACAACTTTGTCCCCTTCTACATCTCATCTCTAGGTGCTCATGATCTCTGCTTTGCCACTTCAACTTACCTTTCGACTATCTAAGATGTTTATATAACCCCCATTACATTACTGGGAAAAAATCTTACAATCTTTTAATGTTTTTATCACTCTGAGACAGGGTCAAGGTATTATCCCTACTTTATACAGAGGGAACCTGGGTGAAGCAAAGGTAAGGCAGATTTTTTAGATGCTTAGAGTCTAGCATTAAGTTAAGGTGCTTGGAAACTCTTAGGAGGAAGTCCATACAAACACATCAAACTGCTTTAATTTATGTCCTTCCTCTTTTATTTTATCCTCCTGATCTATTTTGAGAGTCCCTTGTTCTATATCCATTTTAAAAAGTCACTACCATAGATAGTGCCTGAAAGAGTGGAAATTAAGGCAAGCTAATCTTTAAAATTCCATGGACCAGATTTTTAAAGATGTTTAAACGCCTAGCTCTCATCCTTACATAAGAATAATAATAAGACCTAAGGCACTCCCAAAAAAACACCTGAGATCTTACCATGCCCAAAAGGGCACTCTTTTAATACCTTTAAAATTTGGGCTGTACCCAGTGGTGTCACAAGAAGTATGAAAAATGAGGAGAAGCTGCAGCTTGAACCAACCTTTCTTGAATCCTTCACAAAGACCTTCTTTGAGGTACCATCTTTTTTCTGTTATCTGACACAAATTAATTCTCTTCACCAAAGCAACTCCCAAAATCTGGGAGCTCACACATTCATTCCTCTGCCAAAACCACCCTATATACTAATTTCTGGTTAGCTGATTGCTACTGTCCCTGGAACTTTCACATTCAAGTGAAATCATTATTTTTTCCTATATTAAAAATTGGAGGATGTATGCTAATTAGTAACTTATATCTTCTCTATGTAAAGAACTTGCTGTTTTACCATAGATAATATGGCTTCCTCCCTAGTTGAGCCTGCTTGGTCCAAGTTCTGAATCAGGAGTCTCAACTCTGCTGTAATCCCAAGGAAATGCCAAAAATCCCCAAAAATATTCTTGTGCTGGTTCTATTGTAATTTCAGTATCATCATCAAGATTTGAAGATTATCTAAAAGTGAGCCAATTCCAGAGCCTCTAGTTGAGGCTATGCAGATTCACAGACCTGAGGTAGATGTCAGTGCATTGCTTTATTCTTTGTTTAGATTAAAGGTTTGCTTTGTGTATAGAAGAGGTTAAGGTCTTTCACTTTTTAATATTTTATAGAAGCTCAGACCTGTTATTTACTGAGAAAAACACTAATGGGAGGCCAGATGCTCCTAACAACATGGCAGGTTTAGTAGTAAGTATTAAAAGTCGAGAACAAAACCCTAAGCCCCTCCTCAGTGCTTACTGTAGCATTTGCAAATGTAAAAGCACAGAATTTTACACGTAGATTTTCCATTAGTTTCTTAACATAGGGAAGAAAGAATGCTTTTCTTTCTAATGACAGAGCAAGGAAATGTGATAAGAAAATTTCCCTCGTATTTACAGTTTCAACTAAAATCCCTTTCCACTTTTAACTAACCATGATGTTTTTCAGTCCCTGTCCTGAGTTAGTTTCTAAAATTGTAAGCTTCTGAGACAGTGAGTGTTGCAGATGTAAATCAGGTAAGAAAAGTGTTCAACCTACATGAATGTTGCACATGTATAGCAATTGTACTTCATGGTGAAAAATTCGATGTCTGTAAAATATGACTGATATCAAAAATATGAAACACTAAATTAAGGTCTCACTTTATGCGTGTGTGGCTTGCAAATTTTAAAGTAAAACATTCTGCACACAATTCATATATTAATGAAATTGAGATTAAATGAGGAGGCAGCAATAAAAGGAATATAATAAAGGTTGCTTTTAGGATGCTCCTAGAATGCTGTCTCAAAACAAAATGCCTTCTGGTTAGCCTGTTAAGAATATCTAGTTCCCCAAAAAGGACTTAAATGAAATATTGCCATTAATCTATTCTGTCTCAAAGTCCACATCACTCCCAACATATGGGAGATGTTATGCCTGAAACACAGCTGATTAGGAAATGTAGCCTGCTGCTTGGTTTACTTTTATAAAAAAGAAGCATGAAATACTAATACAGTATATTGTGTGTAGAGAGGCTTTATTAGAATAATCTCTCCCTAAAGATGCTTTAAGACTAACCCATCCACTGACCCATGAAGGGTAAATGCTAAATTCTTACGGTCAAATATATTCATTGTAACTCTTAGAAAAAGATGGATGAGCTGTGACTCCTCTTTAAATTACTGTGAGATGGATAAATACTCACTATCACCTGGAAGGTGATCACCATCACTAGAATCATCACCTCCTAGCTGTTAAAGATGACTGAATTCTGACAAAGGTGGTTTGTTTACATAGCCATAAAGCTGCTGTAGTATTTCACTTTCTCTGTTTCTCCCTGTACGTTTTTATAACATTGCTCTCATAAGAAGGTAAATTTCAGATGCTGCAAAGGCAACTGGAAAGTAGGCTTTTATTAAATAGTCTCATTTTCTAAGAAGGTAGCATAATCTAATAATTAATTTACAAATCCTTAATCGTAAATCAGAAAATAATTTATTAAAGCAGCAAGTGTGCACACTTTGCAGCATGAGGCTTTTTGCAGACTCACTGAAGGCTAAACAGTGAGTTTCTGTAAGCTCAGCCAGTGACAGTTCTGTAGCACATGGTATCATCACTTGGCCCCAGCAGCACGTGGCTAAATACCTGTAGGTATCACAGAACACCAGTGAGAATTTTGATCTCAGAACCTAGCCCAGGGACTTGAACTCCACAAACTGAGAGCCCTCACAACACTTGGAGTTTCATTTGAACCTGAAGGAGTTCAGAGACTAATCCTTATTGCATTGTAACTTTGCCATAGGGGTTATCAGTGTATAGGATAGAGAACCCACCAGGACAGAGGAAAACACAGGGTCCAATTCTCCTGCATTCATGCTCAGAGGGGAACTGGGAGCCAAAAGCTAATTCCTCTCAGAAGCACAAGATCCAGGCAAAATTGCATGTTAGCCTCTGGCTCCATCTGCCAGCTGTCTACAAAAAGGTCAGATCCTGAAACTGAATTTGGCTGGAACCAAGAATCATGTGTCTACCCTATCTGAAAAAAATAAAAATACATTACCTTCTTACCATGGCTTCCTAAGAAGCTCAGAATAGAACAGAATAGAGTTACTTGATGAATATTTACCAAACTTGTGGGTTATAGTCCATGAGCTGTACTTGCTCTGGCCCAACACTGCATTCAGTATTGGAGGATTGGAACCACACATGCTCTCTGAACCAATGACAACACTAGGTACAAAGGATATTCCTCAGACATGGGAGAAGTATCCCACAGAAAACTTATCTAAACAAATGTACTCTTGCTCCAGAAGCTATCATTTCCTAAGTCTATCATTTCAGTATAATTGGTACTGTGGAGAGCACTAGTCATAGGACTCTCCCTCTCTTGCTGCCTTGAACACTAGGCATCTTTCAGGGGTTAACAGCCCCAAATTTCTAGCTCCTGGGACCACTGCTTCAACTGGCTGCCCTGACCACATTTTTCTAGTGAGGCATCCTGCATCTTGAAAAACTTTGAAACTATGATGGTTTGGATTGGAGAGGGGTGCGGGGGATGTTTGTGGGTTTGTGTTTGTTTATTTATGCGCTGTGGTTTTGTTTGGTTGGATTTTTAAGGTTTTGAGACAGATTTAGACCATACAACTGTGGTACTTAAGTGTCCATATTAAAAGCTGATACCCTATTAGAAATATAGGCCATATCATGTTTCTACTGTGGTACACCAAAAAATTATCAACTACATTAATGATAGACAGTTGCCTTTAATGGATGAGCACATGAACACAAGAACCAGAATGAAAACTACAGTTGTTTGATAAATCCATGCCTGCTCCTGGTACATATTCCAAAGGAACCAAGTTCATAAACAGCATAAAGAAGTAAGTAACTATAATCTAATGAGTCAGAGCAGGCAACTCCCAGACACAACCTTTTTCAAGTCCTGCCTGCAAGGCGTGCAATATCTCCCATAGTCACCAAAATGGTTTAAATCTAGCTTAACTAGAGAGCAAGTAATACTAGGAGAATTGCTTGTAAAGTATGATAAAAATAATCAGAGTAATTAAATCTCATACCCAAGCAACAGGGGTATGAACCTACTCAAGCAACGTGTGAAAATCTTTTACTAGTTTTCTTGGTCTTCAAGGCCCATCTGTCTAACTATGTCAAGTAAAATGATACTCAGTGATGTTCTGAAGCTTATTTTTTCAAAATTTTGAAATAGGATGTGCTACAAATAAGAAAATGTTTACATTATTAAAATCTAAAATACTGGTGCAAGTCCAAAGCAATTCAGAATGAGCGCAGTATCAAGTAAATTCAAATAAAATTCAAGAATAAAAAAATTAACTGTTTTAAAATTGAAAATGCTCGAGTTTCATAGGCTATTCCCCATATCACAATCCCCTCAATTAAGAAAAAAAGAAGGGTAGTAGTCACTGATTATTTCATTTTAAAATGAATGGAGGGGCAACTGGACCTGACCTGCAGGGAGGTGTGTTCCTTCCGTGTGACCTGGGTCAGGGACATCACTAATAAACTTCCCAGCCTGGTACTCCCCACTGATTATTACCCACTGCAGGTTTTCCAAGTGGATGCTGATGAAGTCCCAATGAGAAGGCTGTAGATGATCAAGAAGGACCCTAGGTCCGGGGGACAACTGGTCAAAGGATTAGGAACACAACTTGTGTTCTGTTCTGCCCTGCCAGTTGCAGGGAATGTTGGGGCAAGAAACACAAAAATCATGCAGATGAACACTTGGCTTTGAGACTGGTGTTCCCAGCAGAATTATGGGGGTTTTGATTGTGGATCAGTTTATATGACAGAGAGCCCACTGGTAAAAAACAGGGTCCACCTATCTCAAAGAGGGGAAAGAATCTTAGCTTGGGATTTAGTAAGGCTTTTTGAGGGAATTTTGCACTAGAGTTGAAGAGGGATATGGATGTTGCCAGGGTTGACAAAGGCAGGTTGTGGTATAGGGAGGACTATTGCAACCACCCAAATAGCTAAAGAAGGCTCAAAAAGGGATACCTCCAGCAAGAACAAACATCCAAAGAAATGAACCAAGACAGGAGTATTGGGCAGTCCTTCTCATCCCCACTTGGATATTGACTCAGTCATAAAATGCCTGGACATCAATACATGCAGTATGGGGAATAAACAGGAGGAGCTAGAGGTCTGTGTGCACTCACAGAGCTTTGATCTCATTGCAGTTAAAGACATGTTAGGATAGTTCATATGACTGGCATCATAGAATTACAGAATATCCTGCGTTGGAAGGGATCCACAAGGGTCATCGCAGTTATGACTGAGTTTTGCTATTGATGGCTACAGGCTGTTCAGAAGACAGAGGGGAGAAAGGAGAGGTGGAGGCATCTACCACAAGAGGTAGATTGAGTGTGAAGAGCTGTCTTTGAAGAACAGCCACAAGCAGGTAGAAACCCTGTGGGTAAGAATCAAAAATAGAGGAAACAAAGGGAACCTTGTGGTTAGTGTCTATTACAGCCTGCCTGATCAAGGGGATCCTATTGATGGAGCCTTCTTGCTCCAGCTATAGGAAGCATCACACTAGCAGGCTCTTACCCTTCTGGAAGACTTCAGCCACCCTGACATCTGGTGAAAAAGTACCATGGCAAGCTGTAGGCAATCCAGGAGACTTCTAGAATGCATGAAGGGTGGATTCTTGACCCAGATAATAGAAAGCCCTATGAGAAGAGATTTGTTACTGGATCTGTTGGTCACCAACACAAGTGAGCTTATTGGGGATGTCAAAATTTGAATAAGCCTGGGCTGCAGTGATCATGCACTGGTGGAATTCACAGTCCTGAGGAATATGGGTCAGGTAAGGTGTAAGAGTAAGCTCCAGAACTTTAGTAAAGCAGACTTCCAGCCTTCAGGGGGGTAGTGGGATACCGTGGAAGACTGCCACAGGAACAAACAGGTGGAACAGAGCTGACATATCTTTAAGGAAGTCTTCCATAGAATGCAAGAGCTAGGAATCCCCAGGAGCAAGAAATCAGGCAAAGAAGGCAAGAGACTGCTGGTCAAACTAAAGGGAAAGAAGCAAATACATGGACAGTTAAGGCTAGGACAGGTGACACAGGGAGAGCATAGAGACAAAGTATAGTATGGGAGGAGAAAGCCAAGGTGAAGGTAGAACTGAACCTGGCAAGGGATGCAAAGAATAACAGGAAGGGCTTCTATGGGTATGTTATCCAGATGGTCAAAGAGGGTGTACATCCTCTGATAAACAGTGCTGAAAAACTGGTAACAAAGGATGAGGAGAAAGTTGAGGTACTCAACAACTTTTTTGTCTCTTTCTTTAAAAACAACCTCTCTTTCCCTGCCTCTCTAGAGGATGGAGAGCAGGATGGAGACTGAGGGAGCGAAGTTTCTTTTAAAGCAAGAACTATGGAAGATGTGATTGCTCAGCCCAATATTTTTTCCCCTGATAACTGGGGATGATAATGAAACAAAAACAGATGGGTATAAAACTGGACATGAATGTTTCTAGCTGATAATTAGAAGGGTTCCTAAGTACCACAGTACAAGGTTAGGAATGAGGTTTCCAGTAGGATTAGCAGGTAAACCAATATGTATATACATATGTGACAGCACAAGAGTTTAAAAAAACAAAACATTTTGCCCCAAGATGAGATAGTTCTAAAGGGCTACATAGTGTAGGAAAGATAGACCAGGAAAGTGCAGTGGTAGAGTTGCTCTCTATGTGAGGCAACACTTGGAATGTATTAGGCTCTCTCTTGGGGTAGAGGACAAGTAAGTCAAGAGCTTATGGGTTAGGATAAAACAGCAGACTAGTAAGGGTGACATTGTAGTGGGTGTTTGCTACAGGTTGCCTGAGCAGGAGGAGTAAGTGTAGCCTAGAGGCAGGTTGAACCAGTCTTGAAGTCACAGGCACTGGTTCCTGTGGGGCCCTTTAACTACCCTGGCATCTCCTGGAGAAACAACACAGTGAAGTACAAACAGCCCAGAAGGTTCTCGGAAAGCACTGATGAGAACTTCCTGACACAGGTAGTGAGAACCCCAGAAGGAATGATGTGCTTCCTGACCTCATACTAACAATCAGGGAAGGCCTTGCTGGAGATGTGAAGGTTGGGAGCAGCCTTGGCTCTAGTGACAAGAGACTGTGGAGTATCAAGGAAGGAGGCAAGGAGGGAGCAGGGCAGCAAATAAGATTGCAACCATGGACTTCAGGAGAACTACTTTTAGCCTCTTTAGGGATCTTCTTGGAAGAATCCAATGGGAACAGGTCCTGAGAGAAGACAAATCCAAGAGCTGGTTGATAGCCAAGGATCACATCCTCCAGTCTCAAAAACAGTGCATCCCAAGGAGCAAGAAATTGGGCAAAGTGGTCAAAGAGAGATCTTCATGTATGAATAAAGAAGTTCTGTCAATACCCAAGCAGAAGCAGAAAATACACAAGAGATGGAGACAGGGTCAGGTCACTTGGGCTGAACATAGAGAGGCTGTCAGTGTAAGTAGAAATGAGACAAGGAAGGTCAAAGACCATCTGGAATTAAATCTGGCCAAGAATGTCAAGGACAACAAGAAGGGTTTCTTCAAATACATCAATAACAAAAGAAAAATGAAGGAAAATGTGAGCCCATTACCAGATGGAGAGGTCACCCCGGTAAAAAAATGGATGCAGAGAAGGCAGAGTAGCTGAATGTTTTCATTGCATCAGTCTTCACTGACATGGCCAGCCCTTGGGAATCTTTAACACAGGGTACCAGGGTCAAGGAACATTGATTGGAAGTAAGACTTTCCCTCGTTCAGGGAGGATTGGTTTAGAGGACACATAGGCAGCTTTGATGTCTGCAGGTCCATGGGTTGTGGGATGCACCCACCAGTGCTGAGAGAGCTGGTGGACATCACAGCAGGACCATTAATGGTCATCTTTTAAATGTTGCAGAGATCAGGAGAGGTGCCTGAGCACTGAGGGAGAGTAAATGTCACCTCAGTCTTCAAAAGGGGCAAGGAGGACCCAGGGAATACCAGCCAGCCAGCCGAACTCAATCGCTGGAAATGTGACAGAGTGCCTCAAGCTGGAGGCCAGCTCTATCCACATGGATGACAAGAAGGGGATCAGGAGTAGTCAGCATGGATTCACAAAGGTAAATCATGCTTGACCTGATGGCCTTCCATGATGAGACAACTACCTGGATGGATGAGGGCGGAGCAGTGTGTATTGTCTACCTCAACTTTAACAAGGCTTTTAACACTGCCTCTCACAATGTCCTCATAGGTAAACTCAGGAAGTGTGGACTGGATGAGTGGACAGCAAGGTGGATTGAGAACTGGCTGAATGGCACATGCCAGAGGAACAAAATCAGAAGAAGAGGGTCTAGCTGGAGGCTTGTCACTAGTGGTGTCTGCAAGGGTCACTATTGGCTCCAGAATTGTTTCACTTGTTCATCAGTGACTTGGGGGGAAGGGAGGATGTCTCCTCAGCAAGTTCACTGACAACTCAAAGCTGGGAGGAGCGGCAGATACCACAGAGCCCTTCAGAAGGACCTCAGCAGGTTGGAGAGATGGGCAGAAGGAGCTGTCCAAAGTCCAACAAAGGCAATTGCAGAGTCCTGTGCCTGGGGAAGAATAACCCCCTGCACCAGTCCAGGCTGGAGGCCAAACTGCTGGAAAGCAGCTCTGTGGAGAAGGACCTGTGGGTCCTGGTGGACAACAAGCTGTCCATGAGCCAGCAGTGAGCCCCTGTGGCCAAGAAGGCCAATGGTCTCCTCGGGTGCATTAGGAAGAGCATTGCCAGCAGGTGGAGGGAGGTGATCCTGACCCTCCTGACTCAGCCTGGTGAGGCACGTCTGGAGTGCTGTGTGCAGTTCTGGGCTCCTCAGGACATGAGAGACATGGAGCTCCTGGAGTGGGCTCAGCAGAGGACAACAAAGGTGATCGGAGGACTGGAGTATCTCTTACAAGGAAAGAGAGAGCTGGGCCTGTTCAGCCTTGAGAAGAGACAACTGAGAGGTGACCTCACTAATGTGTATAAATACCTAAAGCAGGGTGCCATGAGGAGGGAGCCAGGCTCTTCTCAATGGTGCCAAGCAATAGGACAAGAGGCAACAGGCAGAGACTGATGCAAGAAAGTTCCACCTGAATATAAGAAAGAACTTCTTTCTGTCAGGGTGACTGAGCACTGGAGAAGTTGTGGAGTCTTCCTCGCTGGAGATAATCAAGAACCATCTGGACACAATCCTGTGCCAGGATTGTGCCCTAGGTGCTCTAGGATGACTCTGCACAGGGAGGTTGGACCTGATAACCCTCTGTGATAATCTCAGCTAGTACATTTACAGCTGCACTTTCAACCACACGTCTTTTTTCTCTGCTTTTGTCTTCTGAGTACTACCTTGATTTGACCTCTGTGCTGTGTGACACTTCTTGTTTTACGTTATTTAAATATAGAAAATCTAGGGTACATTACTGCTTTACCCTTACCATCTCATTTTGTTCTCTCTTCCATATGACTCGTGAGTGTGTATGTTATAATAACTCTATTTCAACTCCTATTACCCTTAGTGCAGCTGTGGGAATCTAGCAGTCAACACCCATGATATCAACACCTACTGAATTCTTAATCAGAAGGATGAAGCCCGAGGAGATCAGTACCTGAGGAGACTAGAATACTCTACTACCTCCATCTTAATAAATAAAGGCAACTTTTCTCTCTCATCACAAAGTGAGAGGAGCCATGTAAAGACACGCACAAGGAAAACAGTGCACTCTTCTTTAAAACCTAAGCATTTGAGTCAGAAGCTGTCTTTTGGGAATGACCTCAGAGATCAAATTTAACTTTGCCCATGGAAAATGTAATTATTTCCCTTATTCTTCTGTAAATATTGTATGATAGTTACAGTTTAATAAATTTCATTCATCAGTTTATACCACTGATCTTATTCATTCACAATTGATTAAAATAGGAGGTGTTTCACAAGTAGCAAAAGAGATGCAACTACTAAAGATATATCACTGCTTTAGTTTATATTTCCCTCAGCACGGCTCACTAGGTCTATAATGTATTTTTCACTCTCTGGTGTTTGCTCAAAGACTCTCAAACACAATATAAATTCCTCTGTTAAACCACACAATTATTTTTACTAATCCATTGAGAATGGCAAAGCTGAAGTGTTTGAACTGAGGCAGCCTGGTACAATAATCTAATAGTTCATTCAAGCAGGTGCAGGAACTATTATGCAAATTTCTACTAACTTCTTTTTTTATGCATGAGCACCTCACATTAATATTCCTCAGGCATAAAATTCATTCCTTTGACAGTTACCACTAACTCACTATAGTCAGTTATCACCAGGGTGGTATCAACCTGTACATGCTGCAAATGGAACATGTTTTCCTAACTACCTTACTTTAAAGGACAGTAGCTGTACAAGGCAACCTGGGTTTAATGCACAGAAGCAATCAAAAGTGGTAGAGTGGTGTCCCAGAGCCATCACCAGCAGAGATTCTTGGAGAGCTAGACCTGAATTTGAAAGCTGCACATTGAAAATTTTTTTCTAAGATAAGCTTCAATGGCCTTCCAAAAAAACTCCACAGAGTTAGTATGAAGATCTACTTCGTAGAGTATGAAGATCATAATTAAATTTTGTGAGGGAAAGTGTGCTTCCTGTTTGCAGTTCATTCTTATTTCATTGAAAATAAACATTAGAAAGAATTTCCAGGCTAATTACAGAAGTTAGGAAGCCTTCATTTAAATCTACAAGACCTGTTTTTTAGAAAAGGTTCCAGCACATATAATGCAATCAGTCTTCCCAGGCTCATAAAGCTGAGGAAGCAGGGTCTGAGAAGATGGCTTTCCCCACTGTGTAAGGTTGTGGGGAGAAAAACCCTCCCACTCATCAAATTTCATAGAATCAACCAGTATGGAGAAGTTCACAGAGCATCTTCCCTTAAATCTTGGTCACACATATTATGAAAATATAATCACCCCTGGCTGGAATAAACTTTATATATACCTAACCACTGAGCATCACTGGTCTGAGTAGACCAATAGAACCTGCCACACTAGTGTCTTATCCACCTACCACATACACTTAATTACAGGGCTCCTGTTAAGCTGCTCTTTGCTGAGTTACAAATACACTTCAGAATTCAGCTCTAGTTGCCAAGAAGAATTTGGTGCTGTATAGAGGCATGAGTGTACCAATAGGTCTTAGCATCCTGAATCTGATGATCTGGAGCTTTCTCCTATGTGCTCTGCCCATGGGACAGGGAGTCCTTAGCATTCAACACTTCCTGAACTTACATTTCAGTCACACCAGCCTCCATCCCCTGTCTCTTGCCCTGCCTCCTGATGTGTTTGGATTGATACTGTACATAGCTTGTCTCCTGAGCCAAACTCTTGTATGTATGTTGTAGGCTTGTCTCTAGTCCTGTCTTTGACAACATTTTCAGATATTCCCATCTGAAATCCCTATGTAGGCATTGGATCTGGTTTCAGACCCCTTTGTAACCAACCTTTCCATCACTGGAGGTCATCTTCCACATCTGGCTCATGTCCTCTTAGGAAACAGTAAGCCTCACTGCTCCCTGACAGGAAGACAGACACTGGATAGTCCTGAGACGGATCTTTTGTCCTCACAAATTGTTCTTTCTAGCATGTTTACAGTAGAAGACTCCAGCAGGAAGCCTAAAATTCATCTCAATACTAAGCCAACAGCTGCACTCCACTGTGGTACACCAACCAACCTTTCCACCATCATAGACATCACATACACAGACACTCCAAATATGAGACCATTCGTTCACAATAGAGACCCTTCTCATCCAGCAGATACCCAACAAAGTGGAGGACAGAACCTTTCACTGCTCTGCACTGGACTGAACACCACCAGCAGAGTCATGCCACTGTCTGGGCTAACAAAAAGTCATAATGCTCACCAAATCCGCCTAAATTGCCTACTTATGCTCCAGAGACAAAAAACAAGTAGGATAATGGCATCTACTGGACACTACTTCCCCAAGCAGCCCCCACTACCCTAGACTACAATATAGCTCCTAGAGACCAGGCTAATATCACAATATATGCTTTTTACCTCTTAGTTATCCATTTCATACTTCTTGAAGCATACAAATTAAATCCAAACTCAGAAATACATTCTTTAAAAGGTGACTTGGAAGATGAATCAGACAAAATTTTCTGTGCTGAGTAGCACGTAATATGAAAATACATCTGTGAACAAACATCAATGTGTTTATTATTAAGACATTTTGAACAATTTTTAATTTACTAAACCATAGTTTTTATTTCAGCAGTGAATGTAATGAGCTGTACTAAACTCAACAGTAGCAAGAGCAAAGGTTTATTAGCTAGTTTACAAAAACTCACAAAACAGGTCAATAGAGACTAAAGATTGTCAGCTGAAACTGTGACTTACAACAATACATCATTACAAAAAATAAATGGGTTTATGGCTTTTATATTTCTGTGCTGCATTTGAGATAAAAATATAATCCAAAAGTAGGAAAGTCTTTCCTGCCTTGCACCATGGGTAGATCTGTGTTATACAGGCATATTCCCATTCTGCCAAAATAGCATTTTATGTATACTGAGTTTGGGTGTAAATGACCTTAATTAGGTTAGGTAGAAATCAGGTCTTGTGTCATAGGAATACAGACCATATATACATGATCTTTATTAAATTAATAAAAGAAATATTCCTTCTGGCAATAGGAGCTAATTCTAGCCTATATGAATAAATGAGTGAACAGCAGAGAGGGATCACCCCCCAGGTATACATTGGAATCCTCTCCATCCCAGTCCTCCCCAAGGAGAGAAGGATCATATCCCAAAGAACAGAATGCCTTTAAAAGTTGTAAATACTTCTTAAGTACTGCTTTACTAGACACACAGTCTCCAGATATGCAAACCCTTGTGTGGGTTCCATTCAGCTCTGTCATTCCAGCATATCTGAAGGGGCTGCTTGGTGCCCAGATCAGGGCCTGAAAGGATTATCACAACTTGTCTCCTGGAGTCATTACATATTGCCATAGTCAAGGCAAGCCTCCCTTAATTTCCCTTGACAGTTCATCATATCCTGACAGCAAAACTCCTCTCTATCAACTTGGAGGCATTTTGTCCTCATCATACATCCTGGACTAGAAGTTTCCAGGATTGAAATGCAAGTGTTCTAGCATTTCATGTTACTTAGGTTTGATTTTATTGCTTAAGATTCTCTTTAGGATTTTATGTAATGCAGCATGTCATTGGTATGACAATTGATATTTTGATGGCATTTTTTGCTCTTTGCTTTGTCTAAAATGAATGAACATTATTTCAATTAAAATTACATTATAGAAAAATAAAGCATAAATAAAGTATGGTTCATGCAAAGCATCATGCTTCTTCTGGTCAAAATATGCAACATTTGCAGCAGCTAAGGTGCATCTCAGAAGTCCCCTCTTTGGACAATTGCATTCCAGTAAAAAATTACAAAAACTATTAATAAATGACCATTGATTGTTTTAGAGTACTACATTTATAAATTAGATATATTCTATCAGAATCCACTGTCATTTGTCACATCTCATTAAACTAGCAGATTTGGTTCTTATCTGAACTTACACAACAATTGTCTCTAAGAAAAGGCAGGTTTGACTAAAAAAGATTGGAAAGTTATTAGAGAACCGATATCACAGCATGTGAATAAGAAAAAGTACTGCACGTGTTTCCAGTGTTGCAACAGATTTCCCCATATATTCTTTGTATTTTATGACATACCAAGTAGTTCAAACAATTTGTCTTTCTGGACAACAGACAAATAGCCAGTCTTTGTTGTTTCTGCCTTTATACACTATTTATTTTGCAATTAAAGGAATAAAACAGACCAGTACTAAAACCTCCTCCTCCCTGCGTTTGCCTTGAGAAACACCTACATTCAAAAAGCCACAAATTCCATTATCCTGTTATTTTATACCAGCACCTGAGCTTCACTGCAAGTGAGAGACAGCAAATCTTTACACTATCATGTCTCACTCTAATGCATGTTGGAACCAAAAAGACTAATCAAAACCAGTTGGAGAAACAGTTGTAACCATGTTAAAAAACTTTGTTTTGTCTGACCAATTCCAGCTAATAAGCCTTTACTTCCTAGAGACTGACTTTTTTTAAAGCTCTACTCAGTGTTCCTTGTTTTTACTGAATTTTAACTGACTTCATTTTAACATGTTCTGAAACATTTAAGGGGGTAGGATGCTCTCTGAATTCACTTCTGTATTGGATTACACAAATCTGTAGGCTTTATTATACTGAACATAGAGAACATGGTCTGGTCATCACCAAAAAACATCTTTCCCATCTTCTAGAAATTGTGATATGACTTTCTGCACATGGGAGTGTAGAAGAAATGTAATATTATTAAGTAATTCCAGCATTCACTGAAATTATTCACAATTTGCATTTTGCCTGACTAATATCAGCAACTTTTCCTACATTTAGAGCTGTCAAACTTCCTCAGGGAAACTGAGCAGTCCAGTACCTGTGTCTTCAAGGATTTTATGGCTAAAATTCTGGTGTCAGAGCCTGAGTTTTAGCAAGAAAAGGATGCAATGGTAGAAGGATTTGCAAAAACAATTCCTCTTTCTTTTTAAGGTTATTGCTGTGTGTTATTGCCTTTGAGAGAAGAGTCGGTGAAAATCTTTTTGGGGGAGAGAGTGAGATACACTTAAGAAATATGGTAATGATTTCTAAAAATGCAAAAAAATATTATTTCATGGCTACAGGTTCCATTATTTATTTAGTAGCTCATCCAATAATTCTTCTAGCCCTGAACAACAGCTTCACTTCAAAAGAAAAACCACAAAAGCATTCAGAAAACCAGTAAGTGCAACATTTTGTGCATGTGCTTGTCAGGGACTGATATCTTGTGTTATTCAGTGTTTGTTTAACAGAATCTTATCAATGATTTAATGGCTGTTTGTTGGGTAGGAATTTTCTAAGAGGAAATGCCACAGTCAAAGACACAGTTTAAAAGAAAAACTGTTGAATGGTAACACAAAAAGGTTGAATTGTATCTTCAGAAACACATTTATACATGCTTGTTCACTTCCACTTACCCATGAAACAGTGCACAGCCAACTCATGTAAGTGTTAACCCCGAAGCATACAGAATTACTCAGTGACATTGTGCAAGAGCCTGAGTAGAACTTGCTTTACCTAAGTGCATGCTCCTCCCAGCCTCTCTGCATATTAGTGCAAGCTTTGGGGAAGAGCTTTTGCATACATTGAAAATGTACCACTGATGTCAAATTTGCTTTTTCAGTTTGTTTTTGAAACAAACAAAACTTCCGTTTGTAATACTTGTGCTTTGGTAACAGTATAATCATGCACAGCAACTTCAGTCCTGCTTTTCACAACTTTACATGTAGACTTTTTTTCACAATGACGTTTTCTCTAAAGCACCAGGCCATTCTTGCCAGAACAGCTTAGACAGTGGTACAGAAAGCAGCTGGGTGTGCAGCACAGAGAAAATCAATATATTAACTTTAGCAGAAGCTACTACCTATCCCTGTTACTTCCAGGAGGATAGGTAGAAAGATAAAACACATCCATAATGCCTTAAATATAGTGGCTCTTCTATCTTCATTTATGGGTATTCATTTTCATTTCCAGGATCCTACTGTGAATGCTTCCAGTGGACTGCACAATGGCTACGGTTTAAATATTTCTTAATCAGAGTTTTTGCTCAGTGTGGGGACACTTGGTTTATTCCCTGGCACTTAGCACCTGCATTAGCTTCCCTGCACATATCCCTACACCTTCCACAGTCTGGGACCTTAGAGTGGATGGAAAACAGTTTGCAGACCTGCACTTGCTATTAGTGTCTTTCTTCTATACACTCATCCTTGAGAAGTGGACTGCCAGGAGACAATCCCCAGGCACAGGGAAGTCTCCTAGAGCACCTAGGAAGGGTCTGAGTAATGAAGATAGACAAGCAAGCTAGGACAGATTCAAGCATAGCTGAATTTCTATTTGCACTTCTCTCCCCTCCCCATGTACTACAGCATTTCAGGATCTGACCTTCAATGAATATAACATACTGGAGAACAACTTCACTAAGGTAGTGATACACACATAGCAACCACAGTTGATATAAGCCCATATGCTTCTATTGAAAAAAGATGATAATGAAACAGCCCTGAGCTGGTCCACAGGCATGATAAAAACTTATCAAATAGATCCTGTCCTATTAGAAACCAAATTCTGTTCAGAATACAAGCCCTTTAGAATGACCACTTGCTCTCTCTGGTGGTACTATGGATCTTGCATAACTACATTCATGCTGCCTTTTGGTCATATTTGCCGTTCAATCTTAGTCACTCCTTGATATTTTGAGAATGTCTCCTTGTCTTCCTGCACAGTCTCAGAGGATGCTGGTTTTCCACTGGACAGTGTGGAACAGACCAAAACTGGATGCACAGAGAATCACACTGATGTGGAAACAGCCACAAGCTCTCCTCCAGAATAATTCAGCAGAAAGAATACAAATTTCTGAATATAGATAGGCCTTATAAATAAAGCAGGAAAGCATTTTCAGTGAGAGAAAAAAATGCTTTTTATACTGGCCAAAACAGTCAGTTTAAGCATCCACAGCTGTTTAAATGCACCTTATAATTTCCCTAGAAATACTGCACACTACATTGATATATACATGAAGGTATTTACATGTGTAGAAGAGCAAATTCCTTTGAGAAGTCACTCTCCATTGCAGCATAAATACTGTACCACTGAGGTGGAAGTTGTTAGTGTTTCTTACCAGTAGGTCAGTCAGCAATTCCATCTGTCTTTTTGACAATTTGTTCACAGCTTCCCAATTCCCTTGCGGTTTCTTGTCCAGTGAAAACCCCTTGGAATGCACCGTGATTGCAGGTTTCTTTTTTTTTTTTCTGTGTTGTGCAAAGGCAAGCTACAGAGCAGAGGGTTTTTTTCCAAAAGGCCAAATGCACATTCCTTCGCAGTTCCTTCCTATCACAGCTGATAAATTCCTGATTCAAGATTCAGATCAGCTCCAGCCCAGTCCCTCAGCTGTGGCTCCGTTTTAAGAGGGGTTAAACTGGCTCACATCCCGTTGGTTTCAATGGGAGACAGAGAGGCCTGGCTCCTCCATGTTACATGGTCCACGTATGGTTTGTATACTAGAGTCAGTTTCTTGTAAAAGATATACTGACAGATATATCCAGTCCTTTTACTTTTAGTGCTTAAATCAAAGAATTAAGGAATGAGGAAAACAGTTTTACTCCATCCTCCATTTCTGTACCCTGTCATATCCTTCCATTCCTTGTTAGCAAAAAGAAGTGTACAAAGCCAAAACAAGAGGAGCCGAGATCCAGGTGTTAAAATTATTCCCTTTATATTGGTGTGCTGAATTCAGCATCCTAAATCTTTATCCAAATAAAAATTCCAAGAATGAAATGACTAGTGAGTGAAATCCTAATAAGTGTGAGTGGGCCAAGGTTTTACCCCTAGAGCTTCTGAATATTCCATTCTCAAAGAGAAAAGGGGAAGTGAATGCATTTTAAAGTATATTTTTAAAATGCCATTTAGAATAGATCCCTGTTCAAAATATTTGCTAAATAATAGAGTGTGTGTTGTTTTAAGCAAACCTCCATTTTTGCTTTAAAAAATATTCTTAATGCTTCAACAGTGTATTACTAAATAAACTGACAAAACATCTCAGAACTAACATAAACGTGCAATTTTAATGCCTTCTAATCACACAAATCAGCACAAGATTTTTGTACTTGTGCATGACCTTCTTCAAATTATTCCTCCATTTTGGCTGAATGAGAATGAGCATGGGCTATTTGATAAAAAACACTAAGTGTGTGAAATGAGGGGCCCTCATCGTTTCTGCCAGACTCCTCTTGACAGAATGATGATAGAAGCATCACATCCCTGGGAGAGTAAATGCAAACTGACAGGAGATGAGCCTTTAGATGTTGAATATAATCTTGAATTGTGCTTGAAGTGTCTTATTATCTTGTCTTTTGATGTCTGAAGGGGTGGCTCATTGTTAGAAAAAGGAAAGCCCTTGCACATCTTTGCCATCTTTAAAAATTGTTTGGCCTTTAACAACTGCTTTTCCAACTAATGTCCATTTCTCCTGACAATAAATATGGCAGGTCGTCAGCAAGTGACAAACAATTTACTTTACATGCCAAGCTTTTATATCTTCTGAGAGCTCATGTGGAAGCATATTTTAAAAAGCCAGGAAATTAGCACCATTACAAATGTTAAAATGGCTGCATGTGTGTAGCTCGCTGCATGATTATTCATTACTGGTACGTTTCTGTTTTAAAGTCCTGTCTTTCCTGTAATCAGACTGCTGTTAAAGTTCTTTATTTATCATTGACTAAAAATAAGTCAATGAAAAATAAAGAGCAAGAAGCAATTTTCTTCTGCTCTAAAAAAAGAAGTATTATAGATAAAGTACATGGGTAATGCATAAAATCATATTTATTAATCATAACAAATCAATATTAGTAGCAGTATGGCACAGTTTACCTGTATTGCAGATCCTCACAATCACATCACTGTTTTTCCACCTTCAAGCAGCTTGACTTTTTTCTTTCTTTTTTTTTTTTTTTCCAACTTAAAAGTTTAATGACGAATCAGATCAATATGATTCCTTAGCAACTAAATCACAGGCACACTAGTTTTTCCTGTCACAGCACCAGTTTTGCGAAAGCAGTCAAGTTCTTTTTTCAGGCCTCCGTCACTCTGAGAATCCATAAGAATTCTCAAATGGATCATAAACTGTTACAGGGTTCAGGTTATTGTATCATTATAAAAACGTATTGATATAGTACAGATGACAAGACATGCAGCTCTTGTGCTAGTAGTATATTACAACCATCTGAATACCATAAGAAATATCAGATATAAACAAAATAAAACAGTCAGCAGTACACTGTCTTTTAGGGAACCCATTTTTATTTTTTTTAAAACTGTTTTAAGCTGGTTTGAAATACCGCAGTTATATGAGCCCACAGAAAAGAGAATACAAAACCAGAAGAATGTTGTATTAAAAATAAATAACGAAAAACCTGACCAGAGCCTAGAGATTGTTTTTTCTTTTTTGCAAGAAAGGGCCTGATTTTTCTCCTTATGATGAATGTTTCACGCCTGAGTTTTCAGACAGAGTATAAAGCAAAACTCTCCTTCATCTCCCTTCCAATAGAACCCCAGACAGCCCAGCTACCACTGCTGGGAGAATGCACCCTGTATTCTAGCACACCAGCCTTTACACCAGGCAGGGTCTGCTGACACATGCAAGCCTGAAATTTGTAAAGTGCTATTCAAAATGCACCAGCATCATTTTACACAAATGAGACAATGGTAATGTGAGAAAGGCCTGACCCCCAAACTCCCCAACCCCTTTGAAGTCCACAAGCCAGAGTCCCGCAAATCCAAAGTTGTTCACTGACTAGCACATCTCATCTGAGTAAACCTTTGCATCATCTGGTCTCTCTTTTATTCATTGCTTCATAAAAGCAAAGAGGTGTGGGGGCTGGGGAGAGCGGGAGCAAAGCCAGACCAGCTGATTGAAAGATTTTTTTTTTTTCTTGTCAGCAACTGTTATGAGAAGGTTCACTGTGCTACATCCACCCAGTTAAAATGAGAAGACTCTGAAAACAATGCATCAAATCCCAGCAAGAGAGCCAGGCAAGAGTTTTCCTTCACACTTTTTATACCAGGAAAAAAAACCAAAACACATGCAGATGCTTTTCTTGCTGGGTATTAAGTTTACTGTGCTTATGACAGTAAAGTATATTCAATTAGTAGCAGAAATAATTTTTATGTTTTCATTTCCTGTCTTCTTTTAGCTGTAAATTCCATTTTTTCTTCAGAAATATTTATGTCTCACAGTCCAAATAATTATGATTTCAGGCAAGGAAGTACAAGAAAGGAGGAGAAATATAAAACCTTTACCTTTACAATCACAGCTGAGTCCAAATATATCTGCCTCATTTCCTTCCCCTCCCTTTAATCTCTGCTAATTTATCTAGTTGTTTTTGTTTTAGTAATAATTACCATTTCTGTTCCTTTTATTTTTAAATTATGATAACCTGCTCTACCTAAAAACTTTCCCACCTTAATGGAAGCTTTACTTACATTACAGCACTGACCTCCCTATGACAGCAGAAGTGGAGTTGAAGAACCTTAGCAATACTCATGGAATACACCTGCACAGCAAAGCAGAGACCTAAAGTAACCCCAGGATTGGTTCCATAATTCATCATTTGTTAAATATGAATGCTGCATAATTATAGAGCACTTGCTCTTTCCTGTCGGTATGTTTCCTTGGCTGATTTTAGCTCCACAACATAAAAAACTGCTGTAGAGGAGTGACTGAGACAGTTTGGGAGGCCCCAAACTGGCTTGCAAGTACCAATAGGATGAATATCCTATTGAAATCTATGGGCTTCTGTGTATGTGATGGTCACCCAAGACCTGTCAGAATCCGGCCTCATGTTTATTCAAATCACTGGGGAAACATAACATCTCTACACCATGTGAATAAATCCTAATTGTATGCAAAAAAAATACAAAAACTACCTCATATAGTATTTGCTCAAGAGATTAGACTGAATGCAAATGATTTTTCTTCCTCTCCAGTTAATATGGTACTATCTCAAGAAATAATTACACATATTTAATAGTACAATATATTAAAGTATGCCTTAAGGTATGTTAACTGAAAAGCAATTCTGGCTTCTTGATTAAACACAGGTTTTTGATCATCCTCTTCAAGGAACAAACTCCCCCAAACATTAAGCTTCAAACAAATCACAGAAGCCTAAAAACCTTGACAGATGGAAGCAAAATGCATTTTGCAACTGCCCATATCACAGCTGTATGTGTTTCCAGCTGTGTGCACACACCAAGGAGCAGAAGAGAGGGGAACAGCTCCAAGCCTGGCTGTAAGGAAGAAGGGAAGACAGGAAAGACGGCACTTTTTGCTTTTACCGATGCTCTGCTTTGCAAGCCTTGGTGTTGGTGGTGAGAATAACAGGCTAGGCTGCATGTCCAATGTGCTGGGGGAGAGGACTTCCTTTCCAGGCTTCTGGAAGGCAAATGAGTGCTAGTGATTCTTTATTCAACAACTTATAACCAAGATTTTAAAATGTGGGACTATGTCAGATAGGAGACTGAGCAAGAAAATTAAAATTATTTAACAGATTCTCTAATGGTCACCAAACCATACAGCCACCATCTGAACTGAAAAGCACAAGGATGTTCCTAAAAGCCAGTATCATAAAAGTTAGTGTTACTGCCATTCTGTTAAAGCCATGCTAGTTTTGAAAGAAGGAATCTTATGACAGACTGCTGTAGAAAATTCTGTTCTTAATGCAAAATAGTCTTTATTACTTATTTGTGTGACATTCAGATCTTCAGTGTAACATGAAATTGTTTTAGGACTCTGAGATTTTTTTTATTGTATTTAAATAATGGATGTCATATTTCAGTCACACTGGCTGTTAATTTATAGACATTACAAATATATATATTTAACTTTTGTAATCACTTTCAAGTAGCGTGATTACTCTGGTTTGTAAAACACAACATTTCCTTAAGATGACTTCAAACTATTCAGAAATTAAAATGATGGTTTACCTTTCTGAAAAAAAAAAAAAAATCTGAGAAGAAAAACAAAATTCCCACTTTCCTAATAGCCTTTTTGTATATTCTAAAATAAAACCAGAAATCCAAATTTCTTTTAGACATAGACAAACAGTAGTTTAGTGTTAAAAAACATGCTTTAGAGCGCAGGGGTGTGCATTGTTCATTGATTTGGAAGATATAGATATCCCTGAAATTTAGAGAACAAACCCAATTTTAGTCTCTCTGAAAACCGCAGATTCTACTTAGCCAGACAGGATGAGGTACTAGTCTTCTCTAGATTACCTCTGCTTTCAAAGTAAAAGGGCTTCTGAGAGCTTCAAAGCAGTATCACAATATAAAGCAGGACATGTCACAATACAAATCTTTCTTTGTTTCATACTGATATTGATTTTGATTTTTAGATGGTGGAAAAGAGAAAAGCAAGACTTTATGTTTAAAAACACCAAGCCATTTACACGGAAAAATAATATTCCTGTTGAAACCTGCAAATTATGACACATTTAATTTTATACTGGTTTTGTCCCTGTTTAGTATTAATTTTCTCATTTCATCATTTGAATGTAGCTGCTACCTGTGAGTTTGCCAGAAATTATTTTGTAACTCGTAAAATAATGTTACTTTGTTAATACTAATGGAAGTACTAGTGGTAGTCATGTAAAAAGTCAGAAAATAAACCATTTGTGGAAGAAATCTTAATATATTTAATATGCAATTAAATCAAAGTACAAAAACTCATAAAGCTGATGCTCCCATCTTTTGACCATCTCTCCCAAAAAAAGGGACCACAGATGATGGATGCAACAGAAGAAAGAGTTTCACAAGGAAAAAGAATTAAAACAAAGAAGAACGTACAAATGACAGAAGGAAAAAAAAAACCTAGGAAGACAACACAAGGAAAACCAAGTGCTACACAGGATATTAAAGAGAAAAATGATCCACAGGAGAATGGCAACTGTTACTATGAGCTACCTACAGCTACCTCTGCCTTTGGATATTTTTAAAAAATTTATTAACCTGACAGCAGGAAACTTTATACATATTGCCCCCGACAGGGTGCCAGTTTGGTATAAGCACTTGCCACCTCTTTGTATAGCATAAAGAAATCAAGAGAGGTGTTAAGTGGTGCCATGTGTACATTTGGGCAAATCTAACTTTGCCTCCATCTGCCTCGCCTGCACATTCTTACAGAGAGCTTGATTAATCATGTGAAGTCCAATAGAAACATACCATTATCCTTCCTTTTCTTTGTACATTTGCTTCCTTCTCAAATGTGCAAGTGTCTGATCTATTATTAATCTCAAAACACAAACTGGCAAGGATCTCAATCAAAGAATCTAAGAGTTCTTTCACAAATTACCTGTTTACTGTCTAGTAGCCAGCAAGTCCCCTTTGAAACCGCAAGGCATTTACGTTGCTTTTAAACAAGTTTGTTGCTATTTTTATGGCTTCAAAGACAGAGAGAAGAAAGATTAATTAAAAATAAACCCTTTGTCATTCAGTCATACCAATTACACGCTAGGATTTAATTATTTTTTCCTTCCTTCTCTAAAATGTTGGTTGTTCTGTATATAAATACAGAGAATCAGACTTCAAGTCTCATTTAAGAAACACATAGGATAACACTTAAAAAAAACCAAAACCATAATTAATTTATACTCAAACCAACTTTTGTTTTTTCTTTGCTGTTTTAAAAAATTGTCTCTTTGTCACAATTCAGGAACAGCTACAAGAGTCTTCTTTATTTCCATACAAGCAAGAGGATTTCTTAGTGTGGCTCCAATACCTGTCTTTCATCAGCCCAATATTGCTTTCATCAAAGGTTAAGGGACCAAAATTCTGGTCTCCTCAGAGCTGGAATATATGTGCTAGCACCAGGACTACCACAGCCTGAGCTACCTGCAATACCTAAGCACAGCGGGAAAGCTGAGCTGAGGATGGATTTTCTATCTTATCATTGCATCATGTTTTGTGTTTAAATAGTCATAACATCTGTTTAGGTTTTAATGGGCATCTACCCCCCATTCACAAGTACATGCCCCACTGACAGAGTAAGAATTCTGCCAAGAAAGCAAACAGCAGCATTATTCAGAGTAATTCAAGCCCCTGTTTGCAAATACCTATTTAAAAATGCTCATGTCAAATATAGCCTTCAGAAATAACAATCACATAGCCAGATCTCTGGGTTCTTTAAGAACTTACTCATTACTTAAGCAAGACATCACTACATTGTTGAAAATGGATTTACAAGCCTGTATGATGACTCAGTCCTATAAACATTCCACTCATTAATGTTTCTCATTGACACAGTCTTTGTAATTAAATAGGGTTCCTAATCCACAGATTATTTGCTTTAAGGAAAGTATCACATTCAAGCACTAGCAGGATCAGTCCTATGGCATGGATAACCGATAGTGTCTTAGAACAAAGCATCCACAACGTGGAAGTTACTGAATAAAATTATGTGAAGAGAAAAGAATCTTTGTATGCAAACGTATCTCAGATGTTATGTCTGGAGCATCTAAAAGAAGGCTCTGACTTCAATATAGAGACCATTTGGGCCATGAACCTTCCTACCAGAACAGAAATATTCACTAGAGCTTTAAAATGCATCAAGAGCAACAAATACGCATTGCTTTCTTCCACAGAAAATTACCAAACCTCAGCAAAGTGTTCCTGATGGGCAGAGATCTTACAGGCCTTTAAAATTTGAGGATATAACCAAACCACTGAGAATCATCCTTAAATACACTGATGAAAGGAAAGCTTGTGGTCTGAAGGCCCCCACAGGCTAGATATACTGTTAAGGATGATAATGTGAGCTTCCTCACAGCAACCTGGCAATGACCTCTGCTCTGACCTGCAGAGACCACTGTCTCAAGAGGTAAAAGACAATTTAGTCCTTTATTCTTTGTAACTGAAATTATTCCAGTGCCATAAATTCTAATCAAGGCAACTCCAATTTAAAAAAAAAAAATAATATATATAATGTATGTTTCTTTAAAGTGTAATACAAGGGATCTACTAGCAAAACATAATCAACCAGAAACACCTTCTGTCTTGTTTCTTTCTCTGCAGCATATACAGGAACACACTGTTCTGAAACATGGAAAACAATGTGGGAAAGGAAAACAAAAACCCAAAGCCAATGCAGAGGTTTGAAAATAAAAACTTGTTTATTTAAATGTGTGCAAATCCATTTAACTCCCATATCCCCATCCATATTTCAAGCATACACGGCATTATGAAAAGATCAAAAGCCCACTAATGAGCCAAAGAAAACCACAGTCATCAGATCCAGCACAAGAAACTTAGGATTTAATTTCACTGGAACAAAACCTTGCCAGCAAGGGAAAAAAAAAAAAAAAAAAAAAAGTTAGCAGTCAATATTTTTCCTGTCCTGCAATAATTAAATAGGAAACACTTTTGCTCCAAAATTAGAGGCTTGGTATTGCCTTGACTATATACTTACAGCTTTATTTATTTTTTGATTTGTAGAACTACAGACTGAATCTCAAAGAAAATTTTTTTATCATACAGTAAAATTAACTTAATATGCAAGTGCATGAACTCCCAGGCTTTTTTTCCATCATCTAATTATGTCACAAATTGCCTTCAATTAAGCATTAATTAAGGACTGGATCTAACTCCAGGAAAGTCCGCCTCAGTCCACAGGGGGTTTTGATGCTTGGATCAGCAACTTCATTCTTCGGATTTTTACCATACTGAGAATTTTATATGTGACATAGCCTTGGTGTCTATACCAACTTTTGAATCTCAACAGTTTATTATACAGCTAAATATGATGGGTGCTTTTTTTCTTCTAAGATGTTGTTTTTTTTCAAAACAATACCTCATCATTTATATTAGAATTGTTTGAAAATGTAGTAAAGAATGACAACTAGGACTAGTTAACTTAGGATCAAATCCCAATGTGTTTATTCAAGTGAAATGACTACTTAACATTAAACAAAGCTTTCTCTAGTAAGACCGATGGCATTTGGCCTGGGCTACTATTTTGAAGGATATTGCAGAGTAAGACAAGTTGATCTGAAAATGACACCACCAGAAAAGTCAAGAGCCATACTCCGTTTCTATGTTATTCAATCACATTCTATGGATAAAATAGGAGATATTACTTCACAAATAATTTTAAATATAAATAACTCACCACAAGATCTCTTACAAAGCAACTTCACCTCATACTGTACAGCAAGACTGTAACCAAAACATTGTAGCTGTGCTAACCCACATTTCAAAACTATATTTTTGAGGTAATGTGTTCCATGACAGATTCCTTTACCAACATTTTGCATCTCATTTTTGACCACTTTTTCTACTCTTTTCTGGTTTCATACAACCTTAGTATCAAAAGTCTTTTGCATGCAGGTATGCAAATTCAAAAGAATCCACCGGTATAAAAGCACAAGTAGAGGATTACAGACTCCTGGACCATGGCACAGCATTTTCTTTCAAAAAGAAAAAAAATTTAAAAATTAAAAAAAAAAGAGAAAAATAAAATTACCACCAGGAGAAAACAATCCAGCAAACAACAGTAAGGTGCAACCCCTCTAATCACAGCTGCTCCTGTCATCACTCACAGGGAACAGCTGCACCACAGTGACAAAGTGCATCTTCTCAGACACCTGTACACCAGCTTTAGGTGGAAGCTATTTCAGATCCTCAGGAACTCATACTTAATGCTGGTATTTCTGAGGCTTAAGATGCTGCAGCATTCATCTGTTTTATCACTGATAGCAAAGCACCCATAAGAGAAACAAAAGTTTAGTGCATCTCTTAAAAAATAAATACAATTAATTGTGCTCCTGCCCTTTCCTCACTGGCAGCAGGGACTGTTACTGAAGAGGTACCATTTTGACAGGTAACAAAAAACCAGATACCCACTGTTTCTATGGCATGCAGTGAAATACCAAAACAAGGAAATCTGAGAACAAGTAGGCGAATTTTAGGAAAAGGTGAGAAAGGCAGGCCTGTGCAGAAATAAACTCATCCATCAAAAGAAGCTAAGCAGAATGTGTCTGGTAAAAGAAAAGAAAGCTCTTCGCATCTCATCATTCACCTCTGTTCACCTATATGAAAATGAGACTCATGACAACAAGACACACAATCATTCCAACTAAATCAGTACATGATTTTCACAAATCCTTAAAAAAAATGAAAAGCAGTAGTGTAGAAAAACTTTGTTCGCTAGGGACCTGTCTAATTCTAAAATACTCCTTCCTCACCTACTTACGAGATTTGGGGAAAATTTTCACACAGCGTGTGTTAAATGTTATATTTGAAAAAGATATTTATTGTCTCTGATTACATGAAAGAAGGTTGAAGGAGAAAGTTGTCATTCTCTAAGCCAACACCTGTCAATATGTTCACAATAATTCAACTTCAGACACTGCAAAGAAAAGTACAAAGTGTGCATTCCTAACATGCTATTCATAACATTAAACAAAGAGAAAAACTATAGGGTGGTGATGTTCCATATTTATGTTATCACAGCTTTAAACACAACTACACTTTATAATTTTTAGTCTTTACTTCAAATCTATCTTAAGGGATGAATCTGTGATGCAAAATCTAATCATCGTTATTTTACATTTGCTCAATTTGATCCTCAAATGTACCTAAATTGCCCCACTACCCTCTATATTTTTGCTATAAAAGTTACTATAATTAATTGACAAGGACTGTTGTTAATAGATCTGTAGCATCTGTCATAATTTCAGCAAAACCGCAATAAATGGTACATAAGTTCATACTCAGGCTGTTTGACTATTTCACTTACTTTTGTTTACTTGGGAACATCTTTTTAGCAGTATAAGGATCAGGCTAACAAACATCTTACATTCACCAATAGAAAAAGCACAATATATGAATTTTTAGCTTTTTCACTAGTGCTTTTAGTGAGATAAATTATATTTTCAGCCCAGAAGGAGACAAGATATGGTTACACATCATTTCTATATCACACACGACAACTCTAATGAAAGTGTCTGTGTATATTTCACTACCACTGTAGAACATCCAAATGACAAGGGCTCAAAAAATATCCTGTCTTTTATTAGAAGACTTGCCTGATCTAAAAACAAACAAACAGACACTTCACTATCTTTAAATTAAAAGCTCATTTTTTGCTTTGTATATGCCTTGCTGTGTTTAATAGATAGATCCTAAACATTTGAACAAATAAAACATATAAACACAGCTGAAGATATTTATATTACTCTAGATAACTGGTAGCCTTTGAATTTTAGACATTATAATTCTTTCCTGGATGAAATGGGCTAAAATAATTATTATATGCTTTTTGAACATTCAAACTGCTAATGGAAATTATGCTTTCCATGGAAACAAAGATTACTAAGAGGGTGCTTAAAAATGGATGTGATATTCAGTAATGGTCATTACCACAATCCAGAAATTAAATTTTGGGGGGGGTTTTAATTATTATTTTTCCCACATCTGTAGCAAAGTTATTTAGTAAAACGTTTTGTGCTGTATCTTTCAGTAATGTGTAAAGAATATTATAATATAAAATCACATGTGTTCTTTTGTTTTAAAAAAAAATCTTGCAGCTCTTATTGTAGGTGGAATACTGAAATCTGAACAGTGCTACAGATTTCCTTGCAGATTATGAAATCAAAAGTTGAATCTTAGAAAATGGGCTCTCACCCTCTCTCCCTTAAAGCTGCATTCCCTTTAAACAAGATCTTTTTCCCTTTGACTTCCACCTATAGAATAATAAAAAAATAAGTAAATGCTCCATTTTTACTAAGGTTTGTCTCAGGTCACAAATAGAAATAATTAAAAGGGATTTCTTCAGGGGTGCAGCCCCTCTAAACCCAAAATGTCACAATGTACCACAGAGTGCTGCTACAGCTCAGACACCTATCAACATCTATCACTCAAGCACGCGCCTCAACAGCTCTGCTCCCTTTTCTGATTAGAGATCAGAGTTGCTTGAGTTGGCTTACAGGGTGTCATCCGTTTGAATGACAGATGTCTGTGTTGGAGTGCCACTCTCACTGCTTTTGTTTTGATTGTGAAATGTTACACTTATCTGGCACAATTTAGACTATTACAAAAAGAATAAAAATTCAAAAGGTAATTTCTCTCTCTACAGGCTCGAGAAGAAATATTTCATTTCTAATTTAAATTCCAAAAACATTAGCTCCACGTGCAATACCCTTGCTAGGCTTTGTTTACTCAGTATGAAGTGTTTTCCACAAGAATCTTTCAGCTCTCTTCAGCCAGATTTATTTTTACCATAAAAAATCATAACTTTTCCGTTTAATCAAGCCTCAGAAAAGGCTAGTAGCATGTGAAAGACACCAGCACCTACCACAATAATTATTAAAGTATTCCAAGAATATCACACACACACAAACACACATTATTTTATGCTAGAGTCCAAGGTTCTAAAAAAACCAGAAAACATCTGCAACTTGCATGAAATACATCCATTGTTAACAAAAGTTTTCAGGACTGATGCTGTCATTCTGGTAACCAGTTGCAATAGGAGCAGAGGACTGTGTGCCTGCATGCTCCAAGCTACTCTTTCCTACTTACAAGAAAATTGAGCGAACAAAAAAAAAAAAAAAGGGGGGGGGGAAAAGGAGAAAAAAAAAAAAAGAGCAGGGGGAGATTGCTCTTCCGGACAACATGGTAGCAGTGAAATGAAATACCTAGACAGACTTACCGAAGAGCTTGCTGGGAGTGTCCTCGCTGTCATTTGATTCCACAGGCGCAAGCAAGGGCTCATTCAGCTCGTTGTCTGAAGTAGCTGCCTTGTCCTCACCTCTCAACTCTGCATTCATTTCACTCCGCAGTGACAGCGAGGGCTTACTGACTTGTCCAGCTATCATTGGATCCTAGGATGGGGGGGAAAAAAGAGTGAGGGGGAAAAAAAGTGGCAGCTTTGGTGTGCGTATACTCTCTCTTCCACTCCCTCTCTCTCTCACACACACACATACACACACACACTCTCTCTCTCTCTTATCTCTGGCTGCTCCTGCTGTTATTGCTGGCTGCAGTCAAGTGAAGAGCTATTACAGATCCAATGAGTTTTCCATTACTCCCCACCCTATTAAAGCTCAACTAGCATGTGAGAGATTCAGGATGCTTTGGAGAAAAACTTCTATGAAAGCAACATAACCAACACAGCATTAATTGTGGGATGTGCTTTTTTTGTGTGTGTGTTTTTACACCTCACCCTGTCCTTAGCATAGTAAGAGAAGAAATTCCTATATGCTCCGATACCACAGAAGAGGAGCCCCCTGTGAGTGCTCCATAGTGATTTAAAGAGGTATCCTCAGCTGTATAACATAAACAAAATCAAATACACAGTTTCTAGCATTCCAGCATTGCTACGAAAACACACAGCATCAAATAGCCATTTCATTACATACTTTTAACAGAGATACAGTTTTCTTCTAACTGGTCCTGTCGTTGGGATACTATGCTCCGAAAGTCCATAAAGACACAAACACACATTTTTCTTTTAAAAATAAAAAGCACAGAAACCATTTTCTAAAAGATAAAATTAGTGAAGATACTTACACATACAGTTTGCAATTATTCTTGTGTTCGCAACATTATATCCCCCATAAAACATTACACACATATATACACACATCTAAATTTTTCCTTGATGATCAGAATCTGTTTCATCTTCTGCTCATTGAGGACGTTTGGGGGTCAGGCACTATTTCCAAGCACACTCAGTTATTCCGTATGCAAAACAATAAGCATAATATCATGACAGCACAGAAAGCAGAGTAAAAAAAAAACTAAAAAAAAATAAAAAGAACAAGTGACCTTGTTGCTCTCTCTAGCAGCTATTTATTGCAAAGTTCATGCCTAAATGGTTCTTATGCAGAGAACAGGTGACCAGCGAGCATGTAGGTTGGCTAGCATGTTCCCTCTGTCCCGTCCTCACATTGGTCGATGTTTGCCTGTGGGTTTTTTAATGTATTCATGTCTGAAAAGTGAATTTGATATGACACATGATAATCTATGAAAATGTTAATCAATACAAATAGTTTAAGCTGTCATCAAATGCACTTCTTTAGTCAATACTCATATTGCCGAAAACAATGTCACTGTCACCAGGGCTTAATTTGCACAGCACTTAAATATTGGACTCTGTGCATCAATGCACTCCTCTTCAAATACTGTAGGTAAACACATTTTCTCCCTATTTAAGGCTGAAGCACTCAGCACGCATTTAGTTGAGCCGAATCCTCCCTTTTGAATACCTTGATAGGTCCACTGGAGGGCAAAATTAATACTTAATTGAATCTCACAGTCATCAAAATAATCAATACTTTTTTATTATTTATTCTTTACAGTCTGTTGACTGTTTCAAACCTCTGAGGGAATGGTGGAAAGGATTCATGGCTTTGAAACACTGTCATTTAACAAGGTAATTTTCAGTGGGGCATTAGGGGTTGTGAAACATATAATAAAACAAAAATGGTGGCTTATAATAGGAAGAAAGAAAAGAATTATATTTCTGCCATCTAACAAAACAGGATAAATAAAAAAAGCAAGTGCAAGCAGGAGAGGGAGAAAGGAGGGGGAGAGGGAAAGAAAGACTGGCTTTTGAAGGGTTTTATCATATCAAGAGCAGAGCTGAGCTTTCATAATGCTGACATTTCTCATTCTGACAATCCTAAACAAGTGGAAAGGATGAGATCGCAGATATCATCTTTCATCACATTCCCCAGCTTAAGAACCAACATGACAGCTTCTCTTCCCTTTACACTGTTAATTACTAAATAAAATACTGCTCTCTGTCAGCATTAGATTATTGCAGATAGCAACCACAAACATTACTCCATTGTTTTGTTTTGCCTTTTTTAAAACCAGTGATACCTACCTTGAACTCTTCAGAAAATAAATTAGGCTTGTGTCTACATATTGTAAATATATGAAGCATAATCAATTTAATCAATTTGGTCAATCCATGTTATTGTCAGGCTAAATTGCTGGCAATTTATTAACATTTCATTTACTGTATTTATTAGGCAGCAACAACCTGAACATTTCTTAGGTGTTTCTTCAGAGGAAACAAAAAACAACAGATTTCTTTTGCAGACACTGTAAAAAACTCTGACTTGTTTTGCCTCATAGTGCACTATGGACAGTCATTTACTGAGGAAAAAAATTTGTTTGCTTTCATATACTAAATAATGTATTTTAGCAGGTTTTGCAGCTAAAGGTCATTGTGAACACAAACAGCATTGTTTCATTCTGTGCTGCTGCTCTCAATTTCAGCTATTCCAAACTAACATCAAGATTTGTTACTAACATCCCTAACAAATATGAATCAAGACAAAATTTGACCCTTTGATCAAAATAGTTTGGGGAGGGAACTAATCATGTCCACAGAGAAAAACTCCTGATTTGAGGATTAACAGAAATTTAATGGATTTAATGGAATCTGTTGGATTCTAGATTAAGTCTAAGTTGCCAAATTCTGAAGTTGAATATATGAAAAATGGGAGGAAGAATAATATGGGGAATGTGACAGCACTGGGAGAAACCTCAGCCCTTCGATGACAGTAAATTCACAGCAACTACAACAGAGCCAGGATTTTATTTTATTATGTATATCAATAATTTGGCCTCATCTAGAGTACTTTGTTCTGTTCTGGTTAGCCCATCTAAGAAAGATACAGCACAAAAAGATGCTGTAAGAATGATAAACTGATTGAAAGGACAGTGCTTCCAGAAAAGTGTGACTAAGAATGAGCATGATCAAAGGATACAAGAAAATAAACAACAGAAAGAAAATGTGGATCAGAAACTATTCACCCTAACTCATCTGAGGAGAAAAGGTGTTTCCACTGAAATGGGAAAAAAATCACAAATCTAATAATAATAAATTATACTTTTCCAAACAGTAGGTGGTGGAAAACCTGTGGAACTCATTGCTGCAAGGTATTACTGAGACCTGCACTGCAGTAAACATCAACATAGTCACTCACGTGGCTAGGCATAGTCTTAGCAGTGAATTTAAAACAGTTTTGCAAACACACAGGCAAGGACTATAAAAAGTGAAATAGCATAAACTGCTGCCCCCTCCCTCAGGCAACACAGAACCTGTAGTTAACCCCCAGGGTAGCTCTCTCTGTCAGGTGGTCAATGAACAACAACTTTCTCTATAAGCAGACGGATTAGATACTGTCCAAATTTCTAGTCTACATGAAGACTAAATAAATCATTTAAACAATGACTTAAGGAAAGGTATGTTTCCTTGAAAAACATATTAAAAATTGGACATTTTTAAACTTCAGATTATCTCCAGGCCTTCAATTGCTTTCTGTGCTTGAAAACATGTCTGTTCTGCAGTGAATTATGCATGATTAAAAACTATTGTTTTTGCAAAACACCTAATAAATTGTAATTCTAGTGCACAGCAAGTGGCCTAGTCTCCAAAATCCCTTAGTGATCAAAGGGATTTTTCCTACATCCCTAATGGCCTCCCTAAAAAAACTTCTGGAGTACTTGCTACAACAGCTGCAGGCCCAGCAGCCCTCTCCTCCTCTTCTGCCCACCTACAAGTCCATCCCAGGGAGGACCCACAGCTCTGGAGAGGATGCATTGAGGCAAGGAATTGCATATGCATCCTTAGTAGCTAATACTGTCAGGATCTGTTCTTCTGCACTGGATGTCTGTGGGCTTGACACTCAGCATTTGCTTTTTGGAAGGTGCTGTAGGTCAGATTACACTTTGCACTGTAACACAGGCTCTTCTGTTCGCTGACAGCCACACAAAAGTTTCAGCTTTTCATATGCAAAACTGAAAAGTCTAAGAATGCATAAAACCAGCAAGATGACCTTTGTCAAAAGTGTTTATATGCTTTAAGTAAGAGGCAAGGGCACATAATGCTTCAGAAATTCAGGGTTCAATTTATGGGAGAACTAAGGAATCACCATCTCCTTATTCAAAATAGAACTGTATATACCACACATGTAGTGACAAATTATACACACATCTCTTGCAGATACTCCTATAACTTGTCATCTATTTCTTGTCCAACTAACACTCGTACTTCCAGACTTGCCTGTTTCCTATGAGATTTCCCTGACAGCCTTGTGCTGCAAGTGGTCCTCCCTGCTGTGTGTCTCCCTTAAGGGGTGGCTTATACCTCTTGTAATTCATTTACAGTATCTGCTGCACCACTCTTCAGCTCTACCACTCCCTGATGGTTTAAACTGGCTGTTGGGCTTAATTTAATAGTAAGAATCCTGTGGGTTTGCAAATGCAAATTACAGCTCTGGTAACACACCCTTTTCTAAAAGCTAAAACCTTTACTTTTTTTCTGATCTGAAGGACGCTACAAAGTACAGGAGAACATTTATCACTCTGTTAAAAGCTTTGCCTTAGCACTTTAAGGGTAAAGGTGCAGTTTCTAAGCAAAACTATTTAGTAATCAAAGACAGCTTTTAAAAGAAACTGTATAGGGTTTGTGTCAAACATGCCCTAGGCAGAAGTCTAAAAATGAATTACTTTCTTCCCTAATGTAGGACTTGGGTGATAATAGAGCTTTATAAAGGCTTCATGTACTGATTTAGCCACTGGTCTAAATTTTGTACTTACTGCACCATAAACATTGTTGCTCTGAATGTAATTACTTTCTAAATTCTAGTTCAGAGAAAAAGTAAGACCCTCTGTTTGCTTTTTATTTTGCCCTTAGTTTGAAGTTAATTTGCACAGACTTTTGCCCCCCCTACCTTAGAAGTATTAGAAATCAATTTTCTGCTTTTCTTCAAAACATGAAATAAATCCTGCCCAAACCCCCACCCCCAAGCATGATATTGCACTGACTTCTCTTTGGGACATACACATTGAATTTGTTTGAGAGCAAACATAAAAATTCTACTTATAAACATAAAATTTACATTGTTTAATTACTTACTATTCTAATGACTGCACTAAAAATTTGTTCAAATTGTAGCTTTTTAAATTTTTTGATCAAGACAGAACACGATCACAAACTTGGATAAAGCTGTTCTAAGATGTGCCTTAGCTTAGTTTTTGTGTGAGGAATACATTAAAAGAAAAGGATTTTTTTTTGTAAATACCAGTGAAATTTAGGATTGCCTTCTCCCTTGTTCTTCTTATGAAAAAGTTTTCTTCCTTCATCTTATTGCTTCTAGAGATATTCTTTTTTTTTTTTCTATAAATATAGATCTCTTATAGACAACCTTCTTTGATTCTTTCTTCTTTTAACATTGTTTTATCTGCTGTCACTAATGTGCTGATATTTCCATCCCAGTCTATCCATAGACTGGTTTATGCAAACTACTTTGAATCAACCTTTTGTCCCCTGCTAGCCTCTGACCATTTCTACCTGCTGGCTCTTATTTCCCTGGAAAAGTTAAGGGAAAAATCTCATTTTCTTCACAGCCACTTGAACCACCACCTTTGGATGGATGCTTATAAGCAAAACAAACAAGCTGATACATGACCATTGATCTCTCATGGCTACTTTGATCTTGAACTTCTATTTACGTTTTTATGTCTCTTACCTGTATTACTCATATTCAATTTACTAAAATCTTCTGTATTACTTCTCCTTTCTCTTAGAGCAAAAAGCTGATATATTATCAACTCATCTCACTATGAATATTATGACCCAAAACAGTCTCTGCTTTTCTTCATCTAGAATTGTTTATATTTTCCTCATTAAATTCTCTGTAGCAGAAAAAGTTTTTCTTTTCTCCCTTTTCTAAAGACTAATATGGCTTTGGACATTTTGTCTTACCAGTGGTATTCATTTTCACACATAGCATTCAGGTTTCAGTTAAAAAAGAGTTTTCTAGTTAAAAAATAATGTGGCTCATTTACAAATCAGTGCTTAGTTATACACATTTTATTAATAGTACTGAAATATAACAATTTAGTTTGGAAAGTCAGAAAAATTATCACTGCCCATGGTGCTTTCTTTCACAGATATTTTCTTCTCCAGTTAAGCAGTAATGTTAGGATTGTCTCCTTCATTTATTTACTTCATTTTAAGTTCTGAGGAAACTGAAGTGGTTGCTGCTAATTAGAATAGCATAGCACTGACTGAAAAAATAAGGTTTACAGAAATTTATGGTGATTTTAATTGTTGCTTCAGGAATCTTAAAATATAATTAATTTTATTTCTTTTTTAAACTTAATTTTCAGTGGCAATGACCCTTGAATTGCTGTGACTTGAGATTGAGGTACTACAATGTGTTTTCAAATCATACCAGAAAATCCCTCACTAAACTTTTTTTTCCCCCCATTTCACTACTTTCCCTAATGAAACTATTGCACATATTTCTGGCACCTATTAAGATCAAGCTGAAAGGTTCACAAGAGAATTTCAATTTTCTAATCAGGCTAGATAGAGGCTACAGGGAATAGGCACACAGAAGCTGCCCCATAGTAAATAGCTAGATCACCATTTATTTTGCAATCAGTTTGGGTTTATTGCTCTAAATGTACACAACAGCAGTCATGCTGCAATCTTCAAAAAGGAAAGAAAGGCAAAGAATGCTGGTTTCACCATAGAAAAAGTTAGGAACAATAATTCATTGTAGGAGACATCTGCACTCCTGGTCCAGAAAAGCCAGTTCTTAATCCTGCTGGCAAAGAAATATGTGCACTAATGAATCCATACTTTGTGTTTTTCCTGACACACACGACACTTAGAGATCACTAATGCCAGAGCACACAGCACAGAAGCTTTACTCTAAATGTTGCTTTAAAGTCTTAAAAGTTGACCTTAATGCTTCTGATACAATCATTAGTCTGATTTAAAGATCATACTGCTCTTCTTGTTACAAGAACTCTTGTTAAGAGTGTTGTACCAAATCCAGGGTGAAGGTATTCAAAACTGTCCTCTATTAATTAGATAGCAAGAGTTTTAATTTTGGCCTTGGCATAATTATAATGATTCCACACTTAAATAACAGACTGCCGTACTAGAACAGAGCTTGTCTATCAGTGGGCATATAGGAAAAGTTTGTATGCATACACAGGTCAAGAGACAAGAGAAGCTACTATTCTGGGAAGCTGCCACGCTCCTCAAAACACACGATAGACAATAGCACATGGCCACTAGTAGAAATAACAAGTCCTGAGAGTGGTGAAAGAAATCAGCCTTTTTCTAGTTAAAGATTCTTGGAGTTACACAAAACCTGACCCATTTTTCTGAAAGCAGACAATCAGGCCCTAGAGATCAGGATAGGGCAAAGGCAAAACAGGTAATTTTGACTAGGTACGATATGGTGGAGTAAGCCTTCAACAAACTTTCTCACTCGTTTCATAGAATCATTTAAGATGAAAAAGACCTTTAAGATCATCAAACCAAGAGATTTCCTACTCTTCTTTCATCTGGTTTCCTGAAAGAGGGAGATGCTGTAGGAGAGCAATTTAACCTGAAATTAGAAGATGGTCCTATCTGGAGTAAGATTTTGACTCTTCATATGAGTAATGGATGATTCCCAATGCTCTGCCAGTTCTATTCTGAAGGAGCTATGTCAAGCATAAGAAAACATCCAGAAAATTTCAAGCCTGAAAGAATAACTAAAATTTTTATAGTGTGGGGCCAACTTACCAGAGGACTTGGAAAAAATCCAGTATGAAGAGGAAAGCATTGTCTTCCATTAATGAAAAAACAAAACAAAACAACAAAACAAAACAAAAGTTCTATAGAGGTATTTGTTCATTAGTCTTACGGAAAAAATACCATTCTACCCTAATGTAATAAATTAGGTATGTCTAACTGATCCCTGCTCTAGAAAACCCCAACCTTCTTGTTCACCCCAAAAATTATTTCATGTGGTGATGTTTTAGTCCCCACACTGACCACCTGAGAAGACATGAGCCTGTTTACCAAATCACAAGTGCTCTTTCATAAACCTGACAGTTTCATAACTTGTCTTTTGTCTTGTTTCATATTTGCTCAATTTCTATTCTGAATAACCCTTAAACACAAGGCCTCTCCAGATGATTATGCTACATGTGTTAAAAGGCTCTTCTAGAACCTACAGTATGTTCTTATCAGCATAATCTTTCTGCTCTCCAAGAGAAGAGGCCATAAACAACCTCTTTGAAATTAAGAAACACAATAAAATTCTCTATAGCATACTGGAATTAGTCTTTCCAAGGTGTTAGATTTCTTACTAGGATTTCTACCACAAAACAGTTAATTGGTAATAATTTGACCTAACCAGAAATTTAAGTTCATTATATGCAGTTTGTCTATACTTTCATTTTTTCAGGCTTGGTCAACCATGCACACACTAGAAATTACTTTGGGTGAAAAAATATCAAAGCCAAAATTCAGCTAAAATTGCTTTCTTTTAAAAATCAGTACATCCAGGATCACATCAAAATCCAACTTACAATAGCTTTTGAATGTTGATCGGGCATGAGAAAGAAACTTGACCAGGCTGCATAGAAGCGACTCAGTGATTAAAAGAAGCCCTCCTCTTAGTTAAACAAGAACTTAATTTTACATAACATGTCAGGATTTTCATGATGTAAAACAAAGAAACCATTAACTTGAATTTTTAACGTTCGGAGCCTGGATTAAATAGTAACCCTGGTCAGCTGTTAATGCAATAACTTGCATTAGGTCTAGGAAGACCCAAATCAAGATCCACCTGTAGTCAGCTGTAAACTCAGCTACTTGAGGAAAGACATTTCCTATTTCAGTATGGATCTCTTCCCTAGCTCTCACCAGAAATTCTACCAAACACCCACAATGTAACACCTTCAAAAGAAACCTTGTTGAAATGGGTACAAAACCCTTATAGTGCAATGAAGCAATGTTTTATAGCGAAAACTCTTTTTTCCTGAAGATTTTTAAAGTAATATTACTTTAGCTCCAATTTCATCCAGGTTTTTAGTTGAATGCCACTTTTAAAATGGTTATAATTTGTAATACAATACATGGTAATAACCTAGACCAGTTTGGATGTTCAGTATCAATTTTTTGCAAATCTTTTAAAATCTTTCATAAATACGGTTAAGACACTTAAACAAATCACATCAGGCAAAACATTATTTCACCAGAATATCACAATCAAAAACTGATGAGAAGTCTTCAATCCAAAATTGTTCTTTTTTATCTTGAAGCAAATAATAAAGTCTGCTTTAACTTCCTCTTGTTAAACAAGGCCAAAGTCTTCCCAAATCTGAATCCAAACTTAGGATAGCTCAACCTTAATTTTATGTATTATGTGGTTAGTAAGTTAGTAAGTTAGTTTGCTCTCCATAGTCTGCACTTCATACAACACACTTGAATTTCAGTGACAAGTATGGGAAATTATTTCTTTTCTAGCATTTCTACTCATATCATATTTTCTAAGGGTGGACTTTCAGATTTCTTTTTATCTACTCTAACCATAGAATAGAAAACCAATAATGCCCATCTGTTGAAGAAACTGAAAGCCTCTCCTGATCTGAGGCTCACAGACTAAAATGTTATTTTCTTTTTTCCAGATACTAGAAGATGCACTGCAGCTTCCAGGTTAAGAGGAAGAATCCCAAATAGTTTTCCTATCATTCTTGTATGTTGAGATAATCTGACAACAAAACCTGCTGCTACAGCTGCTAAACATACTTAATAATGCCACAAATACTGCAGATCAATAATGCGATGCTTTTTATATTTCCCAAGCCTTTCTCATTGATGAATGAGTGCAATTGTTTTTTTAATCATCACAAAAGATCTTCAGGGTTACTTTTCTTCATATCAGGTCTTCATCAACACCTGGGTACCACATCTTTCTTCTCATATTGTTGTTCAAAACATATTAATTTCTAATTAAATGTTTTCAATTCAACATGCCTTCAATTTTCACACAGCCTCATATTTCTAATGCAATTTGCATAAGGACTTAAAGAACTTGAAGCCCAAAGGGTGCTTCGTCTTTTTGTCAATAGCCTTAATCTGATGGAAGTTGCAGATGTACTTATAAAGTCCCAGTGTTTTGTTCATTATGCTAGGGTAGGATGTGTCACACACCACACACAACAGTATTATGTGTTGGACATGCAGGAGGATCTCTTCAATATAAAGCAGTTTTTCTGTTTAATGCTTTACCACAGGAAAACAGCAGAACATTTACCAATCATTTTAGCACCAATTACAGTAATTGGTAATTACTGGATTATCAATAAACAATGAATGAAACATTTCTCAGATCTGCTGATATTTTCCTACATGAACAGTCCAATTCTTTACTAGATACTGTTTGGCAGGGGGATCTTTGGAGGGTTTGTCATTCTTTTAACAAAAAATTTGCCACATAATGGTTTACCACTGGCTCCCTATTGCTTCTCGAGGAGACTCCTTCAAACCAAACAATATTTTAAGGAAGGAAAAATCAGATCAGAGAGTAAACCAAAACATGCAAATATAGCCACATGCTGCTGCTAACACCTGGTTTTTGCAAACTGGCTGACATCACTGGGCTGCTCAGTTTCACCCTAAAAGACCAACTATCACTGCTCTGCTCAGAGAACAGCCACAAGTGCTGTTGATTTCCTTCTGTTTTAGCATGAGAAAAATATTTTCAAAGATCCTATTATTCTTTATGACATGTATATCTAATGTTTACATATATATGCATGTAAATATTACATATGTAAAAGAATTTTTAGCAGACCTGACTCCTCCCCAGTTAAGCCTTTTGAATTGCTGCCATCTGCTTCAACAGGGACAAACACATACTCAATTCTCCTTGTGAAAAATCACTGAGCTCTATGTAAGGGCACTGATGTTCTTGTCATGGAAATCAATAACAAGATATCAGCAGGTATCCCTAAGTGTAGTTTCATTATTTATAAAAGAAATTGGTCAACATAATCTCATAATACTATTTGTCTCAAATTACTTTTTAACTTACTTTTTAACCTACTTTTTAACCTATTACAAAATTTATGTTATTTTTTAAAACAACTAATAAATATAATTTTTGAAAATAAAGTTTCCTTCAAATTATTAATATTGTTTAAAAACATGGCATAATTTGCTCTTTTTTTTTATTTTTCTTTTGCTTGTAAATGCACAAATATGCAGATCATTACTATAACTGTTTTGGTAACATTAGCATCCCAAAAATTAATATTAAAAATCCATTCATAATTTCAGAGTGATTAAAAAATACAAAGAACAATAAAATGAAGAATATGAGTTTTGATCACAATATCACAGTTTTTGTTCATTGTAAGTTATTTTCATATGTCAGTCCAAATGGAAATGGTTACTGTATGTTTGGCATATATTTTTGAAGGAAGCATCCTCTCTTTGTACTTAAAGGAAAAGCTCATTCCTATGTCCATATTTATCATTAGTTTTCTGAACCTAGAGACTACATGTATTTATAGTTTGCATATGCAAAACCAAAGAGCCACTTGGGTTTCCTGCAGCAAGCCTGAGTGTATTAGCACAGCTGAAAGATCATACAGTGTTCAAACCACTCTTGACCTTTCTGTTAGTTCTCTTATAATAAAAAATAATCTTTCTTTTGTGGGAGAGTATGTTTGCCACTGGATGCTTATAATAGGAGGGCTGGCATTTTGGAGGCTCAGTTTTGCCACTGAAGCTGTACACATTGCCAGACAAGTCACCTAATCCCTACAGACTGTTTAACCAATTTGTGAAGGAGAGAGCAGGGCAAGGGTGTCTGTTTTGACTTTTAAGCCTTCCTGTGAAAATTTGCATCCCTATCCTCACAGAGTCTTTGCTGAACTCTTTCTTGCTCTATGCTTTTCTAAGGTTTAATCATAACTAACTTAGAGTTTCATAAAAACTAACTTTTCTCAAACGACACTCACAAAATTTTAATTGTATTTACTGCTAGGATAATTTCCATTATATTTAAATGGATCATCAATAATTTTATCCATTTATTCCTTCTGTTAACCTACTCCTTTAATGATGTACGTGCTTTCAATACCTACATATATCCATTTTCTCATGTGTTGAGCAAGTAATCTAGCAATGCATACTTAACCAATTTATTCCTTACATCAAGAAAAATCCATCTCTCATTTCTTAACCTGATGGCACTTCTGATACATTTCACAGAGCTTCTGCAGGTCTTGATTGTACCTGTCAAACTCATCACTGGGACAACTTCAAAGGGTCTTCTAGGAGTAAAAGATGCTTTCTCCTTGCTCTCTTGGTACCCAGACTGCTACATTGCGTGCCCTCCATTCTCCCAGCCTAAGGAGCTCAAGAAGAATAGGAAAACACATCTTCACTGCAGAGAAGGAAGGCAAGAAAATAAAACACTGTAAGACAGGAGCTCATGTCTGCTGTTATCAGGCCCTATCCTGTTATGTTACTTTTTCTTTTCTTCCTACCACTCACTGCACTTTCCTCAGGGATATTCCCTTTCCAAGCAGTTATCAATATGACTACCCTTAAAGTCGCAGTAGGTGGTTCTTATTTTTTAATCCTAATGAAATGTTCCCCCAACCCATTTACTCCTGCTTGTGGTTACAGCAGGTGCTCCCTCTTGAAGATTTGCACTGTTTTGGTGAGCTATTATGTCTAGCAGCCAAGCACCCACACAACTACTCATTCACTGCCCTCTCCCACAGGATGAGGAGAAAACTAAGAGAGGGAGACATGGCTTGTGGATCAGTATAAATACAGTTTGTGCATAACAGCTACCTGAGAAGATAAACACCATAGACACAAATAATTCCTCTTTCTTTCTCCCTGCTTTTAATGTTGAACACTATATCTTATATATGGAACATCCCTTTGGTCAGTTGGGGTCAGACATTCCAACAGTATCATAGAACTGAACAATTTGGGTTTGAAGACATCTAAGACCACACCAAGATCATCTAGACCAGGTTGCTCAGAGGTCCAGCTAACCTGTTCCTAAATATTTCCAGATATGGGGTATCGACAGCTTCTCTGTGCAACCTGTTCTGATGCCTCACCACTCCCATGGTAAAGAATTTTTTCCTACTATCTGATCTAAGCCTATTCTCTTTCCATTTGAAGCCATTTCCCTCTTGTCCCATGTCTTGGGTTGCAATGCAAGATGTAACCAAAAGTATGTATTCTATTACCATCTGTTGAAACCAGCTGCTGCAGTGCTTTTTTATATTTATATTTATGACCCATCCTTCATAACTCCAGAGGGGTATCTTCTGTTAATGGGTCAGCTTTTAAAACCAGGTGTGGCAGTGTTCTTTATCTTCCACAACCCATCCTCCCTCCAGGGGGCTATCTCTGTTAATGGGCCCTTGAGTCTCACTGCAGGACTGATAAAATTGCATCATCCCATTGGGAGATGCTCCACCCAGGGGGAGGAACCAAGCATTCCTACCTGGATATAATCTGAGACTTGGAACACAGCAGTCAGCCTTTCTCCACTGGATTACCAGAGAAAAGACTGGACATATCTACACCACCAGGCCTTAGAAGAAAACTACACCTTCTACAGGATCACTGCTTCAACAGAACCACGTCTGTCACTCCAGGAGGACTGCAGCCACCATTTAATCAGACTGCTGCCAACACCCTGACCAGCAGGGTGTGATGTCGTGTTCTGACTCTGTCAGTAGGTTGTTTTTTTATTGTTTTTAGTGTTTGTTTTTTTTGTAATACTGCATTCTTATTTAAATTTCCTTAGTAAAGAACTGTTATTCCTATTCCCATATCTTTGCCTGAGAGCACCTTGATTTCAACATTATAATAATTCAAAAAAGGAGGGGGTAGTTTACATTTTTCATTTCAAAGACAGTTTCTGCCTTCCTTAGCAGACACCTTCTTTTCAAACCAAAACATCCTATCACTACAAACTCTTGTAAATAGTCTTTCTCCAGGGAGGCTTTAGAGAGGCACTGTCCTTTCCCAGCTTCTTGCCTGTCTCTAACACAGACACCATGCACTGTTCTGTGATTGCCAAAACACTGGGGTGTCATCAGTATTGTTTTAGTCACAAATCCAAAACACAGCATCATATGTGCTGCTATGAAGCAATTTGCCTCTGACCAGACAGACAGAGTACTATGATTCAGACCTACAGCTTAGGAAAATGAGTGGAGGACCCACACATCTGTGACATTGTTTGAACTCCTTTTTCACACAGACAGGTAGCTCTGCTCAACTCACAGGCCTGACAGTCCCAGTTCATGGGTTTCTTCTGCATTCAAACACAGGATCCTTTTTATAATCTGATTCCAGCCTAAAACATTACTGTGAAGACTGCTGAAGAGAAATCTTGGCAAAATAAAAGCATAAGTGAAGAGATTTAGGCAAGCATCAAATAAATACAAGTGGCTACAAGTGGGGTAAGAAAAATTAAACCATCTCCTTTTTTTGCCTTTTTTCTTTTTTGGTTTTAAACCACACTCCTATTCATAGATTAAAATCAGCTTTCTTATTTACTTTTACCCACATTTACTTCATCAGTTTATTTGTTGGGTTATTTAAGTATTTCTCAGCACTACGGTATCTGAATGCTTAATCACATACTTTGATCTCTGTGTTTTCATGCAAGCTGGAGTGTCCTCAGAATTCGTGTGGATATTAAAATGTTATCTTTTGCCATAAAATCAAGTTGGTGGGTGATTACTTCAATGTGACACCTTATATAAGCTTACCATCATGCCTTCACTTTAAACATTGTAAGTCAATGAAATTATATTGCAGACATTGACAACACATACAATTTTGCCTGTTTGATATCCCATTACTGCAATAGCAGCAGCAATGGTTTCAGAAAAGCTTTTTTTCCCCAATAAGGATGTGCTACCAATTTTGCACTCACAAGTAGGGCATCTTCGTAGGGAGCACAATAAGGCCACTTAAGTGACTATCACAAAGCATTTGCTTGTTTCCAAGAGAATGTAAAGTAGTACACCCACAGGCCTACATAGAGAATTACTAGTAAAAGATAACCAGCAACTCCTACGTGGAATCAAAACATTTCTACACAAAATTGATTCACTTGTGCAGTCAAAATAGCAAAAGCATTAAATGTTCTCAGACTTTATACTTAGCTAGGATGTGAGATCAGTTTTTTAGCACCAAGATGCATGCACATGTATTCCTTATGTAACTCACCAAAGTGCAGCAGAAAAGAGAAACTGTAGTCTCCATGTAAGTAACCCTACTTGTACAATTCTACCAGCTGTTTCCAACCTTTCCTCTGCTCACCTTTCATCTTCAGATCCTAACACACCCCAAAACAATTCTGTTAGCCTCTTCATGTGGGAAACCTAGAAATTCATAAGCTTGGAACTCCAAGGGGAATACTTTGGGGGGCAAGGGGAAAGGGGAGAGCAGGAGTGGCAGGAAAGGGGAAGGGGAATAATTCCAGTTTTAGAGGACTGTGAATTCTATCTCATTCTATTTCAAGTCCATTTGTTGTATGGAACAGAAGTTAATATAGGAAGGAAAAAACTAAAACCACAATAACAAAAAACAAACCAGATGGACTCCTTTTCGGTTTTCTAAGGTCACACATTCAGTGTGAAGAAACATTGAATTCTGTTCCATGTATCAGTTAAAGAAAAGCTACTGAGAGGCTACGCTATAACCCACTTAGATTAATCAGCAACTCACCAGGGATCAGGGTGCATTAACATGAATTGCATGCTTAAGCAGCAATTCCCTGGACTTCATCACATCAAAATCTGCCTCATCTAGTAGTTTAAAGCATTTATAATTTTAGAAGTCTCAGATGGCCAGATGCACAAAGCTTCACTCAGGGAACTGGTCCCAACTCTACATCATTTCCCAACCTGTCTGATTTCAGCAGAGCAACTGAGTAATAGAAGGAGGACAGAGAATCTAACTGTACAAACAGTTGAACAAGTTGTTCAGCTGGGCTGGCTTGCTGAAGAAATGTTCTAGCTGCAGACTTACACTATTTTTTATTATGTTTTTACCAACATCAGAAAAGAAAAATAAAAGTTAATGAATGTGCACTTATGAAGAGAAATTGTTAAATGAAAATGCATTAGGTTCCACCTCTCTCTCACAACTACTATCACAAGTAAGGTAAAGCTTTGGAAAGACACACATTTCCTTTAATAGCAAAGGGATCTGTAAGACCACAAACAGAGAACAGTCATCACATGGAGAAGTGACAACACAAGTGAGCACTTATGCTAGGCGTCCAACCCCAATGTTTAGCAGACACTCCATGTGATGCATGTCACTCCACCTATACAGTTTTTTGCTCCTATATGAACTGGTGTCTGCACACATCCCTAGCAGCCTTTAAAGAAAAGATGACAACATACTGAAAAGCACTAACAGAAGCCCAACCAGATATGTTAAATTTGTTGTGACAGAGTAACTGAACTGCTGTGATGAAAACAAAGCCATATTTATACTGTGGTTAAATTATGGCTTTAAGATATTGTGGTCATTTATCTATATCTGAAGGGAATAAACTGGTTCTTCAAGCACGTAACCTTGGACTGATCATACATACTGAAATCAAGATAAGTAGAAAAAGCACTTCAGTTTGTGACATTTTAAAGACCTACTGGACAGAGGAATGTGCAACACAGGAATGCACAGTTGTGCACAGTTGTGGTGTCTTCTAATCTACATCACCAAAAGTATTTCACCTCAAAGTTGCTCTGAGTCAGATAAATACTTTTTGCACTATAATCCAGTGAAAAACTGTAAAACACTGTACTGACAATGAATGTAAAAGTTAAAGAACATATGGGTTTGTGCTTATTTTCCTCTCCAAAAGTATTTCAAAAATTTGCTGCGTTTCCTTCTAAATGTCTCTACAGACTCAACCTAGGATCTCACTATCAAAGGGGGTTCTCTTTTGCCTTGTATATTACATTAACATCATTAATAAGGTATGATCTCAGTAATACCTATTTTAAACCTTTTGCCTTCACTAGGGTTCTTCAAGTGTAATTCAGCACTTCATTTAAGGCAATGAGATTGGAAAGGCAGACTAGAAAGTGGAACACAGTGTGTAACACTGTTGATGACAATGCACAGCTGAGCCCCTTTTAGTATCCCAGTTGGTGTCATAGATACAATAGTAAAATCTGACTTTGTGTACTATGCACAATCTGCACAGGCTTACACCAATATGATACTTATAACAAAGAACAAAAATGTGCATAGATATTACCTAGAAAACAATTTCAACTTGGAGCACAAAAATCATAACTTCACAGCAAAGTCACATTTTTATCTCCCTGTACTGCTCCAAATCCCATTGCTTTGGATTGCACCATTTATTTGCAAGGAAAAAAAAAAAGAAAATATGAAAAACCAGATACATTCTAAATACCAAAGAGAAAAACTTACACTAAACTTGGGGAAAATTTGTCAGTCAATTCCTGTTTGTGACTAACAAGGGCAGGGGTAAAACGTATGTACTCTGAATTTTTTCACTTATGACTAATATGCCTCCAGTTTCCTTGTATCTCAAGAAAGCTTATTACCAACACTGAATATCCTTATATAATGTGAAAATATTTAACGTGCTAGAGCTTAAGTCTACCAAAAGAAAAAACTGTGACCAAATAACATTATAACTGAGTATAGCTAGTCTGAGAGGAGTTCCTACTTTACATTCTCAACAGCTTTTGGGGAGCATTCAGGTCAGGCACCATAATAAAACCCAACTAAAAAGAAGCTTCTCAAAATGCTGAGCAACTATAAGTCACTTGGAGGACTGGACAGAAAACCTTGAAAACAATACACTCCAGCCTAGAGACTTCACTTCTTATGTCAAATTTTGAAAGTTTGAGGTAAAGGCAAATCACACCAACAGCGTGAGTGAAGGCTAAACAAATTTGCCAGATAGGTACTTGCCAAGAGAAAACTGGAGGAGCTCTGACCTGTTCACAGTGACCGTACTGCCATCCAGAGGTAGACTGCAGCTTAAAATCAAGTGAAGTTGTCTTGAACTGGCATGAAACAAAGACCTCCCTTTAGCCAACGCTGCAGACTCCAGTTCTCAGGGAGCCATACAAGTGATGTGGCAGTTGAAGTCTGCAAAGGCCTGAGGTTTGTCCGCTGTTCCAAGCATGTATTTGTGGCAGAATAGCCTCCAAGCTTGTTTTTTAGTTTAGACTGTCAAAAAAGGGAACTAACTCTGTACTAGCAGTTTCATTCTTCAAGATGGTTAAAGGCATGCACACAAAGCTTTATGTGAGAGAATTATTGTTGGTCTGAAAAAAACCCCAAACCAACTAATAGCATGGAAATAAGTGGGGACACAGATTTTATTAAAGTGTTCAAGACAGACTGAGATTTTTTTTTTTATGGTAACCTGAGGGATATGAGCAACTTACTGAGTCTAACCAAGAGAACTAGTTAATGGAGAATGCCAGGAAATAAGATTGGCATTCATACCTTTCCTTTTCAGGCTTCTGTGGTGAATGTTTCAGCTTGAAGACAAAAGATGGAGGACTGCATCCCTTTCTTTTTATCTCACTCAGCAAGTAGAAGGAACTTAGAGATAAAATGTGAGATCATTTAGACCATAGGAAGAGGTAGAAATTAGAAACCATAAGAAAGTGAGCTGATGTCCAGTTCTTGACTGTGGTCCAAAAACCTGACCTGTATAATATATTTGGTGTTTGCATCTGTCAGCAGTAAGTCAGGGACAGATATATAGGTTATTTATCCACCTGAATACAAGTGCATTCTTACCTCTTGACCTAAACTGTGAATAGAATCATTGCAATAAACATCTGGTGTTGAAATATACAGCAGGGTATCTTACACTTTTACATTAAAAATCAAGAAATACAAGGTATTTAATAATTTTCCTACCTTCTTAATATAGATTTGCATGCATAGAATTCCTAAAATTGAAATATTCAATTTAAAAGGTAATAGGGGATGAATATTTGTCTGATGAAACAAACAACAAAAGTCACAGAAGACATTCCTACTCCATGCAGTGCATTAGTTTCAATCATCTTGTTCTTTAGAATGGAGGATTGATATGAGATATCTATACTACTACCAATAGTTTATAGACTCTTAGCATAAGTGGTGTATCAAGTTTCTCAGATGGAAAAAGCAAAGGGCATTGAACAATTTTTTTTTAATTCAAACATGATAATACATGTATACAATTACATCCTTTCCTCATAAAGAAATCTTTTGGCTGCTTGTTATCCACAGCCAATGCCACTGAAGAGTCTAGAGAGATGGAGAAAGAATTCAGTTTGGATGAGGACAATCAATCAAAATCTTCTCTGGAACTAGGTATGCCTTAAGAACAGATCAATAAATGCTACATGTCGATCTACATCAGTAGAATCATGAAAACAGCATCAAAATGATACATCTATACATATTAACTACATATGTATTTATTTAAATGGTAATTCTACATAAAACTGAGTTTTGTTTTTATTGATGCATGCCCATACATAAGCTGACATTGACCAAGACCTTCTTACTGCTCTATCAACCTGAAATTCTGCAAGAGAAAGAAACAGAGAAGTGAAATATTAATGGAAAGTGGGATTTTCCTCAAAATAGCCTCGATAAATATGTCGGTCAGGAGAAAAAATAGGTCAAAAATAGAAAGCTTATATCTCCAATATCAAAGAAAAGAATGTTTGTGTCAAATCTATTGGAGAAATTGCCATGAATGGTTCATCTGTGGGAAAATATGATCCTTGTAATGCTGCTAAGATCAGCGAGACCTAGGATGATATGTTGAATAAGCAGGTTGCAGAAGTTAAAAATGTCCATGGGAAGCATTAATTTACATGTCTGTTTTCCAGTATTTTAAAATGGGTCGGAAAGAAAAGTATAAAAAATTGCTTTTTAGGACTGCTCATTAGTTAGTATAAAAAGGAAAGTATATTAAATGTGAATATTAAGGTGAAGTCCTTATAAATTACATTCAATATTTTCCCAGTGTGCAAAACTTTTCATTTGAATTCATTTGTTACCTCAGTTTTGTATCGTTTGTATTTCTTTTCCTTGTGGTCCATATGCTCCTGCTGCTCTATGTGCAGTTCATCTTCCAACCCTTTCTAAATCACTCAGAAAGATAAAGTAAAATGAAATATAGTACATTTAAACCAGAGAATTGAAAAACCATCTTTTTATTAGCCTCATATGTAAGGCCTTATCAGGGAAGCATGTCCTAATTCACCACCTAATTCTGCAAAAATCTTTGCATAGAAACCCTGTTGCCTCTGTTCCTTCTTTTGCAAGCAGGAATTTTACTATAAACCTCAAAAACATTTTCATGAGTGAACACTTGAGAACTTAACCTTGTTTGGGGTAGCTGGAAAAATCAGCTGATGTCTCTGAGGAGGTCAGAAGAGGCTGCATTGGCTTAACTCAAAGAAAGTACTCTAAAGAGCAGCAGTCATTGGGTCTATTGCAAAACACATAACTCTCAGTGACTCATCAGTGATAATCATGCCACACCTGATGTCCAAAAAAGGTACACACCTCAATATTGGCTAAGTAAAGGTAGTTGTTCTACAAATTAACAATTTAATTTGTATGTGCTATGGTTTATGACCTTCCTATATTTGCAACCAAAGCAAAGAGAGAAATACTGTACTCAGGTGTGCTCAGAGAAAAATATTAGAGATGTTGTGGTATTTTCATACTGCCCCTTTTCCATACAACCTTACAATATCACATGTTGTGCTATTGTTTGAGTTTTATATAAGCTATCTGCCATTGCTTACTCTTTCCATTAACTGCTAGAGACCTGGTTTCCTGTGCAATGTGCTTACTGCAATGGGCTTTTATTGTCAATATTTTAAAAATTCAACTAATTCATTAACTTCTATGTTTTATCAAAAAGGTTAAGCTAGAAAATGTTTAACACATACTAAACAACACTAAAGACCATTAAGAGAAGGAGCTGAGGTGGAGGATGTTTTTCTTTTAATTTTAATGAGAATAATAAAAGCTGAACTGTCCTTACTCAGGGCATACATGAAAATACAAAAAAAATCATTTCAGGTAAACATAAATTCTGCTTGAATTGTAAATGACCCTCCTAGCAGAAATCAGATTAAGGTAGAAGCTTAAGTTCTCTTCTGTACACCTACTCTTCTTTGCAGCATTTTTCAGAATCTAGCAAAGAAAATTAGACCTGACTTGTAGAAAAACTACAATTTCTAATGATCTTCTTACAAAAGTGAAATTACTCTGTATTTAATATATTTATGTAAAAAAGTCTGTCAAGGCCTTGGTTTGTTTCTTTGGTTTGGGATTATTTGGGGATTATGTTGATGGAATAAATTTGATGTGTTAACTTTCATTAAAAGGACATTTTAAATAATAGATTGAAAAATGCTGTGGCTTGGGTTTGCTGCTTCCCCTTTTCCTCCCTCATAGCCACTGGTGGACATTTACTTATGCAGCAATGTGGGATAAACAGTCTTTAATATCTGAACAACTTCAATTTGTGAAATAGAATCTCAGAAAACACAAGATACTTTATTTCTCTGAAATCTACTGAAAGAGAACAGCTGTGGGAGGGGGGGAGAAGAGTATTTCCCTTTTTTAGCTATTTTAAAACCATACAATCGGATCATTCAAATCCCAGATTCAAGTGGCTTCCTTGTTTACAGAGTGCAGTCTGATAGGTGACTTGCTTTGAAATTGAAAAGAGTGTCAGGACACGGATCTGTTAGGGCTATGTAAATTTGGAACAACTCCATCAACAGCAAAGTAGTTAAAATCACATACATCGGTGATTAGAAATTGGCCTATAATTTGCTTTAATTCTTTAACTATTTCAAGACAGAGATAAACCTCCTCCATATCAGTCAATTATTTGCTGTCACCAATGTTACAGCTATGTCAGACTCACTGATCACATTCTCCCTGATTGCATCCCTCTTCCTACAGAGATAACTGTTTACAATAAAGGCAAAACAACGTATGATCTTTCACCTGCCTGGAAACTTTAAGGAGAAAATTATCAAAGCAATCCTGTACCAAGTACTCATTTGCTACTCAGAAGAATGAAGCTTCTTAACCAAAGGCTGATAAGAACTTGTTTTAATCTGTGGAAATGTGAACAATTTCTAAAGAAATTAAGGAATTGGCTATAATGAGTATAGAGGACTAGAAATTAATAGTAGAAAGTATTTTGTATAGAACAGATAAATCCCACATGATTTTGAACCAAATTACTTAGTAGTTCTATAATCATATTTTAAGGGTTATCTAAATGCCAGGCAATTATAACTCTACAGAAACAGAATAAAAACTCAGTGTAATTAACATTCAAATATCTTCTAATTTGTCCATTTATTTGCAGCTCATGCAACTTCATAATAGGGTTTATCAGACTAAACTATTTAGATATGCAGTCCTTGTGCCAGCAGTTATTAAAACAAACAACACATTTATAGTACATCTTTCTCTCAATCTGCTCAAGCTGAGCAAAAGCACATTTGAAGCTCCGAGACTCACACACAGTGTCCACTTTAAATAGAAAAATCTCATTGATTGCATGAAACTCGGGTCTCATTTTTGTCCATCGATCCCCTTGGTGACCTTCTACAGCATCAAAGCCCAGAGCGAACCCAATCTGACCCCGACTTTATGTGCATTATTATATTGAGAGACAGGAGCTACTTACAGTCCATGCCATTGTCTCCGTAGATATGTAATAAAGTATTCTAGAACTGCTCCTGCAGAGAACACTTCATGCACTCGGCATTTCCTTTTCTCTGTCTCTGCCTCTCTCTCCCCTCCAATCTTAAAATTCTTCTCTTTGCTGTGCTGAATGTTTTTTGGGTTTTTCCCCCCCCCCTCCAGTGGACAGCTCAAATGAGCAACTTCAGACTTTGACTAATACTCACATAACTCTCAGTAAACAACATCCTTCACACAGATCTATAACTAATAATAATGCTCTTTATTAAGCTCTCCTGTGAAACAATATGTCTAATAAAAGCTGCTCTCCATGCTGTTTTAATTATAATAAATCACCTTCATTATGATGCATACTTCAATATAACATGCCTAATGCTTAGCTACCTGGGATACTACAATAATGAGGACAGAGAGTAGACATCTTGAAGAAAGTTATTTACACACACTGAAAAATCCTACAGTACCGTATTGCTTTGCAACATGAATTTCAACAACTTTTATCTTACCTTACTGTTCATAACATCAGAGCTGAGAAGAACCACCCCCCCGAAAAATGCTGTTTACACAAATAACAGGACCTTGAATACATCCACTACAATACATCCATCCATGGAAAAATAAGTCCTTGCAGTGCAATCATTTCTCTATAAATGTATAAAAGTATTTTACCACCCTGTGCAACAAATCAGTGATGAGACTATAGGCTGTTGTGTGCTGGTACCTAGGGATTTCATGTCAAAGTCAACTTCCTTGGCAATCCCTAGAGAACTGCGCTGTGCACATTCTCGTGAAAGGTGTGAAAATCTGATTTTCTAAAATGGATCAGTAATTCTCTATGAAGGGGAAAAGGATCAATAAATCTTTGCTAAGTAGATTGTAAAGGAAAAATTATTCTTTCAGTGACAGTACATTAGGATCCTCCAAACAATCTCAATAAACTAAAGACATAGCATTTCTCCAGCAGCTACTTTTGACTTCTGATATATTTTCGTAATCTCTGATCATTCTGCAATGCACATACATTTATATTTGCTAAGCAATGTTCCATGTTGATGTTGATTTATGAGTGTATGCCATTATGCCTGGCTGTGAGTAAAAGAAGAAAATTATTAGCTGCTTGTAACCTGATAGATGTGATACAAGGAAATGTCATTACAACCATGCACACATATTTGTTTGTTACTATACCTACACAAATATTCTGTACTCTGTATGTATATATCTACACATACACACTAATGTGTATTACATTTTGTATATCTATATGATTTTTTTGTACCTGTGCAAATGTATACATGCAACATATATAGGTACAATTTCAGGCACTGAGAGTCACTTATAACATATATAGCAACTGAAACTCTACTAGGTGCTTCACAGACCTGAGAGGTGTCCATCCAGTTACTGCAGTAGCACATGCCATCTGGCATTTGCACTATCAAATTGTATAGTCATGTTGCACCTAAATATGTGATTTTTACATAGAAGCAAAAGTAGCATTCACCTGAAGACAGTTTACAGCTAGTAGTCAAAATATATTGCCAAGTCAGAAGTGGGCTCTGCACGCAAGCAGAAGAATTTATTTGTCATTTTTACACAATCTCTTTTTCCTGCTGCAGAGAGTAAGAGGATTCTGCCAGAAGTGTCTGTAGTGTTGTTTCTGCAGCAGTGGTAATATGCACAGTGTGGGCACTTAAATGTCCATTCCAATTCTAAATGCCAGTGCCAGTATGAAACTTAACGTGCTGGGTTGCATTTCTATTCCTGGTGCTCCCAGCACACAAGTATTCTGGGTGGTAATCTTTGAGGGGATGCATGCTGAGGAGAGGAAAAAAGAGCTTTGTCCCTCTCCCTAATGCTGTGAAACCTGAAAGGACAGGAGGCAGCCTCTGCTGCCCAGAGAAATCTACAGTCTGGAGACCAGGCTGTCTCTTGCAAGTAGGCTTTGGTACAAACACAGAAGATCAAGTCTAAAAAACCAGGCACAGGCAGAAAAAAATTTTGAGTTTATCACTCTGAAACTGCCTCATGTTTGACAGAGCACCCCCAAATGACAGGGCATTTCAAGCCTATTTGTAGTTCTGAATGCTTTAAGATGCAGAACTAACAAAGCTAGTGACATCCTGAAAACTAAAGTTTCTCTGGCCTTTTTCAGATGGTGGAATGAGGGCAGAAGTCATCAATATTATAGCCAAAAGATGAAATGCTTTGTATACTTCCATAGTTCAAGGAACCTGCTTTTAAAGGATTTCCTAAATCCTTTAAGCTCGTCTTTTGGTTTTTGTAGGTTATTTTGTTTTTATAAACAGGACAACATAAACAAGAGTGCTTGAGAACAGGTCCTAGGTCCCGATGTTCCCGCTGAGCAGAAGCTCTTCAGAGCACACTTAAACATACTCAACAATGACACTGTTTCATGGGAGAACATGAAGCATGGGAAAACAGTTAAAAGTTGTGTCTTTCCCTCCCCATTATCTCTACTATCCTTGAGTCCACCAGAACAAATGAAACTAGAGTAACCAAACTTACAGTGACAAAAAGACATAAAGGAGAGCAACAAATGCGATACAATCAATTACCAGTAAAGTCATCTCATATCATTGCCATGAGGGATGAAAGGATAAAATTAAGTAGTGCTGGACTGGCAAATCTCATATCTACCCTAGGACACTGTAGTAAAGTATCACCAGGAGTTTGCTGCAGCTTCTCCTCAAAACTGTGTATTTTGGACCATTTCAGAGGAGCGTCGCAAAGTACTTGGCAAGTTCAGATGATGAACCCATCATCACAACACCTCCTTGCTGCATGACAAAGAAAAGAAATAAAGCCCATACACATGCACATATGCTTGTGCACACACACTGGGGTATCACTGTGAGGCAACAACAACATTTTATAGCTGGGTGCCTTATCTGCACTAGTCTGAACATTTGTGACCTAGGTGAAAACAATCCAGGAAACTAGATTAGTCATATTAGTCCTTCTTCCCTCATATTGGGAACTCACAGAAGCACTAGAAAGACATAGCTACTCAGTGGCAGCCCACAGCCAGTATCCATTAAAGGAGAACTCTGACCCATATAGATAAAATTATATACGCAGACAATACTATACATGCTCCCTTCTATCACAAAATCCCCAAACAATTTTGGGTATTTCAGAGAAATATGCAGTTGTCTTCTTTTACCATAGATTTTGGAAAAGGTTATCTTAACTAAAACAAAATTATGGGATATTCAATATCCCTGCAGCATCATAAGTAAGAAACAAAAATTGCTAAGGGCTGATACTACTTGCAAAGAAACATGCTTTTGCCTCATCCAAAAAAGAATATGTCTTGCTAAGACACATGCCCATGATCTGCCACACCAGGTTTTACATGATATTGCATAAACCCCATGCCCTCTTATACCATTAAGTATCTTGCATTACACTTCTAAGGACAGCCTCTCCTGAAGTCATATTTCTTACTTGTGTGCAGCAATCAACTAAGCCAGAGTAGCACAAATAATCTGGTTTACTATGTAAGCATTTATTCAGACCCTTCTCTAGCCTGCACATCCAGCACCTCTAGGTGTTTGGCTCCCTCTGTTATTTACATAAAGGTTGCTTTCTTTTGTTTTGTTCAGTGACATGATTCTCCTGGACTGTAGGTAATATCATTTGCTGAGGAAAAATAAAACCAAAAACCAATCAATCAAACTGAAAACAAACAAACAAACAAGCAAACCCAGTTTTTATTTCTTAATATTTTCTAATATCACAGATTAGGAGAACACTGAATTTAGGATTAAATACTATATCTGAAATTTGAGAATAGTTCCCTCACAAAGGAAACAACACATACAGCTCACTATCTGCCTACCCAAGCTGGATTTGTTGTTGCTGGACAAGAGCTATTTGGGTCAGGAAAGGGATTAATAAATTTCTGGTAGGTTGGTTGGTTGGTCTGGTTTGCTTTGTTTTTCATCTCCTTTATTGTTCTCATATTCAGACATGAATACAAAATCCCTGTGTCTGCTCCTGGAATGGATGCGGCCCACGATTTGTCTGCATGTTTGCATGACTACAAGCAGGATAAATCGTGGGTGTCTATACTCACCCATTTGAGACTACCTATTTCTGACCCACACTAAGAAAAACAGATGTTTAATAGTATGGGCCTCTGTTTTTTGAGATATTGGCTAAAATGCCTAAACACCAAAGGACATATACATCTTCAAAGACCAATGTTTGTAATTTTCACAAAGGATCAAATCCTGCATCAACCAAAATATAAAATTCTCAGTGTTTTCAAAGAAGGGAGACCCCATCCAGGAAATCCAGATGGACTTCCATCAAGGAGAAGCCCATGAAAGCATTGCATCTGAGGGTCAGGCTTTTTTTATATGTTCAAATGCCCAGAACAAATTACACCAGTGATGCAACACAATCAAATTAATCTTACCCTATGTGCTTTAAGATGTGCTTTTCAGAATATGGAAAAGTTTCTTCCAACTACATTTTAAAGTAGTATTTTTTGACTCATTGTCCTCAAAAAAGAGATTAATTAATTGAATTATACTTTCTGGACCCTTATATGAATGTTATATGCACACATATCTACAAAGTGTGCAGCATGTGCAAAATTCCAGAATATAATTCTATAACATACTGTTAGAAAATTTCATAAAGGAGTTCTTCTATGTCACAAGCTAAAATATGCATTTTTATTCAAAAGCACATCACTCTCATACAACTAGACAATGTGAATTTTCAAATTAAGTTATGGAGTGACCCTGTAGAAAAGGCTGAAACTTACTTCTTCTCTTATTACCATAAATTTCACCCAATTTCACAAAGAAACACAGCTCATCACAGAGTAAAAAGCTTTTTCTGAGATAATTTAAAAAATAAAATAAAAATTGTTTTGAAAATGAACTTATTCTGACCTGGTTTTTCTGCCCTTTAGAAAAAGTGATCCAGAGAAACCTTGGCAAGATGGAGAGATGGGCTGACTCATGAAGTTCAACAAGGAGAAGTGCAAAGTCTTGCACCCGGGAAGTAACTGACTATTTGCTGGTGGACAGTCATGTGGAAAGTAAATTGGCAGAAAAGGACCTGGAGTTCTGATGGACATCAATTTGAATGTAAGCAAGCAATGTGTCCTTGCAGCAAAGAAGGCAGAGCCAGGCTCTTTTCAGTAGGATCAAGTGACTGGGCAAGGACCATGGACTGAAATACAGGAGGTTCTGTCTGAACATCAGGAAATATTTTTTCAATGAACAAGCACTGTCACAGGTTGACCAAAAAAGCTGTGTAAACTCTTTCCTACTCAATAGCCATCTGGACATGGTCCTAGGCAACCAGGTCAGGGTGATCCTCCTCGAGCAGGAGGTATGGACTAGATGGCCTCCAGAGGCCCCTTCTAGCCTCAGCCCCTCTGATTTTGTGAATTTTTAATATTTTTCTTCCCCATGGGACAGTATCAAGGAAAGGAAAGGAAAGAACCGTAAAAAGAACCACCCTCATCTACATAAAATTTAGTAAAGAAAATTTACCTTGTTTTGTTTGGCTTCAAGTTTTCCTGTGCCTTATCTAATAGAAGAAGAAACTATAAATACAGCATGGGGGAAGAAAAAAGGGCAGCAGATGAGGAAAATAAGCCTCACACAGCTAAAATGTGTTTAGGAGGGCACAGAAGGAAGAACAGAGGAAAAGAGAGGACCTGTCTTAGAGACAACTAATTTCAGCTGCAAGCACAGTGAAGCAGAGTAAGAATGAAGAAATGCCATTTCCATGTTCTTTCACTATACATTTTGCAAATGGACATCTTGAAATCCACAGGACAAAGTCTGCTTTGGATGACCTAGTAAGCCTTCCATTCTTTCATTCATAATAAAGAAAAAATTAAAATTACCAGTTTCCACTGAACTGTTACTGTCACCCTGAAACACTGCAGTAATTTGTGTAAATGTGAAGAACAATTTTAAGGTGAAGAGTCTGGGAAGGAGACTTAGGTTTCCATCAGTTTCTGGCAATTCTGCACTGTTAAATGTTACTGTCACTTGTTTATATCATCTGATTGGTTAACTATCCATTAACATAGTAAACCAGTAACCATACCAAGAAAATGTCATAATCAAGAAGGCCATATATGTTTTCAGATCTATATACAACTTTTAAGTGGATGCACTGTACCCTTCTCTCAGTTGCTTACACAGGTGATCTAGTTTGGAAATACCAGAAATGTAAAAATTTAAGAAATAGCACAGGAGGCAGGTCCTCTGGCAAAACACCTTTAAAAATCCCTTGAAACTGTAGATGCCAGTGCATTTTTGCAAAGCAGGCCGCAACACTGTAAAGCACAAAAGCTATTTATATTAATTTCAGTAGACTTCTGCATAAACGTACTCAGATCTTGTGTGGACTGCATGTGAACATCTAGGTCATGATCCAGGTCACTGACATAAGTAGAAGCAATATTACTGTACCCTGTATGCAGATTTGGACAGCATCCTTAGGATTCTTTCACAAGAAGTAACATTCTTATTTTAGTAAAAATACTGTCAGAGCTTCCACAATACTTCACAATAAGGAGACTCACTAGTCACATTTGTGAAAGACTAATATCATGGTAAATTAATACCATATTCATAAGCATTTTTTACTGGAAGTCACCATCTTTGGCTTGTTCAGTCGATTATCCAAATTATCTTCAAAACACAGAAAGAGTTACCTAGTCCCTTCTTCCCCCATCTCCCTTCCTTTCTTTCTTAGTCTTCTAGAATTATAACCAAAATCTTCAGAAAGTGTTTGTAATTATGTTTTATTATGTAATTACCAGCTCTACTCTCCCTGCCAAAAAGCCACTGAAAACCCTTGTGGCAAAAAAGCAGTCATTCCCAGATAAAGATGAAGAATTTCAAGAGCCATGACAGAGGAAGAGCAAGAGGTTGGTGAAAGAGTCTTTATGGGAAGACAAAGAAATCACCTTTGCAGCTGGCTCTCTAAGAAGAAAACTTTAGCCTACCAAGGCCATCTGTGATAATTTGGTGTCCCTAATGAGCTGCACTCCTAACAAAATAAGCATGGTGTGCATTTGAAATAGGAATTAGGGTGATGGTGAACTCTTTTTGGTAACATAAATAATTTAACTTTCTTTAGCTACCTTGCATACCAGCACTGCATGAGAGCAAGGTACCCAAGAACAAACAGAGAATGAAAGATTAGGCATTTTCACAAACACTACAAAGAATGTAAAGGTCACTGGAAGTGGCTTCTCTGTTAAGATTTTTCTTTCCTCCTCCTCCTTCAGAGGCAAAATCAGGAAACAAGCCTGTTTGTGAACTACACTGAAAGACATCAAGTATATTTTATTGACCAAGCAAAACAGGTAGATTGCATCAAAAGGGAACTGCATGTTTTAAAATATTTTTAGAAAGGGAAAAAGTTATGTAAAGCTGGTGCTATCAGCCTTCCAGTTCATGCAAATATCTTTAAAAGGCAGGGGATGTGTAAGGAGAATGGCCTTTGCAGAGCAAAGCAGCATCACAACACACCTCCAGATTACTTCATGCACATCGTTGACAAGTCTTTTAAATATTAAGGGCTATGCTCTACTCTAGTTCTACACATGGGACTCCCATTAATGTCAGTGGGTGTTTCACACCAAGTACAAGAACAGAAACAGCCCTTGGCATCTTTTAGTGTTAAAGAAAAAGATTTCAATAAGTTTACTTAATCCATCAAACTGGCAGTCTTTAGCATTAGCTCCTGTGATAGCGCTGTCAATGCTTGGTCAAGCCTAAAAAAACCTTCAAGCTTAAGCAAGTCTTGACACAGCAGAGAAGCAGAAGCTCAAGATGGCCAACTGTAGGAAGTAAATAAACTTTCAAAAGCAAAGAGAATAAAGGATTAAAGGATAAAGAAAATTATTTTCCCCCTTTATATCAACTTTTTCCAAAGAAATATATGTTTCAGAAAAAGAAACCTGCAGCTTGGCAGGCTGGGTGGCAAAAGAAAAGCAAAGACAAATTGGGGGTTGGGAGGAGTGGGAAGTAAAGTGTAGCTGCTAATCCTGCTAAGGCAGTTTTGCAGTATTGACTCTAGTGTATTGGGGGCATACAAACGTTTTGGCCATGCACTAACTAGTTTGCTTGATAGCCTGGAGTCACTGGAGTTAAAGGTCTCAGTATATATCTTAAGTCCATGGGAAGAGTGGATTTTTGCCTGAGAGTATTTCGCTGTCAGACACCCAAGTCAGAGCTTATCAATTGGTGTCTGCATGGGAGGAAAGTATAAAACAACTCTACTAATGCCTTCCTTTCCATTTCTCTAGTACCCTCACATTCACAATTGGAACAGCCTCTTAACCACAGGTCCCTGTCACGTTTTTAATTTTTTGTTTAGAGACCACAGAAGCCACACGCACTTGTTAGCCTAGGGTTTTGAAGGATGGGTAACTACCATTTTGGGTGCAATGTCCTTGACTGGTGTATTAGTCCTCATCCTAGTTGCAAGCAAACTATTTAAATCTGAAAACTAGCAGAGCCAAATCTAAAATAAAAGGTACTCTTCTCATTTAGTACCCATCTGGTTCAATTATCACTCAGGGCTACACTGTGGAATTTGTGTAATGGAGAAACTGACACACGTACATGGTCTGGCTGAAAATGTAGCTAAACAACTCTGTTGAAATCATTTAAGATTTATGGGATACATGTCATTAGTATTTTGACCTTGGTACATAAAAGATTTGAAGCCATTTATATTGTATTACCATCACACAAAGTAGAATATTTGAAGGAAAGAAAGAGGGTAGAGGTACAGATAGTTGCTGGACAGTGATATGCAAGGCATTTTTTTCTCCCCTGGAAAAAATTGATATACTATTTTTATAGTAGTAAAAGCATCTGAACACAAACAGCATTTGAAGACAAAGTTAAAAATATTACAGAAAGATGTGCCCTACAGCTCACTGTATCTAACAGGTCTGTTCTCTGTTTGCCTCTTTCTTCTGATGCAGTATACAGCTGACTTACTTGAACCTATCAGTTCAGCACATGAGCAGTAACAAAGCATAGCAATTCTCATGTTCCACTCCCTCTTTGTTCAGTTGTTCTTCGGGATGAGCTCCCTCTTACTCACCACTGTCTGTCTTCCCTGTGTAGTTACATCAATCTCTTCTTGGACTGTTACTGAGGAAAAGCAATTGTCCAGAAACAGAAGTCTACAATGTAGCTCTGGATAGGACAGTTTCCCAATGGTCGTTATAATCAATGGAGTCTGTTTCATTGACTTCTGTAAGAGTCAGATCAAAGCAAGACCTTTTCTTTAAGGGCCTTGTGAACAAATTTCACCTGAAAATGACAGAATGCTTCCTGCCAGGAAATCTACAGAGAATTCAGGCAGAACTCTGTTTTCAGTTTCACAACAAACTTAGATTAAGTGAATTGCCTTCTGTAGTTTTCTGGTGTCAATTCCCATTATGGCTAATGCTGTGTAAAACCCTAGGCTTAAAAATCTGCATCAAGAAGAGTAAGGTGAAGGTTAGAATGCACATGGGAAACACCATGATTTTGGGTTGCATTCCATTTGGGGCAGAGATTCTGAATATTTTTGTTTACAGTTGAGGGAGGACGAAAAGGCTACACTGAGAGTGGTTTGAAGAAGTGTTTGTAAGAGGCAGAAGAAGAGTAGAATAGAAAAAATCATTTAAAATTCACCCTTAACTACTTCCTCACTAATCCACCAAAGAGTGCACCCAAGCACAAGTTAATTTATGTTCTCTGAATTCCATGGAGGAATTGAGCATTTCCTGGCCTCTGCTTGAACAGACCTCACATTTACAAACTGACGCTGTAATGAATTCTTAACCAGTTCCAATGTTATGGGAACTATAGCAGCAACTTAAAATTATAAATACATGCCACTAGAAGGCAATTCATTTGGACCACTGAGGACTCTATTAAAACAACTTTCCTCCCTGCTTTCACATATATGGTCCAATGGAACAAGTCCCAAAGGAAGAGTCTATTACTGGAAAGAAACTTTCCATCATTGCTCAGCAGCCATGGTAGATCACAGCAGAAGAGTCTGATATAACTACATTTCTGTCTGGTATAAGCTTCTTAAACCAAACTGAAGTTTGTCCTTCTCTAGATTCTACCCATTCCTCTGGGGAAAACAAAATCAATTATCTAATTAAACCATCATCTTGCATACATAAATTAAGCATATATAATTTTTATAAACAGGATTCTTAGTAGTACATTTAAATCATAACTCATACTTTTGCAACACCCCATGGATAATTTTAAAAATTAATGAATGAAAGAATGCCACTATGACTAGAGAATTTCTCACACACACCTCTATACTGGCTTATCTAGTTTTAATGTCTAGGACTTATACAATTGCAAACTACAGCTGCTTAAATGACAACTATTGTTCCCTGCATGATATTTGGTGAAATAAATGCTGAAGTATGAAATGCATTAGTGCCATATATACTATACACTGCATTTACAAAGGCTCAGTTCAGGGGGGATGGAAATTCCTCTCCACAGATAAATACAGCTTTCAAAGGTTTTTATTATTATTATTATTTTTATTTTTTTTCTTCCAAAAAAATATCTATTTTTTTTTGGAGCATCTCTATCTGCTGGTATTCTGAAACTCAGTGAAATACCTCAAGGCAAGTACTTGCTCAGTATTTCCTGTTGAAGCGGCACAAAAATGTTCTTTGTGTTATTTGAAGCAAGCAGCAAAGATGGCAACAGCACAGAGGTAGCTTTACTTCCTTGGGGGAAGCAAAATTCCAACATCTATTTAATATATATTTATAGGCTGGATAATTAAAAAGGTATCCCAAAGAGATCAACAGGCACTGATAAGTACTTGTTATTAAAAAGGGCACATAAAACAAGAGCAGTATGCTTGAAAGTGCAATGGAGCAGAAACAGAGGTGAGGTCCTATTGATGGGCTCCCACTCAAAATCACATAACATCCAGCTCCAAACTGCAGTCCTGTGGTTTTTGCTCAGTTTAACTTCCTATAGACTTTACTGGCTGCAGAGCATGTGGAAACCAAACCAAAGAGTAAGACAATCTATTCTGGTTTTCTGTGTTTTTTTCCCAGCAAGTTTGGAAACCAATTGTGCCATCATCTGCCATAGAAAAATGTTGTCCTGGATTGACACCAGTCCTGGAAACGGAATGAATGCTAATTTGGTTGAGAATAATTTCTTTTTCCAATGTTCCATTTGCTGTGATCTCGAACCAAGAGAGAATCAGGCCAATTATATTGAAGGCAAACTCATTACATAATGCTTTAAAGAAGATAAAATATTCTTCATGTGTTTATGAATGAACTGTCATGCCTTTGAAGGAAAATTCAAGTACAGGAGAAAAAAAAGTGGTTTAAATAAAGCTATACTCTCATTTGCACTCTATAAAACTATAATTACCTCTTTTTCCTTTCCTGAAATAAACTGGTACTCCTCTGAAGTCAATTTACAAGAGCCTCAGCTTATAAAAAACGTAACCAACCTCCCCTTCCTGTAAAATCATTCAAATAAAGGCCCAGTTTCCCTACTGCTTTGTGCTAGGGTGGAAGAAAACCTGTTGTCTGCTACATTAGTGAGAAATAACAACTTCAGAGAGTCAACACATGCTGAAATGTTTCAGTTGAAATCAAACTCTGAGAAATTTTTTAAATGTTTTCAACACATCAGCATGAAGCATCGACCTAGTTGGAATCACTTAGATCTAAAGCAAATGCACTGATTGTTTTCACAGCATGATTTTCTTCTTCAAGCTGCAACAGGCAGACTGGCAACTGCTGTTTGGAAAGGTTTTCAGCCCCCTGCCTTAGACTACTGTAGCCTATGACACGATCAATAGCAGGGTTAGAAGGCAGAGGGAGCTAAGGAAAGATTATGAAGATGAGGTGAGTGACAGAATTGCCTTACAGGATTTGTTCTTTCACTCACCTTGAGTCTTTTCTGCACAAACAAAGATGGACAAACATTCCAATTCTTTCTCAGAAAGGGGACAGAAACGATGGAGAGACTGTGTGGCAGCACAGACAGCATTCTGCACTTTGGAACATTCTGCTCAACAGGTAGGACAAGAAAGAAGATCTTGCCAGCAGATATATTTTTCTTTGGAAAAATATATGGAGATACCACTAAAGAATACTTTTCTCTCATTAATGAGTATAATTAGCATGCATGGTGAGAAAAGGTTCATGGTCAAATAAAATTCAAGCATTCTCCTTTAATCATTCATCTCAGCCCTGCCTGTGCTATCTGCAGGCATCCCTGTTCAAGCTCTTCTGATAGCAACCATCATCTTTTGAACAACCCCTGCTCCCTTTGAATTGGTGCCTAATGGGAGAGCTCTTCAGACACCAGTCCTGATTAACATGCCACTGCATAGGACACTTTTTCTGGCATGTTATAAAGACCTTAATGACTTTCAATTGTTTGGGTATCATATTATTGAATTATTTTTATAGTAACCTTCACAGTCTTAATACAGTACAGCTCTTGTTATAGACTTTATGATAGAAAATGTCATTTAAAGTCTCCTACTGTAGTTACCATGCTGTTCTCCTACTCTATCCCACCACCATTTTATGAAGATACTTAGCTTGAACTTACTGCAGTCATGTGAGAAAAGATGGAAAGAAACAGCTCAAAGGGAATAAGAGAAGGCCTAGTTTACTGTCTCTTCAGTTATGCACAGAAGAATCCCAGGAGAAAAGCATATTTGGAAATTAATAGCATGCAGCAGACAGAATATTGTTGGGATCAAGTCAGTCCACATTTATATTTTAATATGATAAAAAGCTAGGAAGTGGACATGAATTTCATACAGTTCCTTAAGTGCTGTACAGCACAAGTAAACTATTAACTGTAGGTTACACAGGCTCAAGGTCAGTGCTACACTGACAAGGATAAGGATCCTAGACCCATGGCATGGGCTGATGTAAACAGCACTATATAGCAATAATGGAATTAACCCCCCTGCAGACCTTTTGTTTACAAATGGTTATAGCATCGTTTTTTGTCCTGTGCTTACAAGTATGACTTTCTAAAATTCTTCATGCCCAAACAGAAAACTCTCCCAGTTCAGATGCAGAAGAAAACACAAGTTACCAGCCAATAAAGGATGAGTCCTCAAGTAATCATCATCATGTTTTAGCCTGGTTCCATCATCTCAAATATGAGAGCCAAAAAATTTGGACACTGCCCTCCTAAAGAGCAGCCTAGTGGAAGCAAACAGAAGAATGAATTGAAGAGGGCCTTTATTTTTTGTTTAAAATTTTTTCAATAAAGTGACGATAGGAGAGATGGTATGGGGAGCAGTAAGGGGCTGCATCAAGGAACGCACCAATATGAGAAGGCACAGCCCCAGGGTGACCACAGCAAGCAACTTGCTGGCCCCAGAGATGGCTGGGCCAAGCACCAAGGGTGAACATGTGGCACTACACAGACAAACACAGGGCATCCTATAGCAGCCACATAACCACAGCATGGGCTGGCAGATCTCCCCATCTTGTAGCACTGACTCTTATCCCTTCTTTTCTTCTGCAATAACTCAGCAAACAGCATTTCACGTGTCCCTACAGTGTCTTAGATCCACTTCCTAATAGCTTTGCTTAATGAAATGCACTTGGATGTCCCCCTTCCCAGACCTGAACACTATCTGCTCCCAAGCTGTGGAACTTCAACTGCCCCAGGCTATGTACTATGTAGGTAGCCAGTTCACAAAAATAATTACAGGAAAACACTCTGCAAGTTTGCTTTGTTTTTTTCTAAATATGAGACTTTGAGCAACATTTGGCCACAAGGGGCCATCTGTACCCAAAGATCCCAACAGGAGACAAAAATATGTATGCATTCAGATCCATGTTGAAGGCTTTCTTTCTTGGTAAGGGAACGCCCTTCAGATGAGTCTGTCACTTGACAGTTTCCTTCCTAATCAAACAATATGTTTGTTACTGGTGTCATACTGACATCCAAGGTTTTAATTGATCTCACCTCAGGTCAAGATGGAAGTTCCTTACATGAGCTGAGTTGCTTGGGCTTTAGACAGAAGGGTCCATCTGGATTTTTGTGTTCATCTCTGCAGCAACCATCTTTTAAACATATAATGTAACATGTGGGCAACAGACTTGAACTTAACCTCTTGGTTAGATGGATTTTTGTTAGGCTTTGAAGAACTTTGGGAACCAATATATAGCATTAATACTGTAAAAATCACCAAGAACTTGTAATCACTATCAGTTGACAACTAAACAGGGGTGCATTTACTTCAACTTTATCCTGCTAAGCACCAGACTTGAACACATCTCTCACAAAAAGACATGGAATTTAACTCATTGTCATGTGAAGGATGACTACAAAGTCTGCATGGAGTGGGTATTCCACTTAACCCTCCCTGCAAATTGACATAAGGAGGTATTTAACCAGAGAGAAGACTCTTTTGCACACCAATTAGTTTCAGCTTCAAAACTACCAACCAATTTTCAGGTAAATGCAGCTACTTCACAGCAGATACAAGTTAGACCCTAACTTTTGCTTGTAGCTAGGCCATTAGTAATAACATAGCAAAATAACAGATCTCTAACAGCTGCATTTTTGTCATTTATTGAAAACCCCCATTATGTATTGAGAAGACAGACACTAGAGATATACCCCAAAATGTAACCCCAGTGTGAGTAGCACTGGGGTGAGTGAATGAAGGGAGGAGGATGGCAAGCATCTTTCTCCACACAGCAGATCACCTCCTCCTGTGGAACCTGGTTTGGAGGCATGCTTCCAAAATGAGGTCACTTATACAGGCACAACTTTCATAGGCATCTCATGGAAATTGATATTGGAACCACTGCTCAGAGTCCCAGCTGGGTACACATTGGTTTTCCTATGAGCTTCCATCTCCAACTCCTCTGGCATAGCACTGATGCTACATTGCTTCCCTTTGCAACTCACAGCTTCTCTGGCTATTTAATTTGTGGCACTGGACAGCCAGTGGAGAGCAAAGAGGGTAGCTGTAAGTGTTCAGAGCTACGTGCAAATATATCAGCACATCCAGGCCTTCTTCATGGTAAATTTTTCATGGACAATATCTGGAAAGGTAAAAAATAACACGTAGAGAATTAAAACTTTTTACTGTGAAGTTTATCAAACTATTTAAAAAAACCCAAAAGAGTTTAGGGTTTGAAATTTTTAACCTGAAGAATTTTTATCTTTTGTTCCTTGTCGGTCTATTGGGAACAGCCAGAAGAATGACACAGACTGTCTTGGAGTCGAACAGGAGGATTTTTCTCGGTTTATTACCTCAGATCTTTTTTATAGACCGATATGTGAAAGTACAGAAAGGTAAAACCCTTATTGGTCAGTGAACTAACACATCACCATCATTGGTCAGTGGGGTACACCGCTGCTCGACCTTCTCTTGCAAGAAAACAAGGAACAGACAAACAGCACCTGCAAGGCTGTCTTCTATCTCTGAGGATTGTTTTAATTCCTCCTTATGATTTCCCAGGCCACTTTCTCAGGCAAGACTGACAAGGTTATGTGGCCTGCTATTCCACAGGCACTGTGCTCCCTGCTTCACAGTTAGCATCCATAGTTCCTCTGTGGCTTCTGGAGGGGGCTGCTTCAGACTGGTTTCCATGTGGTAACAGTAGCAACCCGAGAAGCTGAATTTCACAATTCAAACTGGTTTCAGAGTGAATTTTGCAGCACCTGTCCACAGTGTGATGTCAGAGCCGGTCAAGGTTGGGCCACCATTCTTCAGTGCTCAAGAGTTTTCTTTCTTCCTCACTGGAAAAGGGATATGAGACAGCAGCACCTACACCAATGGCTTGGAGGCTGGAGAGCTCACACATCTGGAACCAGAGAGATGAGGTTTAGCATATTCTTCAGTTTCCAAGTTCCAGCTGCCAGAATGTGTCAGCTGCATTTGTTGACAGAGCTGCCACTGACAGGGAAATTGAGGGGGGCATTTGACTGAGTTTGGACTCCAAGGTTTCTTTTTGTTTTGTCCTTGTTTCCTGCTGGTTGTTCCATGGGGAACAGGGGGTTTTGGTTTCCGTGTTGTTGCTATTCTTTTTGTTCTCTCCCTCCACATGTAGTTGAGAGAGGTGGAAAACCTGCTGCTGTCTTTCCCTTTGTCTGCCCAAACACAGTTTCCTGCAATATCAGGGGTGGGGTTCTCTGCAGTTTTAGTTTTCTCTTTGTTCCTGGGGACTCTGAGAGATTTAGCAATTTTGTAGCTAGTGATAATTAACTGTGGTTTTTGACTGTTGCTGTTTCATTTTTAGTAAACTGATAAATTTTCACTTCTATCTACTCATATCTCTCTCTCCTTATTGGTGGAAAGGGATTGGTTAAAATTAATGGGGAGATAACCCATTTTAGAGATAACCCACCTCTTAAATTGTATTAAATCAAGACAAACATGTTATATATTATTATGAAGTAATATTTTAGGGCAAAAGATCTATAAAAGTGAAGATTTTTTGCAAGATGCTTTTTTCTTCCCAATTGTTATTCAACTCACATAAGAATTACATGACTGTCAGTATTTGTTCTAATTTAATGGTATTTTTAAAAAACCATTAGGAAAACACATATCCTCACATACCAGATGATCTGAGGGAAAAAATCAAGATATTTCATATGCAGAAAAAAACTCCTTTGACTATTTAATAGAAATTAGCTGAACTGTTAGACACATCCTCCTCCTCTTCCTCTGGGGGACAGTTGGAGCATTTCCAACCCACATCCTTGGTACATTGCTTAGAACACTTTTTTTAGCAAGCCAAAATTGCAGACTTTTTCATTCGCAATTTACAATTCATTTTCCAGAGTTAATCTCCAGCAAGAATTTTAAAAAAGCTTTTTCAAGAAATTATTTGCTTTTAATTGCTGTATAATGAAATGCACAGTTCATATTTCCTTACTTAAGAATTATTTACAAGAGTTTAGTAAGACTTTCCTGTGTAGCTCACAGTACTTGCCTTCTTTTATAGAAGTTAGAGAGAAAATAGGCTTTAGAGTGGCTGCCTCAGACTTTGACATATCATTTTTAAATGCCTAAGTCAGAGAAAGTATATGTCAAATGAGAAATTAGAAATTAGAAGACACACAGACAAGTTTTAAAAGTCTAACCAGGACGAAGAAACCCACAGACTGACAATTATGAGATTTATAAAATATGCAAGTATATCTGAAAAACTGAAAATTCTTTACAAGTTTCCCTAAATTATGTAAATGGAGGTGTGCCAGGCAATTCTTCCATTAAAATATATAATTGTACAAGGTAAAAGATCCCTCCAGTTACCAAACGCAGTTTTGCATTGCTCTCCGAATCCAAGAATCTAGAAGTTAATTAAGTTTCTCATTATTGTAGTTTGAAAGATAGGTGTCTGCCAAGGAAGGTGGGAACCTCCTTTGGAATGGAGAATATGACCCCCTTCCCTCTGAATTATAATAACTTTGAAATTATGGGGCTTTCAGGCAAAGATATGGGAAAAGGAATAATAGTTCTTTACTAATATATGTATGTATAACAAGGCAAACAAGCAACAAGAATGGCAGCAACAACAAACAAGAACAGAAAACCCAATAAAATCTCTTCCTGCTCTTTAGTTTCCCCTCTGGTGCAGTTCCGGGCACAGCCGGCAGGGGGCGCTGGTGGCTCCCGGCCAGGCAGGGCGGGTGCGATGATTCCCCCACGCCGGCAGGGGGCGCTGTGGCGCGGGCCCAGAGACCACGCAGTGATGGCGGCTTGGCCAGGACGGGGAGTCAGGGGCGGCAGCTGGTCACGATTGCTGGGCTACCGTGCAAAGGTGGCCCATACAGGGACACCCCTCTTCCCCTCCCAGAGTGTCTGGGAAACAAAATAAAGGAATTAAGCAGACTTGCAGGGCAGGAAAATCACAGCAGATCGGGATCTCGGGGTCCAACGCACAGGAGTGGCTGCAGCAACATGCTGTGAGCAGAGGGTCCGGAGAGAGCTGATCCCGATGTTTCGGCACCACATGCCCTGATTCTGAGCTCCAAGTGGTCAGGAGGCAGGGAAAATAGCAAGCAGCCCCCTCCTCCCCCACACCCAGAAACCTGACCTACCAAAAACCCAGCCCCACACCTCTGGGGTAATCCCCTCACCTTTTCTCTCCATCATCACTTGCAGCCCTCTCCCAGTCAGGGCCATGTCAATGGAATGTTGTAACACCCAGCTACATCTTATGTTTTCTTAAGTATCAGTAGTTATTGTTTCCTAGCAATATATGGGACAAAATTCCAAGAGGGAAAGAAATAAAAAGAAAAATCCTAACCCCCAACTCACATTTATGAGATACTTGTAACAATTTAAATGCAGGAAATATTTGTAAAAATTTTAAATCCTTTCAGATAGACATTAAGTCTAATTCCTAAAAATTTGGATAAGCAATAATTCCCATTTGTACAGCAACAATATTTTATGAGATGAAAATGGCTAACTTCTGAGGAGAAAAAACCAAAATGCATTAAATAGTTCCCTTCAGAGGAACTGAATCAATATATTAATGTCCAATTATGTTATACGTAAGCAAGGATTGTAAGCATCCTGAAATCCATGTGTCTGACTGGAGGCTTATATACAGCCAGCATCTTATATGAACACATAACTTTTAGATTGCATAGGTTGTATAACAGAAACAGATAAAAAGAAGCAAATCTCTTGGATATTCTTCAGAAATAATTACATCACTTGTGCATATTCCTATATGATATTTCTGTAAAAGCTAATCAGATGACATTTGGATGACTCAACACTAACCACAAAGGTATATTCAAGTTGAGGACAATTGCATACCCACAGCCTGAGGAGCAGGAAGAGAAGACTGCTGTGGAAGAATCTCACACTGACCTCATTTACCCATTCAGAGGTTAGGCCATACTCCAGCAAAGGACTGCAGCATACTCTGGGCTTTAAGGGCATATCTGACTTCAGCAGGGCATTTCCCATACAAGCAGGGCTCAAAACTATTGTGACTAGAACATTATTGAAGTGGATCCATTTGATCCTGACAGCATATAATTTGAAGATTGCTGCCATAGTAATTTTAAAGTATCAGAGGGTCCTAATGTACACATTTCAAGAAAATGTGTATAGTGATACTAAAATGTTGCATAAAGCATAAAAATTATGTATTGAATATTGTTGCAAATATTTAATTAATAAGTATCTAGTTTTGAAAGTTCTTGTTGCTCCTGAAGCAGTGAATGATTACACCAAAATGTATTACCAGAAAGCAAAAGGGAGCAATAAAAAGATATTCATCCTTGGACGATAGGATTCTTTAGACCACTGAGAATGAGCATGTAGGTTTTGGAGCTGTTGGGGTTTTTTAACTTCCTTAAAGGCACATTGAATATTTATTAGTCAACATATAGCATTTGTAAGTTAGACATTTTTCTTTAACCTCTGTTTGTCAAGATCATTCAGAGCAGTTTTGGAATTGTTCTGTCTCCAGCACAGACTTTCTGTACCTGTCACTACCATAAACTCACTAAGCAATATCAGTTAATAATCAGTTAATGAAAATATCCTTGTTGACTTCAGTAAAGCCAGGATTTTCATCCTTTTTCCACAGACATTTGTAAACAAGAGTAACAGATTTGGAACTTAACAATATAGTATAGTTGGATAATTGCCTTGTGTTTTATTTGAACGAGTTTCTATTATGGCATTCCTTACGCAGCAAGAGTTTTCTGCTTCTACTTCTCTACACTGCATTCATACTTGGTATGTAAACATTATTTCTACCAAGCTAAAAACAGGAGAGCTTTGGAACATGATAGGATTCAGGTAAACAAAAACAGTCCCTCATTAGCAAAGAAGTTTTCTCAACTGTAGAGGCAGAACCCTACTAAAATAGTGATTATTTCTTTACCTTGGGACATGTTCAAAGCACATTGAATCTTGCCACAAACTTCAATAGATTTTTGGATTAGTCCTTAATTAGTATTTACAGTTGGTCTGACTGTCTTGTGATAAAGGTTTGTTTAGCAATATTGATTATAGCATGTTTAGCAACAAAATCAGAACCATACAGCCCATGTTTTGAACAAGGTTTTATAATAGTTGACAGGAATATGGCATTCTACATTCTAGGTCTTGTCTCCCTTGTTACAGACTGCAGTATCCTTTAACACACTCCTGGAAAAGCTGGCAGCCCACGGCTTGGACCCAAGTACTCTTTGCTGGGTTAAGAACTGGCTGGATGGCTGGGCCCAGAGAGTGGTGGTCAATGGTGCTGCATCCAGTTGGTGGCTGGTCACCAATGGTGTCTCCCAGGGATCTGCTTATGGGTCCAGTCCTGTTTAAGATCTTTATTGGTGATCTGGATGACAGGATTGAGTCTACCATTGCCAATTTGCATTCACACCAAGTTGGTTGTGAGTATCAATCTGTTGGAGGGTAGGAGAGCTCTGCAAAGGGACCAGGACAGGATGGATTAATGGGCCAAATCCAACAATATGGGGTTTAACAGATCATGTGCTGGGTCCTGAGCTTTGGTCACAACTCCCTGCAACATTACAGGTTGAGTCCAGAGTGGCTGGACAGAGGCCAGGTAGAAAGGGACCCTGGGGGTACTGACTGGCAGCAGCCTGAACTTGAGCCAGCAGTGTGCCCTGGGGGCCAAGAAGACCAACAGCATCCTGTATCAGTAATAGTATCAGGAATAGTGTGGCCAGCAGGACCAGGGAAGTGATTCTTCGTCTGTTTTCAGCACTGTTGAGGCCACACCTTGAGTGCTGTGTCCAGTTCTAGGCCTTTCAATTTAGGAAGAATGTTGAGATGCTGGAGCATGTCCAGAGAAAAGCAACAAAGCTGGTGAAGGGTCTGGAACACAAGTCCTGTGAGGAATGACTGAGAAAGCTGGGGTTGTTTAGTCTGGAGAAAGGAGGCTCAGGAGCCTCCTTAAGGAGGCCTTATCACTGTCTATAACTACCTGAAAGGTGGTTGTAGTCAGGTGGGTGTTAGTGTCTTATCCCCAGGCAATCAGTGGCAGGACAAGTCTTAAACTGTGGAAGGGGAGGTTTAGGCTGGACATTAGGAGGAATTTTTTCACAGGAGTGATTGGGCATTGGAATGGGCTGCCCGAGAGGGTGGTGGTGTCACCATCACTGGAGGTGCTTAAGAAAAGACCGGATGTGGCACTTAGTGCCATGCTATAGTTAACAAGGTGGTGTTGGGTCATAAGTTAGACAATCTCAAAGGTCTTTTCCAACCTAGTTGATTCTGTGAAGTGGGCTATTTTACTGGGTTTTGCTGGAAAACAGTAAATACATAATGAATGAATGCCCTGAACTCCATTTCCTGATACTGTTACCCCTGCAAAGGGGTAATATAGGAAAAATACCTGAACGAGGACAATCTTCTAGACTGGAAACAGCACCTGGTAGAAGCACAAAAATACGGAAGAGAATAGGTGTTTCAGAAGCTATGTTTGCAAGCACACATTAATATCTGTTTGTTCTCTAAATGAGAAAAACAGTGAAAAAGCAGCCTGCACACTTGCATCTACAGAGATACATTTTTTCACCTTTTGGGCTATCAAAGGACAATGGGAATCTCTGAGTACTGCCGATATCCTGCCCAAGCTCCACACTGGAACTGATGCAATCCTTTAAACTCCACTGGCAACACGTTCTTTACTTCCATATACACACTGCCATGTAAAATTGCTAGGCTCAACTGCATATTTTTCAATTTCATCTTACAGGTAACTGAAGGGCTCAGAAGCAGAAGAATGTCGCATTTGTAAAATACTTCCAAATATATCAGTACACTGAAGAGAGGTTCATAAAATCAGATGAGTTGTAAGGGATCCCATCAGGATCATCAAGTCCAACTCCTGGCCCTGTACAAAACAGCCCCATATGTGCCTGAAAGAGTTGTCCAAATGTATTTTGCAGAAAGACTCCACAGCTCATTAAAGTTGTAAAGTAGGTATGCATTTTATTCCGTGCTGGACATGTGTGGGATAATTCCCAAAGGCATATGCACTGTTCACAACACTTTATCTCCCTTTTATCCCCTAAAGTCTTACATATGCATAAGATTACACAATACACTTAATACATATTTATTCCCTAACCCCTCCTACCCTCACCATGTGTTATAATTAGTTCCACACCCTTCTGAGTTTGTGAAGTTCTCTCTGGTGGTCATACAGTGGTTGTTCAGGGGATGAAGTCAGAGGTCTACCTCAGACTGAACTTTTCACCTTTCCTCTACATGCATGCTCCCTGGCTCCTTGGTGGTAGTCCAAACCACAAGACTAGTCCTGGCCAGTTTTAGGGGTCTAACCAATCCCTATTATCTCAGTATCCTTGCATTCTTGCCTCCTTTCATTCTGTGTTTAGGGTATAACTCCCTCCTTATCACAAGTCTTGCATTCTTTCATGCTGTTTTTGCAAGCATGGCAGATGTCCATCCTGCTTTTGAAAGCATAGCAAAGGTTACAGAGACAATAAACATTTTCTACCAAGCAGAATACATTTTAAAGGCAATATACATTTCCAAGTTAGCTATCCCTAATCAATTAATCTCTAATTTCTAACTCTCTTGCTTCAACTGCTTCTTGAGATGTGTCAGCCTTGGTGCTGTGACCACTGGGGAGCCTGTTCCAGTGCCCAACCATCCTCTGGGTGAAGAACCATTTCCTGATATCTAACCTTAGCCCCCTCTTGCTTAGATTCATGTAAGTTCCTCAAGTCCTCTCACAGTTCATGAGAGTGAAGAGATCCATTCCTGCCCTTCCACTTCCCCTTGTGAGGATGTTGAACAGCACAGTGAGGTCTCCCCTCATTCTCCTCCAGGCTGAACAGACCAAGTGACCTCAGCCCCTCTTGATATGGCTTCCTCTCAAGGCCCTTCACCATTCTCATGGCCCTCTGTGGTGGGTTGATGCTGAGTGGATGCCAGGCACCCACCAAAGCCACTCTCACTCCCCTCTGCAGCTGGGCAGAGTAGAGAAATATAATGAAGGGTTCATGAGCTGAGACAAGGACTGGGAGAGATCTCTCACTAAATACCACCATGGGCAAAAGAGGCTAGAATTGAAGATATAAATTGAATTTATCACTAAGATCAGAGCAGAATAATTGGAAATAAAATCATACCTTAAAAACACCCTGCTCTAACTCCTCCCCCAGTGGCACAGAGAGACAGGGAATGGGGGTTATTGTCAGTTCCATCATTTCTTCTGCTACTCAGGGTTCCTCCCCCTGCTCCAGCATGGGTCCTCCCATGGGAAATAGCTCTCCATTAACTTCCCCAGCATGAGTCCATCTCATGGGCAGCATCTCCCTGTGAACTGCTGCAATTTAAGCCCATCCCACAGGCAACAGTCCTCCCCAAACTGCTGCAGTGTGGGTCACTCTTCCACAGGGTGCAGTTCTTCGAGGACAGGCTGCTCCAGAGTGGGCTTTTCTCTCCATGGGACTCCCATGGGGTCGCAGCCCCCTTTCAGGCATCCACCTGCTCTGGCACAGGCTCTTCCATGGGCTGCAGATGGATCTCTGCCTCCCCTTGGTTCTCCACAGGCTGCAGGGGTACAGCTGCTTCACCATAGTTATCACCACAGCCTTCAGGGGAATCCCAGCTCCAGTGCCTGGAGCACTTCCTCCTCCTCCTTTCCCACTCATCTTGGTGTCTGCAGAGTTGTCTTCCTCACATGTTCTCACTCCACTCTTCTGTGGCTGCAATTACTTCTGCACAGTAACTATTCTTTTTTCCTTTCCACTTAAATCTGTTATCACAGAGGTGTTCTGTGTTGCCATCATCTCTGATTAGCCCAGCCTTAATCAGTGGCACATCCATCTTTGGCGGTCCCAGAGGTTGGCTCTGCCAGACAAGAAAGAAACTTCTGGCAGCTCTTCACAGAAGCCACCCCTGCATCCCCCTACAACCAAAACTTGGCCATGTAAGCCCAATACACCTTCCTCTGGATGCTCTCTAATAGCTTCATGTCTTTTTTATATTGTGGTAATCTAAACTGCACATGCAACTCAAGGCAAGGCAGCACTGGTGCAGATTCTTTAAGAAAGACATGCTGCCCTAATACTATTCAAGCATAAGCCTCTTTGATACAGAAGTTTCTACAAGTGGAGAGCATTGTAATAAGTCCAACACACATTCTGTTGAGAAGAAAGCTTGTTAGCAATTCTGTAATGCAATACTTGACTAACCACAGCAAAGGATAGACTCTCAAATTAATCCAGTTTTTGCCTGTGATTTATTTAGTCTAAAAGGAATCTAGTAGTATGATGGTGTAGTATTAAAACTGAGGTTTGAGAACGGCTTTCTCATCTTTGCAGCTTAAATGTCAAAACCTTCATCAGGCTGTTGGGAAAAAGAACCCAATATGAAAAAATTACACCCATACTCATATATGCACTGGCAGAGTAATTACTGCTTTGTTCCTCCTTTTAGAAACATCTTTCAAAGCTCTCCATTAATGTCCTACTTTTTCACCTGTTATCTGTCTTTCCTCTTAGAAGAAAAGTTTTCCACCTATCAAAAGCCAGTTGGTTTGTTGCAGGGGAATTGTTGTAGTTGTGGTTCAGTCTTTAAACTGTAATCCACGAGAAAGACACTACCAAAACTAAGAAAAATTAATCACACACTTTTTCCAAGCTTGAACTACACAGAGAACCACAGAATTACATAATTGTTAAGTTTGGAAGGAACCTCTGTAGATTGTCTAGTCCAGCATTCTGCCAAGACAGCTTACACAGAAATGCATCCAGGTGGGAGAGAGACTCCACAGTCTCCCTGGGCAGCCTGTTCCAGGGCTCTGTGACCCTCAATATAAATAAGTTCTTCATGTTGAGGTGGAACTTTTTGTGGTTTAGTTTATGGCCATCACTCCTTGTCCTGCCACTGAGCACCATGGAAGAGTCTGCCACCATCCCCTTGGCAACTTCCTTTGAGATATTTCTATGCATCAGGCCCAGCTTCCACAGTCCCTCCTCATAAGAGAGATGCTCCAGACCTCTGATTATCTTTGTGGCCTTCTGCTGGGCCTCCCCTTGTCTTTCTTGTACTGAGGAGTCCAGAACTAGACATGGCTCTCCAGATGTGGCCTCACTAGGAGGAGTAGAGAGGAAAGATCACCTCCCTCAACCTACTGGCCACACTCTTCCCACATTCTTACATGCTGGAGAAGAGGCCATCTCATTTTCATGGATCTTTGATCTGTATTTCATAACTCTAATTTAGGAAGCAACTCAGAAAGGAATCACAGTCTTTTAACAGTGGTCACCCAAATATTTTCTGACATGGGACTGCAGCATAAAGTGACTCAGTTATACACCTACACGCCTTGGATACCAATGTGAGCTTGCCCACAAATCCCATTCTTATCAGATCACTTGTGAGGGAAAAAAAAGTATTATTTTAGTAAAACTTAATAAAATAATAATTATTTTCTTTCTCTAGCCTGAAGTGAAGAGATGAAATCATGAAAGGGGGGGATGAAATATATACTTTATCCTCCTATGCTTTACCCTTCTATGCTCATGCTGGAGACAGCTGCAGATACAGTGTGTGTCCAAGGAGGCATTAACCAAGTCAAAGCTGATTCAAAGCAGAAAGACACTGACCAAGAAACAAACTTTTGTTTGAAGCAAATTCAAAAAAAGTCATTAAATAACATTGAGGGAGGGACTGATACCATGGCCAGCAACACCTCTGGTAACAGAACAGGTCTGGATCTAAGTCATGTCTAGAGACTAGACATGACTAGAGCTTCATAGACTTGTTCTTGGTTTTGTAATCTATCAGAAACACTGTGGGCCCAGATTTGCCACCAGACAATTCCTGTGCTGATTCCTTCAGTTAAGGAATAAAAATGGAATTAAGGAGATTAACATCAGTTTTGCAACGCCTAAAAGCTTTGTAATGTACTAATACAGAACAGGAAGGTGATGGAATTGAGCCCTGGTTTTATGCTTTTCTCAGTTCTTGCTGCACCACTACCACAAACATGGTTTTCTGATGCCTTGTAAGATGGGCCCTGAACTTGTATCTGAGCAGATGCTGAATGGATAAAGATGAAGAGAAAAGATATAACATGGATGTAGTTTTATAGTACTCAGTTTTCTTGTACACAACAGGTTCACACAGCTCTCTGCAACAATGTAATCCTGGTTTCTAGTCCTAATCTTTTGACCTTTTTGAGTCCTTATTAGTTCAATATATAAATCCATAAAAAACTTATTAGAAAAAACTTCAAATTTTCAACCTTACCAAAACACCTCTCCTCTGACTGCCATGCCCTCCTTCCACACTGCATCTCCTGCTTTCTTCTAGCCCCACCTTTTCCACACCCCCATGTTGGCAGTTATTGTTCCCCCTTTGCACATCACCCCGGTGTGTACAGGTTACCTATTCCCAGTTCTCCTTCAGCATGGAAACATTCTCTTAAATCATACATGAGATTATATGATTGTAAATAATGCTCAAAAGAAGCTAAATAAGTTTCAGAAAATTATCCCCTCCTGTCAGAGATAAAATTGGTGTAGCATAGGAATTAAAGTGACTTCAAGTTGCCAATAGTAGTAATTATATCTGTTCAAATAATAATCCAATGTTGCTTCCCCATAGGAACCTGAAGCTTTTACTTTGCAGTAAAGGGACTATATTGAACACTTAAAGTGAAAAAAAGCACTTGGCTTTGCAATGCTTCCATTTTTAACATTGTAAATAACTAGTTGAGGCAGGGGAGACTCAAGAGCCAAGTATCCCCTATTATGGGGGCTTAATGTGTCTTTGTGCAAAGACCAGAGTCTATATATATCAAAAAATCTCGAAGTCAGTCACTGTTCAAGAAAAACTACCGGGTAAGTAGATAGATTTGGCTGTTGGAAATAATAATGGCAAGATCTCTGGGAAATTTTTCATTCTGAATGAAAATTCAGCTGTCTTAGAATCTTTAATCCTACCATTCATATGAAAGAGGAAATAAAAGCCCATATGTCTCAGCCTGACATTTTATAAGCAGGACAGTTTGAGTGCTTTAGTCAAAGTTACTTTTTCTTTAAAAATTATCTTTTTTAATCTTTTAAAATCATGCAAAGACAACAAGCCCCACTTTAAAATAGAATAAGACTTTTTTAGAATTTGGCATTTGGCACAAAATAAATATATATGTGTATATATGTATAAACATGTTCATGTGCACATACATAAACTTCCCACAATTTCTAGGAATCAAAGTAACAGTATATATCAACTATATACCAAATATTGAGGAAAAAAACACACTAAAAGAACCTAATCTGCAAAGTTCTTACATAAACAATATAGCTGTGTCACCTCTGCAGTTTCCCACGACAGGCATAGTGGGAAGTTAGTATTTCAAGGGGGACAGAAATAATCTGATACTCCTAAAAGAGGCAAGAATATATGGGCTTTACTTGGTGCAATGAATAGGACAAAGATACTGTGGAACTTGTGCTCATGAATTTTGGAATTGGATGGAGTTTCTCAGGAAGCATTTACAGATATAAATTGGATGTGACTTGATAAGCTGATCCTGTCCATGTGCAGGTGATTTTCTGAGGTTCATTCACAAGGTTCCTTTTTCTGTGAATTTTTAGGGGATGTAGCTATTTAGAGTTCCAAAGTACATGTGCCAACTACATTTCTCAAAGTCTTGGAATATAATCAAGCATGGGTGGCTTGTCACAGGATACCTGAAGAGACATGTGAAGTTCAATGCTCCTACTCCTCAACATATTCAGAGTTTTACTCTTAAGTCTGATGTATTTTTAAAATGGGCAAAAATATCCCATATTTCCCTATCTTCCTAGGGAACAACTGAAGTATTTTAGCAGAAATTGCCTTCAAAAGTATTCAGGAAGAGTTAGCCAACCAGGTGGAAATACTAAGAGCAGAAGCAAAGGTCTTAAAATAGGAAATACTGGGCTACTTCAATTATAGAAGGTTCTACAAGTTCTGTCAATATTTTTCCCTTAGGCTCTCACAAAATGGGGAAGCAAAGAGAGAAATATCTCACAACTTCACAGAATCCCTTAAGCCTCCTATGTTCCCATTTAAAAGGGATTATGAAATAAAATGGAGTAGGAAGCTTCTCAAAATTTCAAAGGAAACTCTTGTGTCGATGCCAAAAATGCTATTTTAATATTTTTTCCCATGTCTGACTAATTCTCAGGTATTCCTCATTAGCATAACTGTCATTCTTTGCTTTGCTTTTTTTTTTTCTTTGCTGTTTTTATTCACTCTTTGACTTGGAGCTGAAGAATGCAACTTTCAATAGAAAGTATAGAAAGAGGGAATTTAATTGATGCTAATTCCTATGGATTTTAATTTGTTTTCTTTTTCCACTAATCCAGGTATACTAACTGAATAATGCTCTGGAAAGATAGATCTTTGTCAAATGTCACAGCAAGCAACACTGCAGCCCACAGGGTAAAAAAAAAAAAAAGAAAAAAGAAAAGAGAGAACTAGATTAAGCCTTTTGTTTTAAACATACTCATTTTAAAACCAAATTGATTGAGAAAGCAGCCTTGACTAGTATGGTTTGAGTAGTGCTCTCTTCCCTCCTTTTCATATTTTCATCACTGCCAGCAAAGATATAGATGGAGGCCAATAAAACAGGATTTGGACCTTTCACCTTGTCTGTTAAAGGATATCTATTTGTAACTAAATAAGGCTTTCGCCTTCCTCTTTTCCCCCAATCTCATATCTGCCTATCCCTTTTTCATTTCTATCTGAAAAAAATGAAAATTCTAGACCGTTTATTTGGACTCTATCCCTATTTACATCAAGGTGGATTTCTACCATTCATGGATATATAAAAAAACTTCAAAGTACGCATAAATAAATTACTCTTACAACCCACTTTACAGCTGGTTTGTACTTCCAGATGGTATAACGAGGTCCCAGTATAAAGTAGCATTAAGCTACTATCTCCAGTGGTTGAACTTCTCAAAAAAGATAAATAACCAAACACAAGCATTATAAAAATGAAAAAATAACCACCATTTTTTAGTGAATTTTATCTTTTCAGATACCATTTTTAGTCTTGTTTTTCCAAAATAAAGGGAAAATATATAAAATATTTTTACAGTTTACTTTGCAGGACTGACTGGGAAAATAAAAAGATCTGTTTGGAGAGGGTATAATTAATATCAGTTAGGATGAAGCACACTGGGTTTAATTTTAGTGTTGTTCTCTTTTCCTTTCTGTGCCTTCTTTCTGGTTATCTTAGGAATCACTAATTATTCAAACATGCACTGCACTGGTAAATTTGCTCATGTAAGGGCTTCTGAATTTGACAGAACAAGCTTAAAGACTGCTGCTGATCCTGTTTGTCCAAATGTAACTCTGTTTACCCACACAGATTTACTTCTGATGAATCCTGGTAAACATCAGATAGAAAAGAGACCCCCCAGAACCCATCCTGAACATGCTCATGTTAAACATCTGTCTGAGGTTTAACTTAGCTTTTATTTATATTCTTAGGAAAATATAAAGCTACTTGGCAGCTTTTTTAATTTAAAGTGTAACTGAAATTCACCTATATACCTTAATATTTGTTGTATCAGAAATGAATGGTAGCACGATACCACTGAGGTAAAAAAATTCTCAACATACTGGCCAGATTAAAAGCACAGATCTTTGTGCAGTTCTTAATTCAATAAAATGCTGTGGTACTTCATGGTCAGAAGGAAATACGCCCTCAGAAGCATCTGTTTCTTGTGTGTCCTTCATGAGAGTCAAAGGGTACTTTACAATCCAATCCAATGCTGGATATAACCTTTTAAATAAATAAACCGTGGTTTAAGGATTTAGAAAGCACTAGATCAAAGAATGTAATCTTTGAGATCTAATAACTACAGTGATGGGTCTAACATAAGGACATGAGCAGAGTAGAGCAAAGGTTTGCTGAATATCCATATGCCTCCTGGGTTAATATTCATTACAGAGTCACTCTAAATCCCTAGTTACAGGGCAACCTTAAATTTCTCTTCTTGCTAAAATCCAACATGAACTAGAAAAATAAATGGACAATAATCAGATATTTAGGGAAAGAAACTCCAATCTTCAGCTTCTTTTGTGTTGTTTGACTATTCAGAATCCAGGTCTTACTTTCCAAACACCTGCCAATTTCAGTTTCAGCCTCCAAGTTTTTGGCTACACACCCCAGTACACACACACACACACACACACACACACACACACACACACACACACACGCATACACATACACATACAAATACACACACACACATATGGATTTCTACTCTCCAGGATTAACTGAGTGGAGATGAAGAACTGGCTTATATTTTTCCAGCAGTACATGTCTATATCCTCTTGTAACCAAAGGAGATCCAAGCCTTTAGCATTATATTGTCCAATGCACAACGTGCTGCTCATGAGAGTTTCCCAATAAGTTGTAGGGATGCTTATGGATGTGCTCAAATGGTTCCATGATCACCCTTTAAATAAGCAATAGCACCAAAACAAACAAACAGCTGTGTTCAGAGCTATTGTGAACCCTTCACACGCTGTTTTAGAGCACTCCAAGTTTGTCATCTGTCAGGCTTTGAAACTGCAAGTGTTGCTCACCAACTTGCACACACAAAGTTTTCTTGTCTACTTTGGTGACAAGCTGGAGCAGGTGGTGAATACTGCACACAGACTTCTGGAAAAATCTTGTTATCTTTCTTTATTTCCCACCATGGGCATTACAACACACAAACCATCACTTCTGCCTACTGCTCAACCAGCATCTTGTCAAATCTGGCTGCAAGATTAAGCTTCCCCAATTCTGAATTCAATATTGCAACCCTAAGGACATAAGAATCAAACTGGAACATTCTGGGTTTTGGAGTTGTTTTTTTCCCTCTTAATGGACAAAATTGTTTCTACTCCAAGATCGTAGTTTGCCCTGACTATAACGATAAATCATCATGACTGACACTAAGCAAAATGAGTTCGATATTTTCTGCTTTATCCTTCCACGATAGAAGCCACATTTACGTTTGCCACAACTTTCAACCTTTCTTCCAAAAGATTAGAATTATACAAATCTTATATTATTTCTGCTTTGTATAATCCATTTGAAAAATGGGAAGCACATTTTGTACACAGAAAGGGATGGGTGCAGCAAAGAGAAGGTAAGATTTAATGGTTGGCAATCTTGCAATAACTGTTGGTTTCCTATAGCAGCACAATTCTTTATTCCAGATTATTTTATTTCATTGGAACAGTGTTCTGCCTAACAAAACTAGGGGGGAATCCAGGACTCCAAATGCATTCAGCACTTGGCAGCATCTGATTCTAGTAGCAAAGGTTATAGACCCAATGACAGTGTCTCAGAAATACCTGACTTAACCATTATCAGAATTATTTTCATCTTTAGCCTTTTTTTTTTTTTTTGTATTTTTAAAGGTGGATTCAGTATCAGGCACATTTCTCCATTTTTATAATTAAAAAACCCCTAAACAATGACAGCCTTTAATGTGGTATACTATGAAAAATTAAAGCTGATGCTGGTTTGCCACTGATGGGAGACAATGTGATTTTAATTCATAAGCTTGAAGCAAGGATATGAAACATTCTAGTCACTAATATTGTTGTTTCAGTCTTAGTCTGTGCTGCAAATCTATTTTTAGCTATTTATTTCCACCCCCCCCTCCAAAAAAACTGTGTCTTTCAGGAATAGGCTAAAGCCATCAGCTTTTTATTCCAGTAAAACTTCATTGCCCTTGAAACATAAGAAAAAGCTCAAGTAAAAACTGCATTAGAGTTCCATAAGTTGGATTTGTAAGTGAAAAAGCAGTTAGACATGTAAACATTTTAGTGAAAAATAGAACATTCTGATACAGAAGTATCACTTACAATATGTCTAGCAGCAGCTGTGTGCAGAAGCTATTAACATAACTTTCACTAATCTGCTTGCAAAACACTCATGCTCTGTTATTTTCTGTTTCTTGAAACTTGTTTCCTTAGCAGGGGGTAGCTAAAAAACACTTTTGTCTTTTATTGTTGTCCATGTAATATTTCTTTTTCGGAAGTGCCAATCCATAGCTGGATTCTGTCTTCCAAATGCACATGAGTCCAAGATCCCTGAAAATGTTAGCAACCTATAAAATAATAGTTTCTTCATGGAATCAATGAGAGAAATAGCATTAAGTTCCATTTTAACTTTTATTTTTTTTCTTTTGCTTAAGGTCCTATTTCCCTTTACAATGCCCTTCCCCATTTGTGGATTCAGAACACCATCCTGGAATGAGTCACCTTTGGGAATAGGTCATATTTAGCAAGTAGTTTAGGTAACACTCACTGGAAATATCACAGGGTCAAAAATTACTCTCTCAAGTGTGATTTTGTAGCACTGCTTGTCAAATTATTGGATTTCTTTAACAGTAAGGTGGCACAGGAAAGTCCGTCAAGACAAGACCTATGTGTTTTGACAAGAACAACTATCAGAATTCTGCTTTGTAAATCCTCATTCACATGTGCAAAGGACACGGGACAGCTGTACTACAGCAGAGAGCAAGATGCATTTATGAGGCCCTCATCTCTGAAAATAATTTGTTCATGTTCAAGTCATTAAACAGTATCAGTTGCTATTACTCATGTCAGTAAAAGTTTGTTGGATATAGTTTTGCTATATATAGTATGGCATATACAAATACTGATAGAAACAAACAGGCTTATTAGTAACCACAAAATCTTTTCTAAACAGTTTAAGAAAATTTTATTTATATAAGTTGCCATGTAAGGATTGTTTGAAATAAAGATATTTGCATCCTCTCTTTCTCCCCCCAACCATTTTTTTAAATGAAGCTTTCTCCCACTACCTCTTTAAGAATGGCTAGAAATGCAGGACTGTCCCTTGATCTTCAAAATTTTCTTTTGATCTAACAGTTAGATAAAGCACTACTGTAGAACAGCACTACCAGTCAACAGAGAACTAGCAGCAAACATCAACTAATATATCTCTTTTGAAGAGAAAGTACTACACATCACAGAGGTTTCGAAGCCAGTGTTGAAACAAAACCCCTGAAGTGCTAGTCCATTAGCTTGTAGCCCTGATATCCTCCAAAATTAAATGTTCAAGACCTTTGAGTTACTATCTTTGTTCCTAATAGCCAATTCAAATTGTAAAACAGTTTGTACAACAATTACTCAGTTAGTATTTAAGCCAGACCTTGTTATGTTTATTAGAAGTTACAGTAACACAATAGGCTTGTTGGACCAGATACTGCCAGTTGTTATATATATGAGGAATCCCACTGAATTCAGTATCATTCTGTGCACTTGAAGATTTAGCAGTTGCAGACTTCTTATGGGCTTAAGTGATTTGCTGGCCAACTTTTAGCTACATGTTTAAGTCTAGTTAAGTTTAGTAAGAGATAAATATGCACATGTTCAAAATTGCCTGATCTGAGATTCTTCCATTTTTAGAATTTCAGAATAAAAAGCAACTAATGTTGCTGAACAATGTAAATCACAGTAAAAAAGAGTATTTTGCCATATCTTCATCTAAAGTTGAAAGTGCTGTATACAATTTCTCTTCGATTGTCCTTTTATTTTCTTCCATTTGAGTTGCAGTTAAGATCAGAGAAGAAAAATAAAAGTCTTGTTACAGCTACAGGTCACTGTAAGATAAGAGGCTCAGCAGTCACTTCTATGCACTGTACACACAAAAATGGGCCAGACTGATATTTAGTTTATCAGTCTAGAATCTAGGAAACATAACAGAGGTACTTGAATGTAAATGCATTGCCAAAAGATAATAATCTACATCACTGGAGGAGTGTCACTTGTCCAGCAATTTAAAGGTCATCTGACGTACTTCATTTTTCTCTTACAATTAAAATATAGCGAATATACATAGAATACAAATCACAGCTTTTTTTAAAATTTGACCTCTTAATTGGCTGGCCTGACCCACAGATGAGACAGCACAGTAGTACAAAACAGAAAATAATAAAGAAATTCAATAAGAAAAAATTACTAAAGATGTTTTTAGAAAGCTGATTTCAATTAAAATACAATTTTAGTGTGAAAAGAAGAAAAATCTTTTTAAGTATGAATCAAAATGATAAAAATTCGTCTTTTCTGCTGTGAAAGCAAAAGTCAACAGAAAAATGCATTCTTTTCCTGGAATCCAGGCCTAGGACCAAAGAATTTACATGTATTAAATTAACAAGACCCAAACTCCTCTACAACAAATATTTATACTGTAAAATATTACAGCCACATTCCTGCATCTCCTTACAGTAATAATTCTTAGGGACACAGTATTCTAGAGAGTGTATACAACAGTGGGTTTCTGCAAAGATGGAATGCTTCATTACCAGAGTACCAGCTTGTTCATAAATATTAAAAGTATGGTTTTGAAGTTTTTCAAGCATATTTCTTACTGTTTACATTGTCTCTCTACTACTGAAAAACACAGTCAATGTGTACCTGTCCGTAAGTCTTTCCCTCACAGTCTTGAACTGTAGAAAACCACTGCTGATGACTGTAAAGGACTATAATGTTTGTTCTGGATATACAGTGAGCAGCCAAGGGGACAAGTAGTCTGGCCTTACTTATGCAAGTGATCATCCTTACAGTGATTCTTACTTGAAAGAACGTGATTTCTCCAAAAACAAAGACAAAAGGGCACAATTCCTTCCTGTCTTATACTAGTGGGCCCTAAATTTACATGTAATATGGCTATTTTCTGTTTGTATATGTTATAGACATTTTTTTATATTAGATTAGAGCTGGAAACAGATATTCTAAGAGAAAAATAACTTCTCTACTGCTACAAGAAAAATAATGTAGAGATTGCTCAAGACAAAATAACATTATAGATATGACCTTCATTTGGTAAAAATTAAACTCCTGGATACATATTAGTCTGCAATATAAAAACAACACTGACAACAGATTAAACTTCTGAAAAATGACCAAAAACTACAAAAGGAATGGCTTCTCTGAAACATGTTCTATTGTGGTTAATCATGAGAAAGAACCCAAAAAAAAAATAAAAATTAAAAATGGCAACAAACTGAGACAGAACACAAAGACCCACATTGGCTGCAGCAATGTATCAGATTCATAAACTGGAGAACACTCTATGGGAAAAGAGCATGTTTACCCTTGCATAAATACCTTTTACTACATGGTGAGATCATTTGGAGGATACCATTGAAATACAGAAATAAACATGCTAAACTTGTGGAAAGAGCACTCAAACATAGCAATAATAACTGCAAACACATGCTTATTTGAAGAAGAGTGTTACCTAATTTGCTTCCTCTAAATATACAGAGATCTAATTTAAGCTGCTCCCCTCCTCTTTCCCACTTTACTATATTTGCAAGAGCCAGTGAACACAGAAATGTGCAGCCAGCCTGGGCCCTCAGGCCGGTGGATCAAGATGGCAGGCTGGCCTGGGCTCCCCTGGCGACAGCAGAGCCAGAAGGGTGATTGGACACAGTGACCTGTCTGCATGAGATGAGACAAAAACAGGAGGGCTGTAATGCTGATGAACTAACCTGTCACTCACAAGCTCAGGTCTGAAAGAAAAAAAAAAAAAAAAAAAAAAGGATGGAGAGAAAAAAGAATAAGAAAAAGGTATAGTAGAGGTTTTAGAAAGGATACAAGGCAAACAAATTATAACATCATTGGAATAATTAGATGGTACATTTAATTACCTGTTCATTCAGACGAGCTCAGGATATATAGGGAATATGGCATAAAAATCCAGCTAATAGTTTCTATAAGAGCAAAACACAATTGAAGAAATAATGGATCTTGCGGTTTGGCATGCAAGGAAGGATGCTACAGACTATTGCTGGCAGGGATCAGGGTTTCATGCCAAACACTCCAGTTATGAATCAAATTCACTATGAGCAATGAGCTTCTAGATCTTGACACACAAGGCAAGGAGGTTGTTCTTCAGAGTACTTGGCTGTTTTATTGCTTGCTTGGGGGAGGAAAAATCCAGAGGGAAGGTTCACAAGCAATTCTGCACCCTGGACCCAGTACACCCAGGCGCTGCATAATGGTCAGAATTGTAACACTCTGTCCACCACTGCCATCACCAGTGGGAACCACTGTGGGCTGGTGGTTAGACACAGATGAAATCCAAACTTTTTTTTTAAAAAGGTCAAAAATGCATTTAATGATGAACAAGCACTTGGTGTTGAAAATGCCTTTAAATCAGTATCCTCCTGCTATTCCATTTGTGTCATACACAGACTAATGCTTGAACTACAAAAAACTGCTAGTGTGTCTGATCTCCTTTGCATCAGCTATATATGTACAGTTTGGATTTTTAATTAGGCAAGTTCAAATTCCATTAGCAGTAAACAATACCGAATTTAGAGCTACATCTGCAGGATTAGTGAAAAAAACCTCATTCTTATGACTGGAAAAAAATACAATGCTCACATAAAAAGGCCAAATTATAAACAATTATCCAATTTTTTGGGTTTGGAGGTTTGAAAGTTAGCAAAGGCGTTTAAGAACTTTTTCGAATAGTGTCAGGAAATAAATTTTTTTCTAAAAATATGCAACTACTAAATATGCAAACCTTAACTATTTATCAATACAAAATAGAGATTACAGTGTGGAAAGATTTTCTGCCATAAGGCTTGCCTTTTGACAGTTATTTTCTCTTAAAGTTCATACAGAAAGTCTGTGTCTATTTTCAGCAAAGTATGGTAATTATACTGATTGGCCTGAGATTCCCACATTTTAACTAACTCTTTCATTATACAACCAGAAAATGCATAATTTTTTATCAGAAAAAAATACTTTTAAACTTTTTATTCTATCTTAACACACAGATAACAACAACCAAGCACTGGACCATTAATCAAAATAAAAACAGACTTTTATGAACACCTTTTGATGTGCACACTTACATATATGAAATGTAAATATGCACACATGCTTATCTGAAAAAAATGTTTGCAGCACCTAAGACAGTAAGTTTCAGAAAAATAACATCTATAAAGTCTGACACAGAAAACCCACAGAAGTTAGTCACCTAAAATACCTAAATTTATTTTTCTTTTAAGTACATGTTCTTGCTATTAATTTTAGGAAATTAAATACACATGATATTAACATTTTTCCAGACATTCACTGAACTTTTTTTAATTCATGAAATATGGAATGTTACACACAGAAAAAAAAAAGGAACCTTCTACCATTTCCAGCCTCAAAACCACTTTCTGAGAGTTGGCAAGCCTTAAACATAAAATAGCTAACTTACACTTTCTTACATGCGAAAACAAAAGTTACATTAAAGAGATATTACAAGCTTTTCCATTTATAAAGATTTTAGCGTACATTTTCTGTCAAGTTTACTTGCTCAAAACCTTGCCATTGTATCTGCCTTACAATCATTAAATATATTTCTGTAAGACTAAGCAGGTGAAACAAAAAGGTAATTAACACAGTGTAAAATACATCCTTTTGCACAATGTAGTACTGTCAAGTATGCCCCACATTTTAGGTATAAGCCAGACTAATAGAAAGCTGTTAATGTTTGGAGGATTTTTAATAAAAAATGTATCTTCTATTTTTAAAATATTTAAAGCAATAAAAGTCTGTGGTAAACATGGTATTACATATTTGACATTTTCCACCCAGAAATGCATTACTATGTACGATGGTATTAATAAACCATGTGCTTTGAGGGACTTCAGTGCTTTGGCATAATTTACTTGAAAACAGTGTGTAGAATACGTATTTTTCTACCATCATATAGAAAACAAATACTATGTCATCAGCTCAGCAGCATGCGTTCACTATACTGGAAACATATGCAAAAAACCACAAACTTTTGAGAGTTCAAAAAATACCCTTTACCAGAGACTGATTTACAAGCCAGTGGTTAATGAGAAAGTGTTGAGCACTTAAAATTTTGTTAGAAAAAGAAAAACAAGCACCCTCAGCTGACTCCGACTGCTTTCACAGGAAAACAGCCCTCCCTGTTCATCAGAACAAAATAATTTCTTTCCCCACTTCAGGTTATTATTTGAAGCAAATGAAAAGACAATGATTCTTCTCTCTTCTGGCTAAAGCTCAAAACAGCATGGTTAAATCACACATATAAAAACTACAGACTTATAAGAAATCACAAAACAGAAAGAGAAGGACTCACTGACCCATTTGGAAGACAAAGACGACAAAACGGAAAAGCTCTAAAAATCAGCTTGTGAGGCCTTTGAGAGATATTCTTCTGGCATTTCATCACAGCAGCCCCAGACCAGTTCACTTCCCTGGATACAGGGAGGGAGAACTAAATAGAGCTGTTTATTAAAGCTGTTGTGCTGGATTGCATTAGGAAGCACGAACAGACCACCTGGACCTTTCAGATTGTGGCAGTGTTTAATTTGCAGGCTGCCCCTCTGCAGCAGCAAAGACTACTACATTTACCAAGCTCAATCACACATTATCAGGATTAGGAGCATAAGAAGAAAAAATAAAAATAAAAAATAAAAGCCACAGCATCTAGTACAGGAATACAGTCAATATAAAAATAATGAACAACATTACAAATAGAAAGCAACTCCCCAGCAAACATAACACTTTCACTCCTCGGTTCTTCTACTTCAGCATATTTAAATAAAATAAAACAGCAAATTAATAAATACATTGATTTGGTAAAGCTCAGACTGAATTATAAATGGGGTTTATTAGAAGAAAAGGATGGTGATTTAGGTTTTTCTAGTGATTCCCTAGCCAGATTATTGTGTTTCTTTTGCCTTTCTCACTTTCAGTACTATACTCGCTGGTAGCTGAAGATACAGATAGAAAGATGGTACTGTAAATATGAATTATGTGAATCATATGGTTAGACCCTTGTGAAAAAAAAAATAAAAGGGGAGTTGAGAAATGGCTGACTCCATACCTGACCAATTACAGCTTGCATGGTCCCTGTGTCCTGCTGAGCTGAAAGATCGCAATCCATCATATGTAGTCTTTGAAAAGGAGAATGGGGGTTTCTGGCATGCATCTGTCAATCAACTTCTGCACTCACAACCATCACCAAAAGCAAGGGAAAAAAAGTCAAGCTGCTCCACCAAATAGGATGAAATAGTCATGTGACCTTCAGCACACTCACACACATACATACTTCCATAGAACGTATGAATTTTCTGCAGATATGAAATGACATTGACAAATACCCAATACCAAGTAAATAAAGTGAGACAAACAGCTACTCACCAAAGAGAAAACACTTGCTGTAATCTTCAGCCTAAAGATTTAATATACCTAAAAGGTATTTTAAACTGAGTGTTTTCTTTAGAGCCTAAACTTTTCAGATAAGAAATATATTATATATGCAGACAGTGGTCAGAACTTTAACCCTTTGTGCCCTCTTGCAGCCTCTATTTTTGTTCCCCCCTTTATACTTCTATTTTATGGCTTTTTGAGTTCTTGATATATTTCTTTTTTTCTTTAAGTTTCTCTTGTGTCAAAGTGAAGTGGCTTGTGTTGCCTTCTTTGGATTTGCAGAGATTATGAGAACTCAATAGAAAAAAATTGCTAACAGGAAAAAAAGGAGCAGGGGCTGAGAAACCTGTGTCTGTACTCGCAAGTCAAAATATCTCACTGCTTTACTCCACCAGAAGTCAAATGTTTTCTTTACTGGAAATATATATTTAAGTATTAGTTTATGCGAGCTGTGATGAGCACTCAAAATATTAAATATTCAGACTATGTAAATCCTACTTACAGAATCCTTTCCATTTTGAAGGTTAGCAGAGTTTTGGTTCATTCACTGCTCCACTGAACTGACATAAAATGTTGTTACTTAGGAAGGCAAACATTACCATTTTTTCGAATGGAAGCAGTTTGTTTCATATATCTCCCCCTCTGAGTTAAGATTTGCAAGAATTTCCAAGACTATTTTTTGTTCTTGTCAAAATATATCAGCCACTTGTCTCCAAAAACGGAGTGTCCTGAACAACACGCTGCAGCATTGATTGCTGATACGTTATTGGCCAGTGATTGCTGAAGGGTGACATTAATGTAACCTCGTAGCACTTTAACCCTTTGAAGATCAATACAGTCCTCTGGCAATATAGTAGAATAACAGCCCATAGACTTTTTGCTGTATTACAGCTTCATATAAATATTAGTGTATCTTTCTGTCCTCCTCAAATTGCATTTCAGTTACTAGTGCAAACAACACACTTTCCAAAGGATGTCAGAAGCAAAAATACAGGAAAAAAAAAAGCAGTCTATTCTCTATGCTTAACTTAACACACCCTTTTTATTTCAATAAATTTCTGGCAATATTTTGACATTATTATTTCATTTTTAAAGGCATTGAAAATATTGATATTAGCTTTTATGGTCAAAGAATTGTGAGAATATCAACAATATTCTAATTGTAGGCACTTGTCAGTCTAATATTTCCTACCATATAATTCCAAGATTCAACATCCAGAAGTGTTTGGAATGTGATGGAGTGCATGTATATGTGTGTATATATATGTGTATGTGTGTATATATGTATATATGTGCATACATCTGCAAGTATAGAACAAATTAAATGCATGTTGAGGGAATGAGATAGGCAGGGAATATTCAGCTTACTTTGCATTCTTTGAGGTTTTTTTAATAAAATTATTGGTTTTAAATATCAAGAAAAACCTAAGAAAGGAAATTTTGATACTTATTTTAAAAATTAGAAATAAGACCTATTCACATGTAGATGCATGGGGACTCAGAAGTATTCTTAGGACAACAAAATACTTTAGCATAACAAATTTTTCAAATCAAGCATTTTTAGAAAGATATACAATATTAACAATGAAACATTGCCTAGGGTAGGAGGAAGGAGTACCTGAAATGTTGTTTCCAACATCTGCTATACATTTCATTTATAAACATAATTAAAATGCACCATTTGGGCTGAAATCTTATCTGCTTCTTACTCATGAAAGAAAATACACTGAACTAATACCTTGGGCTGCCTTCTGGTCAGCTGAGAATTTGCTGCGGTCTCTTCCTCCAGGACAATTCTATGGAAAAAAACAAGCAGTATTGTGAAGGCCATAATCAACATCCATATCATCACAAGCAATTCAAAATACAACTGGTAAGTGGGTGAGTAAGTAGAGGAGATTGCCTCAGCTGTCTCCAGGAAAACAGACATGCTAAAATCAAATACTGCACATGAATTTGAAAGGAAAGTTAAGGATGTCTATTTTAGTTTTTCTTCAGGACAAGCCTTTCTGCTGTGGACAACTTTTCAAATTCCTTTAACTCCTTTAAGTAACTAAACCTGGCAATTAGCACTGTGGGGTTTTTATTAGCAGAGACACTGACATAGACATTTGTTGCAGAACACAAGCACAGCATTGTATGCACACAAGTCTGCTGCACCCTTACACACCAACAAACCAACCAGTGGCTTGCACACAATACTGGCAGAGCTGCAAGAGCTCCCTCCTCCCTAAGTGAGATATATGCTACCTCTCTTTTTTACTATAATTAACTTACACTCCCAGGAAATGCCAATCTACTATCTAAGATGTAAAGCAACATCCCTGCAGCTAATGCCTCTGAATAAATTACAGCACCTTAATCTGAACAGCTGCAAGAGCTTCCTCTGCTACTGCTGAAGCTGCCCTTACCTCTGAGGAGCTGGAGACCTTTTCCCTCAGCCAAATCTACCTGATCCTGTCTGTAGGGGCTGCACAACTGGTCCCTGAGCGCTGTTTCGTCTTTGCTTTTCATCCTTCTGGCCTTCCACTGGCCATCTCCTAAAAGGTGTTGGTCCCATTTTGTCTTTTCACTTACTCTGAGGAATTATCTCCCTAACATCTCCCACTCCCCCTACTCCCTCCTCTGAAAATACACACTTCTTTGTTACCGGAAAGGTGATTTAGCTCTCCTGTCAGCAGTCAAAAAGGTGAGGGAGCAAGATAGTGCCTAATCTGCCACAAGGCAGACTCAGATGGAGAGCAGGGTGCAAAGGGGAACTTCACTTGCCAGGTTTGCTCTAGCATGAGCATCTTGAAGAAAATTATTGAGGGACAGAATGACAACTACTGCTTACCAACCATCTGTGCTGTATCTCCAAAAGAGACCATCTGGTCTCCTTTGAAACTTTTTATTCATGGCTCTTCTTCAGCATACCTGAGAGGAAAATAGTTATGGAGTCACAGCTTTCTACAGCAGCTATGCCTTCCTGCATGCATGCCCCTTCAGCACCTGTTACAAAGCGCCAGGTTTGCATTGCTGTACCTAAAATCACTGAGAGGGCTTTCCCAGGGAGGAGGCTGATCAATCACTTAATCTTTGACAGTGAAAATTCAAAGTGGTACAAAGCCTGTGTTTTGAGTTGCACACTGGATTTCTGGCAGCCAAGGAAAATGTAACACTGAATACCTTTAACTGCAGTAGACTTTCCCTGTTTAATTGAAACAATAAAAAAAATGGTACTTTTGAATAGAATAATGTGCATGATTTTACCTCACTGATACACAACTAAGAACTTGTGAAAAGAATATTACTGTATAAAATAAATTCTCTGCTGTCTTCCAGGAGAATATATGTTTCCTGCGTGGCAAAAACTAGTATTTAGAATTATACAGTAATGCAAAACCAATTATTTCATAGCTAAAGTGTGTTAAAACATTTTTAATGCTCATTATTTATGATTATTTATGTTTTGTTCCTTCATGAACTAGAAGGCTTGCAATCAACAGAGCCCAGGGGTTTACTAAAATACCTTTAGGTATGTGTTCATGTGCCATAGCATAACTTCCAGCAGATTTAGTGAACTGAGCAAGACACTCCTGCTTCTTACAACGTTGGTACACTAGGGGGACTCTTTTTCTTCTTTTCTCGAGTGACAGATGCAGGGCACTGTCAGAGCAAGCTGTTGTACCTGACACTACACACCCTTTACTCACCGCTTAAACACACAAGACACAGTCTTGCCCTTTCACAAATTAACAAATCAAATTCTAAACTTTCAATGACTCTTCCTCCCTCTCTCATTCTCTCTATCCCTGTTTGCCAGACAGACACCTTATGGCATTTGGCATCTTGATTTTCATGGATATGTGAGTGGGGTTTCTGTACGAGTAAACTTCTGCTGAATTTTGCTGATTCAAAAATAATTGTTTTGTATTAAGAAACAGTAATGCACTACAGTTCCTGCCACTGCAAGCCCATTTTGGCCAATCTTTTTTACATTTCAGAGGGAATTACGCTATTAAGAAAACCTCTGACCCTTCTAATTTCTCCTCCTCCATATTTCATTAACGTATAATTTCTGGGTATCTCCCACTACCCCAGAGCTCCATTTTTCAAAAACCAAGCTACTGGGACATACTTGCTCACTTCAAGAATGACACTTCCTTCTCTTCCTGTATAATGTAAAGGAAATTCAGGAAAATATGTTTCTGTGCCTAAATTGCTAGAACAAGACGTAATCTACATTATACTCATTTTTGTTCAGCCAGTGGGACAGCTTTCCCTGAGTGCTTATTCTGCACCATCTAAAGAAAACATCTGCAAAACACTTTCTTCTTCTTGTTTCTTTTGAGAAAAGGGACTTGTTGTAACACTTTGTATCTTAGGGAAGGTAGAGATAAATTCTCCTCTTTTCCTTCCAAGTCTAAGAAGGTGATTTGATTGAAAATTTGTTTTTGTGTTTCAGGAGGGACAATGGTTCAACAGATCTTTCAGTTTCCTGATTCAACTAGAATTTATATAAAATTAAAAATCTAGGAAATGGAAATGGGATTCATTCTCCATAGTAAACTACATAGTAAAGAGAGAGTACCGTCCTCCTCTATTCCTACATTAAGTGATGGGAGATGATTACACCAATGATGATGGAATTGAGTTAATCAGAGGACAAGCAAGTCTCACACCTCTCAGGTGAAATGGAATTGTGGAGGAAAAACATGTTGAGAGTCAGGATGGATTAGCAAGAAAGGGTGATATTGACTGGGTAAGGTTTAAAAATATACTTCCCAGGTACATTCCCAGTTCCAGTATTCTAATAAAACCACATTCTTCATGTCTCATGGTATCTTCTGCACCATCTGGTGCAATGGGCTTTTTAAGACTTCTTATTGGATATAGCATGGATAATAATGGAAATTATCACCATCTGGATATACCATCTCAAATAATGGAGATTTACACCATGTGAAGAATAGACCATATTTGGGTGAGCTAACATCATTCAAGTGAAGCAAATAAATCTGAATGGGCAAAAAGGGGATTAGTACTGTGAATGGAATCATCTTTTACCAAAACTTTTCCAAAATCTTTGGCACGATTTAGAACAAGTCAAAGACAGCAGAAATATAAAAAATAAGGCATATTTTTCTGTTCATTGAGTAATAGGAATTTATTAATGAGTCACATCAGTAACTATGTAACTCTTCAGAGCAGTAATGCTCTTACCACATTGTCATGGTTATAGAGTAAAGAGGTAGAGTTTCTAGCAATGATTAATTCCATACCACCCACATCACAGCAGGGACATAGTTTCAGCAAGAGGAATCCAGGGCCAGAAATTAAAGGGCTGTCATCTTTCACCAAGCTCAGGGGAGGGGATGTGCAGATTTCAGGGTCAGCCTGACAGGGCTGGGCCCTCTCTGCCACCAGCAGTCCCTTCCTGTTCCTCTGAGTGGCAGGTTTTTTTGGTTTGGTGCTGAAAGACAGCAACAGCAAGCCTGATATAGTGCTCCAAGAAAAAGAAAAGGGAGAGAGGCACAGAGCAGAGCCCAGCTGAGCACACACTTTTATCAATATTGTTGTGGTTATTGAGATCTTTCAGTAAATTGTGATTTCATCTTAAAACGTCTCCCAGTGTTTTCTCCACTGTTGGAATGGGATGGTGAAAAGGGGGCAGCGTGGGTGGGTTTAATTTTCCTGCTATTTTTTAAACCAGCACAAACACCAACAGGGAAAAGCAGATGGTTTCACAGTATGTGTAGTGATGATTAACTTCTTGTTCACTGGTATATTTGCTTTCATTTACTTGAGCTGTAAATTGCTCATCTTGCATAGGTGCTACTTCCACTTCAACACAACACAATAAACTGACAACATCATCAGAGACAAAAAAAAATGAGTGGAGGTGGACGTGACAGAAGGGGTGTGTAGTGCCAGTGAAAGCACACATTTCCTACACTCTATATATACCTCAGATCCCCAGCTCCTAAGCAGATGCCTCTCTCCCAAAAAAATAAAAAACCCCAAATAAAATTATGTACCCATATACCTGCGCTTCTCTTGCTCTAAGGACTGTAGATGATGTTTGAATATTTCCTGTATCAAATAAAGGTACAGAGATGTACTTCCTGGCATTACATTAGGACATGTCTCAGTAAGAGATGTTTGATCTTCTGATAGTCAGCTCACAAAATTTGGTTACCGACTTTATATCCTGATGATCAGGAGAGCAAATGTGATAGGTTTGAGCTACTGAAAGAGCTGCCATGTAATAATTGTTCCCAAGTTTGTTTCATTTATCAGTAAACTCTGCTATTTTCTTATTCACAGGGGAAAGTCAATAAGTGATGATACTTATTATAAATGCAGTTAATAGAAAAACCTATATTTAAGTTTTGCTAGTAATTTTTCCTTTAATATGTTTATGACTCTTTGCCAGACTTTTATGCTCAGACACCTGCTGAGGATCAGTTTGTGGTCTACAGATTGGCCATGTTAACCAGAATCTTACATAGTGAGGCAGGATAGGTTAATGGAGGGCAATCAGCTGATGGGCTGATAAATACTTTGACACCCTTTGGCTTAGGAAGTGCTTCAATTGCAAATGTTTGATGATGAAGTTATGCAAGACTGTCAGGGAACAGCAAGTGCCTGCTGCTCATTGAAGGCAGGTAAGCCAGGAGCTGCTGATGACCCTGGTACAGGCCATGCCCTCATCAACAGGGTACCATGACATAGGACCTGCTCCAGGCAGGCAGAGCTGGCAGCTAGTAACCTGTTCCAGAAAGACCCTCTGATACAAAGAGTGAATGAGCCAGGTCCAGGGGCCAGCCAGGGAGACTAGCAAGAGATACAGCTGGAAATAGGCCAGAAGACAGGGCTGTATCATGGGTCCCATGCCCATCCAGGAGTCAGGACTGGAGACAAGCTATGACCTAGGCCTGAGTGGTTCATCCAGGATAGCAGATTTCTACAGCTATATTTAAAGATTCTTCAAATGAATAGGTATGTTCTAGCAACTTCCTGCACTCATTGCACCAGTTTTGTAAACTCATAACCATATGTATACATATATATATATATATTATATATATATGTATATATATATAGAAGACAGTTTTTCATATTTTCATCCAATAATAAAAAAGAAAAATAAGCTTCTTTGTTTCTGAATGATATCATTAGTCATTTCACCACACTGACAATCACAGGTGGTTTCACATGGACATATAAAAAGCAAACTCTTCCTTCAGTCCTTCTTGGCATATCTCCTCCAGGCATGTAGGTTGCCTTTAAGTGTTGGATGCCCACTCATACAGCCACCTCCTTACCCATGTCAGCAACAACCTTCTTTTTCACTAGCTTCATTTAAAAGTCTATCAGCAACCTTTATTCACTCTCCTGGAGAGATACAGTTTACTAACTGTATCCCCATGGACAGCAGGGACGTGAACTGCGTCACACTGACCCACCAAGATTTGGTCTCTTGCAGTGCCTGGACTGGTTGGGCACTTTCTCCCATGAAACTTCCCAATGAAAGCTCAATTAATGCCAGCCATGGATATTTCCTCTTTTAGGAGGCAGACACCAGTTCTGAAAGGAGCTGGACTGGCACCACCAGCCCCGTGTTCAGAGCCCACCCACACACCTCATCCATGGCTCAGCTGGCCGGCCGAGGCTGGATCTGGGTGTGACTGCATGGAGCTGGACTCCAGCAGGTTACTCATGTGTGGAGCCCCCTTGACACATCTCTCAGGCTCCACACTTCACAGCTTGCTGTCATCAAGTGTAGGAAACAGGGAAGTTCATTGTCAGGCCTTTTGAGTTTAGATTACAAAAAAACATCATTCCAGAATGTAGGTTTCCTTGTCCACATCATATTCTGCATTTCATGGCACCCATGATGAAGAAAAGCTCTGTCTCATGGTATAGGTCTGCAGCCGTCATCCTCTCCACCAGTTGAAGCTCTGACAGAAAAGACATCCCCTACATCAATAGAAGCTCCTTGCATGAGGAACTGCAGGGTAGAAATAGGTACCACCGTGTCAGGTGAAGTGACACAAGTTTCTGCTCCAATCTGAAGACATTGGAGACAAATGCTCCTGGAGACATGGGTAGATCACAGGCTGACAATAAGCCATGAATGACATACAGGAAAAAGTATTCCTGTGTGTCAGGCAAGAAAAGCAACCATCATGTAAAGCCCTGGTAAGAACTCACCTGTACCACTATGGATATTTCTCATTCCTCATGCTCTAAAAACACAAATTCCATCTGGAATGAATGCAGACAAAGATTAAGCAGATGATTTATGGACATGGAATTCCCACAGAGGAAAAATGATGACTGGAAGGAGCAGTACGAAGGCAGATATGGTTGTCACCATCTTCAAGAAAGGGACCAAGAATGAAGACCAAAGGAGGAGCAGTTATTGAAATGCAAGGAAAAATATAGTAAAGAACATAAAAACATTTGGGACCTCTTTCTAAAAAGACAACCTCACCATAAACAGTGCACTAGCAAGTATCCCTTGATGCATTGGTGAGGAATGGTGGTGAAACCACATATGCTCTTTACATCCCTGCAAAATTCCTGCAGAGGGAACAAAAACTGTCTCTTTCATCTCTGGCATCACCACAACCAAAAGACTGTCTTTGGTATAAATGCTAGAAAGTCATGTTTGCCTGACTGTGCTTTGGGCAGAGATCCAAATGTTTGAGATCTAAAAATAACTGACTTTTTCATCACACCAGTGTCACCTTTGTTCATTTGTTTTTCAAAGTGTCTGTCTCCTGGTGATCGTACAGCACTGTCCATCTCAGCCTATGGTTCTGGTTTCACTTTGGCTTTTCTCTGGCCCACAGCTGCTGAAATCAGCCCCCTTACGTCCCAGGAAAAGAGTTTGTAACCAGACAGATCAAGTCCCTGGTCTTCCTCATTGTGGGACTTCAAAAACATTAGCTCTGGCACGGAAGGGAACAGCTGATAGGGGTGGCCTCTGGGCTGTGGGGTTGGGCTCTCCCATGGACTGAGAGAGGAGTAACAGCACAAGGTTGGTCCTTGGGAGCCAAGCAGAGGAGTACCTGGAAGCTATGTCTAGTATATAGCCACCAAGGGCAGGGGCAGACTCACGGACACAGGGACAGCCTCAGGGCCAGCACTCCAAAAGGCCTTCCTCTGAAGGTCTAATATTGTGTTCAGTTTTGGGCCTCTCACTACAAGAAAGATATTGAAGCACTGGAGCAAGTCCAGAGAAGGTCAACAAAGCTGGTGAAGAGTTTGGAGCACAAGTCTAATGCGGAGAAGCTGAGGGGTTGCTTAGCTTAGAGAAAAGGAGGCTCAGATGGACCTTATCCCTCTCTACAACTACCTGAAAGGAGGTTATACACAGGTGAGGGTCAATCTCTTCTCCCAGTTAAAAGTAGCAGGATGAGAGAAAATCACCTCAAGTTGTACCAGGGTAGGTTTAGATATTAGAAATTAGATATTAGAAAACTTTTTTTGCACTGAAAGGGTTTTAAAACATTGGAACAGACTGACCAAAAGAGTAGAGATGTCACCTGGAAGTCCCTGGAAGTGTTCAAAAAAACGTGTGGATATGACACATGAGGACATGGTTTAATGAGGAACAGGGTGGTGGTGCTGGGTTGATGGCCAGACTTGATGATCTTAAAGACCTTTTCCAACCTTAAGTATTCTATGGTTCAATGATTCCATGAAGGATGTTGGACAGAGATTTAGTGGGCATGGCTGCAGTGAGTAGGGTTGCACATGGGGACTCCTATGTCCCACTCACACAGCTGGCCCAGGGTCAGCTCGAAGACATCCAAGAGAATGTCCTTAAGGAGCTACTGTAATTACTTGGTGGGGGCTGATGGAGGCTGGATGAGGTTGCTGAATGTTTTCTGCTGCAAGACCAGCTCCTAGTAGGGCCATGCCCATTGGATAGATGGAAATCCTGCTTCAGACTTCAGGGAACAGACACCGGTTTCTCCAAAGATGAGAAGGAGCACCAAGCCAAGTGATAAGACCAAGGAAATGCCTTCTGGAAGAGGACTTGAGGAGCACTGCAGAGCACTCTGCCTTCATCCCCTGTGAAGCCAGGGGCAGCATATGAAATGAGATGCAGAGATGTTGGCAAGATACCCGTGCTTTGGAATACCCACTGGTGCCCTGCCAGGCACACAAAGATTTGTGCCCCTGAAGTTGGTCAGACTGGTGGCATGTGGCCAGTCTCAGAAGCCCCTCAGATGACTCCAGGTAGGGCAGAATAGGGTTTGGGCAGGGCCAGCCTGTGGGAAGAGTTGACTGATCTTTCTCACATTCTCTGAGAATAGCTGATGGCCACTGCTGGGGTCAGGGAGGTATTTTCCTCCAAGGCACCTCTGAAGCATTGAGCATGACCACTGCTGAGGGCTTGTCTGATCCCCTTCTTGTATATCTTTGGTCCCTTTGGCAGTCTCTACTGCTCATTCTACATGAAGACGGCCTGTCACGCCCTGCATCTGTGGGGAAGAAGCCTTTTTTTTACCCCACCGTGGGCTGCAAGTGTCCCTGGGTTTTTTTCCTTTCCTTTGCCACACTGACCACAACCACTTGCCAGCCTCATTTAGTTCATTTTGGCCAGATGCCAGGTGCTCTTGCTCCTTGAAGGTGTCCCGCATGACCCTTATCTGAGGAAAGGAAACTTTCCAGACTCCCAGGGTGGGCCCCAAGAGTGGCCTGGGGGTTGCTTCTTGTCCTCCTGTAGCACTGGGCACAGCCCCCTGTCAGGGCTCCTCTGGGCCCCTGTGGCTTGGCTCTTGTTTGCTGCCCTCACACCTCCAAGGCACCATTCATGCCCTGGCTTTCTCTGACTCTCTTGCCCATTGCAAGGTTGGAGTGGGGCTGAGCTCTGCTCTTCCCTTGGCTCCATTTCCCATGGGGTTCTCACATCCATCCAGAAATGCCATTTTTCTGTTCTCCTGCCTGCAACACAAACACAGGACAGGCACAGGGCAACATAAGCACAGGCAATGCATCCCTGGCCAGGAAGCACAGCACCAAAGGAAGCCTTGGAAGGCAAAAATTGTGTTTGTCATCAATAAGTGTTATAATTTGTAAAATACTCCACAGTACCACACGTTCCTTCTTTTTTTGTGTGAGGTTGGTACAGATCCTCAGTCTTTGTGTTCTCATGCTTCAGGAAACAAGAGCTGCTGGGCCTGTATTCCTGCTGCTACACTCCGTAGCTCTGTCATTTGCCTTTTCCAGACTACAAAGGATGGGTTTTAAAGCTAAACTGAAGAATATATCAGCCTGCTCCTGGCTACACATGCACATTGTGGTAATGGTTGTGAGCATCAGTTCCAAAACAGAAGGAAAAAAATAAAAATAAAATAATATCCTGCTTCCAGTTATAACTTGTGTGTTATGTGTCCTCAAGTGTGTCTTTGGAGCTGAAAAGCCCCTGACATTTCTGGAAAATAATGATCATTGTTACTTGACTCATTATGAGCACAGTAAATAGAACAGAGCAGTTATGCCACGTTAAGCCCAGAGCTCTGCATGACAAGGTTTGACCGAGGTCTGAGGGCTCCATCCTGGAGAGCAGCTCTCTGCAGTGCAGGTCCCAGGCCCACCCAGGCGACAGGGGCAGAGACAGGCACACCTACAGCAGGGCTCAGGCACGGACTGAAGGTGCCAGGCTGACCTGGGACACATGCCCTGGGCCCTTGGCAGGAGGCGGAAGAAGTGGAGAGAAGCCAATCCCATCCACTGAGGCCTGTGAGCACCCCCAGGACTCTGCCTGGAGTTGTAAATTGGAGTCGTGTTTGTTCGCTACCAGTCAGTGGGCACATCCCCAGACTCCCAGAACTATTGTGTAGATAAATGAGAGGGGTCCTTCTGTGACATCTGCTAGCTCCTTCACTACTATGGGATGAATCTCATCAGGCCCAATGGACTAGACATTAGGAAATATTTCCTACCCAGACTGGTCAAAGCCTGGAAATAGGCTTCCTGAAGCCTGTCTGTACCCCACCCTTGTCTGTCAGTGTTGAAGAGGCATTTGGACAATGCCCTTAATACCATGCTTTGGCTTTTGATCAGCCTTAAATGGAATAGGCAGTTGGACTATCACTGAACAATCATTTTAGATCTATTCCAGATGAACTATTTTAGTCTAGTTTAGTGTAAGCATACATCTTTTCATTCACTGTCCACAAATGGAAAAATGACTGTTCCTGCAGCTGGAACTCTCAGAAGAGCAGGTAACCCAAGTGATATAAGAGGTAGTTAATAAAAAAATAGGAGCTAGAAAGAGGATGAAGAGTGGAAATAATGAGGTAGCAACTGCAGAGAAACTAGACAGGTACCAATTCTGGGAAAAACAATGGATGAAGACTTTGGAGAGAGTAGAAAAATAAAATTGTTTCTCCTATAGAGATCTCCTATGCAGGCCTGACCCTAAACTGTTATAAATTTCAGGAGTGAAAGGTGAGTGAATGACAGGGGTCCAATAGAGGAGAGTCCTTAGGAGTCTTTGTCCAAAGGAAGCTATTCCCAGTCTCAAAATTCCAAAACTGTTATCTGAAATGAAAATTATTTTTAATTGATTATGACATACTCAAAGCACATTAAATAGGATTATTTAATATGATGTGAATCATCAGGACAGCTGCTTTGGTGACATAAAATATACTGAAACCATTTTGATACTATTTCACAGAATGTGTTCTATGTCGCTTACATGGCATGATCACAGCTACTCAGGCTGATTTCTTGGGATATCTTTGGAGTTTAATTACCCTCTCAATTAGATTTAGAGGTATTAATGTGGCAGTGAAATGATAAAGATTGCTCATGGGTTCTATTCCCCACTTGTTTGTATTCATCAGTCTGTAAAGAGGAAAGCTTTTCACATTGTCTTGACACGGATGCTAATAAGCCTATAATGAGAGATTCACTGCATCAAATAAAATGGGTGCCAGTAGCCATGAAGAGAACAAGTTAAGATAATGGTACAATACAGTCCAGTAATGAAGAGGTGGAGAGTGTAGTCCCCTGGATAGGGCAGAACACTGTTAATTTTCAAGGATGAATGGATTTAGCCAGTGAATGGGTAAAAGCCTTAAAGAAGAGGGAAACGATGACAAAAACCAGCCACTTCTGAAAAAAATGGACCAGGATGAAAGTACATTGTATCAACATATGCTCTATGAAGCTATAGAAAGCATTTAAAACTGAATATTGAGTAAATGGAAAAAATTTTCAACAAAATCCTGAACTAGGGTGAATCAGAAAAGTATTCTTAAAGTATAAAAATCTGTGTTGACTTCCATCTCCTGAGACTACAAAGAAACAGACTAAGTCCCATGTTCATGGGACGTGCATGCGCAAAGCATTTTGGATCAACGTTTTTAGTTTCAAATGATCTGGATTAGGTTGGACAGAGTGTAAAAATGAGAAGTATTATTAATATTGTATGCCACAGGCTATATCAACATATCAAATGTAAATGGTTTTGTGCAGGCCAGTACTTGTTTAGTGCTTTCAGCATCTTGAGTTGAGCAAATGCCTATGATGTCCCTGGGTGCTTAAACTACATTGGTTTCCAAGGTAAAGTAAGACATGCATAAAGTCCATACACTTCTAGATTATTTATTTGTGTGACTTGTGTAAGCCATATCATGCTGTGATTTTAATGAGTTCTATCTTCACATGTTCCTGCTCCTGGAAGACCTTTATGGCCTTGCACTGTAACTTATTCCCTCAAACTGCTTTATACACAAAATAGAACTACTTCTGAACAATGGGGTTCTAATAGGTGGAAGCAAAAAAGTATAAGCAGTTGATAGTTGATGCTGTTAGCCATAGCAATAGTAAAATTGGGAGAATCCAAAAATTCAAGGCAGTTCTCTTTTTTTTCTGCTTCATTTATAGACTATGATTTTTAAGATACAGTACTCTTATTTTCAGTAAGTTTTTTGTGCCAATTTTAATGCACAATTTTTCAGTACTTGACATGAAAATACAAAAAGAAGAATGATAAGAATTCACACCATGGAATTATCATTACATAAAATCATTAGGGTTTATAAGAATATAAAATATGTGTGATATAAGAATATAATGCATTCATTCCCTTTCCAAACATTCAGGACTTAAACTACCTCTCAGCAGTCTTACAGTTATTGCAATTTTTCCAATGGCCCTTAATATCAGTACAACTTCCCTCACAGATCAAGGGCAGCAGATCACTTTAAGAGTGTAGATTCCCTGAGCTAGCATTAACAGCCCTCTGTGTTTATTTCAGGAAGATTTTAGATTTCAGGAAGATTGTTAGGGATGCTTCTCTCAGCCATGGTAAAAGCATTATAAGCCTTCAAAGGGACATTTGGGACAATTTCAGACACTGACTGAATACTTAAACTATTATTTATTCCATATGCAACAACTTGAGATTAAGACCAGATTTTACACCCTTGCAGTTAAAAAAGTACAAAATTATTTATTTAAATTCCTTGTAGGTTTTTTCTTGGATATCTTCCCCATTCACCTTCCACTCCTCACATGGAAAATATCTAGCATAACAGCTTCTTTAGGTTCTGGTGGAGAACACTTTGTACAGCTGAAAAGAGACACCACAAGCTCCACCCTCTAGGAATCTCTGTAAATGGGAAAAGTGCTCTGCTTCAAGGTTTCACAGAGCCATCTTCTGTGCCACACTTTTTCGTACAGAGGCTACCTTCTCACTCATTTCCAGAGATGTTCCCTTAGTAGTATCACATGCTAAGGATTCAGAGCCTTGCCCTTGATCAGCATGTGCCTTTATCTCTGTTTTGCCCCAATCCAATAAGCACCTATTATTGAGTCATCAAAGAAAACAATAGTAATTCTTGCATTTGATGCTACAGAACTAAAATCAAATATCTGAAGCAGGATACAGCCACAAGATAAATGTCTTCAAAGTCAGAAAAAAAATAATGTTATGTCTTTAACCTGTTTACATGGAAGTATTTTCTCTGGTGGGATAATCAAAGTTTCAAAGATCTTGTCCTATATAATATCAAATCCTATTACTATTCATCAGGGAAGAAGCTATTCCCTTTAAAATCAAGGTACTCTTTAAGAACTTCCAGCATGAAAAAGCTTGTATTGTGTGCACAAGCACACACAGAAAGCATCTCAAAGGGAAATGTTAGCCTCAAATTAATTTCCAACAGATTTGATTGAAAAAACTCACACATATCCATCCATTGAAGGTTTGCTGACCCTGCCTGACTGGGATTTGGTAATCAGATAGAGACTCCTACAATATGTGTATCAGTTTTGCTGTAGTCAAGAAATATAGCTGTAAAATGTGCATCATATGAGCAAAATTAGAACAAGCTGATTTTTTGTATGCAGCTTCATTTGTTCATTAACTAAATAAGTGCCCACAGCTAGGAAAAAAAAAATACAAATAAAAAAAAACTTCTAAATGTTATGCTAATAATATTGTGCCATGTCTGAACCAGTTTGCATGCTTGAATGGATTTTTCCTACAAAGTCAAGATTTCTTGTGCACTTGTTGCTGGCCAATATGGCAGCTACTCTAAAAATAGGCAAGATCTCAAACCTTTCTCATGTGGCAATACCTGAAAAGTTTATCCTTAATTCAATTTTTCAAATAACTGCTCAACTTCCTTTTATTTTCTCTCAAATTTTCACTTCTAGAACTTTTACATCTAAAAGAAGAAATAATTTAAAAAGTAAAATAAATCTGTTGAAAAAAAGTTCAATTTTTCAACCACATCTCATAAAAATAAGGTACCCAAATGTAAAGGCAGGAGTCTAACTGCAGTGCCACATGGCTGACATAACCCTGCATTCAGCCAGACCCCTAGCTGCGCTGGAAGCCTCAAGCAGAACTCCAGAAGCATAGCACTTTGACACAATAATCCCATACAGAATCTATGCCTGCTGTCAGTCATTGAAAACGGAAATCTTGAATTTTAACATCATTTAGATCAGCACTGCACACAATTTTGAACTTTGACCTCCTTATATCACTGACTTCATTATCAGACTCAAATTCTGAGACAGAACTTCAGGTCCAGATTGATCATGATTCAACTAAACAGTGGATAAAAGAAAACACAGTAATCCAAATTAAAATGAGACAGCTGTGAGAATATCCTATTTGTTTGATCTAAAGAAATTTTATTTAGTTTATAACATTTAACTTAAACTTTCTTTAAACGTTCTTTAAATTAAAGAGTTTCAGAAGAAAGGTGAGTGGGGATTAGGAAACTGAGGGGAGGGAGAAGAAAAAAATTAAATATAAACTTCGGCATAATGGCATGTAAAAAGCAGGAAAGCAAAGAAGTAGGAGATGGGCAGCTGAACAATTGAAGGAATGGCAGTTGAACGGGAAGAAAAGGGACATCAGCCATCACTGGCAATAAAAGACAAAAGCTTGGAGAGTGAGAGAAAATGTCCAATTTTCAGAGCTAAGAAATGATCAAATGATCATCTCAAGAAAATTCCTTGGTTTCTTTCAGAACTTCTGTGTAGAGAGTAATGAGTCTGCTGGATCTTATCTCTGTGTAGGTCCAGTTTGGACAAGAGGACCAGCAAGGAACACAAAGGACTTACTCTTGAAAATTGAATGGTAGATATTTTGGACAGGAATGGACCTTATTTACTTTATATGATTTCCTCAAAATAATACTCCAAGCTTTTGGGGCCTGATGAGGAGAAAACAAAGTCATTTATATGCTGGAGACCTTGACTGATATAATAGTAACATCACCTCCCTGCTATCTCTGTCTCCACCATGTAGCTCTCCCTTAAATTGTCATGTTCAAAACTAGCAGAATTAACTGCTCCTTTCCCCTATTTCTATATAAATTTTTCCAGTCTAAAAAAAAAAAAAAGAGATGAATGAGAGGAAGAATAACATCAGAAGTTCACTTGTAAGATGAATGAAAACAGAAAAATATTGGAAGAACTGTGGCACGAGCACTGCAGTGAAACATTCAAGTCTCTAACTGCCTGGGACTTGCTGAAAATTTTCAGTTTCATTCCTTATTGCCTCAGTTCATGTGTATTTTTTGAGGCATTTTGATTTCTGTTATATTTTCCATTGTACCTTCCTCTTTTATCTTCTTTATCTACCAACCAGATAACACTGTATTTTTAACAGGCATCTCCATTAGGGTATCGACTAAGTGGCTCCCAAGTCCTCTGTCACAAGTCATTGAGACAAGGAGATAGGTAAAGTAGTTATTGATGTTTTCTGCTGCCTTGGTAGCTGACACTATTTCCAACTATTTTTGGAAGATGAGGAAAAGAGGGAGTATAAAAATAACAGAATAGGGTCACTTCAGAATCTATGCGCAGGCAACTGCAGCCACTTTCTAGTCCCCCAAAAAAATATTGTGGTGAACAATATAATAGCCAGAAATACAGTTTTCTGGCTACCTTACCTTCACAACTCATCACATTCTTTACAAGGGATTGAAGTTGCAACACCTGTGCTTTTGATTGATTTTTGCGGAATGCTGGATACAGCTGACTACCAATAAACATTAATGCTTTCACAGAGTAAGGGAGTCTTAAGGATCAGATTCCAGAGGTATAAGTTAAAGAACAAACTATGAGTTAGGCCTTTCAAAACTAAGACAAAAACCATGGGTAATGGGGACAACTTGAACACAGAGTATATGGGGAGGATCCAGAAATTCACTCACAGTCCTTGGGAAAAGGTGCTCAAGGTGGAGTGGGTGAATGCTGAAAAGCTGTAATCTAATGGGAAACTCGAACAGAGAGAGAAGAAGACCCTTGCTTCCAGAGATAAAGAGAGCCCTTGCTTCCAAACCAGAGCAGCTTATCCTTAAAAAATTAACTAAAATGTAACAAAATGCAGTTTTGGGAAGACTGTTTTGCCCGTGGGAGGGACTCATGTTATAACAGGTCAGATGGGACTGCTACTTGTGAAAAATTAAAACCCTGCTGGGGAAGTTCACAGAGAACTGTTTCCCATGGGAAAGACCCCACAGCATAGCAGAAGAGACTTCTTTCCCTAAGCAAACTGAAGAAAAATTTCAAGTGAAAAACTGACCAAAACTCCCATGCCCTGTCTCCCTGCGCTGTCGGTGGGTAAGAGGGACAGGCTGGAGGCGGGGAAAACTCTGTTCTAAAGGTTTATTTTAGTTCTCATTTATTTTAGTCCTACTTTTTTAATTCTATTAGTAATTTTTTTTCTTTATACCCTTTAAGTTTAAGCCTATTTTGCCTTTAGTGTTTTATCCTATTTGTTATATCAACTCATGAGCCCTTTAGTTTTTATTTTCCCCTCTCTGCTCAACTGTAGCAGAGGAGAGTGAGTGAATACCTTTTTTTGTGGGCGCCTGGGTTTTAGCCAGTGTCAAACCATGACAGAAGTCAAGAGTATCACTTTACCTTAACTCATTTTACTTTGCTAAACACTCAGGAGCAACCACTTCTGAAAACACCTGTGATGTGAAGTAATACAGCATTTATTATATTCTTCAGGAAGGCAGAATGGCCTACAGAGAAAGGTAATTGTAAAGTCTTGCAGTCCTTGCTTTCCTTCCATAATTTCAGTTCCATGATACTTTATTACATCAAAAACTAAAATTTAATCTTAAACTTCAAGTACCGGTTTGTGAAGAGAAAGCTAGAAACGGTGACCTTAGTGTTCTGTGTGGCCTGAAAAAATGAGAGAAAATAATTATATGGACATAACATTTCTTTAGTTTAAGCCAGTCTTATAGTGCTGGCTCATGATTTTGAAAAACACTGTTAAGAGTTGCAGTTTTGTTTCTCCTTCAGATTTACCAGTACGATAAATTAATTGCTAAGCAGAACATCATCAGAAAAAAACACAAAAGTCTTTCTAGAAACTGGTTATATAAAATATCGCACCCTTTCTTTTCAGATTTTCAAGTAAGTGCAGTTGAATTCCCTGAGTGCTTGCAAATTCTGTTCTATTCTTTCGCACGGTCTAGGATCTCTTCACAAAGAGCCTTGTGTAAAACCATCCTTGTGTTACTGTGTACCTTGAACACCAACAGATATAGGAGGCTGAGAAACACACAGATATTCAGGGTCTGAACAGAAGCACAGAACTGTTAATTTAATACTTGTAATGGTCTGGTGGACTCACAGGTAGGCCAAGGGGCAGGAAAAGGAATCTCTTTCCTTTAGAGGTTCTGTAACCTGTGTTGACAGCACTGCTAATATTAGTCCTCTGAAAGATGGGCTGCTAATGACAGATTTTCAAACACTTCAGCTTCTCCTTGAGTAGAAATTAACTGCACTGGCTCAGAAAAATTGTTGACTGAGGTAAGCTGCATGGTTTTTTGTTTGCAATATTTAACACCTTGGAAGACAAAGAAGAAAGCATTGGCATCACTTAAGCAACAAGAAGCTGTGGCCCACCTTCAAACCCTTTTATGTGATTTAAAAAATAGCCCAACCTTTGATATTGTAGTAAATAAAGGAGATGATCTTGTCTAAATTTTCTGTTCCAGTACTGTTGTCATCAAAGGGTTAGAAGAAATTGAAGCTATGCAGTCCAAGACACCTGGACTGAAAGATGGTATTTGTGATCACAGTCAGTGTTGAACCAGTTAAAAGCTTTGACTCTAATCATGTGAGTTGTTTGGAGGAGATTTTGCTAATACGAAACCACAAGAGAACAAGGACAGTAAAATAATAAATCTTTTGAATTTGTATTGCTTTCTTGTGTGCAGTACTTAAGCATTAGCAAAAAGTCAGTTAAAGTAACAATACAAAAGCCAAAAGAAGTAATGAAATTAAAATCACAAAAGTCTTAAAGTGAAAACATTAAACTTTTGTTTTCTAATTCTTACTAGCATTAGTGAAATATATTAATTTTCAGTTGCAAGATTTTAACTTTACTAAGTGTAAAATCTATTTTAATGCATTTATTTGTTGGACATTTTTTTCTTTTAAGTGATTTTTTTTTTTTGCAATCTGTAAGTGACAAGCTTCTATGTTTACAAGATAATGTAATTATTTTTATCAAGAAAAAGGTAAATGGAAAAAGAAAAATTTAAATATTCACTTTTTCCAGACAGAACTATTTCATATAATTGCTTCTTATCTCTGCAACAGTTTAACAGCAACTTTCAGACTTATTTTCATTTTTTACACATTCTAGAATCACGTTAGAAGTTGCAGAAATCACCATTATCAACACTGCTCCAGTTCTGCAATTAGTATTGAGTATTCCAAGGTGAAAAAGGGATTATAAAATGGATGCCTGAAGTCAAATTGCCAATTGTTCAATATTTACTATTGCCTCTTAAGAAAATGAATCTTTTCCATCCTGTGAACAATAACCATGCTTTAATTCTAAAAATGCCTTAGTTTTTAGTGGCTACCAAGGTTTCTTCCATAACCTAACAGTGAATTTGATTTAATCACTTCTCATTTTGAAAATAAGAAATTCTGCTTTACTCTTTTTTTCCACTTACGTGGTCTTCTTGTTCCTATGTCTCATGAAATTCTTGCAGGGAAAGATTATGGATCTCCTGCTCTTCTGAAAATAAGAGAAAATATTTCTCTGACTTATGGAAACAGTATTTCCCCACAGTCCTTTTGCTTCCTGAGCAATGTGGTAAGGGCTTTTGTTTCAGCAAAACATACTTTATTCAACATATGATGCCATCATCTCACCAGCTGACAAAAGCCAACAGAGCTGGCTTGATGTAGAGCACAACAGATGGAGCACAGACAACTCCCTACAGTTGCCAGGACTGTGGTCTGGTTTTGTTCTGACTGAATAGGAAAATAGAGTCCTTAGTTTAAGAAACTATCTATAAATTGCTGAGATCTGTGAGTAAAGAGTTCTGTAAAAATGCCTGTAGATTAATAATAGTGTTATTTTTATTCAATTGCTATTAGCTACCGTCTGTTTACATAATTCACCTGCACCACAATGCTACTGTAGTGAGACTCTGCTAGTCAGTATTGCTGCAGAGCTGTCCCTTCTATCCAATCTAAAGTATCAAAAGACCAAAGTGATGAATCACCAGAAAATCTTTTATTTTAAATTAACTAATGAGGCATACATTTTAGAAGTGTCTGCCTGTAAACTGTGGTACTACTTCTATGCATGAAAGTTTAAAATGCATTGTATAATGGTGGAGAAAACAATGCAATTCTAAAATTTAATTCTCAAGATTTACCCCATCACACTGCATCTGGAATTTTTGAGTAGAAGAGCAGAAGGGAGTCATGCAAACACAGAAAATTAATTATGATTTAATTTTTTCAGAGTTTGTTTTACTTAGGTTAAAAACGTAATGAGGTAAAACATCAGTCAGAGTGAAAGTAGATAGGAATTCTTTCTATTGACTACAATGGACTTTATGTCAGACACAAAGAAAAGACCTGTCTTGCCAGTCCTACTTGACTAACAAGTAGAAAAAATAATACTGCAGCATAGTACAGAAACAGGGTAGAAATTCTGGTCCTTGATCAGCAAAAGCACAAATTCTCACAGCCTTTTGCATCTGACTTTCTCTGTGCTCCAGGCTATACATGTGGTGCATTTCACTCTGGAGCCTAGTTCTTCCTGCACTTATCAGACCTTAGTTAGAAGTGGGTGGAGGGAAGGGTCTGAAGTGTCAGAATTTCAGGTGAGAAAGAGGCAGACTGAGTGCTCCAGACAACCAGTAGATGGAGGAGCTTTCTGCCTTCAGCTCTGAGCAGGGCAAAGAGAAACACATCTGGAAGCCAATTAACCAGTGGATTTGTCTATATAGTCTTAGGATATTTAAACCAGAACATAAATACTGAAGAATGTGTGGTTGTAGCACAAAGATTTTCTTAAGCTAGAAGGCCTCCCCATCCCCTTTCCTCAACCTCCTCTGCATATACAATTTTGTTCTGGGAATAAAAAGGATATTGGTACAGAGCTTTTTAGAATAGCTACTCCATAACACTTATTTCAGAAAATACCTAAATATAGAAAAACCATAAGGATGTCTCCCTATGACGCCTGACTCTGTGAGGTGGCAATGTTCCTTAACTGCTCAGCATGTCAAAAGGAGGCTCTTCATATGCGTGTGCATTGCTCAGCCTCTGGTTAATGTACCACCAAGACACAGTAACAGCCTATAATTCCTGAGAAGCTGAAAGAACAGAAGCTTCCTGTGGTCCTGTATTAACGCTTCAGAGGAAAAAGCTGCAGGTGGATGTTCACTCATTGCAGATTCTCATTCTCCAGCATGTGCCTGTATCAGTTATCCTATATACCTCTGTTATCTGGAGATTTCCTGCTATTAAACTTGACCTTGGAAAGTACTTTGTACATTGTTTTGCTTGGAAGAAAGGTCTTAGAAGAAAACAGATGCTAATCTCTGTAAGCTTGTATCTTAGGTATTCATTTACTAGCAAACATGATTTTGTGCTTTTAATAAAACTTTCAAAAGATCATACTGGTGTTTATTATGCATTGTTGTGATCAGTTTGATACTAGAAATAGCAGCAGATACTAGGATGCAGCAGAAAAACAGGAAAACCAGCAATCTTTAAGTTATCTGTTAATCATCATGTAGCTACAATAGAACCACTGTTCAGCTGACTAACATAACCACGTGTATTCAGCAAATGCAGTACAACTGGAAGAGTGTGTAACAGATAATTAAAAGCCAGGACTTGCTGGGGTTGTGCTGCACAGTGCCCCGGGAACCTTAGATCTTCCTAATGCTACGGGCTTAATTTTCCATTGCATTACCCAACCCATATTTATTACAAGATCAGAAACCTAATTTTTCAGCCATTAACCATGATGTGCATAATATGTGTTGTCATTATTGCAGAGAAGTGAATCTGGCACATGACATGCAAAGCATGGTAAGAGGATTCTGAAATTATCACTGTTTTGTAAATTTTAAGAGGATAAAGTTCACTAAGGTACCTGTTGACATCACAGTAAGTGTTTTGTCATCCATTTACCTGCCTGGCAGAACCCAATCCACTAGATATTTAGTTATATACTTAGGAAACAAGATCTGTCATTACCAGTTTTCTTCTGTTCAATCCAGTGAAGTGTTCAACACACCATGAACAAGAATGATACTGTACATTTAGCTAATGAAGTTGTTCTGCCCCTGACATTAACACTAGAGATATTTTCTTCCTCAAGATTATTTACTCAAGCTCTACAAAATTAAGTAACTTTAAGGACCTGTAGAACGAAAAATTAATCCACCGAACATTTTATTCTCCTTTGTTCTGATGCGATGTTGGTTGAAATTGATGGGAGTGTTTCTAGTACTTTTAACATCGTTGGATAATGTTCTTAAACATAGGAAAATGTGCCAAAATCTTAAATAAGAACCATTTGAAACAAGAATTTGAAGTAGAAAGGGTTAGTCCTTAGTCTGAACAGTCTCAACTCGTTCAGGAATTTAGACAAAAAATTGAAATGTCACATTCTTCCTCACAGTGCCAGTGACTTCCCCCATCAACTCAGATCTCACAAAAAATGTGTAATTTAGGCATATATTTTAAAGCAAGATTGTTCAGTCTGGATAAGTTCCCAAATTCATAAAATATTTTTTAAAAATAATTAAACAGGAGAAAAATTGCAGTTATGCTAGGAAAGGACACTTAGGATCAAGTCCAGTCTCATGACATTTCATACTACTATATCATATATAGTACTTATTTATTCATCTTTATTGTACTACAATCAGTTTTCTGGATTTAGCTTGGTCACTAATTATGCATGCATCCAGTACAGTTAAGAACATGACTCCTATTTAAAAGTGTTTATGAATGAGATGGGAACTGGGCTTCTAACTACTTTTACATGAGTGGTAAGTTTGTGATATAGGCTCAGTTAAAATTAAAAGTTCTCTGGGATAGAATGCACTGCGTGATAGAACTGAAAGGCAGAGTTCCCAGAGAACTTCTGATAATGTGGGAGTGGGATGAGAGAGAACACTGAAATTTTACAGGCATACTAGAATGGAGTCCAATAATCAGGCAACAGTTGTACAAGTTTCTCCAAATAAGACAGGTGACAGACATAGAAAAGGAAGCAATCATGATTTGCCATTTATTATAAAATCTTGCTTTCAGCTTGGTAATCAAGGAAAAAAAGATAGCAACATATATTTTATTGTAGGGTTTTTCAATAGCATCAGCAGTTTCAAACACAGTGTTCATCATCCTGCTCTGGCCAGATCTCAAGAAATAATAAAATATCTAAGGCTCTATTTTGATGTACGGTCTACATCTGGTTTGAAGGTATACATTCAAACCTGTTGACTCATATTAGATCTTGGCTCCAAAAAAAAATAGTGTTGAGCTAATTCTAACAGATATCCAACAGCCAAAGTCCTGAGGGAGACAAACTATAGTTTTGGACTCCTGAGAATTTAAGCTGTTTTGTGATACAAAATAATGATCCGGGTAGAGAAAAGTCTTCTGGAGAATTACCAGCTGGTATAAAGGTTTTTAGATCTAAATCACTTTTTATATTATTTGCATATTTTCTATTCTAAAAATTATGAAAAATTTTAAAAAATGAAAAGTTAAATTATTTTACATCACCTGGAGTTAAATACAAATAAATTTTAAAGTTTCCAGCAGTCACCAGGCTTCTGAAGTGTTCAAGAGAGATAGATAAATGCCCCTATGGCTTTAAGCTCATTTATCAGGTATCTGAACTGAAGTTTAAAGAAGCCAAGTGGCATATACAAGATATATACGGCATAGCAAGAACAGAATGTGTGTTTCCCGTATCTTTAACCAGGTTGTGGATATTTCTGCTTTGCCAACAGCTAATTCTTTTTGCTACCAATTGTATGTATATACACACACACATACATCCCAAGAACCTGATACATCACAAAAAAATGTACTGAAGACAAGTAATGCCCTATCACAGGTAATAACCTTTGAAAGTTTTAATGTGAACAATAGCATGTGTCTGTTCTGCAGATTTTTCATTAAACTACATAGACCAATCTTGAAGAAAAAAAAATATATGTGAGGAGGTAATAACCCAGAGGTTAAAAAAATATTGATTAGGAAAAAACGTTTTCTTCATAAAGGTAATGTTTCTATTTTAGCAAAAAGAAGCTATTTAGTCACCAGAAAAAAAAGAAAACAAAGCATGTTCTTACAGCACACATTTCATTTGTTGTGAGCTTTGTTGAATAATGAGCATTCATCTTACAACCTTCTCTCACCTTACCTATCACACTAAAAGATTTAAAATTCATCTGGAAAGTTTGGGCCATTTCATTTATTATATGGAAAAAAATTAAGTATCCACCTTTTTTATTTTTTTTTTAATATAACTACCTCCCCTTTGGTATATAATACCTTTTTAGAAGATATGACCTGGTAAATTTAGTATGGATTACCACAGACTTACTCACTTCTAATGAGAACTAGTTTCTCCTGATCTTTTTCATCTACCTTCAGAAAAGAAAGATAAAAAAACCCAGAGCTTGTTTCTGTCAGAGTTCTTTCTTTGGTGTCAGGGAAACATGCTGGGGCTTTTCCTTCTCCGTCTTCTAAGTTTTCACCTTGATCTTGTAAAATATTACAAATAATCCAAATGCATATATCACTCTGCTGTTTTCTAAATTCAAACTGAATAGTCAAATAGTCAAAGATAATGAAAATAATTACTTGAGAATATATTTTTCCATCTTTGAGAAATGTATTTGGGGGTACATTTCCAAATTTCAGGAGTCTGGTGGGGGACTTGCAAACTAAGGCAAATGCAAATTAAGATAGCTGAATCAAGGGCCTTCTGAGGACTTCAAAGGGCTTTGGAACAAGCCTCAGATTTTTAGGACATTTCATCATAGATATCAAAATAACTCACAACAATCAGTATATTTCATGACTTCTATTTCATTGACGGGGAAAGTGATGTATAAACAATGAAACAATTATCTTCCTATTTAGTGACTCTGTGGCACATCCCAGGATAATAGTCAGGTCCCATTACTTTCCCATTCTGCCATCTCAATCAAATTTTCTCACAGAAATGGCTTAGAAAAATAATACTTAGGCTCATTACTCCAGTAATTCCACTCCCCAAATGACTAAAGTCTGAATTAACACTTTATGTATCACTTGACAGAGGAGATCTGTATACTGATCCTTCAGAAGTAGCGCTAGATGTATTAGCAAACCTCTAAAATCCCAGTGTGCTGTACCTGCCATCACCAACTCTCGTTGTGGCAGTTCACTTGCATCTTTTCCTATAACCCTTTGATCCTCCCCATCTTTTACTAATACCAGCTACTTCAAGGGTTAGACAGAATTCAAATGAGATCTTGTGTTGATTTAGAAGTCTGTTTTTCAGCTAGAAATTGTATCTTCTCAACTATGTTCAAAAATAAGTAGTATGCTGTTGTCATCACCATAATATAAATGACTAATTATAATAAGGAGCTGGATGCTTACAAAATAAATAACAAGAGTTGTGAGTGCTCCTGTCCTGTTTCTTCTAAATCATAAAAATTGCTTTAAATGTTGGGGGCTGGACTGTCTACATGATATTACATAGTTAAAGGGAATCCTGACACTTTGTCATAGAGGAGCATTCTTAATAGGTGCTGCTTAACACCTGCCATGAGAAAAGACACTTGTGATTGCCCATTAGATAAGCAATAGCAGTTAATTAATAAATTCTATTCACAAGTGATTGAGCCAGGTTAATTTCTAGTCTGCTGGCAAGCAGGAGAACAAAATCAGTATTTACTTAATGAAAAAAGACACATCAAAGGTGGAAAAACTGTCCTGTAGCAAAAAAATAACATTGGGAATCAGAAGACAGATATTTTCTTTTAAAATTGCTTAAATTGCCTCAGTTTTTTCACTTGAAAATGGGAATTTGGTCCTCATGGATGCTCCATGAACAAAACAGATAACAGTTTTCAAGCACTATGGGCACTTCCTAGCTTGTCATTGAACACTATGGAGAACACTGTTGCTGGTGACCTGTCACTATCACTACTGACAGCAATCCAGACAAAGATGAAACTAAGGCTACTTCTTAGCACTGTACTATAAAAATCTACTTAAGTGAAGTGGGAAGGTGAGGAATGACATTCTGCTGCTGCAATGAACACTTAGCGTGCAATGGGTACAGAGCCCTTTTGATACCCAACCCAACAGCACATAAAAGTGTTATTACCCACAAAATACCTCCTTGGGAGCTAAAGTATGAGAAGAATAGAAAAAAACTTATTTCAAATTCAAAAACAATGGCTTTTTGGAAGGATATCCTATTATTGCCATGTGGCAGCTGTACTTCTCCACATTCACTGTTGAGAGTGATTATCTTATTAACATTTTAATACTATAACCACATAGTGTAAGACTACTGTGTAGGAACACTGTTAAAAGCTATGTGGCTTATTTTTTATGAAATAATCTTTTAAAACTTCTGGAGGTGAATCACTTCTTTAGTAGGGACTTTAGCAGGACTGTTAAAATTCATTGGTTTTGTTTCCGTGTCAGAGATTGGTGGATTGTACAGCATTTTTTAAATCCACAACCTTTGGGTAACATAATTCAATAGCCTGACATCTGAATTTGCTGAAATATGTTAATACATTACCAGACAGAGGTCCCCAGCACTACCCCAGAAGGCTTTGTGCCTTTGCATGCTTCTTTGTGTCTCCTTCCTGGATGTGAAAAATCTCTGCATAATGCAAGGCACAGACCTGAAAAACAGAACAACTATCTTCACATCATTTCAGGTACTTAAAATTGTAAATTCAGAAGAAGGCCATTCCTCAAGACAGTCTGTAGCAATCATCTTGGGAATAGAGATTCTCTTGCTGGTGCAACCTGTAACAAGAATATAGATGGAAATGTTTTGATAGTTTGTAATAACAAGGACTCCATTATACTAGTTGATCTTAATGACCATGAAAAATATTCTATTAATGTTCCCATCATAAGACAGATAATGTATAAGTATTATCTAAACCTAGACTGAAGTTCTAGAAGTTGGAATACTGGATTTTCAACTTCAAATTGCAGAAATGTTAATAAAAATATAAAATCCTAGAGTCAAATCTGGGGTCCTACCTAATATCTCTTTTCTTTTAAGAACTGGTGTCACTTATAGACAGCAGTTCTCAATACATAGGAAGGAAGTAAAATTGCTAAAAACCAACAAAACTTAATATGAACTTGGAGATTAAATTTAAGACTGCTCTTGAAACTCTTGACCAAACAGTATCCTAAGACTGCTCTAATCATTATGTGTCATTTTTAAATTAGAGAAAATCTGAGTACTTTCTTTGATGAGAACGATAATTACTCAAATTACATTTATGTTTGACTATAGGATGTGACTCTAACTGGAAAAAAAAAAAAATGTTAATGCTACTTTAAAAGGATGAAAGTAAGGAATACCAGCTGGGAGGGGCATATAAATGGAAAGTGGGAACTCTTAAAAGACTTAAAGGTCTCTAGAACAAGACAACAAAACAAAATATCCTTGAGGAAAACATGCAACCATCCACTTTAGGTTTATATATATCTATAGACTTTCATTTTTATTTTTTGTTTCAAAGAGAAAAAAATCAGTGGCAGTAACTTAAAATTGAAAATGAAAACCTAGGAATCACAAAAAAAAAAAAATAGAGGGAGCACAAAAAAACAAAACAAAACAAAACAAAAAACGTCAATGTTAGAAGAATTGAAGACAAGGACTATTTTAACTATTAGGAAGGAGAAGGAACCCTTTAAGTGGAATGCCAGCTAAAAACAGTAGAGTTGATCACAATTATAACATAAATACAGCAGGAGTGAGTATGTTTCATTAGTTTAAACTAATACAGCCATGTCCCACCAAGAACAATTTAACAGAGATGGTAACAAATTTGAGGTGTAGCAAACAACAGTTACAAAAAATTATTTGTAGTATGTAAAACATCTTTTGTAAAACAATGCATCTTTCTATTTAACTTAAATAACTAAGAAACTATTCCAGGTTAGACTAAAAGTAGTTACATGAGGAATAGAAATCTTTGAATACAGAAATTTCAGAACTTGGTGACAGAGGATTCCATGGTGGACACAATGGAGGGGTTCAAAGCTGAGTTAAGAAAAATTTAAATTTGCCATAAGGATAAGAAAAACTCAGTATGTACCAAGTCCTGCATTATTAGACTGAAAGCATGCTTATCAAAACCAGTAGAGAACCATAGCAGAGCAGTTTAAAACATGAATAAAAAGAAAGAACTACTTTAAGCAGAAGGCAGATAGCTTTTGGGATTTGTTGTAAGTAAAAAAAAACCAAATTCATCAACAGTAGGTTTGTTAACAGATATAAGAAGAAGCAGTCAGGGACATGTCTTCTAACACCCCCAATTCCATGCCAGTAGATGCTAGGATAAGACAAGGGAGTGAAGTTCAGAGGTTTGTGCTCTCTTGAGACTGCATCCTATCACCAGTGTGGAAGACCAAGATATATGGACCACTGCTCTATTTCTTTTGTATTCTTGATTTTTCTAGCAGTGTGCATAACTGCTCTTGAAATGACTTACCAGAAGTGCAGGGAGTTTTGTGTAGTTGGAAATGTTATGTCAAGGTATGTTTTCTTTTTAAAAAATGGTATAAAGAATTAATTCAGGTAAATCTCATGGCCCGTGTTAGGGAGGAGCTCAGAATAAATAACAATAGTATTCCCGTCTGGCTTCATAATCTATAGATCTATTAAATTTTCTCATAGCATAATAAATTTTCAATTTCAGACTTGATCCTTCTCTACTAGATCCTTTTTATATTTAACTATAAGTTTTTTAGGAGGATCTCTTACTACCTCTCCCTTTATAATAGCCCTTGTTTATCTTTAATAAATGGCCTTATGTTGTTTACTGTGCTTCACATTTTTTCATCTTCTTTGTGTGTTCTACACTGCACAAGTAGGTATCTTTCAATAAAGACTGCCTGAGAGCGAAGACAAAGAAAGTGAGCAAAAAAAACACAGATGGGGAGGGAGGGTCAGAGGAAGAAAGAAAAGACTGAGGAGAATGTTATTCCTGAAGGATTTGAAAATAATTTACTGTAATTTGAGAAAGTGTTTAAATGTCAGGGAATAAAGAACAACTATTTTAAAGAATTTGTAATAATCTTTCTGATATTGTTACCACACTTATTTTTATAAAAATACCTGATCATTTACACTTAATTTAAATACACTGCAGTAATGGAACATAGTGGTAGTGCATATTTCCATTTTTTACCTTGCCTTCTTGATGATGATGTAAATTATACAGGGGTTATCTTAAGTGCCAGTTGAAGAAGGCAGTTACTATGATGCTCATATGGTACTACTATGTTTTACATTTATAACTGAATTTCTTTTATAGTCATTGTTCTGATACCTATTTCAGGAAAAAATGTTGCAAATAAATTTTAGATATGGATTAAGAAGAAAACAGTAAGCAACTGCAAAACAATATAATGCTAGCAAGTCAAACAGGATTGTTATTAAACTACAAAGTTCCTGAACATATTCAAGATAATAATTATGTAAGCTATGGTACAAATTGAAAGTGTCTTACAGAAATATTTCTTTTATTGCAAGGCTAAAAAGAAAAGAAAAGTCTCTGCAAGTTTATTTCTACAAACAAACAGAAAGGAAAATCTTTGAACTTCCATTGTTCTGACAACATTATCTATGTTTTATACAGCATAGTGTTTTAAACACTATTAACTTACAGACAACACCACCCTTTATTTTTAAATGAAGAAATGGTGGTGAGAGTGGTGAGAGATAATCCAGCTGAACATTTTATTGGATGAATCAGTCCTACTTGAAAGCAACTGAGAGCTCTTGGAGACTGAAATACAGTAATATACCAAAGGATACTTGCTACTTGTTATGCATCACAGTAGTCAAAGTGTGTTAAAGCAAGACAGAAAAATTTTAACACTATTTGAACTCTGAGTGTTGGTCAAGGTCCAAGTTTCAATGCTAATTCTGATTTAAAAAAAAAAATTAAAAAAAAAAAAAATCAGAAATTCCTGACAGACTTAAATTTTTAAAATTCAAACTGTCTGGTATGTCAGCATCCTGTTAGAAATGTCCTGCAGAATTCCCATCCAGTGGAAGCTCTGCATTAAAATACACACTAAGAACATTAAAGGCATTGTGGTATGGCTAAAATATTTATTTATAGACTTATGAAGAGTTCTATTTTTGGTGAACCAAGTTAAGACTAAGCGATAAAGTACAGCCACCTATCACATGAGATGAATCTGAGCCAAAATGCTCTACCTACACTTCAAAGCATCCATAATCTCACCAGACATCTCAAATCTCTAGCTCTAGTACAACTAATTTAAGCCAGACTTCAATTCTATGTGTGCTGGCAGACAGAGAGAGTAGGATTCAAGGTCAGGACAGAACTTTTACTTCTCTTAGGCAGTGCTATAGTTCACATTTATGCTGAACAACACTCAAGCTTTTTATCTCCAAAGGCTGACTGTTCTCAGACCCAAATCTGTAGGTTGCTGAGTACTTTGTGGGAGAGGCTGAAAGATTTTAAAACCTATTGATGGCATTGCTTCTAGATGACTTTCAGCTCTTCTGGAGGGTGGGTGTGGAAGGGGTGGCAGAATCTGATGCCAACATATTAAATTTTCCTGACACAATAAAAACCTCCAATCATGGCAGATTGAATTCATACCGTAGGTCTAAACAACAGAAGAATTAGTTTTGCACCATTCTGCCGGAAATAAGCAGCACACTATAAGTAAATCACGTTGCTTATACCAGTCACTCCGTGTGCAATGAAAACAAGAGCAGCTGTTCCTTGACGGTTCAGTTTGCGAAAAATGAACAAATGTGCATCATTAGCTGTTATAATAGCAAAGTTTACAAGATCTGCCATCCTTACCCTTAACACTCTGTTTTTCTTGGCACTTAAGAAGTGAGTTACTAATGTTCTTTTCAGTTTAAAGAGTACCACAAAATACCTGTTCATGTAAAAAAAAAAAGGGGGGGGGGGGGGCGGCGGGGTCCAGGGGGGGAGAAAATAAGAAAACATACCCTGTAGTCCAAACCTATAGCCCAAAACCCCTATTGAGGTTTTGGGTTTTTTTTTCCTCCTGAAAATAGGGAAAAAACTTCACTGGCAAAATTTCCTTTTACAAGATATATAGAGTTTCAAGTAACTGTGTAAAATATAGCTTGTGCATTACATATTAAAGGACAAATCCTGTCTCCATTGACAGCAATGATATATTTTTTCATTGATCTGAACAGAACTAAGATTCAAAAGGGACTGAATGGGCCTGTAATGAGCAGCATTCTGGGTAAGCCACACAGCTGTCAGCAAACACTTCTTACAGTCTCTTATTTAAGTTTATTAAGTTTCATCTTGAAATCATTTAAATTTCTTGCCAGCAAGGTCCTTCTGAGGACTATGCATGTCTGACACATGGGAATCTACTTCTCATTTCAAGCATAAATGCACGGAAAATAGCTGATACTGATTTGATCTCATACCTTTAATAGTTCTTCTTCCTCTTCAGATCTCCTTTATTGCTAGAATGGAGTTGCTAAGCCCTTCTTTTTATCAGTCTTCTCCAACAGATCAGACCCTAAAAGTGGTCCTTTGGTCCCTTCCAGTTTCAATCAATTTTTTTGTAACAAAAGTGACTCCAAATTTACAATTATATCCAGGCGTGGTCTCAACAATATTTTGTACAATGGCAGCCAAACATCTCTTTCTCTGTAGACATCCCATGACTTATATGGCTTGGACAATATTTACACACTTCTTTGCCATGGCAACTTGATAGTCCATAACAAACCATAAAAAAGATACTTATTTTTATCATTTGCAAATTAAATGTATTCAGGATAGCTATTTTCATATGTTCTTGCTCTGAAACTGGTAACTTTGATAGATTTCTCTCAACCCTGTATACCAGTTTCAGTGTGATTTTTAAGGACAGTTCTAGCTCTTCTGAGTCAGAATTCTGACAATTAGTTTCTAAAGTTATGGCAATGATATACAATTATTTTCATAGTCAAGGTGATACTCTCTTGCAATTAACTTTATGGCCTTAAGGTTTTGCAGTGTGGTATTATAAGATTTGTCTTTTATTGCTGAAGGTGATCTGCACTACATGGACACTTAACACTGTAGCTCCACCTCAGATTTTAAATTGCTCCAAAGGCAAAACCTGAACTGTAAAAAGTTCTGCCTATTGCTTTTTAGCTTCGATTATGTTTTTAACACATAAAGAAAGCCATATTTGTACAAGACATCCAAGTCTTATTTTTGCTTTTAAAAATCAAAATGCAGTAGCTTCTAGAATTGTAGAATGCATTTAGGCTTTCTGAAATCCTTCTCCTGACACTAGTGTGGGCCATTTCCATACTGATGATTAAGTAAAATGTACGAAGGGGACAGAAGCTGCTACATGTCAGATCTTATGGCAGATGGAACATCTAATGGCAACCGGAGCTGTGCCCGACCAGGTGCTGCTCAGGTGGATGATAATAAAAGGGCCTGGCCCAGGAGCACTGGCAGTGCTCTACACAACATTGGCATTAGGGGGGCTGGAAATGGCTCTTGGCTTCAGCTACACCCGAACCCTCACTCATCAGGGGCCAGCTCATCAAGAACTGCAGCGCCTATATTCAGTCTCATCACAGCTGAGCATACCATGGAGCTGGGACATCGTGCTGGTCTCCCTGAGGGAATCGATGGATTTCAGCTTTAAAAAGCGTCTCGCAGCTAAGGAGGGCAGAAAGGCAACTTGGCTGGGTTCTGCTCCCCGTTGGGCCCAGCCTTGCATCTGCCCTCAGTTTTGTACGGCATTGCCACCACACCTAAGCTGGGCTGAGGAAGGAAGAAAGGAGGAGGGGAAACAAAACAAAACAAACAACAAAAAACCCCAAAAACAACAACAACAAAAAAAAACCCAAAAATTAAATTAAATTTAAAAAAAAATAAAAAGAAAAAAAAAAAGAAGAAAGAAAAGGAAACCATCCCTTCCCGCCGAAACTACATTTCCCAGAGTGCTCCGCACCGCCGGCTTCCTGCCCCTCACATGACAGCTGCCTGGCCACGCCATGGCGGAAGCCGGGGAGAAGGTAGAGGCTGTCAGTGCGCTGTGGCCGCAGCGCCGGGAGCGGGGCTTAGAGCGGGACGGCGGAAGCGCGGGGCCGGGCCGGGGGCACACAGGAGTGGAGGGGCGGAGGGACAGGGCCTGTGCCAGGGGGCAGGAGCCGGCATTCAGCCCTGCGGGGTGCGGGGCCGGCCGCGACAGCCTCGGCACAGCCTCCGGGACAGGCTCACTGCACCGAGCTGGAGGAGGGAAGATGGAGGCAGCGGAACCTGGGTCTGGCCGGGAGGGTGGGTTTAGAAATGCGTCTGGCGCCGCTGTGGAGCCAAGGTTAATGAGCTGGAGGGTCTCTCTACCGAGGGACATAGGAGACACGACCAAGTTCATCTCAAGAAGGGAATTTTTTTTCTGAGACAAAACTTGAGGAGTTTGGTGCTGTTGTTCCCTTAATCGGGTGTTGTCCTAAAGCTCCCCGTCCCTAGGTTGCTCTTTCCCAAGGAAAAAAAAAAAAAAATAAAGCAAGAAGTGCAGTCCCTGGCCCTTTCAGGTACTTTCTAAATGTTTCTTTGCTGAGCCAGGGTTTGGACAGACAGCTGAGCTGTGCAATCTTTGTCAGTCTTGGGTGCCTAAAAGTGAGAGTTTTAAAATTACTTCAAGGTAACCGGCCGAAGTTAGAGACTGGCATCTGGTTTCTACCTTCCTGCTGACCGAGTTTTTGTTAGGAGGGAGACTTTTTTTCCCCCCAGGCTTGATGAGTTTTTAACTATAGCAGCCTTTGGAAGGATGAAACAAACTCGGACAAACTTCTCTAACAATACAAGAGATTAAGATTACAAGAGACTAGTCTGTGTTTTGTTCTCTTTGGACTATGATAGGAGAGTTACCTTACTCATTTCAGTTTAGTTCCTGTTGGTAGCATGCACACACCTCTACTGAAAGGGATGTGTGTGTTGTGCATGTGTCTCTGTAAAACTCAAGCTTTGTGGCTTTCACCTTCCATCAGGTTCAGGTTATCTGCCTAAACATGTAGTGGATAACATTTGATGTTTGTAAAACCAGGGGAAGGAAAACCCGATACCCATTGCACTTGAAAGCCACGTAAGAATTTTTTGAGAAGTTATGTTGGATCTGTAAAGTGAGAGATTATAATGGTGAGAGATTACTTCACATTTCTATGCCCTCATCTGTGTTCCCTTACTTCACAATTAGGCTACTTAAACAACGTTTGTCAGCCGGCTGAAGTGTACTGCTGATTTTCCCATGAGTCTGAGATTGCTAGAGACTGCTATTCCTACCTGTTTTTGGCTCTGTTTGTCTACAAATCCCTTTTTTAGGGATTTCCTTTCTGCACTTACAAAGCTATTAAAAAGTGGAAGTGGAGGATAATCCTCTCAGTTCATGCATTTGGAGGGAAGGCAAAGGAGCCTAACAAAACCCAGGGCAATCATAGCTACAGTTTACTGTTCCAGTTTGCCTAAGCAAGTAGGAAAACCCAGGGAAAAAGCTTTTCATAGTAAGTTGCTACCAAAGTGAGTTTGTAGATAAGTATCAATTCTAAGCACCTTCAGCTAAGTTCTTGTCAGGGAACAAATACGATTTCTGCATTGCTTTCCTAAGCCAAGGCTCCCTCTGATTTTTATTTTTTTAATGTTATTTTCTGCAGTAAAATATAAATGCCATGAAGCATTTGTATGCCATTTGTGAAATTTAGTATTTGGGGTTGCAGTGCTTTGTGAATACAGTAGGGAAGCCAGGTCAGATATGCTAGGTAAAAATGGATTGATATTTTCTTAGTTCACATGGATTGATTGTTGGAATCAACTTCTGGCATGCCCTAATGTCAATATTCTCTAGGGATGCCTTTGCACATAACTTGCAGCTCAGTTTAGTGGCTCAGGTGGGTGTGAGGACCACCTGTTGTCTCAGTAAGTGGGCTGTTAATGCCAGCCTGCACGTGTGTTGGTCTGACGGCATGGTGTTAGATAGTGAGCTCATCCTGAAAGTAAGTTTCTGTTCCTAGACAGCCAAAACAATGTGGACCTATGAGGGGCAGATGTAGGTGGTGTAGCTGCACAAAAAAGTCTCATGTATACCAGCAAAAATGTCACTTGCTGTAATTCCTTTGTCTGGGAGAGTTGGTTTTTTTCCACACTATGTGTATTATATCAAAATATAATAACAGTAGTGCTATTAATTTTGATTTATTAAGGAGTTGAGTTGGCAGCTCTTGGTGTTCAGGAGAGAAAAATCACGGCTTTTTTATGAGGAATTGGATGATACTTTGCAGTGTTCATTGTGTGTTGTTCTAGCTCATCCAGTCATCTGGATATTACACCAAAATGTTTTAGTTCTTTTCTCACTTGGTTATTGTTAAGTAGAGTTTAAGATGCACAAAGATTGTATGTAACAAAACTGTAATTTCCTGAAAAGTTACACCAGCTTGTGATTAGAGAGTGGGAGACTGACAGACATACAATTGTGCTTGCAAAGTCAAACCTAAACTTCAATGGATGCCAGGATTTTAATCCATCTTCCCTTGATTCCTATATACTTCTTACTTGCAATTTCCCAATTCATGTCACAAGCATGGACTACACTGATAACCCTTTTATGGGATATGTATTTTAGAGGTGGAACTATCTGCTGTGAATAAAATGGAGGAAACAGATGTCAGTAACTGTGGTAACACCTTGCAGGAAGATTCCAGTCGCAGGTAGAAGTGCTGCTTTGCTTGTCTCCCATCTCCTGTGATGGTCATTATGAGCATTAATGTGAGCATCCTCCACTAATGAGAAGGAAGCCTTTGCTTTTTGGTGTACTAATCACAATCAGTGCATTATATAAACATAGAAAATAAATAAATATGAGAAACCAAAAAATTACACTGGTTGTCAGTGCCTTAAATTTTCTTACTTTTCCATTTTTCTCTAAGCTGTTGGTAAGAAATTGTAATTTTTATTTTTATTTTTTTTGTCTTGTCTGGTGGAATTCTGTACTTATTAATCTTGTTCTTCAAAGACTCCCTTCGTTAGATTTGAAATGCTGCCTTCTATCTTGCTTCTTCTTTGTATCATATTTTATTGTTAAAATGCTTTCATTCACTGCTGGTGTATTAGTTGTAATCCTTTATTGCTGTTGATAAAGATAAATGCGTTAAGTAAATCTTCGTTTTGCTGACTCTTTGAGGAGGCATTGCATCAGCAGATTTTCTCAGTGGACAGACGAGGGATGAGAAGGAGTTGACTTATAAAATTTTTTTTGTAGGGTAGAAAGAATCATCTTGACAGAGAGAGATACTTTAAAGGTACAGTTGTTTCAAAGTCAGGAGAAAGCCACGTCTTGCATTAACATCTAATGGGAAGGAGAAAGTCACTGAATGCTGGATTTCTATGGAAAATGGTTTGAAGTTATTCAAGTTTAAAATAAGCCTATTGACAACTGAATAATTGAATAGCAAAGCTGGCTTGTGGATAACTTGAGAATGCTGTTCTGCCTTGGAAGTCAAGATATGGGCAGTTGCTTTGCAGTATTTGCTCCTGCTTCTGGAAGAGAGGAAGATATCACAGGGATAGATTCTCAGATGACCCAATCACTCTCTCTTTTAGGGTAACTGGCAACAGTGTCCCTGCTGCTCCTGAGTATCACAGTAGCACTTGAATGCAAGTGCAAGCACAAATCGAGTATGAATGACAAGGATGGAAACTCTGAATTTTCAGTTGCTTCTGCTCTGTCTTTCATTTCTTAATAAGGGTTTAAAGGTACTTCTTAACAGGAATTACTGCTCAATTATGTATATACTTAGATATTTACCCCTTTGTTTTTTGTGTCATTTTCAGGAAACCAGGTCTAATGAGGAATCAACAGATGAATCTGAGGTAATGCTTCTTAAAATGTTTCACACTCAAATCTGTGCCAGTGCGGTCAGTTCACTGGTTGTTTCTACACGTTTGGCCAGTATTATGTAAAGGATTGTTAATCTGGGCTTAAATTATTAAAGAGAAGCTGTGAATTGCTATTAGAAGGTCCTTTATGTTTAAAAAAAACCCACCATTGCCCCATTATAGTAAAATGAATTATGTTGAGAGATAAATTCAAATGCATTTGCTTCTGTTTCAATGAAATAAAAATTTGTAAGTATAATTATATATGCAGTAATACTACATTTAGGTAATTACTTTGTTATTTTAATAGCTTCACAGTCTAGACTTAATCATGTCCTGTAGATTCTCTGTTCTTGAGATGATGTTTTGTCAAAAATTGTCTCATTTTCCGGAGAGATCTCTGCACTGCTGTAGGTGATGGGAAAAGGTGGCTGGGAGTGAAGAGAGGAAGAAAGCTACAGAGAATTCAAGAGTTTGTCTCTGAACAGTAATGTACTAACTCCAAACCTGCCATCATTGAAGGAACCATAAAAGATAAGAAAGAAATAATTGATATCAGGGTGGTCTGGGATGGCTACAGGAAGGAAGAAATAAAGGTGGCTGAGCAGCTTAAGTTGTGGCCCACCAGCAAGAACAGATGACACAGAGAGGCCTATTACCTTGAGTATTTTCACCCATTACATATCTAAGTCAGAGTGGCTCCTAGACTTAGGAAACTTTAATGGATTTGCTATTAGGAAGATTTTGTTTTTTACCAAGGGACAGATCTCCATGCTTGAGATCTGTGTTTAAGGAGACAGAAAGCCTAATATCTATGACAGTGGAGAGTGCAGACTTTAGTGGTGGCTTCTGAAAAAATATTTCTGCAGTGGAAGGTTAAAAAAAAAAAAAAAAATTTTTTCTTTCTGCCATTGAGTGGTCGTCTTCAGTGGAACTGAACAGCAGTACTAGTGAGAAGCAGGGGTTTTTTGGCCCTTTAATATTGCTCTGTGGAACAGCTGCCAGGGCCAGTCTTTTTTTGCCCATTGTGAAATGCTTTCATTCTGAATAGTGCTTTGTGATGTGGAGATAAACAATCATTGGGCAAGGACTCAGTACGTAGTAGAACAGTAATACTTACCAACTGAGGTGATTTTTTTTTTCTTCAAGCCTACTGTAATGAAAGAATAGCACTTCTAATGGCCTTTAAAAGACCTTTAAATGGCCTTTACTAACAAATCAGTATTTACAGCAGAATTAATCATAAATGGTTTGCCAGGTTGGTGGGGATTTGCTATTTACCTTAAGGAAAAATAGACATCATGCATCTTTCACAAAATTGAAAGTCCTAAAATTTCAGCTAGACCTATGTTAAAGTTGATGTCTATTTTTAATGTTCATTTCATATGCAGAGAGAAGTGAAAAGGAAATTTATGTATTGAGAATGTAGATACTGGATCTAAAGAACAATTGTCATTCTAATGTCTGTGAAAATGCTTTGCATTAGTCATCTTTGAGTATTAAGTCCAGTTGTTAGTATCTTGGTCATCAGTAGATAGTTAATGGAATGAAACTGATAAGACTATTTCTAATGGTTGTTCAGGTAAAACCAAATTGGTAAAAGCACAAAGTGTAAATGTTCTCAGTGCTTGCTTATATTATTTGAAGTATGGTCTGAGCTAAGATCAAGCTGATGGCTTCATTCCTAGCTCTTGTGATCATAAAATTGTAATTATTTCTTTTGAATATAGTTTGAATAATCAGGGATGTATTTTATGGTGGTGGTTCTAGAATCAAGGACTAATTCTTGGAGCCTGTGTTTAGTTTTAGGCATTAAAAAATATATTTATGGCATGGACTTCATAGACATCTTTCCATAGTACTGAAACTTTTTACATATACAATTACTCTTGCAATTAATTTAATTTAAATTCTTCATATAAAATTGAATATTGTTACTAATGATTACAGAGGGCATATGACACATATCCTACTTATTATAGATGTGTTTTCCATTATGGAGGAAAGCAATATTAGAATTTATGATTTTGAGTAAATTATGCTCCTGTCTGAACTGGATGTGTAAACAAAGCATGGATTTTTTATTTTATTTTTCAGATTTTTTTATACTTCTGTGCTATTATCTTAGCAAAGAACCAAATATACATTAATTTTGTCTCATGCACCAACTCTCTTACGATCATTAATTTAGCATCTTCTAGCAAAAAGATTCGAGTGCTATTTTGCTACCTGCTTGGTTTGTTTTGAATGACAGGCTCTTTAAAAATTGCCAGGATGCTTATTTGCACAGACTTGGTGGTAGAGCTTAATAGTAGACCTCAAATGTGGGAGTCTGCAAAAATTGACTGTCTTGAATGTCCATCATCTGAAAGCTCCTCAATGTAAGTGTGGTTCCAGCCATGGCTCCACAGGACGTTGAGTTCCTAAGGCTGCCCTGGTGTAAGATACTTCTCATCTACTGAAGTCAGAGTGTGTAAAATGCAAAGGTATCAATTAGCAGAGATGGTGCATTTGTTCAGGCATTAAGCAGACCATTCTTTCAATGTAGAGATAGCTGTAGTGACTTGTAAAATTTGTAGAACTTGAAGAAGTGTAATTGATCTCTCCTTGTAACTAGAGTACAGTTGACACTTTACTATCATGTTCTTATATATGATTTGGGGTATTATAAGCTTTTTCTTTTCCTGTAGTCAGGCTACTATATATTATGCCATGGTATGACGAGGAAGCTGTCTCTCTAATAGTCCTCTAATTCTTAGGGGAAAACCTCTTTGTTTTGTAAAGTAACTTTACTGTAGTCTTGAAGCAAAAGTATTTTCTTTTTGTATGTTTGGCTTTAGACATTTGATTTTGGTGGTTTTTTGCGGGTGTTTGTTTTTTGGATTATTTTTTTTCCTGAGGTATATTTGCATTACTTATGCTAACCTTGTCTAATTATCAAATATGCAGCCAGATTTGAGTCTGGATCTGAGTAGGTTGGTTTGGCTGAAAAGTCCTAGTAAAATATGGTTTTATTGGCTTTTTTAATTTCATTTATAGCACCTGAAGCTAAATGTTTGGACTGTCACATTTGATGAGATCTAAAAAGTATATAGCAAAGTAATCTCACTTCTGGCTATTTGGAAGCTGTGGAGGAAAAAAAAAAATATCTGTAAGTTATGTACAGCCTGAATCTGAATTTATTTGCAAATTATTCTTCTTCCTCACAATGCATCTGTTTCTGTAAAATCTTACTTTTCTCAGATAAACTGTTTTCTGTCAGACAGATAGTTATGTTTTGCCAGTTAATTAGCAAAGAATAAAAGTCTTGAAATTTTTTCCTCCATTTGAATTTCCTACAGGGGTTATGAGCAGATTATGCTGATCCAGCATGTGACTTTTTACAGGAAACACCCTTTCAAGAACAAATGCCCCTGGAATTATAAATGAGTGCTATGTCCCAAGAAATGATCTTTGATTATATAAGGCATGTCACTGTTGTTTTTTGTTATTTTTTTTTTAATGCTGCACTACAGCAGAAATTTTTTGTTTTGCAGTTGTTTGCTTGTTAAACCAGTGCAGATGTTCATGTTCTGCAAAGAGGTATTAAAGTAGTATTTTTTAAAAAAGGTGCATTAATATCTGTATTCCTACATTTTTGTTAGCTACATGAATGTGTTAGTATTATATCAGTATTGCATATATTTTCATTCTAACACTTCTATTTTTATATGTCCCCTTCTTAAGTTTCTTTTACTGTTTATTTTTACTGTTTTAATCACTGTCACCCTGTGAAAGGGATATGCTTGTTCATTTAGTTTCTTGTTTAGGTATTTAAACACTATATTAATAAATTCTATGAAAGTTTGTAGAGAGGAAGGTATTGTAGAAATTCCTGGTTAATCCAAGGCTCAAACTATTTCTGATGGTTTAAAAATATCTGTCTCTGATACACTTTTACCACTGAAATTAGTAGTGGTCTTGTTCTTAAAGGTTCTGAAAACTGAACAGAGCAGGAACACAGTTAAGAAAAAATGTAAGTCTTAAAAAGAGGCAACTAAAAAGCCTTGATATTTTCTTTCTCTTTTCAGTGCACTCCAAGTTTTAGTCTTGTAGGTTGGGTCTGGATTAGGTCAAAGCAATTAAATAATTTCAAGTAAATAAAGCATCTGATGAAAAAGGCTCCTTGTCATACTATGTTTCCATCAAAATGTTCTCTTAATATGGAGTGTGGAGCACTGGGCTGGAAGAGGTAAGCTGTTCTGTGAATAGTAGCATTTGAAGGGGCATCGCCATTGCAAGAAAAATGGATGGTTGAAAAGTAGATGTGGCTCCTGTACCTTAGTCCAAATTGCCTTTTTTAGTCTCCTGTCTGATCTTTTCCAAAGTACTTCTTTTAATCACACCACTTTTCCTTACTATTGAATAGTTATATGCTAGATTATATTTTAAAACATAAAATGGGAGAAAAATGCTTAAAAAGTATATTCTGTTTCACATGTCTGGAAGTCTGAAGAGAGATTGCTTCCCTCGGCATGGCTTTAAATTAAATTGGCCTTTTGGGGAGAATGGAAGGAAAAGTTAGATAAATTCCAAGTACAAAGTTCTCTTTATTGATGAGGAAATGTATCATGCAAATAATTTATCAATTTGAGTCAGTAGGATGAGCATAGTAAATTATTTATTGAACTTTAAATGGAATCTTTTCATACATTAATTTGAGAAACAAGTTTGCAGTGACTAGTAACTAACATTATAATAAACATTATTAGAGGATTGACTTGCAGGAAAAAATGGATTATTACAATATTCTTTTAAGATGTTCTGGTTTTGAGTGAAAATTAAATACTTTATTTAATGAGCTATTAATATTAACCAGAAGTGCCTGTTCTATCTGTGTGTTGTGGAATACATAAAAAGTTAAAATGCTGCTGTGCTTCCTCCATAAATTAAATGCAATTGCAAAGCTACTGTGTTAGCAGAGTAGGCAGATGTGGCTTTTCCAAAACACTAAATGTATTTCTCTGTGTGGAATAACACTCTTGGCTGCAAAAAGAAAGTAATGGTGAAATTCAGCTCTTCCCCAGTTGTGGGTAGGTGAGTTTCAAAAACTGCTATTCCCAAAACTGCGCTGTCAGCTTTTCATAAGCAGTAGATCACAAGGTGGCAACTGGGTTGCTTGAGTAGTGTTCACAGGGGAAACAAATGTTTGCCCAAGTTCCTTACTCAGCAAAAGGACAGTAAAAGTAGAAATGCATAGCTTCATTGAGATTTGAACTGAGTTTAGATTTTTCTGTGCTGGAATTGGATTTGGACATGGAAGATAAAACAGCCTATCCTGTACTGCCTCTGTATGGTGTACTTGGTGTGGATGGACTTGTCCTTTGAACACTGGACTTATGTTTTTGAACACTGAAGTGGATTTGGAAGTATCGGGTGTTCTTTGTAATGCACAAAATTATTGGTAAAATAAATTGAAGTAGTTGAAATGAAACCAAATTGTATTCTAGGGACTTTTTACTACTATTTTTTTTAAAATGTGCCATTTTATGAGGATTGGTCATGTGCAGTATGTCATCTCTATGTTACTTACGCTTCAAAACTTGGCTGGTGCCCAGCTCCTTCAAACCTGTGGGAGTAAATCTTCCACTGCTGTTGTGCAAATATATTCTAATAGTTGGTATGTCACACCAGTTTCACAAAGAAATAAAATGCTCTCTGTTTTGTCTTTCATCTATGTGTCATTTCATACTGTAGATGCAGCCCATTTTGAGACCTATTCACAGGCAGCCATATCATCTTAATTCCGTGCTCTTGCTGTATATCTGCATTTTCCCAGGGTATTAAATAAATCCCTGTGGAAAATGCATGGGGAGAACAGAAAGCTGCTGTGTGAAATTTTACCATCCTAATCCATATTTACCAATTTTACAGCTAGATACTGGAAAAGCATTGGTGATGTGCCTTATGAACAGTTGTAAAGGAATGAGATCAGAGGTTATTCATGTTTTTTTCTGTATTTTCACCATAGAATTAGGGGAAATATTTTAAGCAGCGTAAGTCACAAACATGCTGTCATAGTTTAGAAATTTCAGTCTTTGTGCCTTTTGTTTTCTTGTGTACCAGTAGTTGCAGAACTGAAATTAATTCTTGTGCAAGCTGGGAACTTTAATGGGTTTCTAGCTTTTGTTCACTATTGCTCTACCTGCTTTTGAGCCAGTGACTTCAAGGTGAAATGCTCTTTGCTATTCTCATTCTTTAACCAGGTTTTTTTTTCTGCTTTGTTAAAATTTTCCTGTAGGAGCAACTATTTGGTATGAAAGTAACGGAGGAAAAGAGGTTTATGTTCTCTCAGTGAGCTTCCAAAGGGTCTGGTAAAGTGCTCAGGATTTAAATTCAACACAGTAAATAAAACAACAACTTGCAATAAAATTGTATTCCAGTTTTGATACTGTCAAGCCGCCTGGTTAAAGGCCTTTAGTCTGAGTTTTTCCTGGAATTCCTGTAGTGTTAGAGATTTTATTGCATTGAGAGAAATTGAGTTGAGATCCTAATTCTGAAAATAACATAGGTAGTCCCTTTATCACTGAGGTAGCAGCAGAAATCTAGAAACCATATCCTAGGGATTGAGAAACAATAATGATGAAGCTGCTGTTTCATAATATTTACACATCCTGTTACAATAATTCTCCTTGTTTGTTCTGTGGCACTCGATTCTTCAGCAGAAGTGCATATATTATCCAAAATAGTGGGGGATGGAGTACTTTCTTCTGCTTGCTTCTGGATTTGTTTTCTTTTGAAGGAAGGCCAGGTAAGACTCAGAAATGGCCATCAGGGAAGGTGTGTTTGCATCACTTTAGAACACAGAAGTCTTTTTAAAAAAGAAATACTTGAGGAGCTTGAGTTTGAGGTGTGTAATGGGTTGATGCTGGCCAAACACCAGTGCACCTATAAAAATCACTCATTTTCTTCAGCTATGGTTAAGCAGAGGAGGAGAAAAGAAAACTCATGGGGTAAGATGAGGATTAGGAGAAAACACTTTAGGGGCAAAACAGGCTCAAAACTTCAAAAGGTATAAAGGAAAAAATTTATTAACATCATTAAAAGAGAATAATGAGACATAAAATAAACTTTTAGAACACCTTTCCCCCCCATGCACTTCATTAATTACAGGGAAACAGTTTGTTGTATTATAGTCCTCACCACAGCTTGCAGAAGAATCTCAGCTCCGATGCTTGGAGCACCTCCTCCTCTCCCTTCCTCCATAGCACCAACCTTAGGGTTGCCATGTTGTTCTTCTCACGTGTCCTCACTTTTTCCTTTTTCCTGACTCAGGAGAGAATTGGTGTTCATAGGTTCATTTGTTCCCAAGTTCTGTCAGTTGGAGTTCTATCAGTTTTATCAGTTTTTACGGAGCTCTGCAGAGCTGAAAGGCCAACCTTGTCCCGGCTCTGCAATCGGGGAATCGCTTGCTGTGCTTCTGTTGGTCACATGGACTGCTCATGCCACTCTGCACCTTTTCTTCATGCGAGATCCTGGAAAAAGAAAAACTGCTGCTGCTGCTTTTGCCTTTCTGTCTGCAGCATGGCTGGTTAAAAGCACCTAAGTAAATAAAGTCCATTATGAGCCATGCTGAGAGAGCTGCAGCCATGCCAGGGTTGAGCAGCCCTCACTGGGAAAGATGCTTGGCCATCCACCTACTCCTCTGTAGAGAGCAAAAGAGCTTCCCAGAGTTTTTTGTTTGTAAATGTGTTATCATAGAGATGTTTCTAGCTTTTCTAATTGGCTTAGCAGTGTGCCAATTTTCCAAGCTTTAGGCAGTGATTGGTTTTGCCAGGCACAGAGGAAGCCGCTACCAGCTCCTCACAGAGAATTACTTCCATAGCTGACTTTTTCTGTCTTCACCAAAAATCAATTACTGCAAAACCAGCACAAGGCACTGTCTTTTTAAGAATCAAATTAGATTCTAAATTATACTTTGTGTTCTTTGATTGTAAAGAGTAACAATCTTCTAGAAGTTTTGCAACAATGAAAATAAAAAAATTTAAGTCTGTGTTGTGACTTTCCAGCTATTTTTTCAGAAATAATGATTATTTAAATTATTTCTAAACTGTAACATGGGTTCCAGTTAGTGTGAGAAGAAGCAGGACCTGGGCTAGGGTTTTTTCTGACTTCCATGTCAGAATGGCAGGCAGTTTCTTTCAAAAGTGGCAGCATCAGAGGCAAACACCAAAGAAGCCTGATGTCACAATGGAAGAACTTTGAGTAAATAGCTGCCTCCTTTACAATGATAGAGTTACATCCTCATTGGCCACCTCAGTAATTTGTGTCTTTTGACAATTTTGACTTCTAAAACTTTCCAAAGACATACCTTTCTCCTACCCCCATTCTGACCAGAATTTGTCATCATCTTCAAAGAAATTTTTCCAAGTGTTGCTGAGGAAGAATAAGACTGCTGGTATGCACAGGTAATGCAATTAATAGTGGGTCAGTTTGCTTGAACATATTTGCTCTTCGGGTAGAAGGAAGTGGACAAATGTCCAAAAATATTTCTGGGTTCCTTCTTCTATCACATAGGTAATACCTTATAGATTATCACATAGATAATTTAATATGTAGGATTCAAAACTTCTACCCCTCATCTTTAAAGTACAAGCAATATTTTGATGCCTGCAGTCATAAGGCAATAGTAGGATTTATAAAGACTGACTGTTTTGTGACAGTGAAATGGGAATATAAGAAGGAGGAGGGGGAGGAGGCAAATTTACCTCATCACAGGTATAATCCAGTTATTGCACTTAAAGTTTGGAGCAGGATAAGCCATTTAAAGTAGATAAAGATTAGGAGTTTTTCTTCATGTTCTCACAAAACAACCTGGATAACCTATTCATTGTTTTTACCAAATAGTATGGAGACTTTGTCTGAGGTGGAAGTCAAAGGGATCTCCCAGTTTTGTTGTGACATGATGATGTTTCTTCCTTAAATTTATCAACAGATGTTAGCAATTTGTTACAGCTTGCTACTTACCCCTCCTGTATGTGTAAAGTCATGTGTTCCTCCCACATGATATTTTCACTTGAAGTAGGTTTTTTGCTAGATATTTTTATTAATTTGCCGTGTTCCCTTGTATTGCAAAGGTTGCATTTGCAATATATTAGCCATTAATTAGTAAATAAAATTCTTTTTTCCTTCCATATATTATAAGAACATCTGTGCTTTTAAGATATGGAAAGAGGTCATGGAAATACAGGATGACAATTGTCTGCATTGCCAAATCCATTTAAGTCAGTGGTCAGTCTTGGTCTCAGTCCTCTGAATGTCTCTGAGCTGGTGTGAGTGTGCTGCTGAGATGGGAATTGTGGTCTGCCTTTTCCAAGAACCACCTATAGTATAGTCAGTGAGCTGCTCTTGCTGGATTCTGGTGTCCTGTGAACAGCTGTTTCATGTCAAACTAGAAGGAGTTATTTAAAACTCTGTATGGGAAAGCTATGCCATGAAGATTGCTTGGCTGGAAATGAGCTTCCAACTGAGGACATGGTAGTTTTGAAGAGGAAGAAGATGGGGTTCACTGAAACACTGAAAGTTCAGGCACACTGAAAAGTGTTGAAACTGGACTTGTAGTCTGGGCTAAGAGGGCTTGATAAAGTGTTAGAGGGAAGTTAGGGTATCAGCAAAGGTCCATCTGAGGGTTACAAGGGGATAGAGCAGAGGAGATTTGTAAGGAGCTGGGCTTGGGGAAGACTTGTGAGCCTTCAAGACTTTGCTGTCTTAAAAGTGGAGGTTAAGTGTTAGAGTGGGAGCCAGCTCCTTTATGTGTTTTGGATAATTGGATTATAGGCAGGTTTGACTGGTACTTTGAAGGCAGTCCTTCAATCCTTTAACCTTCATAATATTATGTTAGGACAGAGTCACTGTTTTCCTTTTCCATTTATGTCCTAAAACTGAGAGTAAATTCTGTCAGCAGACCTAGTCCTGCAGAGCTGTACTAGAGAGCTGCTCTGTCTGCATCTTGCCTTCCTGTCCAGATCAGCAAAGAAGGAGACTTGGCTCATTGTCCTAGCTGAGCAAGGGTGTCTAAACTGGAGCATTATTTCCAGGGTGAAGAAAGTGTATGGTTTGTCAAGCTTAATTATTGCCTCTAGATACAAGAAAAGTAGGGTAAGTCTCAGTGTTTTAGCATACAGCTATTAGAAAATGTTTTGATGTGAAATATGGTAAAAAAGGAGGTGAGAAATGGTGCACATGGATATTCATGGGGTGATACTGAGAATATGAAGGCTTCTGTCTGATTATATGGATTACCAGATTGTCTGAACTACCTTTAGCCTACGTATAATGTGGGTAGAGAAAACTAGAGATGACAGATAGTGAACCTGCTTGTCTGAGGAACTTGGTGTTGAATATTTTCCCTGTAGATTTTGGGGAATGGGGTTCAGCAAGTGTAAAATCAGGTTCGTTTGTAAATCAGTATCTATTTACCTTGAATGAATGAAGATAGTTGGGTCCTAACAAAGGTCTGAGAGCTGAACTGGAAAGGATAAAGGCTGAAAATAGTCATCATTTCTTTATTGGGCCAAAGGAGGCATTATGACCCTTTTGCTATAGTTCTGAGGTATAGAAATGCTGTGAAGATTTAAATAAAAAGCTTTATCTGTATCTTTTGTTGGGTACTATTTGTCATGGAAATCTTGTGGCAGTTAACCTTAAGTTTGTTAGGTGGTTGTTGGGCTCTCTTGTGCAAAGTAAGGTTTGCACAGCTGTTCCGGGTGCAGTCCTGCCCTTCCAAGCAATTCTGGTGATAAAAAAGGATTTGCAGACATCTAGGGGTTCATATGGTGGTATAAAACTGACCTGATGATGTGCCTTTCATAGCAGTCTGCCTAGAAGTCATCCATTCCGCTTCTCAGCCACACACCAGCCACTCGGCTAAGTACTCTTTGCTCCCATGTCAAATAGGGGATTTATAGATGAAAGATTGTTCCCAGCTAGCCTCACAGGCCCTCAAAACTAAAGCTGAGACAGTCAGTCAATGCTCTGATTAAGACATTATTTCCATTAAAAAAAATTAAGAGTTAGAGATGGTTATACCTTGGATCAAGTCAAGATGTCAAAACCAAGAAAGGTAATAAATGATGTTGGCAACGGAGTTCTACTGGGTATTTTGCTGCACTTTGTGCTTCTGCACATATACAAGAGAAATAAGCAACTATCCCTGGAGACTTCATTTTAGGGCTTGAGGTCTTTTTATGTTGGTTTCTTTTTCTTTCTATATTTGTCATTGAATTTCTGTAAGAGAAGCTGCCCCTTGCAGAGCACTAAGGATGTGTTTATTCATTTTTGCATAACTGAAAATGTTCTATGAACTTTTAATTTAAAAATAATTTGAGTTGGTTTCTTTGGTTCTACTGGAGATTTTCATATAGTGTGTAAACTAGTAATTCTGGAGCTCTAACTAGTTGCTTTAATTTTATTTTTTTTCTGTGTGATAATGATGACAATTTGAATAAATAGAAATGCTGATTTCATACTAGGGTTTCTGAAGGTCTGACCTGTATTAAATGTCAAGAAAAGTTACTATCACAAATTTCCAAATAGTTTCTTCTCACTTTTTTCAGTAGTATTTTTCAGTAATACAAAGTTACGCTTTGTGCAGCAAAATGGGGTTTTTTGGTTCGGTTTTGAGTTAATTTTTTTTTTTTTTAATGAGATTTTATAATGTGTCCTAAACATTAAGTATTCAGACACACAGACGCAGAGCACTTTGAATGACCCAGCAAGCTAGGGGGTGTTGCAATTTAGAAATGGTGCTCCTCACTTTAATGCTCCAACTGAGACTAAAATCACATGCTTCTTGCTTGCTCCCCTCCTCCCCTTCCCTTGCTGTGGGCTGGAGAGTAGGAGGCACAAAAGGGAAGGATGGTGCGTTGAGATAAGAACAATTTACTAGAAACAGCAATGAGATAAGAAAATGAACAGTTACAGTGACAGTACTAATAACTAAAGTGTACAAAAGAGAGTGATTCACATGCAAAAAATACTCACCCATACTCACCTGCTACTCTGGCTTGAAACCAGCATTACCCAACCTATTGTCTGCTCAACCAGAAGAACCCTTTCTCCTCAGAAGGGTCCTCTTCCCTCCACACACCTGGCAATGACATGAAGTGGTGTAGGATAGCCTCTATACCAGCCATGTGTCCCCTGGCTACTGCAAAAATTAACCCTGTCCTGGCCAGGAGGAAATGAAGTAAATCAACATTTTTCTTATAATCTCTGAAATCAATGTAAACTTGTAGGGTTTTTGTTTATTTTGTCTGGGGTTTTTTTTGTTTGGTTGGTTTTTTGGTTTTGTTTTTTTTCAGACATAGCCTTTTAAGAAGTCCTGTGACACTAGGGCCTTGTAGGAGTAGGCTGTGAGTGTGTCTTTTTTGAAATTGCTTCAGTGATGGACTTCAGCTATCTTTGTATTGGAGTTTAAAGGCTTTACAGGGTCAAAACTTGCAGGCATAAACAAGGCTGGAATGGACACTTAGAATAACCGGAATTCTAGCTGGGACTGGACAGACGATGTGCAGCAAAGGGAAAGGACGCTTGCCTTATAATGTATACAACATTTATTTCCATAAAGGCTTTGAAAAACTTGGAGGGCAAATTGTGTGGGAAGGATGACACTTTGCTGTCAGTGCCTGTAGTGTAATTAGAGTATCTGTAATCAATAGACCATGTAGTTCATGTGACAGACTGTCCGGTGGGCAGATCCTCTGCTGCAGGAGCAGATGTGAGCTAATGGTATAACTCTGGGAACTGCCCACAGGTTCCTTCTGGAAATTTTCCTCACAAGGACTGATTTCTGACTTTTTTTATTTTTTTCTCACTCATGATTCCAGCACAGTAGTTCCTGTAGGCAAAGCTAGGAAAAAATGGGGCAGAATACCTGAAGAAGGTTGTGAACCTGGGTTCAGACAGGCTGGTGAGCATCCCTTGCAGTGGCACTGGCCACTGCAAGTAGAGAGCTTGTTACACATTTGAGGCTCTTGTTACTTTTGTAAATTGGTTCCAGAAGAAGAGTTGGTATTGAGTAGGCACTGGGTGAATGAAAAGGAATTTGTTTTCAGTTCAGGAGTGTTCAGCAATGACAACTGGAAGAGCTCTCAGTAGGAAGGGGCTTGTATTAGTCTTAGGGGTAATTTTATTCGGTTGAAAATGTGCTTTCAATGGGAAATGTTTATGGATACCTGTTCTTTACAGCATATTTTAGCAATATGACTGCTAGCTTTAGCTTTAAAAGGCAAGTAGAAAATCAAATGGAGTATGAGTTTCAAGTTAGCATTCATTGTAGTTGAAAAATTGTCATTATTTATTTTACAACATCACAAAGGTACCTTCCTCCTGACAGCTCTGTGGGTCTCCTTCGCTTTCAGAATTTAAGGCTGCCGTGTGTGGAGTGCTTTACACATTTTGTGCAGTGAATATTTCTTTTTCTCTTAAAACATTTGTCAAGAATCTCAAAATTCAGTATTGTTGTTTCAGATAATTTTAGGCATTAAATATTGAAGTACTATTAAGTAGTGGTACAAAAAGCAGTGTTACAAAATTTTATTTTCAAATGTTTAGAATCCTCTAGGAGGGTTTAATTAAAAATGCCATACACTTAGTGAAAATCCATTTAAGTTCCGCAATTGATTTTTTTATTATTTTTTCCCTTTAGAAAGGAAAGCTGTGAGTTCTCTTGTATGGGGTAAATGTCACTCTGTTTATATCTTAGCTTTGCTGCAAGTCAGGACTGGTACTATTCCTCTGAGTTGTCATAGAAACGCAGCTAACTGACATCTCAACTCAGGCTGCTCATGGTTTAATTTGTGGGTTTTCAAGATTATTAAAATTTAACAAAAATTATTGATTTGCTTTTATTAACACTGGCTTGTGTTTACTTTAGAAGTTCAAACTGCATAAAAGCTTTTTATTATAGAAAAATACCTTTAAAATTATTAAACCCTGATACTCTAAATAAGAGATCGTCAAATGCATTTAATATATCAAAGTCTGAAGCTGTAGACAAATTTTGAATTTTTGCAAATCACCTTTTTATTTCATTTTGTTTACAGTAAAGTGCCCCAACCTCATTTCAATTCACCTTTTAGCTTGACTTTTATTTAACATAGAAGATACCTGTCAAGAAAGCGTGAAATAGGTACATCATCATGCCTAATATTTGGGAGTTTTTATTTTATTTACTTACTTTGAAGCCTGGCAGAATGCTTCGGTGCACTGACTTTTGAAAGTATATATTTTTTGTATATGTGTGTGCAGAAAAAATTACTTAGTTTTCACTCATAAATAAGACAGGCAAAACTTATTTACAGTAACTTTATCTAATGGTCCATGGATGAATGATTTTATGCAAACTACTCAAGAGACTAGAATTAACTTTTCATGTTGGTTGCACATTGGATGTCCAGGCCCCAGCAACATGTGGGATCTTATAAAAACTAGATGACTGGAGTTCAGTTTTTACTTTTATGAATTTATTCAATGACTGCCCATGCATTTCAAGTGTAATCTTTGTAAGCAATGTATAAAGTGCAGTAATGTATTAATTGTTATAAAATGGGCACATACTTCCTTACACCCTCCTTCCATCACATGTATGCTTTTTACTTTGACTTTACCGCCTCCCTCTACCTTGTAGCCATTTATTAACGATCTGTAGGCATGAGGAATTTGACTGATTTATATACAGACCTGTAATTTGACATTGTCATTCTGTCTAGTAACAACTTTGTTCAGTGTTAGATTTACTGAATAAAATTGTTTCTTGGTGGACATTTTGACACCTCACTTCATCCTCCTACGTCATGTGCTGCTGACATCCCTGTATTAATCTCATTTGTATTCTGTCATAAAACTCTCACGTAACATTTTAAAACTGACTCTCTTTGCAGTGTATTTCTGTAAGCATGGGGCTAAATATTGGATGTTTCTATAGGTATATATGGCTTTTTTTATGTTTTGTATGAGGTTATGTTCATGTTTCCATGTACGATGGTAGCACACATGGTAAACGGCCATACTCTTTAACTTGGGAAAGGCTGGCTTGAGTACTGAAAAGGCAATTTAAACAAAATGCATTTTATTAACCTGTTAACATGTCTCTCTTCCAAATTTATTTTTTGCATCATTGACTACAAGAAAGTGTTGCACAAATATAGTTCTGCTGTAGGCTGACACTGTGTATTTTTAGGAATTGGAAGGCAGTGGTTAGTGGGAAGTCAGGGCACTCCTTTAACTAGAGCACTGCACTGGTGTATTCTGGTTGCTTAAGAATAAAATATATGTTTTATATGGGAGACATACTCAGTGTTGATATATTCATTACAGTCAATAGCAAGTGTAGGAGAGTATTATTGCAGGTATACTGTTTTCCAGTGAGGACCAAGGGATATAGAAGGGTTTGTGTATGTCTGTGCGTGTATAAGATTAAGTGAGACTTACTGAAGCCTGTGGAATCTCTCTGGCATTGTACTTCTGTAGACTGTCTGTTACAGATAGATGCCTGTGGCCAAAGAGCTAATTTGCAACTGGGATTTTCTTTTCCTAAAAGATAAACATGTTGGGTCTTCTTCGAGCAATAAATTTGCTGCTTGTTTGTTTTTGGGTTTTTTTTAGCTTGGTTTCCTTTCTCTTCACTATTTGCCCCGTGATCTTTCCTTGCATTTAAGTAGTGATTGGGTGATAATACCTAATGTGCTTGAAAAGAAAGAGAGGAAAGCTTCAGTATTGACCAGGAAAAGATCCTAACATGCAGAAGATAATGGTGATTCATAGGAATATACTGTGTCCTGATCCTTTTCCCAGAAAACATATTTATAGTATTTTTTTTTACCATAAGCCCATTGGTGGTTTTGATACAATTAACTTATTCCTAGTGGATTCTTCTTATTTTTGTTCGCAGCATTTTGCCTCTATCCTTGCTACAGAGGTGCAGCATCTTGTAAAGGTCATGAAGTTTCTTGTAATGTGCATGCTTCAGCTTTCAGTTCATTGTGGCTACAGTGGCACACTTTATTTTATCATCATTCAGTATCATATACATTCTTTTTGTATTTTACTTCTAAATTGCAAATTACTAACTTTATGTAACAAAGTACACATGCACATTTTTTCCTGCTTTTTAGATATCAAGTAAGTGCCTCTTACAGCTGAATTGACATGCTGCTATACAGTCTTTGCACCCAGAACTTTGGAGTAAAAAGAAAAACCAGTAACAAAATAGCACAGCCCAAACCCCTTCAGATGATTAAACTGTGAAAGTTTGGCTTTTGATTGTAATGGCTTTTGTGAAGAGATCGCAGTGATCCATCTTCGCCTGTTGCTATGTGATAGTTTTGGGATATCTTTTAGTTTGTTTTTATCTAAAATAAACTTCTAAATATTTTTGTTGTTTTTTCTCTCTTCCTCCCTTTTTCTTATGCTCCTAAAAATTTAGGAAGATGAGAGTGAAGAAGAACCTAAGCTCAAGTATGAACGGCTTTCTAATGGAGTGACTGAAATTCTCCAGAAGGACGCAGCCAGCTGCATGACAGTGCATGAAAAGGTATGATGTGACTTTGTGGCTGAGATAGCACTTCTGCCTGGTTTTATATATCTGTCTGTGCTTATAATGCATCAGTATATTTCCGTGTAGAAGTGACGCCTTGCACTGCAAGGCAACAGTAACGTAAACAAAATTCACCATTAACACAGGTTAATTGAACAATCCATGTTTTCTCAGTGATAAAACAAATAGTTCACATAGTTCAATTAACAGCAGATCTCTCAGAATCAATTGCCTTCTTGTTTGTATCAAGCATTTTTTCAGTGAGAAATGCGTTTTCTCAATGAGGAGATGAGGTGAGAATTCAAGATGCAGTGATTTGTTAGATGAGATGTTTACATAAGCTTCTAGAAAACTGCTCACTCAGTTTTAATTATGAGCAGTATTATGAACTGAAATCAGAATACAGTCCTAATTTTTCTTTGTTCAGAAAGGAAGTTGGTATATACTGTGCTTCTTTGTATAGCCTATGTCAGTAAAGACCAACTTGATCATGCCAGGAGCTCAGCATATATTCAGCTGTGGAAAACAAGTGAATACAGTGGAGAAGAAAGTAATTACTGTATTTTTTATTTGCTTAGGTTTTTCTTTTGGAGGGTGTCATACTAACACTTTCCTGCCCCCTTCCCTGATTCAGTATGTTAAAAACAGAGAGAGGAACTGCACATGCTAGAGATTTTGATGTACCAGAGAGTGATAGGGGTAAAGTAATAGACAATGCAAACTAAAGAAATTTTAAGAAGAATTAATATTTTATTCTTAAAAGGAATAAACTTCATATTCTTCTTTAGTGACTTAAACAGTTGCTTTTGTATTTTATGAGTTTTCTTCTCTTTTATAAATATTGAAAAACATTTTTGAATATTGAGGCATGCTGAAGTGCATCTGAAAGTATGAGTTAATGATTTGTCAACTATTGGTATGTAAAACATAGTAGCTATTTTCTGAATGTATAATTTTTCATAGCTGGTAATATCTCCTAAACAGTTATTGTTGAGGGATCTATCTTTATTGTTTGGCTATATTTTTAGATTGCTTGTGTTGTGTTTCTTTTCCTCAGAGGACTGTTGCTATGGCTCAGGAGGCTCTTAAGATGAAGCTTGTATTTTAACTGTGTGAATGAAAACAATAAGTCTTTTTAAAATGTTTTTGACAACCTAGAGTTACACAGATATTTGGAAAATTGGCAAGCATTTCCTCTTTGTTTGTAGCCTGTTTCTGTTACCTTTTATTCCTGCATCTCAGGTAAATTTTAAAAGCCAAGAGTTTAACTGGATTTTTCTATAAGGGTGTGTGCAGATACAGCTTTTACTATAGTGTCACAAAGCATGACAATACAGGAAAACTGTTGAAGTATCCCAGCACTTTTAGTTTTCCAGAAAACTAGTTACACTATTTATGAGAAGAATCAATATTGTTAGCCATATTGTTAGCCAGGTACTGCAGTCTTTTAGGAATAGGTCTCTTCCAGCAGAGAGCTTGAAAATGAAGCTGGGTTATAGGTTGTGCAAGAGTATTTCTGTTTCATTCTGGTTGGGGTTTTTGGGATTTTTTTCCCTGAACGAACAGGAAAAGCTCTACTAATTGCTATAATTAGAAAAATTATACAGTAATATGTAAAATATGGCTCAGACTAAAGCAGTTTAACTTTGCTGGGAATCCTGAGATCTGGCTTCTGCATTCAGACTAATTTCCCCCCAGATTTTTTTTTTTTTTTCATTTTTGCTGCTAAAGCATCATATTTTCACCAGGCTTGCTGTCTACACTGGATGACTAATCGTCATGGCACCTGGTGCATTCAAGCAGGCCTGTGCAGTGGAATAGTCATACCTAGTTATGTCTGCACACCTGATGTTTTATTAACCAGTATTGATTTTTTTACCCGGGGGACTTTTTTCTTCCTGAAAAAAGGCAACCTTGCAGGAGTGAAAGGCATTGCAGGGAATGAATTTCTAATGAACCCCTTCTTTCCCTTTCTTGACTCCTTTTAATGTAGCTTCATATTTTAAGTGCCTGAACTGAAATTTCATTTTAAGCAATTCCATTTTGATAAATCCTTTTAAACCTTGACTTTCTGTAAGGTTATTTTTTAAAGATTGTGCTGCCTGACTGACACGCTTAGCAGTGCCTGTAAATTTGAGCATTTCATTATAGGTTGCAATGAAGCATGCTCACATGCAGTGAAATACAGAGAATTGAGTAGCCTAGACTATTTCAGTAATGCTGAAAGTGGGAGGGTGGGGGAGGGGGCAAATAAAAGAAACCTCTGTCATAAATCAAGTAGTACTGAAATTCTGTCTTTTCTGTTTAGGTGTAGTTCACATGGTTCAATTAACAGCAGATCTCTCGGAATCAATTCCCTTCTTGTTTGTATCAAAATAAGTTTGAGATAGTATGGATTTAGGTGGAGATTTATTTATTTAGCTACTAGTTTTTAGAATAAAACTCCAGAGATTTCCAAGGAAGTGTATTTGTCGTGGGAGTATTCTATTTAGGAATGTTACTATGTGAAGGAAAGCAAAGATAACAGGAGTTATCTGTGTGCTTAAATGTACTGTCAGAGACCTTCCATAATTCAGCTGTATTTTACCAGTGGCTTACAGCTGGCCTTTTGCTATGTTTGAACACTTTGTTTTTATTTTGATAATGAAGGAGAATTAAAAATAAGGCTCAAAGGAAACATTAGGATTGAAGCAAAGCTGCAGAAAGGATCTAGGAGCTATTTCAGATCTCTGTTGGTTCCTGCTCTCACGCTGCATTTTTAATTTGCTGCCACAGTCCATCAGCTGGTGTGTACAGACTGCGGACACACCATTAGTTGTCAGTGGATGAGGGTCCTCATGACTCATTCTGACAGCTAACTTGCACTATCACAGTAATATGGGCTTGAAGCCCTCCCTGTTTTATTCTGTGGGTACAGTTAAAATAACCTTTCTCTATAGAAAGTGGTGGGCTTTTTTCATTTCCCCAGTGTTGCTGGTATTCATTTAGCATTGCTGTAGTATTTCTTGTGGTGTCTTTGTGTTTATGTAATCAATCTCTTTCTTTCACAGTTTTTGGCACTGGGAACACATTATGGCAAAGTTTATTTACTTGATGTCCAGGGGAACATCACACAGAAGTTTGATGTTGTAAGTATGACATTATTCAGAGCCCATTTACAGGAATGTAAAACTGCTGTGATGTACTGATAAGTCAGTTAACACTCTTGTTACACCCGCAATTACACTAACACATTCCATAACATAAAAAACAGTGTATGGGCCTTGCGAAAAGAAGTTACTCTGCATGATTTTGTGGTGAGCACATCTCAGTTTATATATAATAAACTTCTTCATGAAGCAGAAGAGGAAATATGTATTTATGATTGCAAGTGGCTATTAAAAATGGAACCCAAAAGCTCATTACTCCCAGAAGGCAAGAACCTGTTCATTAGTTGACTATTGTCAATTATTTCATGCGTTATCATCTTATCTAGTTGCCACAAGTAATTGAAAAGTGATTGATTACCTTGCTGGCTCAGTTTGTCAATTACAAGTATATAATGCTAATATTTTATGTAAATGTTTTGAAGTTTGAATTATTAAGGGATTGTATTGATTGAAGTAAAAGAAGCCCTTTTCCTTATTGTGGTTCATGGTATGACAGGAATAACATGCTAAATTTAAAGCTCTGTTCTAGAGTATTAAATGTTCCTTTTTATTGTGGATATTAGTTCATTAGTTTCAAATTCCCTGTTTTGCTTGGGGAGTGGAAGGAAGAGAACTAATGATTTTTTTTTCTCCTCAGGTCATCAAAAATTCTAGTAGCCAAGCATTCTTTTTTCATAGCAGTGTAAGCATTAGCCATAGAAACCACTGCAAGATGTGGACGTGTTTTGCAAAGAGAATATACATTCTAAAGCTGACACAGATGCATGGAAGGGGTCAAGTGTTTGTTTATATTTTTGAAAAACCCAATTATTAATTGTGAAAGGGAGTAGGGGAGTATAAACTTAAGGCAAAGCTCTTGAAGGAATTTCTAGATTTAATTTTAGTCAGATTGACAATGACCTTACGGGCGATTGATTAAAGTCAAGCTAATTATGTGCTTCTGTTTCTTTTAATTTTGTATGATCATCAGCCCTGCAGCTGACAATGCTGACTGCATTTCAAAAGAGGAAAAGCTTTTGGTGTCTCCCTTGCAGTCCTGATTGCTTTACATGCATGCTTCTTGGTAGAGTTTCTCTGGGAAGTAGGATAAACTCTCTATTTGAGGCAGGTCAGATTAAATGTGTCTTCCATTGCTGCAGTAGAAGACAGAGTAAGAGACTCACTCAAATGAAGTGCAGATTTTGTATTGAGTCTAGCATTAACTGTCCTGAACTTGTATTTGTTCCATTCAGTGAAAGCAGTGTAAGGTGCTTGGAAAATTTTAGTTCTCAAACAATCTTCTTCTGTCTACCACCAATGCCTTGTTCTCTCACACTAGTTCCAAGAGATGAAATCCTCCTTCTGTAGAGACTTAGGGAACTGCCTAGGTGTAGAGCCAGGAACAAGGGGACCTGCTGAAGTCTGTAAAACAAAATCCCTGCATTCCCTTTATACCCACCCTCCCAAATCTGCTGTTATTTTCTTTGCTTTTCATTACTAAAAAGTCCTTCCAGTGCCTGCTGGGAGGGTGGTTTCTTATGAAGTTAATGTTGGACTATACAGTTATTTTCTGCTCAAAGATGTTACTTTTCCAAACTTGGCCTGCTTCAGGATGATTTTTGTGCTGTATCTTCTTATAAAGATGGCAATGATTTTTTTTTTAAAACTATTGTTAGAATACAAACTGTTTTTCAACAGGATAATAGGAAAAAGAAATGTTTCTTGGATTCTCTTCTTAATGTTTGTATCTCTTTTGTAATGTACATGTCTCCAGTGCAATAGATTATATCATGGATTAGGTGGAAATGGTGCTTCTTTTTCTTTTTATTCCTCTTTTTTCTAGTTTGAGGAAGAGTGATTTTTCTCTAGTACCACTTGTCTTTAAAAGAGAAGTTTTTCGAGGATCTACTAACTGTTGTAGAACAGAACAGGCTGCCTATGTGAGAAGAAAGCAGCTCTGTGATGTACATGGCTGCTTAAGCTGAGAAGTTTCCTGAATTAATAATGTCAGCTGCAGAACCTATAGAGAGTTTATTCTGAACTGGCTGCTGTGCATCAAAATATTTGCCTTCTAACCTGAACTTCTCAGATGTTGGATTTCGGACTAGAGGTATCACTATCAAAACGTTCAGTGGGGTCTTAATTCAGTTCTCTCCTACTAATGCCTCTTTATTGTCCCTCATGGAGAATTTGAAGTATTAAAATTAAAGTATTAAAGTAATTAAATGTTGTAAATCCCAAATAAAACCTAACCCTTTCCTGAAAAAAAAGGGAATTACTTCCTGAAGTCACACAGAGGGACAAAGCATTTCTTGTAAATGTGCTGGCAAAGGCTGTTATCACTAGAGGTATTTTTTCGGATTGTTTTACTCTGATCCAAAAAGAACAAATTCCTTCTCAGAACCTTTTTCATTGGTGGAATGTCATATTGTCCTAGTTTAGGGCAAATTAGGGAGGAAAACTCCAAATGGGGATTTCCCCAGGGAAATGCCCCCTCCCCACCAACTGGTCTGGGAAAGGAAAAAAAAAATTCCTTGGAGAGAAGTGGAAAAAGCTGTTTATTTAACAGAAATTGAATAATATTAAATAATAGAACCTCTCACTGTTCGATGGGATGGCAAGTCTAGGAAGAAAAGTCCTTTTCATGTGGTGTAGCTCGGCTCGCTCAGGTTCTTATCAGTCCCTCCGGCGCTGGAAAGTGCCGAGGCCCAGGCCCCGGTGGGCCACAGGCGTGAGCTCCCGGGGTTTGGCTGGGTGTTCAGTCCAAAGCAGGTTTGCACAGATCCAAGAAAAGGAAAAAAACAAAGGTCCAGGGAACTCCTCTGCCTCAGCTAGCTAAAGCTAACTAAAAGCCAGAGAGAAGCTCTGTCCCGCTGTCTGTCCGTGCTGCAGACACCACAGTCCAGGAGCGAGATGTGTGGGAGTGATGTTTTTCTTTAACACAAACTGCGCGCTTCTTCTTCCCCCTCTCTTGCTCTCAAAGCCAGTCTTAAAGGTGCAGAACTTAATATATAACATAAACCAGACGATTGGGGATACCAGTATCATAAAGTCACCCCAGGACACATGTATAGTTCTATCTTGAAGTTGTTAATAGGAGAAGTATCTGTTGTTACTGATTATTGGAAATAAGAATATAGAATTTTGTATTTATTTTGTACATAGAATTTTCTGTATACAATTTTTTCTGAGTAAAATACTGAAATATTTTAATTGTTTTCAGTAAACAGTGTACCTGGAGAGTTTCTTTCATGTATTTTTCTTTTTGAAAGGATGTTTCAGCAGATATTTTCTGTCTTGTGACATTGCAGAAATTAATAGTAAGGATAACAATGTGATTCCCTATGTGCAAAAGAAATCAGTTACATAATTCAAGAAACTGATGCTGAATCCTATGCCAAGTGGACAACTAGTCTCTTCAGGCTTGCAACTCCTCTTGTCAACAACAGTGGAAATGTGTGCTTTGAAACTGTTGTGAGATATTTGTGATTTGGGGGGAATTGACACAGGAATTGGAAGGCTTTGCCCTTTTGTGTTGCTTGGTATCTCAGCAGTTGTGCTTGTGTTCTTATCCCTCTCTCCTCTTCACCTAGCATTTCTGTAGCTCTTGCCAGGGTGGCTTGTCTTTGACAATGTCAGCTGCCTAAGATTAACTGGTATGCATCCTCAGTAACATATGTTTGACAAACTGGTGTTCTCTTGTATTAGGGTTCAGTGCATTGAGTGAAATGAAATGTGTCAAATGCACTGAAAATTATTACTAAAAGGCAACAAGAAGAGGGAAGAAAAGCCTGCTAATTCCACTGACAAAGGATGATGCAGGGCTGATTCACAGCACGTTAATTCCAAATGTCTCTCCATCTTTCTTTCCTTCTTAGACTGTCTACAATTTATTAATATAATTATTGCCTGAGCTGACATCCTTTGGATTAAGAATTTGTAGATATGGAGAAAGCTGTACAAACATGTTTAGTTACATAACAAATCAAAAAGCTTTCAAAGGGCGAGAAAACCTGTCCCCATTCTGGTCTTCTAATAGACATCAAGCTTAAAGCAAAAGTGGTAAGAAGTCTTGGATGGTGCCAGTGATAGTCTTTTAGAAGGGGAAAGATTGCCTATTTTATAAGTAACGAGGATTTAAAGGTGAAGGTGTTTCAGTGGTGATGCATGAGTCTAGAAAATGATGTAGTGTTTTAAAGCTTCTCTTAGTACAAAGAAATTTAAGTCTTTTTAACATTCAACATTTGTGAGCTATTTGTGACTGTTAGAGTTTCAGAAGGATATGTTCTCATAGCATCTCTTTTTACGATGTTTTTCTTTCCTTGCATCATGTTTTTTTCTTGATTGTCACACCTTGTATAGCACTGTTTAATTATGGGGTTTTAATTGGAGTGACAGTAATCCAAAATCACTACGTCATCTCTGCTACTTTGAAAACTTGAAAGGGAGTTCCTTTTGTGGTGGTATTATTGCCCTTGGGTGTATTGAAGTTACAGCACTCACCAGCCTCTGGAGCAAGACCTTGCTTGAAGGTCAGTCTGTGGCCTTTTGGTTTTGCTGATAACTCAGCAGGTTACAAAGAAAACATCAGAGGTTTCAGTTGACTTGATGTCTCTTGGCAAGAGTTTATTTTTTAACAAGAAAAAAATATTTCTAACAAAGAAACAGTTGTTCTTAAGCACTAAGCGCTGCTGATAGTAATGATGCAAAACCTACTAACTGGTGTGGGAGATTATGCAACATCTCTCAATGGGCAAGGTAACTTAGTTTTTCATTGCATAATGAAGAAATTGCTTTGGATGGAACTTTGCATGAGAGTTTGAGGCTAAGATGATATAAATGTCACTTACTTTGACAGACTACTTAAAATTCCCTGTTTATTACCTGATCTACATCATTTTAGATGTTGGTGTCAAGCTATGTAAGAAAATTTAGTCAGGAAGTAAAGCAACAGAATTTAAAGATCTGGGTAGCTCTGTGTTAGTATTTGCATGGTGTCACCATGCCTGTTAAATTTGAAGCTGAAATCCTGTTTTGTTTGCAAAACCAAATGGGATATTTTAAGTGATAGTTCCAAAAAACAAAATAAAGATTAAGGTTTTGATAGAAGTAAGTGTCTGTGCAAGGGACGGGTTTCCTTCTCCACCTTGAGACCTCTCACCCAAATGGGTGTTGCATTTTTATGTCTTAAGTGCTATACACCAACCCCTAGCTCTTTCAAATGGATAAAAATGTCATCTTTGGGGATTTTTGTTTTAAGTCTTGAGGGTCTACACCCAATTTAATATCACTTCTGCTTCTATCTATCTCTTCATTTTAACTGCAGAGGATTTGGAAATCCAAAGGTTTTTACAGTAGTCATGGGAATAACTCAGATGGCTTTTGAGTCTGGGTTTTTTGGTATAAAGGCTTGGACAGTATGTTTTATATGTTTATTCTGGTACTGTGCTTACTAGGTTGCTTATGACCTGATCTGTTTCCAATAGGAACTGTGAAGCTATTGAAGATTCAGAACCATCCTTGGCAAAAATCATGACGTACCTGTGGTATCTTGCCTAGACTGGCAGAAATTGTGGTGTTATGACCATTATTCCATATATGCCATTCCATTTCTTCTCTGAAAGAAGAAAAAAACCACCTCTTATACATGTTTTGCACATTGTCTTTGTACCATTGTATCTGACTTTCCTTTGAAAGGAGTATTGCTAAAATTTTTAGTTAACCAAAAAGATCAAAGGGATATGCCAGGCATTTGTTATTAGTAGAAATGTTGCTTGGAGTATGGATGAAATGTGGGAGTTCTAAACAATTTTAGAATCACTTATGATTAATTTTTATAGCTCAAAACTTAGGCAAGTGTGACCGTTTCATTCAATTATTCTTTCAAGCTTGTAGTTTGAATAACTGTCGCTTAGTGGAGAATAATGTAAAAAGTTTAGCTGGAGGTATGAGTTCAGCTACAGAAAGTATTGTATGGTCCAGTCATTTATTTCTTGAATGTTGCTAGCTCATACAAGTCAGATGTGTGCTTGTACTGCAGCAAATAGTAACATATATTCTGTAGATCTAAGTAATTTCAATTAAAGTATAAAGCCTATGTACTTTATCACTGATTCTGGAATAGCAGTTGTTTCTGCCTTCTCTTTTGAACTCTTGACTAGCAACTATGTTGCCCATGTACCTTTTTTGAGAAGGATTACAGCCCCATCTTTAGACCAAATGGTCCTTCTACAACTTCATTATCCTTCAAATGCACATTGTTTTCTTCTTTTTTTTTTTTTTTTAACATAGAAGCACAGGAAGAAGTCTTCTTTTTTGTTCTCCAGTATTAATCACTTTTCTTCAGAGTGGGTTGTTGTTTGTCAGTTTCATTTCATGACCAACTCTAAATGTATTACATTTATGGTACCTTAGCAGCCCTCTTTCGAGCCACTGATTTCACCAGAAATTTATTATGTCACCTTTTAATGAGGTAAAGGACTGTGATGTCACAAGCATGTAGACATAGAAAATAGTTCACTTTCTCTTGACTTGGTAGGGTGCTATCATATTCTGCATCCTTTTTCAAAAAAAAAAAAAAAAGAAATTAAGCACTGAATATCCAAAGGGGAGAATGCTAAACATGAAGGACATTAAGGACATTACTGCTGTAGTATTTAATACAGCATTGTTGTTCAATGAAAGGGCAAAGTTTCCAATATGTTTTCTTGTTTTTCAACAGATCTTGTTGCTTCTTATTTCTATGGCGGATCAAATAGAGGATCCTCCTTACTGTAATCCTGCTAAGTGAATTTACATGTGTCACTTTCAAACAGTTTTGAACAAAATTATTTGTGATATTATTAAGATATATCAAAATCATTAAAACAATTTTTTTTTTCCTTCTCACCCTTTTACCACCCAGGTCTAGTAACATTTACTGTTTGAATATGTATCACATCTCATGACTATTTAGAAAGTGGACCACTGTTCCAAATTGCTCTAGTTTTATTGGCACCAATGAAACAGCTAGTTTCAAGTAGCACTGACAAAGTATTTTCATAGAAGACTGGTAACTCAGATGTGCATTTTCAAAAACCTAATAACACTTAAAAGCATAGTGAGGATTTGGAGAGGTTTGATTTTAGGAAGTTAGTGTATTGCTGATTCTTAGGGCTGTTTTCCTTTCAAATGGGGTATTATACCTGGATGGCATTTTTGTCCATAGGGAACACAGGCACTTATGTGCATATATAGAATAATAGTAGTTTGCCTGTCAGAATTATTAAGAGTTCAGGCATTAATAAAATATTATTTACATTAGAAAATGTTTTCCTACTTAGAAAGACTGAGTTCTGGAGGACAATGTTTTTTATACAAGTTGACATTAATGATAGAGCTACAGCCCTTTGTTTCCATTGCAATAAAAATACAGCCCTATTAAAAATAGATAATGACATAACAGGGGCATAATATGATGAGCAAAACATGAAAGCAAAAACAAGTAGTTTTTTCTATGGGGAAGATATTAGTGATAATGAATTTAAAAATTCTAATAAAGATTCCTTTCTGAAGTATGAGACTTATTTGTTTTAAGAGTCAGAGTGTATAGCACTTTATTGCACTTGTGATGGAATATTAAACATGTACAGTCCAGATCTGATTCTGGTGTTAATACCCTCAGAGTGGCTGCTGGTAAAAGTATCTACTGTCAAGCTGGCCATCTCCACTGTGGTTCTGTTGAAGAAGTTAGTTTCATTCAGTGTCCTCTGACACAGAGAAATAAAAGCGTAAGAAACATCAGAAATTGGTATTTTGGTGTTGGAAGATTCACCACTGTAATCCTAAACTGGCTGCTAATTGAAGTCTAGTTGTTGAAGATCTTGGCAGTTTTATGGATAGGAGCATTGAAATGTGAGCAGTGTAAAGATGGAGTGAATGAATCTGTTTGCTTTTTTGATCTACTTTAAATAAAGTTTATGATACGCAATCAAATCTACACTTCACTGGTATTGAAATAGAGCCTCTTTGTATGTAAATGCATTGAGGAACTTGCACAGGATCAATTCATCTTCATATTTAGTTTTCCCTATCTTACTGTCACAATGAGGATATGGCATACAATATACTACTTACAGTAAGTTACAGTGCACTTCGTAATACACAGTTTCTACTTGTGTGAATACTCTCTATCTCCCTCCATCTTTTTGGTTTGCATATTTTTTTAGGATCCTGACAAAAATCAGACACCCAACATTGACTGAGTATCTCTGGTGGACTTGCAAGACTTTGCCAGATGTTTATAATTGCAAATGAAAGCTCCAGAGTTGGTGTCCAAAGAGAATACAATGCTTTCAGTAATCAGAAAATGTGTTTATTATTATATGTGGCTCTGACCTATGCCAATCTGTATCAGTGTTGATAACTGGAAGTTTATGTGGAAAATGACACTGTAGGTGTAGGTGTTGGCTGAGCTTGAACATTGATTACCCAGTGTAATATTTAAGTATACCAGTAATATGAGTATTTATGTTGTTTTCAGCCAGGAAAGGGAATTCATTCCTTTATAGTATTTCTGCATCTCTCTGATTCCATCAGTGGAGATCTTTTCACTGATTTCAGTAGCCGCTGGGTTTGGATCATTGTCTGTAGCAAAGTGGTTGACAAGCTAAAATAATTGCAAAAAGTGCTTACTGCAGTTTTTCCTTGCAGGAGCTTATAGAAAAAAAGAGAACTATGAAGAAAATAATGGCTCTGTGTGGAATGTGTGGAGAAACAGGGTTTCTAAGCTCCATGGGGTGATGTCCTCTATCTTGTGTTAAGTCAGAGAGTGGGATGAGCATCATGGCTGTTCAGAAAACCTTCCTGGAAATGATGTTGGCACAACAGTGCATGAACCCTGAGCATTGTATGACCTGCTTAGCCTTTTTCATTAGTCATGTTTCTGAAATATGGCTTATCAAGAAATGGAGTAAAATCTTCAAATAAAATACATAAATACTTTCCACTTCAAGGATGGAATTCTACTATATTCTGTTAAAAAAATTAATGACAGTGGTGGTGGTATTCTTTTAGAAACAAGCTGTGAAAGTGTCCCTTAAGTTACATCCTCAGAGTTTTAGATATGTTTTGGGGATTGTTTTTCAAAGCCTGTTTTAATAATTCAGTAGCCTCTCTTGAATGTTTATATGTAAAGATAAATTCTCACAAGTTCATTGTGGTTGGCAAACTATTCTGAAAAGAAAGCAGTTACAGAAATTGGCGAGGTGAACCTCCATAATGCCTGGAATAGTCTTTCTCCCCAGGGGCTGTTGGGTTTTCCAAGGAAGGTATATCTATCACCTGCAGACTTTCCTAAGCCCTCCCCCTGTACTTCAGTGTTCCCCATGGGTGTGTGATGGGGAATATTGCTTCATATTCTCAGATGGCTTTAATACACAGATAGCAACAAAGAAGTAGAGGGAGGCTTAGGACATAACATTGTTGAAGAGCCCTACAGTTATACAGAGAATGGCAAAGGGGACCTGGGGGGAGAAGGAAATGGGAGTAGTTTGCTTTCCTTGGCACAGAGTTCCCAGGAGGATATCTCCTTACACAGCAGTGTTTTAATAGAAAAGAGATTTTTCTTTGGATCCATCAGTTAGCTAACAGTTCAATTCTGCTAGGAAATAGTCTAGGCTTTCAAATATAGATTTTGTTTTGGTAATAGTTCCATCATTCCTAAACAAGCATTCTGATTATCTAGTAACTGCTAGAGATTTAGGGAGATCCCTTGTTAATATTTTTTTTTCCCTTGAATGTTTTTTTTTCTTAGTCCCTGCCATTGTCAAACAAGGTTAAGGGACTCACTGATGTGGAAAATACCGAAATCATTGTAGGCTTTTTGTTCTTTCTCACTGTCTTAGACTCTATATGAGTGACTTCTTGTCCTCATATTCCCTTAGTTTTAGACAAGCTTTTGAGATCTTTGTTTTTGTAGGTAAGGTCTGCCTTCCTGTAGACAAAATAAAAGTTCATGTTGTTATTGTTCTGAGTCCCAGACCTTGTCACTCTCCTGAGCTTCCCCCCCTCCCTTTTCTTCTAACCAACGTAATCTCCCATTTTTCATTTGGAGAACGACAGATTCAAGAGTGTTATAGGAAATGCAATGGAGCAAGGATTCTCACTTACCAGAATCTCACTGCTAGTATTGTTGAACTAAACCTCTTAGGTGTGGATATTAGTAAATTTTCAGCAAATGAAACTTCAGGTGTTGTGAATTCAGAGTATGCTACTTTGTTGCAGGCAGTGGTGAACATCTTTTTGTTTAATTCCTACAGCCGCCTTCTCAAATTAGATCTTTGCGTTACCATGCTTTTTTTCTCAGCTATGTGTAAATACAGAGGTATGTGTATGCTTCTGTCTTTTTATAGGTGAATCATGGTACAGCATCAGAATTTGGGTTTTGAGCTGCTTTTGCCTGTATTGTTTCAATAAAATTCTACAAATATGCAAAATACATGTGAGTCAGTGAGATGCTGCAGCATTTGGGGCAGGAAAAGTGCAGGGGTTTAGTTTCTTTTTAAAGACACCTCAGTACGAGAGATCTCTGGGTATGAGTGTTTTGAAGTCAAAACAGATGAGACACACAACATGTAATACACTTGTGCTTAGCTGTTGCTGAGGATTTGGGGTGCTTTTCAAAGCAAGTTCCTCATCCTACATAAAGCAAGGCTTGTATTTTGTGAGGATCTTAGTTTAGTTATAACAATAACTGATGTGGTTTGTGGTTGCAAATCAGTATTTTAGACTTGGATACCTCCACCATGGTGGAAATAATACAAACCAAATAATGGTAGTCCATACTCCAGTAGGCTAACATATAAAACCATGGGTTGATTTATCATGTTGCTGTACTTCAGAGTTTTACATACTTGTTTTATGTGAATGGCATGCAGATGAAACATGAGTAAATGAAACATAGACACTTTTAGGAGACAGTTTTTTGTTATAATGCAACTGTATACATATAACTTGCCTTAGCATGAAGAACAGCTACATAATCATTATGCAGCTCCAGATTGATACTCATGTAGCAGAAAAGACCCTTAGGTGTTTTTCTTCTTTTGGTATATATGTGTTTGTGTATGCACAGTGTTGCCTTCCCCTGAGGGAAACTGAGGAGTTCTTTCAGAAATGGATGGTCAGGAACTAAATTAAGCCAAACGAGGCAAATGCTGTATTTGAGAATGGTTTATTGGTAACAAAAAAAAAAAAAAAAAAAAAAAAAAAAAGTCACGAAAGAGGGCTGGAAAAGAAGGAAGGAAAATGGAAAAGGACTGGGGGGGAGAGAGAGAGGGAGAGGAGACAGAGAGGAAGCGAGGGCGTTGCCACCTGCGAGTCGCGGTCAGTGCCGTCGCTGTCCCGGCTCTGGGCTGTGTGCGCGCTGCCTGCCTGTGGATGCGCTGGCTCTTAGGGAGCCTGCGCGGCTCTGGAAGAGGCTCCTGCGACGACGGCGCTGCACACGCTGTGAGAGGGAGCTGCGACCGGACATCCAGGACCCTGGACAGGGCCGCGGCGAGCATCTGGGGACCGGCTGGGTCGGGGCGACAGCGTGGAACGCGGGTGGCTCAGGCAGGGACACAGGGAGGCAGGATAGGCACGAGGATGGGCAAGAGACAGCGAGGGCAGGAGAGCCAAAAGGCAGACTGGGGCCAGGGCAAAGGAGGGAGCCACCCAGCAAGGGCACAACGGTGAGCAGCAGCGAGCCCCTCAGCAGGCTGAAGCCAAAGCTAAAAAGCAAGTCTTAAAAGCCTCCGGCCAAAAGCTAAGTCCCCAAAAAGACACAAAAAGCATAAAACCCCAAAACCCCCCAAAACAAAAACCCACAGCTCGTGGTGCAGTTACTTTTTATGCCCTCTGGCTCTTCCCAAAGTATGCCTGCTGGCAGGAGACCTTTGGCCCAGTCCAATGTCCCACTGCAGTCCATTGGTGGAGACCTCTCACCATCTGATTGGGGAACCTCTGTGGGGAGTTCATTGTCTCCTACTGATTGTCCCATGGGAGGTGTTGCCAGGTGAAGTCATCCAAGAGACAAGGCTTCTTCTGGTTGCCTCCTGCACATGGCATATGTGCAGACCCTCCCCCATGTGCCTCTGACAACCAGTGTTGAGACAAATCAAAGCTAAATTGACTCCTCACACAGAGATAAATAATAGTGTTTAAATTAATTTAGGAAAAGTTTCTGAAAATTCTTTGAAAAGAGTGTATGAAAGGACTGATTAAGGGGGTTGTTGAAGTGATGGGAATCTCTTGAAGTGAAATGAGCTTTGCTGTAAGTATGATTGAACACTGCTTTGCTTTTCACACTCCTAATGTGCGTGTGGCTTGCCTGCAAACCATGGCTAAAAGGCGTGAAGTCACAGACAACTATTAAAATGTTTAGATTCCTAGCTTGTAAATATTGCATTTCTCACAGAATTGGAGTGAAATCCAGTCTTACGTTTCATGTTCATCCACTTCATATCCATTGGGATGCAGCATTTGTGAAAGAATCAATTATCCATTTGTTAGTCGGGGGAGCTTTACAAATTATACATTAGCAGATTGATTTCTCAGGTTCACCATTGGGGGACTGATTGTATAAGGTGGGATGATGATGAGTGTCAGGGGAGAAGGAGTTGCCACAAAGAACACAATTAAAAGAAGCTTTCTGAGTGGCCATGAATTTACTCCTAATTGAAGAGCTGACTTAATCCATAGTAAGAGCATTTATTTCAAGCACTTTACATTAGGTAATTGATTATCATATGAAGTATATTTGCTGCTGGATATTTGATTTTCCTTTCCTTTAAATTTAGGATTTTGCAAAAGTCTGCATTTAGATCTTTATGTGCAAGGTGTCTGCTAGCTTTCCCTCCTGCTACCTAAACTTCTCTATCATCCATTAAAGTAACATTTTTTTTTGTTCTGTGGTGTCAGCTTGACGTTATTGATTTTGAACAGTCAAACTTAGTTATGTTGTCCAGAATTCCAAACATGTCTCCATCAGAAGAAAAACTGCAGCTAATGGAAATTCAGCTGAAGGTATTTCCTCCTTTTTTTCTGGTACTTCAACAGTTTATGAAATTCTGAAGCTGTTCCCAGGTAAATCATATAAGTGTATTTCCATTCCTAACTAACAGGATCCACATTATTGCCAGATTTGGATTATTGCTTGAGAAATTCAGTGTGTGTTATTATCACTTATACAGTACTGGAAGTATCATTCTGATAACAAAGTAGTCATGTATTTTTACTTGATTGACCTAATGCTAGGGGTCCTGATTAGGTAAAAAAAGATTACCAAATGTAGTGCTAATAAAATAATAAAGAGTAGTTTCTTCAACATTTTATATACAGATGCCTCTAGTTTTATGACATGAGGTTTAAGATTAGATCATCTCTTAACTGAGTGATATTTACATGGATTGTATGTTCTAGATTTTAGATTCTTGTACATGTTACAGGTTTCTTTCTAACACCTTAAGGTATTTAAAATATCTTTGAAACAGTCAAATGACCAAACCCCAGTGCATATCATGGTTCCAACTGTATTAAATAATCAGTCTTTCAAATTATGACTTAGTGACTTCTTGTGTCTTTTTCTAAACTTGAGTGATTCTTCATCTTTCATAGCCCTGTAAAGGTAGATCTTGCAGGAGATCTACCATTTATTCCTTTACTGTAAAATCCAAAGCCTGTTTTCTTTTGTCAGACAAATAAACTCTTCAGTGAGTTAGCTGGACAAAGCTTTAAAAAAAAACCACGAGGGAAAGGCAGTTGTAACTTCATGCCTGAGTTTATAACATTTAATAAAAAAAATGAAAAATAAAAGCAGGGTAAGAGGGGGTGACCCACAGTATTATTTGTGTTCCTTCTTTCTGAAATATAAAAATTATCCACAGGATATTGGATGCAATTAAATGCAATTAATTTTGATGCAATTTAATTTAATTAATTTAATGCAAATTAATTTGAAATGGTAAGTAGCTTTGCTGACTGGCACAGAAGTATATTTAAACAAATGATGGTTATGAAAATAAGAATTGGAGCTGATTCTGGAAGAAACACTTTGGTTTTTGGTTTAGATAATATATGTACCAATTTGTAATAGATTGACATAAAACCACAACACAATTTTATCAGTGGTCTTTTCTTTCTGATTTCTTGGATAGGTTGAGATGTTAATTCTCAAACAGCTTTCCAATGGAACATAGCTCTGGAAATCATAGTCTTGACTGTTATTTAACTCTCAAAAAGAAGAGTCTGGCATTAGATTCTTCCTGAAACTTTATTTTTAAATGCATGTAATATTCAGCCTGGACTATCATAATCTATTATCACTTTCTGAGCTCCACAGAAAGTTCTGACTTGCAAATTCAGCAAACAGGCTGACTTGACATAGTCAATGTGCTAGTTTGACTTGAGTACTGAAAAAAATTTACTCTGCTTTGTCTTGTGTATGTCATTTCCTGTTGAAACTTGGCAGGAGATTTTTTGTAAATGAGCAGGTCTCTTTTAGTTGAATTTAGTTGTTTTCCCTGATTGTCATCTGTGTATGGTGCAGACAAAAAGAAAAAAATAATAGGAGAAAGAAAAAGTTAATAGCAGCTGATTGAGGTGTTGGGCGTACAGAAGACTTGTAAAAAATTGCTAGTTATATATGGTGTTGTGAAATACTGTATCATCAAATTTCTAACAGTAGAACAAGTTTGGAAGTATTGTGTGCTATTTTGAATGTGGGAAAAAAGCAAATACTCTGGAATCACCCTTTTTTCCACTGACAACATTCTAGAATCTTGGAATCACAGAATGTTAAGTGGTTAGAATGTAAAGATTATGTAGTCCTAATCTGCCCTGCCATGGGCAGGGACATCTCCCCCTGGACAAAGTTGCTCAAGGCCTTATTCAGCCTGTCTTTGAACACTATCAGAGTTGGGATATCCATAACCTCTCTGGGCAACTTGTTCAGTGTCTCACCACACTCACAGTATATAATTTCTTCCTAATATCTAACCTAAATTTTCTGGTTTTCAATTTGTACTCATTACTTCTTGTCCTATCATTGCAATTCCTGATGAAAAGTCTCCAGCTTCCCTGTAGGTCCCTTTCAGGTACTGGAAGTTTGCCATGAGGTCTCCATGCAACCTTCTCCAGGCTGAAAAGCCTCGGTTTTCTCAGCCTGTGTTTTAGGGAAGGTGCTCCAGTCCTCTTACAAACTTCATGGCCCTCCTCTGGACTTGCTCCAACAGTTTGGTGTCCGTCTCATGTTGGAGACACTAGAACTGAATGCAGCACTCTGGGTGGGATCTCACATGAGCAGAGTGTTGGGGCAGAATCACCTCCTTTGACCCTCTGGTCACATTCCATGCAGCCCAGGATTCGATTGGCTTTCTGGGCTGTGAGCACACACAGCTGGCTTATGTGGAGTTTTTCATCACCTGTCACTCCCAAGTCTTTCTTAGCAGGGCTTTTCTCAATCATGTCTCTGCCCAACCCATTGGTGTGTCTGGGATTGCAGTGACTGAGGTGTAGGATGTTGTGCTTTGCCTTGTTGAACTTCATGAGTTTTGCTTCAGCCCACATCTCAAGTCTGTCAAGGTCCCTCTGGATGTCAGTATCCCTTCTCTCCATCGTGTCAACTGCACCACACAACCTGGTGCCATCAGTGAACTTGCTGAGGGTGCACTTGGTCCTGCTCTCCATGTCGCCAACAAAGATGTTGAACAGTATCGGCCCCAGTATGGACCCCTGAGGGACACCACTTATCACAGGTCTCCATGTGGACAACGAGCCATTGACCAAAACTCTGTGTGCGTGGCCATCCAGCCAGTTCTTTATCCACAGAGTGGTCCATTCATCAAATCCCTCTTTCTCCAATCTGGAGACAAGGATGTTTTGCAGGAATGTGAAACATTTTGCACTTAGTCCAGCTAGGCAATGTCAGTTGCTCTGCCTCTGTCCACCAATGCTGTAGCCCTGTCATGGAAGGTCAGCAGATTAGTTAGGTGTGATTTTCCCCTTGTAAAACCATTTTGGCTGTTACCAGTCAAAATGGTCTTTGTTGGCCAGATACCTTAGCATAGTTTCCAGTAGAATCTGCTCCATAACCTTGCCTGGCACAGAGGTGAAACTGACTGGTCAGTAGTTCCCTGGGTCTTGCACTTTCTCCTTTCTGAAAATGAGAATTATATTCCCCTTTTTCCAGTCATCAAGGACTTCATCTGACTGACACAATTTTTAAAAATGATGGATAGTGGCTCAGCAGTTTTATCTGTCAGTTCCCTCAGGACACACGCATGAACTTCACTGGGTCCCATGACTTGTGCACATTCAGGTTCCTCAGATGGTCTCAAACCTGGTTGTCTCCTACAGGGGGCTCAGGATCTTCTTCCTCCCAGTCCCTGCATCTGCCTTTCATGACTTGGGTGGCATGGCTGGAGCACTTGCCATTGAAGGCAGAGGCACAGAAGTCATTGAGAACCCTAGCCTTCTCTTTGTCCAGGGTAGCCAGGTCTCCTCTTTTCTTCCAGATAGGGCCCACATTATCCCTAGTCTTTCTTTTGCTTTCCACATGCCTGTAGAAGCCCTTCCTGTTATCCTTAGTATCTGCAGGAGAGGTTTTGCCTTGCTGGGCACTATTTCCTAAGCACAATCTCACATTTAATCCCCAAAATATTGCCATATGGATTTCAGACCACATCACAACAGATAAATCCCATCATCCTGATCCTCATCTTCAACATTTATGTGAAGATAGCTTACGTAGTCCACTTTGCCTACTTTATACACTTCATTTTTTCAGAGTCAAACTTTATCAAAGTAATTTGACAGGAAAATAGGAACAGTGTGGTCTGTAGTATTGAGCCGTCAGCTCCTCTGGTCTGTCCCGTTTTGTCCTGTCTTTTTGTCTTGGGTCTTGTTGTGGTAGTGTCTCCAGCAAGACTCACCACACTGGAGTGCTGCCAGATCTGCTGCTGCTGTAATGTCAGCCTGATGGTGGATGTAGGTCCTGGGGTAATGAGAACATGAGTACATACACTGTACCTTAGTGTGTGACCCTGTGCCATGACGGGACTATTGAAGATGGATGTTTTGTCTTCAATTGCAAACTAACAAATAAAGAGAAGAAACTTAGTGAGAAAGTTGTGGCAGTGGCAACTTAGATGCAGCCCAGAACAAAAAGAAACCCATGCCACTTCCATGATAAACTCAGTTAAATTTTCTATGCTTGTCTCTTCAGAGGGCCAGAGGTGTTCCTGGTTGTAGAGGGAGTAGTGCAGACATGATAGCTTTTCCCCCATGCCCACCTCTAGACAGAGACAAAGTCTGTGGACCTGAGTCTGAGAGAGTTCCAGCCTGTCAGTGGCTGATCTGTTCCCAAGGGAAAGTCTCTTGAGAACATCTCTTGCTCAAGGACTATTTTTGTAAATAATTTCTTTTTCTCAAAACAGTTCTGTACAGCTGTGATTAGTGTGTTTTTCTCTTGTCCCACCAATGGGACAGAGAGGTGATGTTCCCTTTACCAGTCATGTTAAACCTATATCGTAATACCCTATAAAAAGCTGAAAAGTTCAGAAAATGAAGCTTTTCCTGAGCACTTGTTCTGGCTGCTGTGATTGAATTCACACTTCTACTTCATGTCCAACTGCAACAAAAGTCTTCTCTTGCACCTTGATGAACAAAACAGAAATTCAGAAAGGCATTTTTCAAGGCGAGGCAGAAATAAAAGTACGTGCTGGTTATGAAGCTTCTAGAAAGTCAGTCTGACAACTGATACATCTTGCCTTACTCAGCATCCTCTAGTTGTGGAATTACCCAATTCTGTGAGTAATACCTGAGAACAGGGCTTTTAGAAGGATGGTGGCCCCACCATCAGGATGATGGAATTGAGCTTAAGCTATACTCCTCTGAGTATACTCCTCTGATCACCCCCTAAATGTGACAGGAGGAACACAGCTGTGGAACATGCACCAGCTGCCTGCACTGCTAGTCATGCACTCGTGTCTGGTCTTGAAATGTAGCAACTCAGCATAACCAGTCTGTGGCAAACAGAAATACTTCTGGAGCACATAAGTCAAGGAAAATTGGTTTAAATTCCCAGTGAACTTCTTTGCAAACAGCACAGAGTGGAAAGACCACTTTGTGATAGACAGTAATTGCAGTATTTCCAGGTGCCATTTTGTGGTGAGACCAAGAATTATGTATTCCACGCACAAGAAAGAAGGAAAGCAAAAAGGCAGTGTATTTTTCCCAGCTCATCAGGCAACTATGGATGCTAATTATGAGCAAAAGGAGGGAGCACAGTGCCTGTGGAATAGCAGGCCGCATAACTTTCTCAGTCTTGCCTGAGAAAGTGGCCTGGGAAATCAATCATAAGGAGGAATTAAAACAATCCTCAGAGATAGAAGACAGCCTTGCAGGTGCTGTTTGTCAGTTTCTTGTTTTCTTGCAAGAGAAGGTCAAGGGGTGGTGTACCTCACTGACCAATGATGGTGATGAGTTAGTTTACTAACCAATAAGAGTTTTACTTTTCTGTACTTTTACCTATCTGTCTATAAAAGAAGATCTGAAGTAATAAACCTAGAGAGGGAGAGAAAGAACTCTCCTGTTCAACTCACAAGAGAGTCTGTGTCGTTCTCGCCGTTCCCAATAGAGCGACAGGCAACTATGGCAGTGCAATGTTCAGTTGTTCAATCTTGATTATAAAGAAGCTTCTGGAAAATATGATTTGGGCATATGTTATTTTCAAAGTGGGTGAGAGGAAAGCTTCCTTTCTCTGAATTTGAATTAGTTGTGTATGTGGAAGATTATGGGGGGGAAAAGCTTTCCAAAGGGTGTGAGAACACCTTAATCTCCTGTAGATAGTCCATGTGGACAGTGTGTTTTTATATACTTATTATATACTTTTAATGCAATTCCAACTGCCACAGCATATATAAGAACCTGTGATCCTTCAGACATAGTTGTGTAACATCTAATGTGATCCCACAACTCCAGTGCTTTTCCAGTGGCACTTTATTTTTTTATTTTTTATACAAACATACAATGGATTTATTTTATCATAGTCAGAATCATAGGAGTGATCTAAGTTGTGGTTCAATCCATTCAATATTTTATGAGAATAAGAAAAGTTGTTCTTAAAAGTGTGAGAGACTTAACTGTGTGAAGATCCTTTAGTGATTCTTGAAATGATTAGCTATTTGTTACAGAGGGTGATATCAGGATCATGATACATAAGAAATTTCTTGGTACTTGAATATAATTGGATTGGGTTTTATATGCAAGGGGATATGCATCGGGTTATCCAAATGATAAGTTAGTCCTCTGTACTGCAGGTATGAATAGCTATTTAAGTAAACAATAGCAGATGCTGTCGAACCCTGTAGGTCAGAACCAAAAGTATATTTGGATAGGGCAGGGAAAATTTATTAAATTGGGACAGTTTTCTGGCTTTTCTCTATATTTGTCTAAGAAGGAAAACCTGTGTTGCACTTCACTACCTTCTAATACTCACTTCTGAGAACAGTATTAGAGACAAAAATGAAAGTAAGAGAAGGAATTTGAAGAAAGAAATAATTACAAGCCTAGCCATCAGACCAAACTAGAGAAGTTTTCAGTTGCACTGATGCCTTTGTGGTCACCATTATATCCAAAGTTTTGATAGTGGGAACCAATAGCCATGGTGCACAGGCACAGATGCTTAAAGTCTGGGAGCCTGGGACTTCATGAGACTTCCAGAGCCCTGAGGCAGGCAACTGCAAAAGGAAAGTTAAAATTTTAGAGCTGGGCAGAAGGCTAGAAAGAAGACTGTCTTTTGGCTTTGTCACGGAAATACCTATTCTGTGTTTTTTGGTTCATGCAACTAAACATTACTTAGTTGTTAACATGTAAATATTCCATTGTGCAAGGAATGTTAAAGTGTGTAATTTGTGATGTAACTTTAAAAGTATTTCTTGTTTGTTTTCTTTCTCTAGAGCCCAGTAAAGATAAATCAGATCAGCCTGGATGAAAGTGGAGAACACATGGGTGTTTGCTCAGAAGATGGGAAGGTACAACAAATCTATTTATATATTTGCTGAGGTAGCAGGTAGTCCTAGTATTAACACTAAGATAATAGTGGTAACATATGGATTTGAATCCTGCATTTAGTACCACTATTTTGACCATACATATTGAGAACTGAACTCACCTTTGAATACTTAAAATTAAAGTCAAATATATTTTGCACAAATATGCTGTAGGAAAAGTAATTACAAGAATGTCAATAATGTAACTGCTATTAAGCTGATTAACAGCTGTGACAGGAGGACATGTCAACTTAATCATTACTGCTGTGCCAGTTATACTTCAGTGACTACTCTGCTGTTCCTGCAAGACAGTAGTTTAATGCCTTTCTGCTATAAATCCACAAAATTGGATTTTGTGGACATGATTTCTGTGGGCTGGTGGTTTTCATTTTCACACACTTTATGAATGTTTCTGTCTTAGTTTAGGGCAAATTAGGAAGGAAAACTCCAAATGGGGATTTCCCCAGGGAAATGCCCCTCCCCACTAACTGGTCCGGGAAAAGAAAAAAAATTCCTTAGAGAGAAGTGGAAAAAGCTGTTTATTTAACAGAAATTGATTAATATTAAATAATAAAACCTCTTGCTGTTCGATGGGATGGCAAGTCTAGGAAGAAAAGTCCTTTTCATGTGGTGTAGCTCGGCTCGCTCAGGTTCTTATCAGTCCCTCCGGCGCTGGAAAGTGCCGAGGCCCAGGCCCCGGTGGGCCACAGGCCGTGAGCTCCGGGGTTTGGCTGGGTGTTCAGTCCAGAGCAGGCTTGCACAGATCCAAGAAAATTGGAAAAAAAAACAAAAAAATTTTCTGGGGAACTCCTCTGCCTCAGCTAGCTAAAACTAACTAAAATCCAGAGAGAAGCTCTCTCCGCTGTCTGTCCGCGCTGCAGACACCACAGTCCAGGGGCGGGTTGTGTGGGAGTGTTGTTCTTCCTTAACACAAACTGCGCGCTTCTTCTTCCCCCTCCCTTGCTCTCAAAGCCAGTCTTAAAGGTGCAGAACTTAATATATAACATAAACCAGACGATTGGGGATACCAGTATCATAAAGTCACCCCAGGACATTCCACCCCTTATCTCCCCATATCGTCAACTTTATTATCAAAATTAATATATATATATTTTAACCCTACAACACATACATTATATACAGACAAGGGCATTTATTCATGATTTTCACCTAACCATCAGATCTCCCTGAGGTACACATTGTGTTGTTCCATCTTTCCGCATTATCCACCATGTGCAACCCGGTCCTTGAGCAAAAACAACTCCACGAATGGGTTTGTCTGTACTTGAAGTAGAATTTGATCCAAACTGTCTTTCCTAACAAACCTCTGAGATGTACTGCTGGGACTTTGTCTCCGTCTTACTTTATGCAGGGGCTCGGATTGGGCTGGGCCTGCTCGATTGGTGGAACCTCGGGTATTAACTATCCAGGTGGCCTTTGCTAGATGTTGCTCCCAATTTTTTGAAAGATCCCCCACCCAACGCTTTCAAGGTAGTCTTTAACAGTCCATTGTACCTCTCCACTTTTCCCGCAGCAGGTGCATGGTAGGGGATATGGTACACCCACTCAATGCCATGTTCCCTAGCCCAGCTGTTTATAAGGTTATTCTTGAAATGAGTCCCATTGTCTGACTCAATCCTCTCAGGGGTGCCATGCCTCCAAAGGACCTGCTTTTCAAGTCCCAGGATGGTGTTCCGGGCAGTGGCATGAGGCACAGGGTAGGTTTCCAACCATCCAGTGGTGGCTTCTACCATTGTGAGCACGTAGCGCTTGCCTTGGCGGGTTTGGGGCAGTGTGATGTAGTCAATCTGCCAGGCTTCTCCATATCTATATTTGGACCACCGCCCACCGTACCATAGCGGCTTCAACTTCTTGGCCTGCTTGATTGTGGCACACGTCTCACAGTCATGGATAACCTGGGAAATACTGTCCATGGTTAGATCCACCCCTCGGTCTCGTGCCCACTTATAGGTGGCATCTCTACCTTGATGGCCTGAGGCATTATGGGCCCATTGAGCTAGGAACAACTCTCCCTTGTGTTGCCAATCTAAGTCTATCTTTGACACCTCTATCTTTGCAGCCTCATCCACCTGCTCATTGTTTCGGTGCTCTTCATTAGCCCTACTCTTGGGGACATGGGCATCTACATGACGGACCCTCACAGACAGTTTCTCTACCCTGGTGGCGATGTCCTTCCACTCATCAGCAGCCCAGATTGGCTTTCCTCTGCGTTGCCAGTCGGCCCTTTTCCACCTTTCCAGCCATCCCCACAGAGCATTGGCTACCATCCATGAATCAGTGTAGAGGTAGAGTTTTGGCCACTTCTCTCTTTCAGCAATGTCCAGGGCCAGTTGAACAGCTTTGAGTTCAGCAAGTTGGCTTGATCCACCTTCTCCTTCAGTGGCCTCTGCGACCTGTCCGTGTGGGGCACCATACGCCTGCTTTCCACTTCCGGTTCATCCCTACGACGCGACAGGAACCATCAGTGAACAGAGCATAGCGTGTTTCTTCTGCTGGCAGTTGGTTGTACGGTGGAGCTTCTTCAGCTCGTGTCACTTGTTCCTGCTCCTCTTCCTCAATGAGACCAAAAGTTTTCACCTTCCGGCCAGTTTGTAATTATCTCCAAAATCCCAGGGCGATTTGGGTTTCCTATACGGGCGCGCTGCGTGATGAGGGCGATCCACTTGCTCCATGTAGCGTCGGTGGCGTGGTGGGTAGAGGGAACCTTTGCTTTGAACATCCACCCCAGCACTGGCAGTCGGGGTGCCAGGAGGAGTTTGTGCTTCTGTGCCAATCACTTCTGAGGCGGCTTGAACTCCTTCATAGGCAGCTAAGATTTCCTTCTCTGTGGGAGTGTAGTTGGCTTCGGACCCTCTGTAGCTTCGGCTCCAGAATCCCAGTGGTCGGCCTCGAGTCTCCCCAGGCACTTTCTGCCAAAGGCTCCAGGACAGACCGTGGCTCCCGGCTGCAGAGTAGAGCACATTCTTCACATCTGGTCCTGTTCTGACTGGGCCAAGGGCTACTGCATGGGCGATCTCCTGTTTGATCTGAGCAAAGGCTTGTTGTTGTTCAGGGCCCCACTGGAAAGTGTTCTTTTTGCGGGTGACCAGGTAAAGAGGGCTCACAATCTGGCTGTACTCAGGAATGTGCATCCTCCCAAAAACTTATGGCACCTAGGAAAGCTTGCGTTTCCTTCTTGTTGGCTGGTGGAGACATTGCTGTGATCTTGTTGATGACATCAGTAGGAATCTGACGCCGTCCATCTTGCCACTTTACCCCCAGGAACTGAATTTCACGAGCTGGTCCCTTAACTTTGCTCTTCTTGATGGCAAAACCGGCTTTCAGGAGAACCTGGATGATTTTCTCTCCTTTCTCAAAGACCTCTTCAGCGTCTTTCCCCAGACAATGATGTCATCAATGTACTGCAGATGTTCTGGAGCCTCACCCTTTTCCAGGGCAGCCTGGATCAGTCCATGGCAGATGGTGGGGCTGTGCTTCCACCCCTGGGGCAGTCGGTTCCAGGTGTACTGCACTCCCCTCCACGTGAAGGCAAACTGAGGCCTGCATTCTGCTGCCAGAGGAATGGAGAAAAATGCATTAGCAATGTCAATAGTGGCGTACCACTTCGCTGCCTTGGACTCCAGCTCGTACTGGAGCTCCAGCATGTCTGGCACGGCAGCGCTCAGCGGTGGAGTCACTTCATTTAATGCACGATAGTCCACAGTCAATCTCCATTCTCCTTCAGATTTACGCACAGGCCAGATGGGGCTGTTGAAGGGTGAGTGGGTTTTGCTGACCACCCCTTGGCTCTCCAGCTCTCGGATCATCTTGTGGACGGGAATCACAGCATCTCGAGTTGTTCTATATTGTCGGCGGTGCACCGTTGAGGTGGCAATTGGTACTCGCTGTTCTTCCACCTTTAGGAGTCCTACTGCAGATGGGTTCTCTGACAGTCCAGGCAAAGTGTTCAATTGCTTGATGCCCTCTGTCTCTACAGCTGCTATCCCAAATGCCCACCTAAGCCCCTTTGGGTCCTTAAAATACCCACTTCGGAGGTAGTCTATGCCCAAAATGCATGGGGGCCTCTGGGCCAGTCACAATGGGGTGTTTTCTTCCACTCATTCCCAGTCAGGCTCACATCAGCTTCCACTAAAGTAAAGTCCTGTGATCCCCCTGTCACACCAGCAATAGAAACAGATTCTGCCCCTACATATCTTGATGGGATTAGGGTGCACTGTTGCACCAGTGTCAACCAAGGCCTCATATTTTCGTGGTTCTGATGTGCCAGGCCAACGAATCCACACAGTCCAAAAGACACGGTTTTCCCTAGCCTCTACCTGGCTAGAGGCAGGGCCCCTCTAAGCCTGGTTATCCTTCTTTTCTTGGGTATATGTCTTGGAGGTTCCTTCAAGGGAGTCAGACATGTCATCATCATACTTGTCAGTTTGACTACAGGCTACTGGAGCGGCTTTCTTTTTGGTAGAGTATCCCCCTGAGTCTTGCTGTCTTCCAATTCAAGCATCCGTTTTGCCAGAGCAGCAGTAGATTTTCCATCCCATCTTTTCTAGTTTTCTCCACAGCCACGAGGGAAAAACCACAGCTCAGCTCGTAGCTTTTTCTCTCTATCTGGGGAACTTCTGCGTTGAGTACCAGGGCTCCTGGTCTGTACTGCCGAGACTGGAAGAAGGTCCTCCCTGAGTTTCTTGAGATTCTCCTCTATTTTGTTTTGGAAGTTTTGCATATCTGTTCTCACAGTTGCAATTGTTGCCTGCATGGGGCCATGCACGGTATCTGCATATGCTCGAAGCTTCTTCGCCATATCCAGCACAGTCTCCTCCCGGTCATCCCGCTTCATTGTTGCTAAAGCAGAAGCGTATTCTTGTGGCCCAAGTCGAACAAGTTTTCGCCACATCACAGATGTACATGGCACCAAGTCTGGATTTCTAGTACCTAAGTCACCACAAAGACAATCTCTTACTATTGCCATTTCTCTCAAACGCTGAATGCCTTGTTCTATGGTTTTCCAACGAGTTTGCTGTATATAGAGATCGTCTGCACACAGATATCTTTGTGCCACGCTTCTTAGGACCCGTTCCCAGAGACTATAAGGGTCAGCCCCCCTCATCATCTCCTGGTCAATAACCGGATCGTGTGACAGGGACCCCAGATGCCTCGCTTCAGTGCCATCCAGAACCGTTGCCTCACATGCAGCATCCCACAGACCGACTAAACAACTAATTATAGATTTATCAGCTCGTCGAGTGTAATCTTTTCTCAGGCCACGAAGGTCCTTCAGGGAGAAAGGTTCACCAGTGCCTTCGGATTTTTGATCAGTTGCTGGTCTTGAGGGTCTTTCCCCCGCATCACCATTATCATCATCTACTGGCCGATCGGTTTTGGTTTTGAATTTCATGCCTCTCGTGGCAGGAGTAACAGACACTGGCTTAGGCTCACTGTCTGGTTTGGCTGCTGGCTTAGGCTCACTGTCTGGTTTGGCTGCTGGCTTGGCTGCAGCCTGAGTGACTGGGGTAGCTGCTGATTTATCTGCCTGCCCTACAGTATCTAGCAGCGTGCGATAAGCATACGCTAGGGCCCAGCTTATTGCAATGATATTTTTCTTCTTAGAATCATCACAGCAATTCTCTTCCAGATATTTCCCTACTTCATCTGGGTTCTGAATTTGTTCACGTGAAAATTCCCAGGCTGGGGGATCAGAAAATTCCTTCAGAGTCCGGCCCATTCTCTCCCATTCTCTACACCACTCAGGATTTCCCACACCTGAGTCTACTTCTGGGGCAGGGGTCTCGTTGGCTCCTCTGGATATCTCAGCCCTCACTCTAGAGAAGTTGCAGACATATAGAGGAAGCTCAACAGCTGAACTACCAGGAAAGTGACCAGGAATGTGGTATCCTTAACACTCAGGGGAAACTGGATATTTCTCAAAGAGGGACATAACAGATTCAAAGGAGAAGAAGGAAAGAAAAGGCTGTAAAGCCTCATCCCCTGGTCTTCCTCTAACAAACTGGGTGCAATTACTAATAAACTCCCAAAATGAGCTACTGGGACTGGGTGGCAGGGTCGGGCGGAGAAACCATAGACCCAAACATACCTGACAGAAACTTCAGTAGTTCTATAAACTTCCTATAAATCATTATCACCGAGCCCAGCACAATAACCATTCTAATCCGTGCCCCTCTACTGTGAAAGAGGGCAAAGACAGGTATTAAAACCTCAAAAACTTTTAGGGACCAGGTCCACATGAAGGCCTCCACCCCAAGAGACATTATGTATCCAAACAACATGGCTACTGACTGCTTTATCCCAATACAGAATAAATACAACCAACACTCAGTACAGGTTTTTCCACTTTCTCTTGCCCCACGTTGGGCGCCAAAAAACTGTATTTGTCTTAGTTTAGGGCAAATTAGGAAGGAAAACTCCAAATGGGGATTTCCCCAGGGAAATGCCCCTCCCCACTAACTGGTCCGGGAAAAGAAAAAAAATTCCTTAGAGAGAAGTGGAAAAAGCTGTTTATTTAACAGAAATTGATTAATATTAAATAATAAAACCTCTTGCTGTTCGATGGGATGGCAAGTCTAGGAAGAAAAGTCCTTTTCATGTGGTGTAGCTCGGCTCGCTCAGGTTCTTATCAGTCCCTCCGGCGCTGGAAAGTGCCGAGGCCCAGGCCCCGGTGGGCACAGGCGTGAGCTCCCGGGTTTGGCTGGGTGTTCAGTCCAGAGCAGGCTGCACAGATCCAAGAAAAATTGGGCAAAAAAACAAACAAAGGTCTAGGGAACTCCTCTGCCTCAGCTAGCTAAAACTAACTAAAATCCAGAGAGAAGCTCTGTCCCGCTGTCTGTCCGTGCTGCAGACACCACAGTCCAGGAGCGGGATGTGTGGGAGTGATGTTTTTCCTTAACACAAACTGCGCGCTTCTTCTTCCCCCTCTCTTGCTCTCAAAGCCAGTCTTAAAGGTGCAGAACTTAATATATAACATAAACCAGACGATTGGGGATACCAGTATCATAAAGTCACCCCAGGACAGTTTCTCTTGAATTACAGAATCTTTTGATAAACAATCATAGTTTATCAGAAGAATAAAGTGTCTTACAACAGCCACGTTAAATAAATGTAAAATCAATATATGTACAGTTTCCTAAAAAACTGACACCTACTTCCTTGGCTGAAGACATGCATCATTTGTGTAGTGTGTAACTAACAATTATCAGTGCTTCTCTGGAATGTTGAGCTGTGACATTTAGTGGTTTTGGTGATTGATTTTCCAGTTATAAGAATGTCTTTTTGTTTTTTCAGTCAATGACAGTGTTTTCTAATGTTGGTTTGCAATGATAAAATTCTAATTCACAGAGTGTATTTAAGCTTCTTTTTTAATATCGTGCCCATATACAAATGCAGTACATTAAAAATCATTTCAATAATTTCTCAATATCCAATTTACTTACTCAGGAGAACATTTCTTACACAGTAGATTTGGGGGAGGAGGAGTGCTGCATTCAGTAGAAGTTCTCTAAATTAAAATACAACTGGATTTTGCAATAGGAAAAATGGGGAAACAACCCCTTTAGACTGTATACATTTGGTTTTTTTCACTCCAAATACGTTTTTATTTTTCCCTCAACATGCAGACAGACAGTTTGTGTATCCAGGCCTCTTATTTCTGAGAGATATCTTGATGTCACTGTCTTGACACAGTAATTAGGATACTAGTGCCTATCAAAGTGGTTGTAGAATTTTACATCCTGTGTGAAACACCACAAGAGTATCCTATTTGTCTAAGCAAAATAAGGCAGGGGTCAGTAATTGTGCAGGCTAATAAAAACGTTGAGCTAGCATTGTTGGTTTAGGTTTTCCTGTGGTGTTGGGGAGCAAGCCCATGCTGTTGCTGTAAGGGCTCCTCAGATGTGACTGTGGATGACTGTCAGTATCCACTATGCTGCAGTGAGGCAGCAAGCCATACACATTTTTTTTTGTATACTAAGTTAATATTAAATATACTTAATTTCAGAAATGCTAAAAGCCCCATAGTCCCTACTCTGGTGTGGCTCTCCTTGAAGAAACTTCAATACTTTAAATGGCGACTGTCTTCATTTAGTGAAATAGCTATTGTGGATGTAGTGTGTGACATTGCATACTATAAAAGGCGGTCTAAAATATAGTCCCATGGCCACAGGGATGGAGTATCACAAGTAAAATATTCAGTATATTTGCATTTTTAGAGTCCGGGGACATTGATGCTTCACCATATTCTTACATTTGTGAAAACCTCATCTGGAGATTTGAAAGATTTGGGTATTTTAGAAGTTAGATTTTCCATGTGATCCAGAAAGGCTCGTGTCTGTGAAATAATATACTCCTAAAATTGATTAAAATACATACTTGTATGTTGTGCTACTGTATAAGAAAATGGCAGATTCCTGGCTAGATAATGTAGCACTTCTGGGTTCTGGTCATTACAAAAGTGTCACTTTCATTCCTTATAGCTCTTTCCTTACTATGGTGGGAGTGTTGATATTGTAAGAAGTTAAAATAGTTGTACAAGTAGTTACAAAGTCATTATTAACTTGATTCAGTATTGTAAAAGTGGTGAAATACTTTTAAAAAAACCAAAAAACAAGGGGGAAAAACAGTGAAGCAGTAAAGTAAAACAGGTTAATTTTCTTAAATCAGTTTTAAAGAAAAAAGCAGATGTGATGAAGAGGCCTGGGAATTCTGAGTCAGCTGCAAGTATATTCTACCAATTAATGAAGATGTGTTCTCTTTTGTGATAAGCAGAGTGCATTTTCACATATCAAAGTGAGTCCAATATGGTAGAGATGGAAACCATTTATTTTCTTGAGGGAAGGCTTTACGATGAGGACCTCCTCCTCGTATCTTCTGTTGACTGTTATATTTTATTTTACTACTACTATTTTACTACTATTTTTTTTTTCTGACCCTCAAACTAGATTTGATCTAGCTGTGTAGACTGCAGGGAGAGCACAGAAGCACAGTACAATTTTCTAACCCTTTTCTTGACAGTCAACATCCAGACCCAATGTCAAAACCCATTGCATGTATGTCATACATGTCCAACAAATGCTTTGAGAACCACTTGCACATTTTCTGTCTTACACATTTGGTTCTTTGAAAACCATCCTTTCTAATGAAGTCAGCTGTAGCTGATCACCACTGGCATGGAAAGGAGCAGAAATCATAACTAGTATTAACCCTCTAATCTATCTGCTGGGTATTGAAATGTTAGGGTGTAAGACAATTTCGGTGCTCATATAAATAGAACTGGAAGCAGGCTTGCATCTTCAGAATTGTGGAGACTTTTAGTTTTTTTGTGTTAGTTTTGAACGTAGTTAATTGTCTTGAAAAACCTGGATTTGACTCCCGATTTTGCTAAAGCTCCCATATGATTACATAAGAAGAGTGTAACTGGCACCCTTATGCTGGCTTGTAAGGTTTTTTTAAATGAAGAAATATAAATTTCATTGAAAACCCATGTGCTTGCATGTTTTAGTGTCATCTCTAATGCCTGTAACAGCATTGATGTTAAGAATATCTGTGAAGTATGACACATTTTTTGAAGAAATATGACTTGTTTTCCTGCCTTTTGAACACTGATGGTTGATTACTTCTTCCACATGTGGAAGCAAAGAAGCAGCTAAGTCTGCATGCACTGGAGTGGTGGGTTCTGGATGTTTAAAATCAGACAGGACTAGCAAAATGTAGTAGGATCATAAAATACTTTTTTCCAGCTGCCTAAGAGCATTGTGAACAGAGTGGGCTTGGAAAGCAGAAATAGATAAATCCAATATAGGTTTGTAATAGCTAAAGAATCACTTTCTTTCTGAAGACTATGAGACATTAAGAAGTAATAAACTGTTAGATGATGTCCCTAGAGTAAACATGATAACATGTATTTTCTGCAGAGTTGTTTTTTCCTCTTAGCCCATTCCATTTTGTTGTCATACTCTAAAAGAAATATCATATTGCCGTATTCAGTGATATATTAGGAAAATGTTAAAGGCACTGTTGCTAATTTTGATTAATTGCTTTTAATTTGAGAAGGCTATTTTGTAATTTTTGAGGATTCTGCTTTCACAGAATTTCTAGTGTTATGTTTTAGCCATGTATTTTTTTTCTGCTTTCTCTTTTCTGTCTTATTTTCTTATATTCTCTTTCCTCTGTTTCTTACTTTATGTAGGCTGTTGTATTGAATATGATGTGCCAACTGATGAAAACCCAGAAAACAAAATCCTCTAGACATCAGCCCAAAGGTTTTCTAGGCTTACAGCCAGGTCCAATTCAAATACAACCCTTTGGCTGGCTTACATAATCACAGCTTTGTGATACATCTCACAGTCTCCAAATATTGATTTTTCTAATCCTTTGGAGCAGTAGCTCAGCCCGACACAGTGCATGCAGAAGTATTTTTAAAGCATGTTGTTAGGGGCAGTATATTCGCTAATGAGTAATGGACTGAGCTGATAATGCTGCTTAGGAGATGTATCCAGGAGACAAGCTTGAAAGGAGATGGTGGAGATGTTTTTAAATTCACTGAGACTGCTGAATTTGGAGCCATTCTAAGGATGTCCTACTTCCTTGCTGATGACTTAGTTCCTCTTGTAGTTTCCCTGAAGTTTAATATTTTTGCTCTGTCTTCATAACTGTCTGCAGGAATTTTGGGGGTTCTTGTGCTCTGAATTGATCTTTTTAGAGCAATTAAGCCTCACTTTTTGTGGCCCATTACTGATATTTACTGACTTTATTCTTCAGGCTTCCCTCTAAAGGGATTTATATTTTCTTGTTACTATTTTTTTAAAAATTATTTTTCCCCTGAAGGAATCATGATGGGAAGAAAGAAATAAGGTTAAAAGCATTGGGTACAATGCTGAACATGCAGAGCAGAGTTACTGAAGGAATTACCTTTATCAGAAAATTTTCCAGAAAATAATGGAAGCCTGTCTGAGAGCCTCCTTAAATAGATCTGCTGTCAGATACATTGCTCCATGAGATGCTCTTTTTTCTCCCTTCCTCCAGTGGTGTCTATCCCTCCTCAGATGAGTTTGTTTCAACAACTTCTGACAGAGGGTGGAAACCTCTTAAAAACATAATGAAAAAGCAAGCCAGTTATTATTTTTTCTGGAAATCATAGCTAGTAAATCAGTTGCTAATTCCTGGCCATAAGTCTTCAGCCCCATTTCATTCCTAAGTTCTTCAGGAATCAGATTGTCAACTGTCTCATCTGAGAGTTAGGAAAGGGAATATTGTGTATTGAATGAGTAGACATGAGTCCAAAAGAGGGCTGCACTTAAAAAAATCTTGAAGATACCTTATTCTGTAGTCATATCATCTGAGTCTAACAATATTTCATAAACACTTGATATCTCTGTACTTGAACTAGAGACAAGGAAACATTTAAAAAATCTGTTAATTCTCTTGACAGTAGAAACTTTTTTTTTTTAAATCCAATATTGACGCTTCTTCAGACGGATTAATTCTGATAGATACTATGATTGCCTATGGTTGCAACTCTGTTGCTGACTGTTAAATGGTCTGCTACCTCGATACAAATGAGAAGGGAGGAATCTTCACAGAAAGACATTTCCAGTGATCATGGAATAAAACAAAATAGTACTGTATGCACTTGGGAGGAGGAGAGGATGCCTAGAAATATATGGAACTTGGATTACAGGCTGGTTCTGCTTTATTGTCACAAACTTCTTATGTAAACCCTGTATTGCTTGGAGGGAAAAAATCCTACCATTCTTTCTCAGAAAGGAAGAATTTTTAATTTATTTTCTCCTGAATGTTATTCTGTTGCTTTTATCATAGTTAGGTTCCTATCTGTTAAACAGATTTGATCAGCCTAAAGCAAAAGGAACTTATTGTTTTTACTGTGATTGTAACAAAAAAAAAAAGAGGAAAAATATTCATAAAAGTACTTCTGTACTGCTGCAAATTAGAGATATGTCACAGTAGAATACCGGACTATATCAATTAGTTCTGAATTGTTAATTGTGTCTTCTTCTCCTTAAGGAAAAAAAATGTTACTGTTAGCATTCAAATTAATCTTCTAGTTGTTATGTTTTTACTTTCAATGTTAATTGTTCAGTGTAAATTAGGTAAATAACTTTGGTTTTTCAATATACTTTTTCAGGTTCAAGTGTTTGGATTATATTCAGCAGAAGAGTTTCATGAAACGTTTGACTGTCCTATTAAAGTAAGTGCTTGTTTTAATCTTTAGTAATTGCGGTGGTGTTGTCTTTAATAACAGAAAGGTCACATTCAATCTAAATGAGAGAGAGGAATACCACTTCCTTGCAATGTTATTCAAGTCACTAGAAAACAGTTTTCTGTCTCAATATAAAAGCTTTTGATCTGGTTAGGTAGGAAGAAAGCCAATCTTGGTTTTGTAAGAAGTGTTACAGAGTTATTCAAATATAAAAGGGAAAGTGAAAGAGAAATTGTCCTGTTTCAGGTTTACCCATCTCAACATTTCTTTGTAGACTTGTGATACAAATTCTAAGAGTTCTGCTAAATGTGAGGTCAATATTTTAAAACCAGTTTATATCCATTAAACCTTCCTGAAAATAAGGCAATGGGCAGTGATATTGATGTATCCTATTTGAAGGGAAAACTTGAGTTCAACTCCGCTTTAGAGAAGTGTGTCTGCCTGGCTGTTGAAAAAAAAGGACCTCCACTAGGTATTGGGAAAATCTTTTTAACAGCAAACTTATCTTGCAGGAGAAAAGATGATGGGGGCAAATGTTTGCATTTAGCTGCTTGGGATCTTCCATGTTGCAGCTGCTCTTTAGGGTGCGGGGAAAGGAATGGGATCATTAAGTTTTCACACATGCCAGATGTGACTCACTTGCCTCCTAAGGCCTTTACTACTCATGCAGCTGGATGTCCACACTTGTCATGTAAAATGTAAGGCAAAGAGACTTTGTAAGATGCTACATAATATTGTCCTCTGACAGGGCTGAGGTGTGTGTGCCTTTTAGGCAGACCCCAGACCAGATGTAATTGTGGTAACTCTTGCTTGCAGCAGTCCTGTTCTGTTTGGCCCTAATTCTACAGCCTGCTGTACAGAAAAGTAGTGTTTTCTGTACTGAATGTACACATTCAGTGTAACATGACCCTCAGTATCACACTTGTCATACAGAATATAATATGAAGAATTGTCTTCTCTTCTAGGAAAAGCAAACAAATGTCTGAAACAACTAGGCTTTACTTCAGAGAAGGAACTCAGCTGTAATTCTTGATAATTGACAAAAGGTTATTTAGTTTAAAAACTGATGTTGTGCTTCATGTAAATTCTTTTCTAAGTCACAACCCTCTCTTTCCCCCTTCCCCCACCATCTCCAGATTGTTGCTGTTCATCCTCATTTCGTAAGATCCCACTTCAAGCAATTTGTAACAGGAGGAAAGAAGGTAAGCATTCACAATGAACTTTGGCTACCTATAAATAGCCCTTTGATATAGCTCAGAAGGTTATGTATGTGACTTTTAACACCTAGAACAAAGACTTCTGCTTTTTCCTTCTCTTTATGCATTGTATTCTAAATTGTTGTTAATTAAAAGATATTTCAGGGGGAGAGAAAGTGTGCTTTTTATGTTAAAAACATGTTGCAGCAAGTTGAGATTCAGAGTAGAAATACCATTTTGTCTACATAGCCTGAAAAACAGGTAATTTATATTTCCTAGGCTAGATTTTCTCCGTTTTAATCTGTTGAAGTGGGAGCAGAGGTTAGACCTTAAACCTGATCTCTTACAAAGCATGTTGATCTTGGGTTACCTGTGGGTGATTTTTTGGGGTGGGGTTTTGTTTGTTTGTTTGTTTGAGATTTTATTTTAAGGAGATAAATCCAAGTATCTTCATCAGCTCTTGTCCATGGGGTTTTGTTGGTTTTCTTAAAATTAACTAGGGAGTTCCTGGTATGGTAGAGCTTACCCCATTCTAAGCACTTACATCTCTAGGTAGTCTTCTGTTTGGATTCAGTTGGTGTTTTAAATGTGTATTAGTGTAGGATACAATTCTTTCTTCCAGATTGCAGCTGTTTCCAGGTCTTACAAGTATCTTATATCACATTGCATATTTTCAGTCAAAACACGAAATTTTATTTGGAACAGTTTCTTGATTTCATGAATTTTCTGTTGCCTTCTGTTATGAGTTAAGGATGAGCAATCCTCACAGATGCATCAAACAAAATGCCATTGCTCTCTCTTACCAGTATGTAAGAGCTACAGGCTTCTAGTGCTGAATACATCTTAATTTTCATTAACAGTTCAATATGTTTCAAAGCATAGCTGTGCTTTATTTATTTAAGTCGTGCTTGACAGCTCTTTCTGGCTGGTAGAAGTTGGTGTTGTCCTTAAAATAATGCACAGTCAGTGTGTGTCTGTGTCAGCCACCAGTTTGTGAAGCTTTTTAGTGCTGATAAAAGGGGCATGGAAAGAGAGAAGCAAGGAATTAATAGAACAGGGCTCCGTCAGGTGGTAAAAGATCTTGCATTCACCTGATGCCGAACAGAAAAAAACATCAGGGAGTTAACACATTCTCTTTGGTTATCTTTGATTACTTGACAGGTTGTTTTATATTCTGTCCTCTGGGGAATGGTATACTCATTCTTAATACATTCATGCTTTGCTGAGGAACTTTCCTCCTCAGAAAAACTTTAATTGACATCTTAACATAAGGTATTTAGCATTGAAACAAATGTCCCTTGACACCTGTAATTTGATTTTATTGGTACAGAAGACCAACAAATAAAACCTCTAGCCTTGTGGTAGGAGCCTTTCCTCCAAAAGGAGTATACATGCTTTCATGAAAGCAACAACAAAATGCTTTCTGAAAATTCAGGAAGCTAAATTCCACCAACTAAGAAAGCTGCTTTGTTTTTTGGGGTGTTTTTTTTTGTTTGTTTGTTTGTTTGTTTTTTCCTGAACATTTACACCCCTCCTTAACTGTAAAGCCAAAGTGTAGTATGGAGGCAGCAGGCAACAGGGATCTGAACACAAGAGTGAGGAGAAGCAGGCTGAAGCATACAGCCTCAAGGCTGTGGACCTCACCGCTCTCTCCCCGTGTCTGGGGATTGTGCCTACTTAAGCAAAGTTAAGCAACCAAGGGGAGCTCCTTCAGGAAGGAGGACAGGTCCTCCTGTGGCTCCTGAGGTCAGTGCACTTTCAGCCTTTGTATATGTTTAGCGACTTTATCCCTTATAGCTGGTGGTGAGAGGCATGTTGCTTGTTGTCCTCATCCTCACCAAGGGTAACAGTATCTTCATTTGGGATCAAACTTTAAAGAAAAGCTTTGCTTAAAGCTCTCATGCTATGCTCCTTGCCTGAGGTGCATGGAAAAAACACAGTATGTATCATGTGATCTCTTAATCCAAAGGCTTGCTGGGTCTGTCTGTGTTTCTGTTTTTTTGGGAATGATGACATAACATATATAAGCATTTCTAAAGTTGAGTGGGTTTTCTTGTTTGGTTGTCCTTTATTTTTTTAGAAAAATATTCTTCATAACAATATAAAATGTGTAAAAAATACATTTTTCAGTTCTAAGATCCACTCAGGACATCCTGGAAATAAATGTTCAAGAGATAGAAGGAGGGGGAAAAACCCTAATGACATGCTTCAGAGATGAACAGTGCAGGTCCTCAGTTCCCTACATGGGTGGATGTCTGGAACTTGGGTGGATTGCTGTGTAATGCTGGGATTTGCTACGTCTTAGAAGCTCAGCCTGACCTAAAGCTGACTTAAGAGCAGTGCTCCCTGGGGTAACTGGGGTAATCATTGTGAATTGTTGTAAGCTTAACTCTATTGTGCATATGTTTATATGGTTGCTTAACTTTGCTTAAGTAGGCATGCAGAGAAGCTTTTCTCTAAAACGTATTATAAACTCATTAAATCACTTGCTTATTAAAGCACTAGCTTTTAAAAGAAAAGAAATTCTGTTAAGCTTGAGATAATATTTTGTGTTGGTAAAGCTTATTTCACCCCTTTTCCTAAGTGAATAAATATTATCTGTGCCTAGAAATAAGACAGGTACTGTGGAAATTGACACTATTGCATTGAGAAGCAATAGGTACCATACTAAAAGGAGGTGCTTCCCTATTCCCCTCCTCATCTCTGCAATTAACCACAGCACCATTGTGCTGATTTGGCAGATGATAGTAACCCTGAAATAATAATACTATATATTGTAAATAACAGGGCATTTCTGTCCAGAGCAGACAATAGAGCTTCAAAGCAAGGAAAGAGACAAATACTGTGCTATTGAAGGCCATAACCTTCTACCTTTTAAAAAAGGGTCTAATCTCAAAAAATAACAGGGTAAAAGCCAACTAAATGAGAGTGGTAAAGCTGAAAACAAGGTGTTCTTGATTTAACTCTTAGAGTGCTGGTCTTTCCCAGTACATCAACTAAATGAACATTTTTGTGAAGTCCAAGTATCCATTATGTCATGAGGGTTAAACAGACACACCTAACAAAGAAAGAAGGCTGAAGGTTATTTCAGTTCCAGAGTCAAGGTATCAGCTACTGTGATTTATGTAAAGATAACTTAAGGAGAGCAGGACAAGTTGAGATTCCTCTCTTGGCAGAGACATAATCCCTATTAGTGTCAATAACTAAACACAAAGGTTTTTTAATGAAACTCGTAGGGGAGTGAGTCCTCTGAAGTAATTGAGTTACTGCTGAATGTCTGCTAATGAAGGGTTTTTTTGAGTCTCCTCTACCTAGCGTGGTAATGGGGACCCAACACAAATTGAGCAAGTGTATTCTGAAGTATAGAGGTGGAATGTTCCGTATCATACTGGACTGGGACTCCTCCGTTTTCTAGGACATACATTTTGTATAATAAGTATTGATTTGCATATCCAGTCTGAAACATTTTAAGGGCTAGAGAACCAAAATAAAACTGCAGATTTACCCTGTGACTTTCTCATCTCTCTATATCTATCTGTGTCTATATCTACATAATATATTAATGGGTTTTATATAGATATATGTATATAAAAATAAACATTAAAATATAATGGAAATATGTATAAAAACATTAATAGTGTCTGTGTTTCTTTTGCTGCAGAAGATGCATTTTAAGAACTGGTGTTTAAATACAGATGTGTTTGATCATGTTTGTCCTATTTATCCTCCCAAAATTAACATTTGAACATATCAGTGCTTGTGTTTAAATATTAGACTCTTTTTTTCTTTGTCTTTTATAAAAGTAGAGAGAGCTTAGTGTTACCTGGGGCAAATTTCTCATCTAAAAAAATACCAAACAAACCTATTTCTGTGTCAGAATTCTGGATCCATAGTAACTCTTGCCTGAAAAGCAAAACGAGACATTCTAAATTCTTTTCTACTCCAGGTGGAGCAACATACACAGAGAAAGGATGGTGATTGCAAACAGTGCATAAATGGGAAGAGAAATAGCATTCCTGGGATCTGTGACTGCTGTTAGGGGTAGTGGAATTTGTGCATTAAAGTCAAGTGTGGCAAGGAATGTCTCAGTTTTTTAATCATTGCTTTTTAGTGTTAGCAGATGCATTTTGCATGGTGAGTAAGTAGATGACCTTACCTCTGAACCCTTACCTCTGATATGTACTTCATAATAACTGAACTATTTTGACAAATTATTAAATTGTCAGGATGCTGTTTGCAGCACAGTCCATTTTTAGAAAGCAGATAGTCAGCTGTTTGGCATTATGTTGGATAGAAGAGTACCAGACAAGAAAGGCAGATTGCTTTGCAAGCTATAAAATGTCACTCAGTAAATACTCAAAGGTCTGATTTAAGTGAAGAAGGAGTAAATACTGTGGTAATTTCTGTACATGCATTGGATAATTTACCATAAGTAGGAAACAAACTGTAGCAGCAAGCAAACCACAATAATACTGGTCTGCGATTTCCTTGCTGCAATATATAATGCCCAGATGTATCCCATATTATTGAGCAGATGAGACATACATAGTATATCCTGTTTGCTTAATAAGCATTTTTTTTTGCTTACATTTCTTCTTTATGGGTATTTGGATATGCATTTCTTCTTTATCACTAAAACAAAAATTCTCCTTGTGCTAATAAATTTTGTTTGTGTAAAGGAAATGGATCATAGTCCTATGTGCATGTAATCTATAGTTGTGTGTTTTACAAATGTCTGTGTAGAACCCTTTTTTCCATTGCCTGAGGTGGCAAGCAAAGAGGATCTAAGTGTATGAAATGTGTCTCTCTCTGCCTGCAAGAGTGCAGGATTTGCTTTTCAAGGTGTTAATTCTGTAGCTCTTTGTGAATAGGCAACAGATGGAATATGGCAGTTGAGTTATTAAAAGTGAAGCCTAAAAAAAGTCTTGTGGCATTTGTTTGTATTAAACATCTCTAAATTTCTAGCTTCTCTGTCCATGAACTAGAGCAGTAGCTCCTGTTTCATCTCTCACTCTTGCCATTGCGTAGCTCCTGATGCTGCTGTCTGCCTCTGCCTCCTTGCTTGATTTCCCTTGACTGCACTTACTGCCCTCCTCTCTGTTCACACCCCAGCTCCTTAGACAACATTCTGTGACGAAATCTTGAAAGCTCATCTTCAGCTGAAAGCTTGAGGCTTACATTATTCTCTGCCTTGTTTGAGCTCATCCAGTCCATCGTCTGTTTCAAATACAAAGTATAATTTTTTATTGTTGCTATATGTTTTCCTAGGGATGAGCTATTAAACAGTAAGTCTTCATGCAGCATGCTGTTCTGTGTTACTCTGTGGTATCTGTTAATCTTGGCTGTGCCTGTAAATATTAGTTTTATGCTGAAAACAATAAATAACTGTAGTGATCACTTGTAACCATGGAAATAGTATTTTAGATTTTTGTGGTCTGGCCTAGCTGAGGTGAAAGTGGTGACAGGCATCGAAACACAGGACAAGTGCCACAGGTAGGCTTATCTTCACACTTAGACAAAGAACAGAACAAAAAAATTACAGAGTCTTTATTCCTGATTTTTATCTTGTGAAATAAAAACTATTCCAACAGTTCTGCAGCAGGGATTGGAAAAGTGGCTCTTCAGTTACAAATTGAAATCTTAAGCCATTTTTTCTTCACTAAAACGTCTTCAAATCTTTACACAAAAGACACTGTGTTGAAACAAAGTAGTGATGCTGGGCATCATTAAAAGTGTGTTTCCTTTGAAATTTCTGTGAGAACAGATATCTCTTATTTATGGTATAATATTAATATAATATATAATAATATTAATAGTACTAATATTATTAGTATATTGAAGCTAGTAATTGGTAATGAGAATAAATTAAATTTAATTACTTCAACATGTTGATATACCAAAGTTGCAATCATTCACCTTTTTGTTCAGAGGATTGGGAATTCCTGTACATAGCTTAAGACCGGGATTACGTGTAATTAGTGTTAATGCTAATTGCATTACAGGCTCCATTAAGTCCAAGCACTCATCTATTCTCTTTAGTGAATGCACTCTAAAATAGAGTTTTTGGTGTGGGTTAATCTCCTGTTAGACAAAGGTATGTTAGAGATGTATTAATCCAAGAGAAATATGTCCACTTATTTTAAAAACCAGAAAGTGTCCAGCTCCATCTCATACATCTCATACATTTTTCTTAATGATCTGGTGGACAATTATAAGCAGTTAAGAAGACTCACAAAATAATTAGTAATCTAACAGAAGATTGCAATGTACTATGAAGCAGTGTGGTTTGGGACCTTGAAGCTAAAGGTTATTTTATTTTAGCTGTATTATCAAATTGTGGTGCATGCAAGATGCACTAGAAGAGTGTTCTAAGCACAACTGTATTGTAGTTAACAAAGGACTAGAAAGTTTTATATGAACAAATGAAAAACGAGGGAAACAAACTATTGCGGAGAAGCCAAGAAAGTGGGATTTTGGCTGCTGGTGAAATATAAGTACTGTGAATGCTGACTACCATAATATAGGATTTATGGCAAATAAAGTCCTACAGTATTTTTCCCCTACCAAAAAGAGAGGGAGGTGGTAGAAAGAGCCCCAAAGAAACTGTGGATTTCTTCTTACAAGTCTTCTTCTGAAGTTTTTAATTACTTTCTGGTGTGATCAACATTTCAATGTGGAGACATAAAGGAATACTAAGAAAGAAATGGTGCTGCTTTTTTTGAGAGAGATGCCTTTAGCAGACAACAGTTCCAAAACACACAGGAAAGTTCTGGGTTCACAAATTCAGTTTCCAGGTGTCATTGCTCTAAGAAATAATAAAGAAATCACAGTATGTATATCAATAGCATGCAGATAATTGCACTGAAGATAACTTAGTTAAGCATGTTTTGAGATTACGTATTTTTTTGATGCCACAGTGCGAAGTTTTAGCCTCAGTGCTGGGCCTGTTTCATTTACTGAACTGAAATGGGGAATGGTGGGGTGATTCAGTGATTCAGATTCATTTTCCATCCTTCTTATAGGTGGTGCCAGCCTGTTGTCTTCTACTGCCTTGATCTGAAAGTTTCTGCTCTTAGAGTTGAGCATAGAGAGGATTTTTCAAATTATTCTTCTCTCTTCAATAGTTCTTTCTCAGATCACTTACTTTTCCTGGCAGTTTGTTATTCAGAGTCATGAAAAAGCATGATATTCACAAACCATGAATAACAAAAAACATGCAAAGTGTCATACCAGGTTTGCTCTGGAGCTTGAGTATAATAAATTAACTCAAATCATGATTCAGTCACAAGCAGAAAAAATTACAAGTAAAATTAATATAATTGACATCAGCTAGGTTTGACCTTTCACATGATCCACATAAGTTTTTGGAGCTTTGTCCAGTAATGCAATATACCATGTGTTTTGCTGCTGCCTTTATTGGATGGTATTGAATGAAGCATCCAAGCAGCAGTTCTTCTTCTGTCCAGCTTCTCCTTAGGCGTTAGTACACTAGGAAAAAAAGTAATTTTCAAGTCTGAATCAGCACAGTACTTATTTTTTAATGACATCTTTAGCATCTGAGTGGAGACCATTCATTTGAGCTGAGGGTTGCTATCTATGTACCAGTCTTCTAATGGAAATCCCCCCATGTAGCACTGACTTGTGGGCATAGATGTTACACTGTTTTCAGTGGCTTGCCCTGGTAGCTGTAAAATAACATGTTCTGTAAGACTTAGTAGCCTTTTCATATGCGGGGTGGGGGGTAATCTATACTGTCTAAAAGTTGGGCCTTCATGTGACCTATGTAAAGGACACAAAATCACTTTGCTTGAATTAAAAGTTTGATGTCTGCAGTGCAGTTCACACAAAAATTTCTCAATAGACTGCCTTACCTACTGCTTGCTTTAAACTCTTCGAGAAAATACTTGTCTTCTGGTGCCATCTGGTGGCTTTAGGAGAGAGCGAGAGAGAGAGAGAGAGAGAGAGTCAGTCTGAGAATTGCCATTAAAATCTTATATTTTCCTGAAAGTTCTTATTTTAAACAACTGGTGTCCTAACATTTGATGTATTTATCCAAATACAAGTGGCAGGAAACGATATATAAAAGAATTGCATACAGCTGGATCTTAGGAAATATTAGCAAGAAAAGTACTCCATTGGGCTTTAGCATGGTAGAAATCCTTGCAGGCAGCTGTTTCACAACTTCCAGTGAGAGGTGTGAGCTTGGGTCCAGGTTGTGCATATGTTCGTATGTGTGTGTACTCATGCAAAAGTTAGCAGGAGTGGTACCTTAGAGCATGATCTCTGTAGATGCTTCAGCTTCTTATTTAGGTATCCCTCCAGTTGCTGCACTTTGCATCTGTCAGAGTGATTCCCTGTAATCCTATTGAATAACTTAATGAGACATACAGAATTAGAATGTTCTGATTTGGAAGGGACCCACAAGGATCATCAAGTCCAACTCTTAGGTGAATTGTCCATAAATTAATTGAACCTGCAACATTGACTTTATTAGCACCATACTCCAACCAACCATTATGGAATGTCTTTCTGTGCAGACTTTCTACACGTAGTTGGGTTTTTCTTTGGTGCTGAAAGGCATCTCATAACATCTTCTATGCGTTTAGATATTCTAAAATACCTTCCTTAGTTGCAGAACCTGAGATTACCAATCACACAAGTTTTACAATCAGCAGCACTTGTGGTATAATGCAGTTTGCACAAGTGGGACTAAAACACAGCATCTCTAGACCCCTGTGGAAAGCTGTGTAGTTCCACATGGAGGCAGGCAAAGGGTCACAACCTTGGGGATGTTTGATAATTTTCACTGACTGCCTGCTTTTTTTTGGAGGGAAGGGGTCTATGACAAGATTGGTGGATCTTGATATCAGTGAGGTGACCTGGTTTCTTTATCAATTTTCTGAAGTGTTGTCACCAGTGTTGTAGACTTAGGTCCTGAAATACTTGAATTTTTTTATCTTTAAAAGGTAAATAATTATACTTACTGTTCTTTGGAGAAACTTGATGAAAGGCCTCATTATTATTAAAATTTAATAGGAATTCTGTAATATGCAAGATGCTCGATGTATATATACTATGTCAAAATGTTTGATTTTATTTGCTTTTGTTTTGTGATAGGTGTGTATTTTTCATTGTCCTTAAATCCAAACAGAGTAAGGGATAATGAAGAAAAAATAATTTCCATGTCTGCACACAGCACTGTGTTACAGAAATATTTATTGTTGCACTTCTTCATAGTTGCTGTTATATGAAAGAGGCTGGATGAATAGATGGAAGCCTTCGGTTTTACATGAAGGGGAAGGAAATATCAGAAATGTAAAATGGAGAGGGCACTTAATTGCTTGGGCTAATAATATGGTAAGTATTTTTCACCTCCATTAAATGAACAAAAATATCTCTGTGTTACACTGAAATTTTTCAATGCTAATTGCCAGAATATTCAGCTAAAAAACTGTGCATTTGTAGAAGTGGGTATAAAAGTTATTGAAAGATAGTGGTTTATATGTCATTTCTTTGTAGAAATTTCTTCTGTTGTTTCCTGCTGGTTAGTCAGGGTTCTCCAATGTGATTGCCACTTCTGAAAGAATTAGGAAAGTAGCTCTACATACCACTGTGGTGGTCACTAATGTACACTATTACTAATTAGAATTTTGATTAGTGCAGTTTATTGAAGCAAACTGAGGAAGGAATGCCAATATAATTCTTCTCTATATAAGTAATAGAACATCTCCACTCCCACACCCTGCAAAAAATATAAACTGTCTGGATTTTTTAATTTGTGGTGAAATGACATTGTCGTATGCACTTTCAATGTTGCAGATTATTAAAAAAATACAATAATACTTTCTCATTTTATTAGGCCACTAGAAAAAAATAGGAGATAAGTCCCTTTTGTTCTAAGTGTAGTTTTAAAGGAAACCATTGTATTCGTTCAGAGTGTTATATTTAACCTATCACTGTATATCTGATTGATGGGTCAAGCTCTGTGTTTTGAAGCTCACCAGTGAGGGATATGTTTTTAAGTATGTATCATGTGTAAATTCCAAAGTATTTTTTAATGTGGTGAAAGTACTTCTGAAACACTAGGGTTTTTTTCCTTCTATTGTTTTTCCATCCTAAAGGGAGGAATTAATTAACATATTTTAAACCATTGTTCTTTTTTATCTTTCAAAACCAGTTTGATATGAAATTGTTAGAGGTGGACCTTTGTTTGCTTCCCTTTAATAACTCTATTAAAATGGAAGCTTCATTGAGGACTTAATTGACATAACATTAGGTTTTTTGAAGGTTTTATTCTTTTCAGATCCATACAATTAAAATGCTTATTCTAGGTATCTGCTGGGATGGATAGGACGAGAGCAAGAGACGATGTGCCACATCAGAACACAGAATACTAATAAAACATTGAGAGCCATCTGTCAGAGACAAAAAGCCATGGTCAGGGCCTATCTTTCAAAGAAAAATGAAATGACACTTGGCCTCCAGAAGATTAATATATTTGGTTATTGCCCTTTCCCTTCCCCTTTAACTTTCTAAACTCCATTCTCTAGCAAGGTTTTGTGTTACACTTTTGTTTTCCAAATCAGAGAAAATGTTTATAGCCTTGCTTCTTAGTGTGTGTGCATGGCCACCTAGTTTTTATATTTAGGCGAGGTCTAATTCTGCTTTTCAGATGCGTAGGTAACCCATGTTGGCTGCTATTCTCTTCTCCTTCCTCCATGGCTAGTAGTGCACTGAAACATCTGGGGGACAGATCCTTAGAGGTAGTTTAGTTTGCTGCTGGACTCCAATTTGGACAGGTTTTAGGTCCTTCATGATAGAAAGTTGCGTGTGGAAGTCCTTTCAGTTCATGATGTAAATGGCATGCCTGCTAGAGGAGAAGCCACTGCTCAAGCATTCTCACACCATTCAAGGAGTCACATACACACCACCCCAGGTTTTAACTTCAAGGACTGGGATCCTTTTACAATGGGCAGCTCCAAAGAGCCAACAGAAGTCTTTTTGACTCCTTTCTCACTTCTTCTGCACCTGTTGACAGGCAGAGCATAGGAAATTAGATAGCAACAACTAAAATATCAGTGAGTCATCAACATTATTCTTAGAGTAAATCTATAACTCCGCACTGTACCAGCTGCTAAGAAGAAAATAAATTAATAATTACTTACTAGCCAAAAGCATGTCTAGGTATAAGTTCACAGCTTACAGCCTAAGACTTCAAAAAAATCCAGCTACTCATGCTAAGCAAACAGCACACTATATCACACGATATTATAACTCTAAATAACTTACTCTTACGTAAAACTTATTATATTAAACAACTGTCTCTCAACACTTAAAACCAAATAGATCCTATGCTGTTAGTTTGAAAGCCACTTTAAACAGGAGCTGGTGTGTCCCATATAAGATTTGCTGCCATGTAGAAAAACAGAAGGTGTGATGTAAGTCACTGAAAATCCTCCTTGGAGACAAAGTAGTAAGATTTATAAAAAGCAACTTTATTAAAATGCAATTCAAGCAAGGTTAAAAATTTGATCAGATGAGCTTAGAAAACACAAAGGATTAGATGCTTGTTTATGTTACCTAGAGGTCTGGGATCTGTGCATTGCAGATGTTGTGTGTAAGTTGTTCGTTTGTTTTTGAAACCTTGATGTCTGCTAGCTGATGAGGTGCCAGTAGAAGTGTGTTCCATGCTCACGGTTCTTCAGTGACAAAGATTACTGAAAAAAAATCCCGTCACCCACCCCCATACAACTTTCTGTTCCTTGTGATTAAAAAAAAAAAAACCTGCAAAACCTGGCCTAGACCATGACCCCCCAAGACTTTTAAACAGTTGTATCTGTCTATTTGTACAGCTGGGGACATAGAAACTCACAATGGGGGGAACAGAAATAGGCAGGTAAATCTTTTAGATCAGTTTGGCTACTAGAAATACCGAACATGGCATGGCATGATGGATGCTGACCTTTCAAGGTCTTTTTCATCCCATTTTCTGTGATTTGAAGACTCACTCTCTAAACAAAAAAGTCCCTACTAAAATATTTTATTTTAGAGACTTTTGTTTTAAATTACCAAGAACAAGTCATTACTTAACATGAAATTAATCTCAATTTTGCTATTGGAAAGGTTATAGCTTACCTTGTCTAAACAACACAGAAAAATCTAATTATTGGTTCTTTTTTTCCTCTGTCTCTTGAACAACTTTAATCTTCCTGGTTTTTAACTTCTTGTTCTATTACTTTAGAGATTTCCCGAGGAGGGAGTGAAAAATCACAGCATAGAAAACCAAGCATTGTTTAAATATGCCTGCTTTTCTGTTTAAATATAAGAGTAGAAATGCATATCTTGAGATTGAATTAGTTTATCTTAATAAACTGTTGTTTTTCTTTTTCCAAGGTGGAAATTTCTGTGTCTCTCAGGGACTGTTGTGAAAAAGCTGCGATTCTTTTTATTTCTCCAGGAGTAGCACCAGCCAAATAAGTCATACTGGTTCATGACTGGAATTACTAGTCTGTCACTCATTCACTTATTATGTCTTTTTATTTGGCATGTGAATTTAAAACATCTAAATTACTCTGATCCCTTTACTCCTTTTGTCACCTCCTGGGTTAGATGTTTTTTTGTATCAACAGTTTTTTCTGGTGGCATACTCAGCCCTGCTCTGAAATTTATTCTGTAAACCACTCTGACTGCCTTAGTGTCCAAAATGGGCAGTAGGAGTTTGTCATACTGAATAAAGTTCTCTTGTTTTTAAACTTTCAGGGCGTGAAGATACTTGACATGATCTCCAAGCAAAGAATTACTAATGTGCCTCGAGATGACATAAGCCTTCGCCCAGATATGTATCCCTGCAGCCTTTGCTGGAAGGATAATTTAACGCTGATTATTGGCTGGGGAAATTCAGTAAAGGTGCAATTACCTGTCTTTATAATAAATGCTTGCTGTTATCACAGACAAACAGAGGATTTTTTCTGAAAAGTAAAGACAATCGAAAAAAATAGAATTTGGTTTGACCAGTGTTCAGAACTCTCGCTGCCTTAGAAATGTCATTGGACTGACCCTCATGAGGAGGAGGAGTGATAGGCACCCAGCAGCCAGACAGATCTCTGTGTGAGAGCATGCAGTGAATGTAATCCTCAGGGACATTTTGTTCCTCTGTGCCTTGGAGAGATTTCGTCTCTTCAAAGCTTTTAGTGTACTGTTGAATTCATTTCTTTTGATTAGCATTAAGGAAGAACAACTTACCATGAGGTATTTTTGGAGGGGATTGCTTTGGGGTCTGAGGAGGTTGCAGCTACTAAAACAGCCACATGATTTTGTGAAAAAAAAAAAAAAAAAAAAAAGGGTGGGTGGAAGGACAGACTGCTTAGGGTTTTGTTATCTTTCAACAGGAAACTGGCATTTCAAACTTGTGTGGTGCAGACTGATTATAATTTGCTCAGACCGGCACCTGACATGAGTTTGTTACAAGCCTGTTAGCTGTTTCCTAATAACAGACTACTGCATCACTGCACAGTGGGAAATTAAAAGTGCCTGATAGAAATAGATGGAAAGGGAGGGTAAAGTGAGTTAGGTGACATGTAAAAAGCTTTTGGAGCATTAAGCTTAGAGTTTTATAAATGAGGAGATTTGTCCTAAGGTTGGCATCTGTCTTCCCCTTTCTATTTGTGTGTGCTTCACAACATTTGGTTATTTGCATTTCTTTGTATGTACATACTCCTCTCCTGTAACTGGCAGGAGCAATAGCAAACTTACTGAATAAGAATCAGGTGCCTTGAAAGGTAATGAGATGCAAAGTGTGAGAAGACACCAAAACCAAATTCATATATAAATGCTTCTATGAAGAAACCATAGTGGGCACATATTTTCACATTTCTCTTATGTGATCCTTTTCTCTCCCTGCATATTTATAAGGCTGTGAGCTATAGCCACAACTTTTCTGTGTGGTTTTCTTTACTGAGGCACCATTACTGTTTCACAACTTGTGTTTTTCAAAATAAAGAAATCCATGTCTGAGAATTCCCAGAAATTCCTTTTCTTATTGAGGCAAAGCTAGTATCATCTTAGGAACTACAGTTTCCTTATTGTAACAATTCAAATTTCTGTTTCCTAGATTTGCTCAGTAAAAGAACGTCATGCCAGTGAAATGCGTGACCTACCAAACCGCTACGTGGAAATAGGTATGGTTGTATGAATGCACCCCTTTTCAAAAAGCTCTAAAGGTCTTATACATCCTAGCCAGAACTAAACTGTTACACTTTGAAGGCAACATGTAGTTGTAACACAAATGTCGCCAGCATTTTTAGCTGCTGAGGTTGTCATAATGCCCTCATGCATAGGTGTGAGGGTTTTTTTATAGAGAGCCTTAAGTTCTGTGATCATCTAAAATGAGACATACTTGTGTGAACAATGGATGCCTTAATTTTCCCTTCACACAGATTCCTTTAGAGAACTTGAGTTTTCATCTTGGTTAAATGATTGATGGTCAGTGTAGTAGTAAAGAGAAAACAGATATTACTTTATTTGATTACATGTTGTTTGACTATGCTACTCATAACATTTTTCTCTTCCCCCCCCATAAAATCTCTGGTGCAGTGCTAGGAAACTGATTTTAATTTATTTTTGTTTCCTTTCTTGGCTTCTGAATTTTTTATTTTCATTTGCTTTCCTATTTTTCTATCTAATCTGATATGAATAAATTTTTATTATTGCTGATTAGTGGAAAAGTTCTTGACAAAATGTGTGTATTAAGTAAAGCAGAATTCAAAGAAAATTTGTAAGGGAAGTGGGGATGTAAACAAAAAGTCACAGCTGTCCCCAGAAGTATCTAGTGGAGGAAGGAAGTATCTAGGAATAGATAGTACCAGGAAAATAAACAATCCCTCTTACTCTGCAGACCAGAGTGGGCAACAGTGTGTAAGCTTTGGTGCTTCCTTGATTGTAGTAACATGAGATTGTAGATAGGGTGTTCAAGCAAGATCTTGAATCATGCTTGGAATGGTGCATGGCATAGGTGTGTATGTATGCTCTGTTTTCTGATTTCAGGGAAGGACTGTTCTAAAATAGCTTCTGAAAATCAGCTAGGAGACTTGTTAAGCTCTGCAGGAAATCTGGACAATGAGATTGGTGGTGTGCCTGAGAATTAACTGAGACCTGAAAGCTATTGGTTGTTTAGGATTACACAGTCCAAATAGACTATTTAACTGCAGAATCCTAGGCTATTTGCAATAATTTTATCAAGGAAAAGTTTTGTCATGAATTTTAGCCTCAGATTTTGTATATAATATTTTCTATCAAGGAAAAGTTTTGTCATGAATTTTAGCCTCAGATTTTGTATATAATATTTTCTGTACTGTTAAATAGCTTTTAGAAAATAGCTAAATGGGTTTGGTCACATACTGACAAGTGAACAGAGGCAACTTCTATTTCAGCTGCAATGTCTTTATATGGATGGTACTAGTTTTAGGTGACTGTCTATTGGAACTTGATTTTAAAAACATAAAAAGCTGTCATTGGGCTATTTAGGTGCAGACATGAAGGATAAAGATTTTTGTGGAAGTAACTTTTTCATCTTAAAATTTCTGGCCTGTGGTTTTCTCTGTATTCTAGAAAACGGGTATTTTATCTCACTTAACCTGTTAATGATGTGCTTGAGATTTTATTTTCTGGTTTCAGGTCAAAGCACTGAAATTGCTCTGCCAAATGCTGTCCACAATACTTTAGAACTTGGGAGGATTGGGAGGGAAAAGAGAGAGAGACATTGTTTGTTTAAGTCTCAGTATAAATTAATAGTCTTTCATATAGTCACATAGAAGGTCTTCTTGACTTCAGTACATAATGCCATAACATCTATTTCAATTTTATTTCAGCATTCCTCTTCAAAGGCATAGCTGGAAGGTCTGATTTTATGTAAGACCTGCAACCAGTATAGTTTTTTTGCAAGACCACTAATATCCAAAGTGGATGCACAAGCTGATGTACTTGCATAAAGTAAAGAATTATACAAGGCAAGAATATCATCTTTTAAATCAAGGATAACTGAGTATCCTTCAGATATTTTGACTCAAAATATTTTGTCAACAGATTTACAAAAAATGAAGCCCTTAATACAGTATTACTTTTGTCATGTTAAGTGGTATGTTGTTTTTAAATTTTTTTCTCCCTGCTTTTACAATTTTTCACCTGGAAAGAAAACCAAAAGTGGAGCAAGAAACTTCATGGTTGCATCTTTGGTCAGCACAGTAATACGTATGGAGTCTATGATAAAATAGTTTTTTGTCATGTGCCAACAGTTTTGGGTTTATGCTGTTTTAGAGCCATTCTGAGGTCCCCTAAGTTCCATGGTGGTATCATCACTAATGTGATGGCATTAGTAGATAATAAATGTTTCTTCAGTACTTTGCAGTACAGTGAATAAGGAAACAGTATTTCCTTCATTGCAGGTTAGGTGCATTAGGATCCTGTTTAACAATGTACCTCCTCATCTTCTGTTTCTGTCCCAAGAATTAGCTATATTTATTCTAAGGTGGGAAATAATTACAGCATCTGCTGTGATGCTAAACCCCTTCTTGTGAGAAAGTTACACCACTGAACTGTTCTAGCTGTTTTACCTTAATGCTGTGATTACCTGTAAGAGAAAATAGATGAATTATACAGGTCTCATGCACTGAGATCCATGTGGCATTGCTAATTTTATTTACATCTTCCAGTACATTAGTAGTTCTTTCCTTCAGTAATCTTGCCATTGTTTTTGCTACAGTTCATTACCTCTGTGAGTCTTCATTCAGTGTCAGAGATAAACTCCAAGTGAGTGTTTCTATTTAGGTTTAAATGTATGTTAGCTGAGCAGATCCTATCAGTTTAGCTCTGTTAGCTACTGCTGTGAAACAGTGTATTGATTAGAAAGTATTGGTATTGAATTACAGGCTTAACGTGGACTAAATGCCATTGTGATCTTTCTTAAAGAGTGCTTGACCTCTGTGCTCACTCCTGAAGCATGTACAAAAGATATAATGCTGCACAGCATCTGGTCTGAACAGGGAATCCTTCCTCAACTGGAACCCATGAGAAGGCTGGTTGCTAAATAACTAATTAGATTTTTCAGTTAATATAATGCCTTTTCAAAGGAAAATAGGTAATCTAGTCTTCCTTGGCCTTGTCAGGATTGTATATACTTTTATGGAGAAGTACCTTATCTCTTCCTCAGTTACACAGCTTGTTAATGATAGCAGAAAATAGAGATTAACACTGGAAGTATGTAAAAGACTTCAAGCTGATTAGAGAATTTTTATTCAATTAATTTTTGTCCAGATTTTATCTGAGGAATCTCAGCTTAATTCTGGGTACAAGCCAGGCACCAATGCCTCTTGAATACTTGTCTCCCTTTGCATTCTACCAAATTTCCCGTAAGGCAGATTTTTGGTTTAAAAATTACACGTTTCAACAACAAACACAACCAAATATGTTTGTAACAACACATCTGTGTTTTACAAAGGAGTAGCTTCACACCTGCATAGCAAGTTAGCATCATGCATTGAGATTGCACATTTCAATCTGAATACATAGGAATATTTATTTTCTTGTTTGTAAAGTGAAATTAATGGGATCTGGTATACCAACATAATTCTCTTTATATAGATGTAATGTAAGGCTTAATTGATGAATATGATGATCAGGAAGTTTACTTCATAAGGTGATTTATGCAAACGCTTTATTTAAGCAAGTCTGCTATACTCGGAGAAGCCAAAAACAAAAGAAAAAACCCAAATCTTGTTACATAGTTGATTCTACTTAGACTTTGGTTCATTTGTTTTGCCACAAGCTAAACCTATAGTTTATAAATTTCTTCATAAAATGATTCAAAATGCTTCAAGATTTTGACTTCTTTGTCATCAAATCTCAGAGCTGCTAAGCCCCAGAGTTCTTCAAGACTGAATATTTTCCCTGTTGATTAACAATGTTTTCTTGATTCAGTGGAAAAAAAAGAGTTTTTCAGAAAATCAGCTTTGAAGCTTAACTGATACTTACTTTTCTTGTCCTCTGTAACTGAAATCACATACTGTCAAAAAAAAAAAGGTTATATTTTACATCAAGTGCAACTCCATGCACAAGATAATAGCTAATCATAGCATACCATTTGTATTCTGTTTTGGTTTGCATAAATTACCTAGCACATAAAACCATATGCAGAATTTGTATTCATTGTTTTAGGTCACAGTGCAGCATACTCTTAAGTGTTCTCAAGGTGGTATCTCCACCACTTGTGCTTTTAGTTTAAATCCAAGGTAGAACCTTCTGACTGTAACCAAAGTTTTACTCCTTAAAATCTGCTGTGGTAAAGCAGGGACTGTTTTTAGAGGTTTGACTAAACAAAATAGTCAAATAGCTCATTTTAGTTTCAGTTTTAGTATCACATTATGTGTGGATCTTTAAATCCCAGAGAGAGAGACTTTATACAGTTTAGGTAAATAATGTAGCATATATTGTTTCATTTCTGTAGTTTGGTGTATTTTGTACATTTAATTTAATGAGCAGCAAAAAAGATTTACAGGTTTCTTCATTTTGCCTCCTGGTAATTTGTTTGACATCTGTACATAGATGCTGAACATGGAGTAGATCCACTGTCAGCCTCTCTTCTATCTTCTCTTATGACAGGCATAAACATGTATGACACATGGCCATACCTCAGTCATTTCCATTTATTTCAATACCACATTTGTTTTAATTATTTTGGGTCCTTTTTAAATTAACAGCATTTCTCCATTGCCTTTATGTTGGATTTCTTTTCCTCCTTGATCACAACACAGTGTACAGAGAGTAAGGCAAATTAACCTATTATTGTTCTGTGCAGATATAACTTACATCTTCTTTTTTCAGTAAGACTTTTTTGATTAGCAGCATCAAAGGTTTTTATCAGGTCAAGAAGCACTGTCTATGCCAGTTATTCTTTGTTCAAGGCTGTAGCAATAGAGCTAGAGCATTGTGTTTCAACAACGCCTCTTGAGAAAGATGAGCTGAGAGAAAGCTGATAGTGAAACCAAGGAAACTAAACTCTATTCAGAAACAAAACTTGAAGTGATGATTTTTATTTGTTTATTTTTGTTTCAAAAATCAATACTTCTGCTAGATCTGAAACACACCATTACATTGGGCGTTACAAGCACTTTCACTGGCAAAGGGACTAAAGTTCTAGTGTAAGACAAAGAAACACATATAGATTTTAAAGCCATCTCTATAATCATTATAAATTATAATTCACCCTGTGCAATTTTCCTCTTCAAATACAAGCTACAGTATTTTACATGCCTTTAAGAGCCTTCTCTTGGCCCTTCTATAAAGCTGAATTTAAAGTTTCTTTGATAGTATTACGGATTTCACTTAAGGGGTTTTTTTTATATTTTTCCTCCTGCCTTCCATATTATTTTAAAATGCCAAATACTAAATTGTAAACTGGAAATAAAATATGTAGTTGGTCTTGAACTGATTTGTTTAAAATCATCACTGAGAGCAACACATGACACAGTCAAAGTAATCTCATCATTTTTGTAGGTTAGAACAAGATAATTATGTACGTGGTTACAAATGCGAACCTCTTCTCTGTGAATGGATTGAGTGCTCTACTCTTGTGTTGTAGCATGGTCCTTCAGTGATGCCAAAGTGTCAGCAGTCATTAAAAGAAACACAGTGCTTGCTTATTCATTGAGAGACAGGTGTCAAATATGTACTGTTTCATTGTATTTTTCTCCCTTTGTGGGAGGACAATTATTCCTCCTGTTCCTTCTTACTATCTTAAGCTAAAGAAAATTAGCTTTATTTTTAATGTCATGATGCTCTATTTTCTGTTAGCCTTGCTAAAATAATTAGTGAATTTTAGTAAATGTATGTATATTAGTAGTGTAATATGCTAAACAGTAAGGAAGGAAACTTTTTGTTACCTACTTAAGCTTAGATTCTCCTAAAACCATGTTTTGGGAGAAAATAATGAAGTATCTGATGCTTTTTTAAAAGTTTGTAGTTACAAGGCTTGCTAATGTAAACACTTGGATGGTTCTTGTTTTGGTCCCCGTAAGAGAGGAGCTCTCAAAAAAGAGGTGCATTGTGAATCCACCAGAATGAAAATAAATAGCTGTTTCTGTGGCAGACATCTCATTTAAGTCTTTTTCTAAATACAGATCAGCACTCTGTTTTTCTTTCTCTTTCTTGAAACAATCTCATGTAACTGTCTTGATTTCAAGACCAATTTTAGAAAATTATGTTTTCAGTTTTATGAAGAAGAAAAGATATTATGAATGGTATTTTCTTTGTAATAAGTGTATCTTTAAATTATTCTGTGATGTTTAAAGTGATGATAAATAATGATCTTTGTGTTTTTCCATATACCAATAGATGTAGCAAGTGTGGGTCTCTTATGGCCACATGAACTTGCTGTGAATATGCAAACAAATGAAGTTGTACAACTTATTGCATTTTATTGAGTTTGACTTTTGTTTTGCTTCCTTTTTTAATGTGATTATTGAAAATCAGACTGCACCTTCATTTCAAATGTTTCATCTCTAACACATCCTGGAGCACAAACATTTCTTTTTGCAAGCTTTAATGTAATGTAATCTGCTAATGTAGATTTTCATCTGATCCAACTGGGAAATCTCTGGGTTTGTTATATGTGTTGAGTCTTCAGTTCTCTGAAGGGGTACTGTATGCTGTTGATTGTCTCTGAAAATCAGTGAGTTTTTCTCAGGTGTTAGTTCATACACATTCATGTTTTTAAGTCTATTTTCCTTTCCTGTATTTCAGTTTTCCAATTTGAGACCGAATTCTACATCAGTGGACTTGCACCTATCTGTGACCAGCTTGTTATACTTTCGTATGTGAAGGAGATCTCCGAAAAAACGGTAGTTTTTTTAATCTCAGAGTTTCTTCACATTAATTTGGCCTGTGAGCTGGGCCTTAAACTAGTCATACAAATATGATTATCTGAGAAAAAATTTTGAGTCTGCTGGTAGTGAATAGTGCTTGAAATGTCTCTGATCCATAAAACAAGGTCAGTGGAGGTGATGTTGAAGACTAATGTGCTTACCTTTCAGAAATCATGTTTGGGTTCCTTTTTTTCTTGCAGAACGCAGAGAGGGTCTCTAGCTAGCTCTTCTTGCTCCTTTTTCCTTCCTTTCTTACCCTCCCTGCCTTTTTCTCTCCTATTCTCTCTTTCTTCCTGATGTTTCTGCACCAGAAGAAATAAAGAATCTTGTTTAGCCATAAGAGGAGCTTGCTGACACTGCATCTCAAAAGAAATGAGAGTAGTGAAGTTGATCAACTCAAGCAATAAAAGTCACTGTGGGGTAGAATGAATGATTGTGAGCAGGTGGCATCATTGTCTCCCTTTCTTCTAAGATCTTTAGTTATGTACATCCAGATCCATGTGTGGATAGGTAGAAATTAGAATTCATGTCAGCCGTTTTTACTGTGCATGGACAGACGTCGTGGCTGTCTCCGACATTGATTTCGTATTGCCAAATAAAAGGCAAGGCAGTGGAGGAAATCCTTGAAGCTGCAGTGTGAAAACAGCAGATGCTCTTGATCATCTCTTTGATAAGCATGTCTGTGTTAGACAACCATCACCATAGTAACCTTAAGAAACTGGGTGCACAAGTTGCTAGGCAATGAAATGCTGTAGGTTCGAACAAATGCTTGAGCCTTCTGAAATCAGTGGGGTTAGCTTCTAGTTCTACATCAGGATGCCAGATTATTATTTCTTTATTTATATTAAGGATAAGAATAATGTCACAGCAATGTTTCCCAAAGGAGTCAGCACAGTAGTCCTCCAGTGCAGCAGAGTCAGTGAAAGACAAGAAAACAAACAAATGTGATAAGGAAGGGGGAGGAAAAGGTGGGTTGAAATGCTAGGGAGCAAGGAAATTGGGAAGCCACTGTTAATGAAAAAGTAGTACTGGAAAGGGGCTGGTGTAAACAAGTAGTGACTGCTAAAGGTTAAAGTAATTTTAATTGCTTTAGGAAAGAAAGATGAAAAGGAAATTTCAGGTGATACAATGGTAATTGAACATCGAAAAAAGGTTTTTTCATGTATTTGCTTTTAATTAGCCTTTTAAACAAACTCCAAATGCTGGACTTCACTAACTTCTCAATTCTCTGGGTAGCTGTAGAAGGAACAGAAGTACAATCATCCCTGACGCTGCACCTGTGTCCTGTTGTGATGGGGAACTTCTTTGTTAGTGTTTTGCCTCACTTGTCTTGTCAGTGTGGAGTCCAAACTGCCTGAGCTTGCAGGAGAATTGCTGCTCACTACAAATGTCATTTAGTTGCAAGGAACACTGGTCTTCTTATACTTGGTTTCACAGCTTGCAAATGACAGCTTCTTACTTATTACAAATTAGATCACAATTGAACTTGCTTTGAAAGTTTTTCTGGTTTGGTTTTTTTTTTTCATGGAACAGTTAAATTGAGAAAAGACCCAAGTGGTGCTACTTCCAAATGGGTAGGTTAGAGCTGTTTAAATCCACTTTCTATATGTTCTTGCTCTTTTATTTTGTATTTTGCTATAATTCACAGCCTGAAGTAGCAAATATAGGATTGTCTTGGACCTTGACTTAATTAAAAATGCAGCTAGTTGAAGACAGCAATTTCATTTGAACAGAAGGTGAAAATCCATGATGTCATCTTACCATAACTACCTACATTCAACTTGAAAGTTCATTTTACTCTAAGTTCATCAGAACAGCAATGTTTTTGTATTACTATTAGATTAATTTACCCTGCTGCTGCTGGCTGCTTAAAATCAAACACCAGCTTAGAAAAAACAAATTAGTGTTAATACCAGAATATCATTGACTCATGGAGCTCTGTCCTTCAGGGCATGAGCCCAGCTGGCTATGGGTTATAAATTGTTCTGTTGCTTGTTGAATGAAGCAATTGATAGTCATCTGTGATAGCTCTGAAAACTTCTGTGACCAAGAGCAGAAAAGCAGCGAGCAAGGGGTGGGATTGGACCTATGTCTTGTCTATACCTCCTCCTCCAGACTGATCTCTTCAAGGGAAGCAATCCAAGTGTAATTTTGGATTACTTGGAGTAACTTTCCTTTGAGTTCCAAATGCAATCATTCTGTGTAGTACAGCTTTGCAGCTTGTATGATTTGCAGCTGAGTACAGAGTACTTCAGTGCAGAGTACTGAATCTTTGTGAATGTTTGCAGCTGTTGAATTTCAGCTTTGTTTGTAGATGACCACATCTGGTATTGCTAAGATAAATCATGTAAGAAGCAACTAAGATGCCATTTTTCTAGGAAGTGGAGTGTTGTGCAAGGCCTAGACTCGATATTGTACAACCCCTACCTGAGTCCTGTGAAGAGATCTCTTCTGATGCTCTAACAGTACGAGGATTTCAGGAAAATGAATGTCGTGATTATCATTTAGGTAGGTGTTCTCAATATTGTTTTGTTTTGTTTTCATACCTTGCTTAAAAAAGATTTGGATGTACTTAGCCTTCTTTTTCATTTTTTTCATTTTTTTTGTCATCTCCTTGAATAGCTGTAACTGCTTATGACACTGAATTGTAGACTGTAATCCACAAGAACCAGTCACATGAAAGAAGACAAATGTGTGTATTTAAACATCGTGATTTTTAGCACTGTCTAGTAGGTCAGACATACTGGAGAAGCCAGAAATATATATCTCATGTAATGTCCAGTATTGTGGAAGGCAATATCTTTGATGGAGATTTATTCAACATGTGATCCGTAGGAATTCTTTTTACACGAAGGGCTTCAGGAATAATGAAATGAGTGGTACAATGTCTGGAAAAGCTGTTTTAGAGGGAAAGATTGAATAAGTTTCATTTCAACAGTAGGAGGTACATTGGTCAGCGTAAGAGGGGCACACTCATATTTAGCTTCTCTGTACTGACAAAGCTGCCAGTTATATTACAGACCTCAAATGGTAAAATGGAATACATAGGAACTGGATTTTGGCAAGTTCCACCTAGAAGATAGGTTTAATTATGTAACAGGAAGGGACATTAAGCCCTGGTACAATATATGCCATATTTTAAAGATGGGATAGTTTTATGATCTATATGTTGTTGCTCAGAAAAATGTATGGCAAAGCTGATGCAGAATTCCTTGGTGAAGATTATGTAGCCTGTGCTATACAGAATCATTTCTTCTGGCTTTTAAAATCCATGAATCTGAATTTTAAGTATCTCCTCTGGCAGCATGCTTCAAATCATAGGCTTGGAAAACCTCTGTGTACATCTATGCCCTTAAGCCACTAGAAATATATCTCCTCCTGACCTCAAAAACATTGGTGCTGCTATCAGTAGAATTGGGGTTTCTTTATACTTCTTCCAAAGCAGAATACAGCTGTCCATAGCTGTACTTTTATGCTGTATGAATATTCTAGTTTACCTGAAAAAATCTAAATGTTTTGCATGGCTTTAAGACAAGCATTTTTTTGTGAATTGCTTATCACTTCAGGGGTGTATTTGTATGAGTGCATTGAAACTGATCTGGACCTACAAAGTATTGGTGTTTCTTCATGGTTCTGTCCAAATTATAACTATTCAGAATGGTCATCTTCTGCATTTGATTTTATCTTTTAGTAGTTTTTTCTTTGAGCCTACTTAAAAATAAAGGCTTATGGTATAAGAAAATGCATTATACATATAGCCTTAACTTGCAGCATTGCAAATGCATTGCTGTAATGTTGTGCTGTGTCCCCAGGGGTTATGGCATCTATCATTTATGCTTTTGATGGCCTTGACCTTGATGGGAAGGATAAGTTTATTGCAGGCTGTGTATTGTAATAGTCCTCTAAAAGTATAATAATGGGTTCTAAACCATCATAAAGTTTACACATAGTGGATGAATCAGAATTTGCAATAAGCTCTGGTGATTTTTTGAAAGATATTTTGCCATTTAAACCAGTTTTAATTTGTTGGAGAATACTGCTTCCAAACTAGTGTGTCCTGCAGGAGTAGCCTTGCTGTCTTCCTTGCATTCCCCCCTTTGTAAATTTCCCCCAAGGGTGTACTAAAAAGCAGAACTTTACTTAAAGAAAATATAGTAATAATAAAACTGTGTATGCATTTGCAGAATATTCGGAAGGTGAATCACTTTTTTATATCATCAGCCCAAGAGATGTGGTTGTGGCTAAAGAGCGGGACCAAGATGATCACATTGACTGGCTTCTTGAAAAGAAGAAATACGAAGTAATTTTTATATCATTCTTTCCTTCAGACTTTCCTTGTTTGGAAATTGGAGTAGGATGATGGACTTTGCTAGGTCATTTGGATTGGACAGTTTCTGTTCCTACAGTCACTGACTAAATGTTTGTAAAGGATGTGAGTTAACTATCTGTCCCTCCATCTCTTACAGAGTTAGTCCCACTACTGAAACTACTAATCAGAGTTTCACCCAAGTGAGGTAGCTGAATTAGATGCTGAAAATATGACTCTTGTCATCAGTTATGAAATGTGTTACCTGACACTGAAAATTATGAAAGCTGGGTTTTGGCTTTAGAATAGCAGAAGAGTTAACCAATGAGCTGTGCTTTTAAAAGTAAAATACTATGGGCTTGAACTGTGATTGTGCATGCTGAAAGTAGTGTTGTTCACAAGCTGATCCAATATTAAAAGACAAGGGTATACAGCTTTCTCAGAAAAAGAAATGGCTCAATATTTGATTGTGTAAATATTGGTGTTTGAGTATGTGTATCTAAACAACTAAAACAATAATAATAAATTTTACATACCATATCAACATACACACAATGGTCTGAATCCTAATATCCTGCATTTATTGACTTAGAACATTTGTTATGATGCATAAAGTTAACTTGCAAATTCTTATTTATGTTTGTGGTGTGCCCATTATAAGGAAAAAAAATGTGGAAAAACCATTCAGCATGTATTACTTTTGCTAATATAATCACGATATTTCTCATGCAGATTTGTTTAAATCCATGTGGATGCTTTTGCATTTGAATAGCAAACTTGTGTGATGAGTGCAGTTTTGCAGTGTATGTAAATCACAGCATTTGGTCTCTGAAGACTCCAGTAATTTGCAAGTGACAGCTGTGTGTGTGCCTTTACAAAATCCATTCAAGTTAGTAGACTGGCGTTTTACAATGTATATTAAAGGTTTCATTTTTATTTGTAAAAGTGCCAGCTTTTTTTCTGTACATTTGAAAAATGTAGAAGAATGGCAAATGACACTTAAATATAAATCATTCTGACCAAAGAAGACATTTGGGCTGGGGAACTGGAAGGTAGCCTTCCCCCATTCGCCCCTTTTCCTGTTGTTTTTTTCACAGGTTTTGGTAGTGAAGTGGTCTCATTTGAAAATGGACAAATGTGATTGCATTGTGTGTTTTGTTGTAATCTTGTGATTTGATCCTAATATAATAATGTGGAGTGAACCCAGATGGAAACAAAAGTAGTTTTCTCTTTGCTTGACTGCTTTTGTTTGAGTATGAATTCAAAGCTGTTCATCCAACCATGGCATTAAAAATTCTAACTTCCAATGACCTACTCTGAAAAACAGTTGATTAATACAGTTCTAGAGCTTTCTGAAAGTATTTGTATTTGACTGTTTTCTCCTTTTTGAATATAGGAAGCTTTGATGGCAGCTGAGATCAGTCAGAAAACCATAAAAAAGCACAAGATTTTGGTAAGTCTCAAAACTCCTATCCAAAACAAAATATCTTCTTTCTTTTAGAGTGCTGTAAGATGCCACAAATAAATTCCCTGTTTTTTATAATACCAGGCAATAACTGTTAGGCATACTCTAACTGGCATCTCATTTCTTGGTTTCAGCTGCAGAACAGGAGTGTTAGTGTGTGAAACATTAAAGGATCTGCATTTTATGAAGGTTCTATTTGCATTTAAAGGATGAGAATTCCATTTCTCTGCTGATGGGGGTTTTGTTTGCTTTTACTTTTGTATTAGATTTACTGTTGTTTGAGGTAACACGCAGTATTGCACTATTAGGGATTGCAGGCAGAAGTGACAAATTTCCCCTTAACTTGTACCTTGTACATGTGACAGGGTTTTGTAAAGAGTATTAAGAGATGCTCCTTTTCTCACATAGAGTTATTTCCCATGTTTACAGTCCCTTTCACAGAGCAACAAAGAGTATTGATGTTTAAAACAAAAGGGGGAATGGTGTAATAGATACAAAAAGCATCACTAATTTTAGTTCTTGTTTGTTTGCTTTTGTTTAAATTCACTAATACTGATGTTGCTTTAAATTGGAATTTGTACAAAGTGTTTGAAGATGTGTTTAATTTTTTGCCCAGATAACTGATGTAATAAGCATGCTGTATATCAGTATGTCTTAAAAATCTTTTATTCTTATGTAGTCCAGAAGTTGAATCAAGATTTAAATGGCATGCCATTACCTATCACAGAGTTTGCATTTAACAAAGCTGCTCTATGACCTTTGCAAAAGATGTGAAGAATAGTTAAAGGGTGTCCTGGCAATGCATTAGGAGGAAAAAAAGAAACCCAAACAAGCAAACAAACACCAAACCAAATAAAAAGTATCCCGCAACTTTTCTTTTGCTTTGCGGAAATTTGTTCTGCAATAAATGGTTAAATTCAGTGAAATACAAGCAGTTTTTGAGAATTTGGTCTATAAAGCAGAAGTCAACAGAATATGTTGAGGAAACAAAATGTTGACATCAAGCCCTAAGTGAAGTATTAGTGGTACACTGATTTAAAACAACTCATGCTCTCACTGTTTAGGGACACCACACTCAGGGTACCTGACAAGTCTGGTAGCCTTGGGGACTTTTTTAGACGGCAGTAATTATCACTGCTCCTCTGCACCTCTTGAACAGAGCACAGAGATCCTAAACAACCAGATCTACATATTTTCTTTATCCATCTTCTCTGCTCACTGGGAAGCTGGTCCACAGGAGAATAAAGATTTCTCTCAGCCTCTTTCTTGAGAATGATGAAGTTAAAAATAAGAAGGTGGTTCCTATAGTGTAATGAAATCCTAAAGTATTGTGTATGTGCATTTTTTTTCTAATTTTGTAGTAAATTTACCACTTGAAGTTGTTGCATACCCCTGTTCATATTCTGCTATAGTCAGTACTGTCCTTGATATTGATCAAAGGAATGTTGTGCCTCAGAAGATGCAAATGTTTATTTTTTCTAAGAAACAAGGACTTCTTTTTCATTGTACAGCTTCATTTTTTCTTTTTTTCTCTTTTTTTTTTTCTTTCAAGAAAGGGTGTGTTTTTTAGTTGTGAGATTCTTAGGTTATGCAGTGAGTACACTGGGTTGTGTCAAAATAGACATGAGTGTTGAGATCATTAGGAGGCTCATGCCAGAATTTTAATATGTGTTAAATGCCTACCAGAAACATTTTGAAACTGACCTGTGTGATGAACTTTGAGAAAGGAAATTCAGTATGTAATAAATAATAATCTTGCTAAGTTCTCAGGAATTCCTGCACTTTATTGAGCAGCACTAGGATTTATATTCTCAACCAACTTTTTGCCATCCTCTTCAAACTTTCTGTTGACAAAGAGCATGTCTTATACAATGACTGGTGATTTTCTTTTTGAACTAATTCAAGTACTGCAAGATCACCTATGTATTTCAAACAATCATTAATAATTAGCGGTGGTAGTCTTCTTAGCATCAGTGAGGTTATGAAAATTATTTAAAAGAGCACCTTCAGTCGAACCTGCAAGCAGTCTATGCAAGTATTTTGTATTGACTGTTCTGTGGGCCCTACTTGTAAAGGAGAATTAAGGCATGCACTTAGAGCTTTGATTTTCCAGCTGTATGCACTGCTGTTTTGGTGGTTCCTGCAGTAGTCAAGTAGTTCACTTCCAAACTTTTATAACTAATTCTCTGTTTTTATTCCCTCTAGGACATTGGCTTAGCCTATATAAATCACCTGGTGGAGAAAGGAGAGTATGACCTTGCTGCTCGGTAACCTCTTATTAAAGATCTTCTTTGCTGGCTAAAGAGTGTCTGTGTGGGGAAAAAGCAAAAAAACAAATTATTGATTCTGAAGTATTTGTGGATGTTGATTTCCTGTGTGTTCTTAAGTTTCTGAAGTTTCCAAACATAGAGGTTGCAGAGACATATACTTTTTTGTCTATAGTGACTAAAAGTTACTGTAAACTTTAACTGGAATTGAGGCATATCTTTTTGAAAGTAAGCCTTGATTTTTCATAGTCACACCAGATTTTCAAAACTGAGGTTTTGTTTGAATTTTGATAAACTCGGTTTATTAGTGTGTCATTGCACATAAGTCTATCAGAAAATAATTTGATTTTGCATAGGTGTAAACAAAAATGTCAAATATGGGAGTCTGAAGTAAGGATCAGAAATTACCCAAGGTTTTTGTTTTCATGTAAATGTAAGTGTAAGCATATCTTTTTAAGTGTTCAGTTTTTCTCAGCTGAGATTTAAAAACTTCACTCTTAAAGCTGACCGAGAGAGTGGCATCTCTGCCCATGTTGTGTGGATTTCAACTAGATGATGTTTAAACTCTGTTCCAATCCAAACCATTCTGTGGTTCTTTGAAAGCTAATATGGCCCTAATCAGTAAGGGTGAATGCATAATAAGCAGTTGGTCCTCTTGGATGGACAAAATTTTAAGGTTTGAAAGGAGGAAAACCTGGCATGCTCTACTTAAAGCGGTGGTTGCCAAAGTCAGACACTTTTGTGAGTGTCATGATAGGGAGAAGAGGAAATGAATCCTTGTAATAATGCTGTCACATTTGTATTACTTTCTGTACCTACTTTTGTTCTCATCTCTTTCATTTTCCTCCCAGAAAGTGCCAAAAAATCCTTGGCAAAAACACAGAACTCTGGGAATTTGAAGTTTACAAGTTTAAAGAAATAGGTCAGCTTAAAGTAAGTTAAATTCTGTGTCTGAACTCAAGTAATTTGCATGTTGTATTTACTGTTTGTATTGACCAAGTAAAGCATCACATTTAATGGCCCTGTTCTGGTATTGCTGCCTCAGATCTCTGTTTGTTCCTAGACTTTGTCTTAGTCTTTCCAATCGATATATCTTAAAACAAGATTGGAGGCATAGTGCTACATATTTTACTTGTTGGCAGTCTCCATATGAAGGACCCACCCCCAAGGCTTTTGCTTGCAAAGATGCTCACAGTTAAATACATCTTTACAATTTACTTCTAATTCGTTTCCAGTATGTCCTAAAATTCCTACCCCAATTATTAAGGAAAGTAGACTCTGTGGGTACCAGTCATTCTGGAAAATCCAGGTCTATTGTAATAGTTACACAACTTTAAGTGTCAAGGAATTGCAAAGCAGCAATGAAGACCTGTGCTAGAAATGGTGCTGAGGAAGAGGAGCACTCTATGCTGTGTGGTGCCTTCCCTAGTCGCAAGCCAGCGACAACAGTGCACATTTAATGTGAGAGTCTCAGTTAATAAATTGTGGAGGACATAAAGCCTAGTACTGTCACTGCTAAACCAATTGAAAACATTATGCACACTCCCTTTGGTAACGTGTGTACATTTACTCTGAATTTTATGTCTTCCTATTCAAACTCAATGAGCCAAAAAGGACATACTATTAAGATCTCACAGCATGCAGTCCTTTCCTGGTTTTGAGCTATTTAATTCTGTTCAAAGACCAAAAGTGTTTCAGCATTACAAATTTCAGAAATGTCTGACTTCTTTCAGAGCCACTCCAGTGCAAAAACAGCCTTGCCTTTAGTATGACTTCTTTGTGGTTTGGTGCACTCTTTACTGCTTTGGAAGATGAAATCCTATGTTTCTGTTTCTTTATTTCAGTCCAATAAAGGACTTGGATGCAGGTACAGATGAATTTTTGATAAAACTGCTTCTTAGTCCTTCTGGGTTCATTTTGTTCTTTAGCTGCAAATGTCTGGAAGGGATGTTTGTCTTATCTCCACTTACATCATCCAGCAAATTGTAAAATATCAAAATATTTTCAGGTTTGTTGCAGAAACATCTTTGCTCAATTACCACCTTTCTAAATTGTTGGCTGTTTTCAGAATATCTTTTTTCTTCCTATAGCCTAGGCACAGGAATTCTCAGAAATACATGAGATGCACTCCATTACATTATTCAGCTTCAAATTGCAGTTCTAGAAAATGCCTGCCTTATTTCACTATTTCAATTGCATATAACTTTTCCCAGATTTCTAAAGATGCCTGAGTATCATAAAGGATGGACTAAATTAAGCCAGATCTAAATGAAGGGGTCCTTGAAATGCTTGGGATCACTTGTTTGGAATTTTTACCTACTTACATGACTAACAGATATTAAACACCATATTGTAACTGGCCTATAATGGCTTTAAGCCCTGATGAGTAGACTATTTAAGATGTGGAAACAGAGTTCATTTCAAAGCAGAATTGTCTTGGAAGAATTTTCACTGCATGTAAGTTGTTGCCTGAAATCTGGTATCTCAAAACTAGCATAATTTTCCAATAACTAAGGTGACAGTAAACTAAAGGCTTGAAATTTCCTTCCTGCACAGAGAAATTAGTGATACCCCAGTGTCAAAGTCTATGGGATGAGTATTGTTTGTTTGCATGTGTTTTTAGGGGGGTTTTGAGTGTTCTGTAGTAAGTGGTCCTGTTTGGCTACCAAAGGTTGCATTTTAATATCTTGATGTCTCTCATCTTCAGTGAATGTCCTCTAGCGAGCCTAGCTGTGGCACTTTCAAGGTTCTAGAGCCTTGTGGTGATCTGTTCCTCTCCTCCTCCAGCAACAGTGACTTAAGGGAGTTATATGCTTATGTTGCCTTTTGCCCAACCTGGAAATGAAACTTGAGATAATTTTAGTAAGGAGGTAATATAAAAGAGGATCTTTATTTGAAGGCCTTGAAGTGCAGTTATGGAAAGATAACTGTGAAGTTATGGAAAGATATCTGTGAAGAGAAGAGAGGTCTAAAATGTAGTGAGATGTTTTTTCTCCTGCTTTATTCAAGCAACTTCAGTATCAAAATGCTATTGTACCATGTGCCAAGAGCAGGCAACAGGCAACATCTCAGTGTTTGGAGGAATTTCACTGGTGTTGGTCCCTCAGCTACAAACCCTACAATCCTCAGACAGCTGTTAGCAGTAGGATTTATTTTGGCAGGTGGAAATAATCTTGGCCTCTAGTTGCATGGAATAGTAGTGCTAATTAGATGCTGTGCTGAAATTCCAGGGTATGAGCTGATTTATTCTGGCAGCTTCTCATCTCCTGCTTGCTGGAATGCAATTCCTTAACACCTTCTTTACAGATAACATGCCTTCACCCTTTTCATGGAGAGATACATTTTCAAATTAATTTTCAATTGGGTATGTAAAAATAGCCCTTCATAGAATGTGGTGACCCCAAAGTAAGTCATAATTCAAAATTACACATATATTGTGCTTGCGTGGTCATGTTCTGGTATTGGAAGTGCTACAGTAGTGGCTTCTGTGAGAAGCTGGCAGAAGCTTCCTCCAAGTCCATCAGAGCCAATGCTAGCCAGCTCCAGAATGGACCCACTGCTGGCCAAGACCAGGCCAATCAGAAATGATAGGAACACCTCTGTGATAACAGATTTAAAAAGAAAGAAAAAAAGTTACTGCACAGTTGTGATTGTGACCAGAGAAGAACAGAGTCATAATATGAGAGAGGAACAACTCTGTAGACACCAAGGTCAGAGGAGAAAGGAGGAGAAGGAGATGCTCCAGGCACCAGAACTGAGATTCCTGTGCAGCCATGGTGCAGAACATGGTGAGGTAGCAGTGTCCCTGCACGCCATGGAAGACAGAGGGCAGCCCGTGTAGGAGCCCATGCTGGACTGGGCTGTGCCTGAAGGACTGCATCCAATGGAAGAGTGACCCACATTGCAGCAGTTCATGGAGAACTGTTGCCCATGGGATGGACTCATGTTAAAGAAGTTTGTGGAGAGCTGTCTCCTGTGGGAGGGACCCACACTGGAGAAGGGGAAGGACTCCTCTCTCTACCTGAGCAGCGAGAGAAGCAGTATGTGATGAACTGACCATAATCCCCATTCCCTGTCTCCCTGTGTTTCTGGGGTGAAGGAGTAGAGCCCAGGAAGGAGGCATGGATGGGGGAAGGTGGTTTTGATATTTATTTTACTTCTTATTATCCTGCTCTGGTTTGGTTATTAATAAATTCAGTTACTGTCCCAAATGTGAGTCTGTTTTGCTGTGATGGTATTTGGTGAGTGATCCCTCCCGGATCTTATCTTAACCCATGAACCCTTCGTTATATTTTTTTCTCCTCTGTCCAGTTGTGGAGGGAAGTGAGAGAGTGGCTTTGTTGGGTGCCTGGTGTCCAGTCAGGGTCAACCCACAACAACACATTTTTCAGCTAATGAATCCTTATACCTTTTTACAAGGCTTAGACTTTAAATGGATTTTGAGAACATTGTTTTTTTGAGGCGTCTTTCATGGGTTTTGTTTTCTAAATGACTACTGGTACCTTAAGGACAATGGCTGATTCTCCCATTCTAATTAGTATCTTGCCATCTGTCTCTCAAATGATAGTTCTTTTAAATGAGTTATACAATTCCAGTGTGTATAATCCTAAAGTAAATAAATTCTGTGTGTTGCTTATGAATTTATAAGGCTTACAGTGATTATCAGGGACTATGTTTTGTGTATAGCTTTGTTCATTTCACAACATTTTTTTTTTCTATCAGTATACCAGGATGTTATATGTCATTCCTCATCTGACACTTTGTTCTCCTTGTTCCCATAGGCAATTAGTCGTTACTTGCCAAGACGAGATCCAGTTTTGAAACCTCTGATCTACGAAATGGTCCTGCATGCATTTTTGGAAAGTGACTATGAGGTACTGCAGCCTGATGTGTCCACATAGTTATTGCCAGCCAAAGACCCTTAGCAGGGAAGAATTCTGACAGCAAATTCTCTCTGTATTCAAACAGATTATCAGTGGACAGTTCCACAATAATGACGATATTTAAAAGTTTAATTTTAATTTTAAGAAAATTAAAAAAAATAAATGTTCCTCAGAGCATGCAAATACAGTGAGATTGATTATTTATTAGACTGTTATTTTTAGTTTGTGTAATGTAGCATAAGTGGTTGGAGGTGATGCACAAAGCCTACAGCACCTAAAGAGACTCAGCTTCATAAATCTTAATAACATTGCCCTAAGAAGGAAAAATCTGTGTTCTGCACTACATGTCTGTGGGCATGTAAAAGTTCTTTAAAGGTTAAGGACAGCAGGTATTATCTCAGAGGCTTAGTTGAAGCTTTGATGTTTTGAAATGCTCCTTAGGCCATTCTTTCTATTTCTGTTACAATCTCTTATACTTTTAGGGCTTTGCAACCCTAATAAAAGAGTGGCCTGGAGATCTGTACAACAACACAATCATAGTTCAAGCTGTAGTGGATCACCTGAAGAAAGATCCACAGAACAGGACTCTGCTAAGAACGCTTGCAGAACTGTGAGTACAGTTTTATATTCCTGTTACAAAAAGTACACTTAAAATAGCGTACTGTAGTTTATCCACATTTGCTTAGCTCTCTTAGCAGAAATCTTCTTTACTGTAGTCTACAGAGTATTGGCTTTCTCTCCACTCAGCTGATTGCACAGCTTAGCAATTCTTTACCCTTCCTTGTAAAGTTCACATTGACTATGAAAGCAAACTGTTAAGCATGAGATTGGATTTCCTACTCCTCTTTCCAAAGTAAATAGCTAACATTCCTCTTCATGCTGTCAGAGGAAACTGAAGTGTGCATTTCAGAATTACCCATGTGAAAATAAAATGGTGGGGGGTTTTGCCCACTATTTAAGAAGTGTATTTAGGTTTACTGCATGGATGGAAATATGTGACTAGAAAATGTGCCAAAACTGATCTGGTTCTTGGTCCACTTGGTCACTACAGGGAAAAAGCTCTTTGATTTTCTCAGCTTGAATACTGTTATTTTCAAACTGCTCCTTTGAAGAAAGAAGACTTACTGTCTATTGCTATGTTACAATCTGCCTGAAAGTTTTAAGAGTACAATGTTTTTTTAGCTCTGAAGAGTGTTCCAGTTGGTTTCTATGAATTGAAAGGCTAGCATTTTGTGTGTTTCCCCTGTGAGTTGAAAATGGAAAATGAAAATTCAGAAAACTACAGGTCAGAACACAAATGAAGGCAAATATAAACAGAGGTGAAATTAATGTTGCCTGATAGTTTCTTCCCTTTTACAAAAATGAATCACAGCTCTATTTAGATATTTATAAAATCAAGTAGTATCCTAACGTGTTTTACATACTAGAGTATGTTTGTATTTTCTCTCATAAGTGATTTTCCTACACTTAAGTATGTAACATTACATGTATTATAATACTATTTTTATCAGGTACACTTATGATCAGCGCTATGGCAGAGCCCTAGAAATCTACCTAACTCTGAGGCACAAAGATGTCTTCCAGTTGATCCACAAACACAATCTCTTCAGTTCTATCAGAGACAAAATTGTTCTGCTCATGGATTTTGATTCAGAGGTATGGTGATCTTAATGATTTTATATTCACTTTCCTCTAGATATAATTTAACAGATTAAAAATAAATGAGCTAAAGATGGTGTTGAGGAGAGTGTGTGTTTGCTGCATCTGGATACATTCTGAGGTAAGGAAGATTGTTTGTCTAGATTGCAAAGTAATTGACCCAAGATTATTTTTCCCTTCATATTTCCATTTGTGTTTCCTTTCCATTTCCATTTGTCACTCTCAATGAGAAAAGTGAGTGTCCACATCATTTGAGATTGTTGTGATTCTCAGGTCACAACATTAAATATCATTTCACGCAGATTTCGCCATTTTACTCTTTCTGTAAGCCAAAGAAAGGAGAGAGTGAATTTATTTAGGCACATATTACATATACTTACCATTTTCCTTTCACCGGTCAATTAATCTGCTTCTGAAAGTTTGCAAGGTTATTAACCTAAATTCCAAAAATCAGGAAGTGTTAATTGCATGCTGAATTCTATCTACTTTCTTTCCAGCTGGTTATAAAACCTGAGCAAACAAGTTTTGGTGATAACCAAGTAGATCTCTTTTTTCAGTGCAGTAGTTGTAGCACTGCAGCTAAAATATGGATCTCTACTGTTGGTGATCATCTTTAGTATGCCCATCCTAAACTACATGGAGAAAAAAAAGTATAATTTTTTTAATCCAATAGAATAAGTCATACCAGGAATTTTTAGGAATATCAAGCCATATCTTGGTATTTTTTGAAATTGAAGCAAAAGTTTGCTCTTGAAAGAGGAAGCAGAACCTGAGTTCTGGTGACCACTTGGCTTACATGGTCTTGTTTGCATGATTAATGTATTGGTGTGCAGGTAGTTTGGAGGAATCCAGTTGTGAGAGAGATTGAATTGTGTGTGTTTCTTACGTAGTCATCACCCTGTAGTTCCCTTCAGTGATGGAACAAATAGTATTTCTACATTGTTCAGCAGTGGCTTTTTGTGATTGATGATGATTCAGTGGGCATATGTCACCTGCAGTGTCAGTGCACAGCATTTATTGCTATTAGTGAGGAAACTTAAGAGAAGTATTCTGGAAGAATGCAGTGCTGTGCTGTCAAGGTATGCTGGTGTTGTGTAAATTGTTCTCTGAATTTCTCTTGCTGAAAAGAGTAGGTCTGCAATATCTATCTGACACCCATCAGTGAACAAGCATAATATTATATAGAGTATGAGAAAATATGTATACCTGTTTCCTATCTGAGTTCTTTTTTTCTGTTGTAGAAAGCGGTAGACATGCTTTTGGATAATGAAGATAAAATTTCCGTGAGTATGACAAGCTCATGGCATGGCAGTCCACTGCTAGCTTTTATTACCTGGTCTCCCCTCAGTCTTGTAAATGTGATGTCTATCACAGGTTTGTTTTCTTTCAGATTGACAGAGTTGTTGAAGAATTAGAAAACAGGCCTGAGTTACAGCATGTGGTAAGTATTCCTGTATTCTGTTGATTTCAAGTTGAGCTGAATAAACTCTTGGCTGGACATACCTTTTACAGGACTGTTTATCTTTTCAAAGTGCACCTGACACTGAAATGTCATAAATAATCAGAGGCAAAGGGGCTATTTCTGGCAATTTCCTCTTTAGCATGGCCATAGCATCTTCACAGTAGTTAAATGATCTTAAAATATGTACCTGTTAGAATTTGATAACATAGTACATACTTATTAACATCTCCTTTGCACTGCATTGTAGGCATTTGTCTTTTCTGGTCAATTAATTCTTGCTTTTATTCCTTCTTTTTCCCTACCCAAAAATGCGGTTGGTTGGTGGCTGCAGCTCTAAAATGTTTTGCTGATCCATAGACAAAGTGAATTGCTTGTCTTTCTGGAGCTGTAACTTCCATACACTGTTGAATTGTTCTTGTTTGTACAGAATTACAATATCACTGTAAGGCTGTGGGTCCGCACTGCTATTCCAGAAGTTCCTCTTTGGTTTGAACATGCTGTCAGTGGAGTACATAGTGTGACTCCTCATAATGTGTGACAGTGGGCTTGGGCTGTATTAGAGAGGGAAGTTTTAACTTGCTCTTGGTCACAGATAGGGCTTAGGTATTCATCTGGTGGAGAGGTGGTTTATGGGTTAGAGATCTGATTATGGGAAGCAGATCTATGGCAAGTGCAGTCCACAGCCCAAGTGCTTTGCAAAGGCAGCTGACAGACTGTCAGTTTACAGAAGAGATGCATGCAGAGGAAGGCAACAAAGATGGTGAATGGTCTAGAGGGGAAGCCGTACAAAGAGCAGCTGAGGTCACTTGGTTTTGCTCAGCCTGGAGAAGAGGAGACTGAGGGGAGTCCTTATAGCTATTTGCACCTTCTTCACAAGGGAAGTGTCAAGGCAGGCACTGATCTCTTCTCTGAGGACCTGTGACAGGACCCAAGGACATAGCATGAAGCTGTTTCAGGGGAGGTTTAGGTTAGATATTAGGAAAAGCTTTTCCCACTAGAGTGGCTGGGCACTGAAACAGGTTTCCACTCTGGTGAAGTGGTCACAGCATCAAGGTTATCTGAGTTCAAGAAGCATTTGGACAATGTTTTCAGGAATATGGTGTGATTCCTAGGGCTGTCCTGTGAAGGGCCAGGAGTTGGAATTTGATTATCTATGTGGTTCCCTTCCAACTCAGGAGTTTCTATGATTCCATTAATAATATTGAGCAAGTGGGCTTGAATTCTGACTTTTTTTTTTTTTTTTGGATTCCTAGTATTTACACAAGCTTTTCAAAAGAGACCACCATAAAGGCCAGCGATATCATGAGAAACAGATCAGCCTTTATGCTGAATATGATCGACCAAACTTACTTCCATTTCTCAGAGACAGCACACACTGCCCACTGGAGAAGGTAAGCCCCAGAAATCTAAGCAGAGGTCCTTGATTTTTATGTCTGATCTGTAGCTTGTAGTCTTGTGAATTTCAAACTGTGTCTGGTACTGCCCTCTACTGCCAATATGAGGGATCCTTTGAGTTTGTGGCCATCACCTGCAGTTTGGTTTGCAGAGCTGATGATACCTGAGACTTTAATCTCTCAGCTCACAGGGCAGGAATCGATGGGTATTTTTAATGCAGAAGTTCTGAATTCACATCTGGTGTGTAGCTACAACATATCTACTCATCAGTGCTTGACTGAACAATACGTTATGGTTTCAAGAAACTGAAAATCTTTTTGCCAAATCTAGCAGTTGTCAGTGTTAGATCTTGAAAAACCGGTAGCTGTAACTGTAGTTATTCTATCTTTTTATTGTAAGGCCATAAGTTTCACTTTAATAATATATATACACAAAATAAGTTACTGAACTAACAGGGCTAAAAGTATTTGTCTTTGCACTTTGGCTTGGCACTTGGGGTTTTACAGAGTACCAGGTTTCCATCTTCTAATATTTTTGTATTTTTTTCTATTTTCCTTCCTTGCTCTTTCTTGTCAAATTATAAAATGCATAAAGCTAAAGCCAATCTTGAGTTGTTTCCCCTGCTTGAATTAATGTGAAATTAATGGAATTTCTAAGTTTTCCAATTTAGATGGGTCAGTATTTTATTATTTGTATTTATTGCTGTTAATGGTTGAGCAGAGCAGACCTTGCCTATTCATATGCAGCTATAATGATGACAGTGGAGTAGTTTTCAAGTGTGATATTGAATGTTGTATTTTACATGGTTAACATTCTAAAGCAAACTAATACTGTTCCTGGTACCTCTCTTGTTTTGCATGTTTTTGGCTACTGAAAAATAGGTTCTTGGCATTGGAGAATTGGGATTTGTTGGAACCATTACCTGAAACTACACTGACTAGTTTAGGCAGTGAGCCTGAGAGGTTTCCAGCCAGAAACTTTGGTCTACAATATTGGCTTACTTGTTTTTAACTTTCTGATTCTTCGTTACTGCCTTATGTATTATTCATGTGATCATGGTTTTGTGTATAAAACCTTACCTGCATTTTGTTTTTTTAATTTTGAGGCAAATTAGTTATTGCACATCCAGCCTCCTATCTTTAATGCAGGTGGTGCAGAAAAGTGCTCTGTGAAACTGATGCTCATTGCTGGTACTGCTTTACTGAAGATACGGGCTATGAGCAAGGATAGGTCAGAGACCCATCAGCTTCTGGAAGGTGTGGTGCAGTAATCACAAAAGTCAACAGAGAAGAATGTCAGAAAAAACATGTCATTCTAACCTTAATGTTAAAATATTAACATCTTTCAGTAAAAAGCTGAGGAGGAGAGAAAAAGATACTACTACTAATTCTGTAATTATACTTCTTTCTCTGCATGTCATATAGTAACACTTCTTCTGACATACAGATTTTTGTTCTAAGAAAATGAAAAGGTTACTAAGAATTTCCCAGTTACCACTGTTTTCAGTTCCTGTTAAGCAAGTTCCAACAGGGTGTATAAACTGCAAAAAGCTATTTCTGTTTGAAAAAAATCCACTCTTATTATTGCTCTAATGAAATTATAAACTCATCAAGAAGAAATAATTTACACTCTTTAGAAGTAAGCCACTTTTATTCAAGTGCAGTTTAGCAAACATTTTAAAAATCAGAAAAATTAGCTGGAAGAGAAGTCAGAATGTTCCCTGTTTTCCTCTAGAGGGAGCATGACAGTCAGGAAATGGCAGTATCTGGAACTACTGCATACCTGGTGCTTTGTAGTTTACCTTTTAAGTGGAGAGGAAAAACAAGGCTGTCAGCTGTGTATATAACTTAATAGTATTATTCATACCTTCATTCACCTGAGGTATCTGGTTGGTAATTCACTTACTGTAGCCCAAAATTTAGTGTCCATATTTCTAATCTTCATAGTAACTCTTATGAAATAATAAGAATTGGAAGGAAAAGTTAATTCCTACCTCATTTTTGATTGTAGCTACACTTTTTTTAGTGAAAGTTTTGAACTCCAAGTGTGAAAGTTGGTGAACAGTTGTCTTTAGAGGAATGCTATGAATCTTGAGTTTGCTTTCTGTTTCCAGACTGGAAACAGACATGGCACTGTTTATGCCATACCAGCCCAGCCTATTTCCTGTTACTACAAACTTGTTGGTAATCAGTTTGGTAGTTTCGATAATTGTGCTGGTTTCCAACTAGACACAGATTCTTTAGATGCTGAAGGTACTTAGCCCTTAGGTCTTTAAACCAAATTTACAAGAAGTGCTTCCTCCATATTCTTTCATATTTGTTATTTCGCGTTGTCTTCTTGGTACAAAATTTGAAGGGCACTCTCTTGAAACCATTCTGGTTACCCTGAGGAGGTTTTCAGCCTTGTGTTATTAATGTATGTCAAGCAGACTTACATCACTAGAAACCACATAACTCCACCCACAAAAAGCAAGTTTTCATAGCAGATAACCTTGATGTTTTTTATTAACCAACTTTTGGAGGCAGAATAAAGAAGTTGCTGGTAGAATTACAGGCAGAGATTGACATAGTCCAGATTGAAATACCTGTTCTGTCCCCAGATTTTTTCAGTCTCAGAGAAGAATTTTAAAGAGAGTCGTGGAAGTCATGAAGCTTCTCTTCTTAATTAAGGCCAGAGAACTTGGCAGTGCTTATTAAGGGAGCTGTGTTCCTGTCAAAATGAATATTGTAATTTGGTGGAAAAATCACTTCAAGCTTCTTGCAGCATTTGTGATCAATAAAATTTCATGTTGCATGGTTTCCTGAATTCTCTTCTCTTCTCTTCTCTCTTCTCTTACATTCAAGGCTCTTGAAATCTGCCAGCAGAGGAACTTTGTAGAAGAGACAGTCTATCTTCTGAGTAAGTAATTCAGAACAAATAACTGTGATCAATTACAACACTTTTAAACTTGTAATAAAGTTTATGGTGTGAAAATACATTGTCTAATATCTAAACCAAATAATATGATTTAGAAAATAAATCAAAGCAGTGGATGGATATGATGTCTTAATTTCATATATTGTGTTACTGTGTTTACTTGGTGTTCTTCTGGGGTTCTGGAAGTGTTGCAGAGGCTATGGGGAACAAGTTGGGAAGGGAGGTATTTCTGATACAATCTCCAAGAGAAGAGTTATATTGTTGGTTTTGAAAAGAGAGGAGAAATTAAATGTTTTATTCTGAGTACATCTTAGAAGCTTAGTATTATCTTTTGCTGAGATTAAAGATTTGCTTATATTGCTTTCTATAATTTTTTTTTTTCCATAAAATTAGTTGTAAATTAACTCCTTCAGCTGGCCAAGAATTCTACCTCTGAATGAGAGGCATTGGAAGACTTATATATACATTTATGTATGAGTCAGGAACAGAATAGTAAGCATTTTTGAAAACAATCTCTGGTTCAGTCAGAAATAGAATATTTTGTGGACCATTTCAGTGGAGAATAAGATTTACTAATGAGTTTATTTAAAGAATGGTTCATAATTTCTGCTACCTTTTCCTGTTTCTGCTTGTTTTTCATGGGTGTAATCTGCACTATACTTACTGCAAATTAAGAGGGCTCATGTGGGCCCTTGAAGCTGGTATTTCATGTTATAGTTTATGTCCATACACATAAACACACTCCCCCTCATGTTAGATGTTGCTGCAGTTCAGAACCCCAGATATAATGCAGCACATCCTTGAGAAAGCCTCCAGGTCCCAGTCCAGCAAACTGCTCCAAGCACTTGTTCAGATTATACTGATTTGTATTCCTACATCAGAATAGACTAGATTTGGTCTTAGTTGAATTAGTTTGAGTCAACTTCACACTTACAAAATTCTTATTGAAGGAACACTGATGAGCAATTCACATTTAAAATCTCTTATTTTTCCTTCCAGGCAGAATGGGTAATAGCCGCAGTGCCTTGAAGATGATAATGGAAGAATTGCAAGATGTAGATAAAGCTATTGAATTTGCCAAGGAACAAGATGATGGAGAACTTTGGGAAGATCTCATTCTATATTCTATTGACAAACCACGTAAGTGGGATAGTTTCTGGAAAGCCTTGCATGTGTGGAATTCTATTGCAATTAAAAGATTGAATTATTCACATGTATGTTACAGAAGGCATTTATGTGTGGTCAGGGAGGTGTTCTGGTTTGTGAAACACAGCACAGCTGTCCTACTGTGCATGAAAACTAGCAACAAGGCAGTGTGAGGTTATGCTGCACAATGAATACTTGGAGGCTTAATATTGAATAAGCTCTGCATAATTATGTCCTTAACAACAAATCAAGGGGACAGTAGTGCTTTTATTTTAGCAGAATGAGATTTTTAGACAGCCTCAAAACACAGTCTACAGCCTTGATGAGGATTTTGCATACTATGTTATTACAACTGCCTCCCTTTGAGATTCTGAAAATGAAGAGCCTACACCTTTCCTCCCTTCAGTAAAACAACTAATTTATTTTGTTTCTGTCTTACAAAGGTAATATCGGTAATATTGAGTGCATTTTTCCTTTCATTCATTATATGAGTTAAAAGGTTAGATGGACTCAGAAACATAAGCATCAGTGTTGTCAAGGAGGCAGATTCAAAGAAGTTCAAATGACTAAGAAAACATAGAATTTTCATAACTATATACTCCATTAGTTTTTGCAGCCTCTTCTGGGGTTTTAAATCACGACTTTAAAGTCTCTCTTGGGACCTGTTTTCTGGGGGATTATGAGTCTTGTAGAATTAGTGTCAGAATACATATCTTTTCATCCCTTGCCTGCTAATTTCGACAGGAAGAAGTGACCAGAATCTGTTAATCCTCAAGAAGAATGGCATTCTGAAATTACCCATACTTGAATGCATCACTAAGTAATACTATAGTCAGTGATATCTTTAGAGCAAAAGGGATTCAAAGCATACAGAATTCTCTCAGTTCCTCTATGTTACAGTTTCTGCCCATATGCAGAGCAGCTCTAGTAATATTGCTCAGTTGTGGGGGTTGAAGAAAAAACACAGCCTTGAGTCATCATTCTAGTGGGTTTTTTAGCCAGATGCCCTTCAAAAAGCAAAACACTTCTATGGTGTCACTCTCACCAATGTTTAGAAACACATTGAAATTGGGTTAGGTGCTTGAAAATTTGTTTTTAAACCCTGGAACTGAGAATTGAATTACCACATAACATAGTTAATTTTTTCATTCTATTTGCTTGAGTGCTCTTTTTATTGAATCAAAATGCATTATTTACTTGTGAGTTTGTGCTGGAGACTCAGTTACCACTTTGCTGAATATGCTGGAAGTTCTGTAAATTGCCAAACTGTATCTTCCTCACTTTCCCAAAGGCTTGTATTCAAGTAAATAACAGCTGCAAGAAACATAAGAAGACTGTAGAATAGACTTAGTACTTTCACTTAGTAGAGAGCTAAGGAATATGCCAAAGCCTGTAGTTTGTCACCAAAGTATCCTTTAATCAGGTATTTTGCTGGATTGTTTTTCTTAATTTCTTTACCTCTTGGTTTTCACAGCTTTTATTACTGGTTTGTTGAACAATATTGGAACTCATGTTGATCCTATTCTTTTGATCCACCGCATTAAGGAAGGCATGGAGATTCCTAATTTGAGAGACTCACTAGTGAAAATTCTTCAAGACTACAACTTGCAGGTAGATGTTGCATTCTTCATGGGATACTAATTTTCAGAGATACAGCAAACCCTCTTTGTCACTTAACAATAAATTTGTACCGTGATTTGTTCAGTCACTGGTCATGGACACTGGGCTGATATAAAACTATGACAGAAATAGTGGAAATTTGCCAAGATTTCTTGATAGCTTCTAGCCCTTCTAAATGTCTTCCATGCTGTCGTAAGCCTGGTGGACAAGTAGAACTGGAAGCATCTTGAGTGATTTAGCCTATTTTACTCTGCTCGACTGTCCAGTATTGGAAAGTTTCATGACCGCTACTTTTCATCTGTTTCAAATGAATGCAGAGGCAGAATGGAGGCAGAATGTAACATTCCCTCGCTGAAACATTCTTCAGATGTTAGAGCCATATGTTAAGTGTCATACCAACTGAAGGAAGATGAAATTTAAAATCAAGTTCATGCCAATGATGCAGAATCAGCTGGTTGAGCATGATTCTAGTAATGCCAAGGTTGTGGGTTCGATTCCTGTAATATGGACCAAATATTCTGTGCATGTGTTGCAGTTCATGCATTTTTTTAAAAATGGACTGTTCACTGGATTATGGGAGTTCTTATCCCAGTATATTGTATAGGTATGTGCAGTCCCCTACATTGGTTCTTAGATGTGTTTGTAAGAACTTACAAGAAATGCACCTTTCAGTGTTCCCTGAAAGTAGCCAGTAGAGTGTGCTGCACTGTATATTTTAAATCTTGCTGCTACAAAAGGAGTCCCAAACCTGAATTCTCTGTTATGCTGTTCTGCATCGCTCTACTGAAAGAAAGATTAAGAGAAGTTTGAATGCGTCCAGCGTGACTATGCAGAGTCCAAGAAAACATAGTACATTAGGTGGTGAAAACTGATTTTCTAAGCCTCAAACATTTCTTCCTCATCTGCTATAAGTCTTTCAACATTTCGAGCAAATAGATGGACTCGATGGTTACATTAAAGTCATGGCTGGTATCTTTCCAGGCCAATAAAAACCCATATCTCCCTTCAGGGCAAGTTTTAAGCCTTTCTAAGGCTTTTCCATTATTTTATTTTTATATGCACTTCAGATTATGATTTTGGCTATTTCAAAGAAGCATTTTACATTTCTTCATCTCCCAACACTTGTTATATGCAAGGAACCTCCCCAGATAGATACATTTGCATATCATGCATGTTGTAACATTGCTTCAGGTTTTGACTTCATCAGGTGCTCGTATCCTTCCAAAATGATACGAGCTAAATACCATGCTGCATTTCAACAGTTGCATGTTAATCTTGCTGCTGTCATTACCACCATTGATCCTCCTATTCCTGCATTCTCATGAAATCAAAATGTAATATTTGTTGTGTTTGCAGGCAGACTGAGAAAGTGCTGTAAGCATAGTTTCAGCTTTACACATATACAGAGTACATTGCATGGCTTCAGACAAAGCTGATGACATCATTTGGTGATATTTTGGGGATGGAAGTATAATTTTTTCTTCAAATACCTTTTAACAGAATTACTTCTGGATTAAAAGCATGTATTTAACCTTGATAATTATGTCTAAAATTATTTACTGTTAGCATTATAAGGATTCATGGATTTCAAATTAATTGATTTTGAAGCAGAGTTTGATAGCTCTAGGGCTAGAATTTAGATTTCATAGGGATAATAGAAATTAGGGAAGCTTAATGTAATTTGTATTTGGCTTGCTTGTATGATAGAAAAAAGTATAGCCCTAAAAAAGTCATTATTTCATTAGAGGAATGTAAGTTATAGTTTAAAATAAATCTGTTCCCTAGGTGTTACTGGCGGCAGTGTGAAGTGCACTGTTTATGCACAGATGTTTTATCTACATTGAAATTTAAAGATCTTATTTCTATTTTGCATGCTCACCGAAGTAGCCAATTGGCAAGCTCAAATTTCATAGAGGGACTGTTTCTGCATTCAGTGTGTGCTTCAGGACATGGCTGGAACTTTGGGTGAATGTCTAAGCAGCCTCTCCTTGCTGAGGGCAGTTCTGCCCTAGCAGAACTGTTATTGCTGCCTCATTAGCTGTTCTAAAGCTAGTCTTTGGTGTGTTTGTATGATGCCTGGCCATTCCTCTGCACGTGTTGTGTAGGTTCATGCTGAGAAGTCAATGGCCTTTATTCTGGCCTTGCACAGCTCTGGCTTTTAGTAGAAGCCTCCTGATGTGTAGCATGAAACATACCAGACATTTTGAACTCACTCAGAAATACAAATTTCATTGGCTAGGATTTTCTGTATCTTCATCTTTTTGGATCTCAAGCTCTGTACACATGTAAGTTTTATTGTTCTCATTTTCAAAGGCAAAAGGAATCTTGCGCTAAGATCCACAGAGGAGGAGTGCAGGTGAAAAGAGAAGCTGCTGCTTGACTTGCAGTCAAGTCACTGCCTAACACAAAAACTGTGCTGGTCTTTTCATAATGATGGCTTCCCAAAAGATGTTACCACTGTGCCACTATATTTTTTAATTGTGGGCTTCTTTTGCAAGCCCTAATAAGATTATTTTATGCCTATGTAAGCATGCAAATGAAAATTTCCTATTGTGCTCTTCAGTTTCCATACCAGTAAACTTATGTGTGATGTGAAATATGGGTGGGAGTTAAAAGCAGTGCCTTTGACAGACTTTGTCTCTTTGATTAACAGTCCTTTCTATCCCACCAAAACCAAGTAAATCAGAGTGGCTGCCAAAGTATGTGTGACTCACAGTATGCCTTACAGAATTCAAAAAGAAAGTCTACTAATGCAAATTTTGTTTTAATTTTTTTTAATATGGACACTTCCTTTAATAATTTTTCTTAATGTTGGCAGATTGAAGACTGATTGCTTTGATTTAAAAAATTGCCACCCAGTAGATGAGCTGCTGCCACTGTTCTATATGCTACTCTAAGCTCACCTCAGCTTTCTGGTTAACCTTTGAAATCTGATCACTACCAACCAAACAAGCATAGCAATAAAGCAGCATTAGGTACTAAAGAATTAGATATTAAAATAGATAAAGCAGAATTAGATACTTTGGGGTTTTTTGGGGCAAAAATAAAACAAAGATAATATACGACCTTTTTCATAGGTTGCTATTTAACGTAAGTGCTACTAATTTGCTTTTTGCCCTGACATTACTGCTATGCTTTACAAGTAGAGATCTATTAACCTGCCTTCCAGAACACCCATTTTTATTTTCCAACTTCAGGAAATGCAGTTCTGCCATGAGCTTAAAACTGAGCACACTCCTAACTATTCTCCTAAGCAGGGAAATATTTAAGTGATTTTTAAATTGGCATTAAACCTTGAAGGGTTTTTTTTTGTTTGTTTTCATCCCTGAGAATAATTTATTTTGGTGTTTTCTCTTTGTCGTCATTTGAGTTAATGTATTAAAATCATAGTACATAATCAAATGACACTGTTTGACTGTAGTGATAAAAATTTATTTACTGCTGAAATAATGCTGATTTTAGTGTTTATACACAGTAACATTCATAAACAGCAAAGTTATGGAGACATAGACAAGGAATGAGAAGAAGTTATGAAAAGAATGAATGAAAAGAATGAAAAGAAGTTATAGTTCTTTGAATTTTAATATGAGCATTTATCAAATAAAGTGTTGTCTAAAGCTTTTTTACTGCTTGTGAAATCTACTTTGTTGCTGTCATAAATTTATATATAAATTAGATATGTTGGCTTAAAGAGAAACCTGCATATTAGAAATTACACATTACTAGTGGTTTTTTTTAAGTGAAAATAAATCACCATTCTTCAGGTTTCTAAAGCATTCTATCACAAGTCTCCCAAAGAAGACTGTTAGTAAAATCTCCTTATTTGTAGACTTGTGAGTTAATTATAAACCTGTTATGCTTTTCAAATGTATTAAATAGGTGTCTTTTCACCTTTGGTTTGTATCTGAAGGAAATGTAGGAAATGCTTGTGGTATTGGAAGAGGTTAAAATACCTCCCTTGTTTTAGAAAGAAATACTTCATTTTTCACCCTTTCTGTATAATTTGTTAGAATAAATATTTGAAAGATGTTGGTATTCTAAGACTCCTTTTCCCCTAGCTTTAAGATACAGAAGCAATTTGTTTAGACGTAGTACTTACAGATTATGTGGATTAGCCGTTTTACTCAAATGTTGACTTACTAGTTTGCACTTTGAACCTACAGTAACTCTGATGGGTAATAGACATTGATCCATTCTCAGAATTCACACCTATCTATTCATAACAGAGTTTATGAACCAGCAGAACCCAATGATAATCCAATGAATGCTGCTTGAAACAGCACCTGGAAAAAATGTTATTTATGCTCCTGAACGTAACTAAAAATGCTGTTCAGACACCTTGGAGGCACTAGAGGGCAGGTGGCAGCTTGCACAGGGGGACATGTGCCTTTTGGCTGTAAAGATAAAAATAATGTTATTTTTTAACATTAAATCTAAATTAAAATAATTTTAATTGTGGCAGTGATGCTGTTTGAAAGAATTTTGTTAACTGGCCTTGAGAAACTTGGACTTGTTTGTGGGTTAAGATGAATCAAGGCCTGAATTTATTCCCAGAGCTTTGAGTATACCCTTTCAAATTATCTGCATACTGCAGTGCTTTTCTTTAATGTTAGGCATTTGTAAATCAAGACTGTTTTAATCAAATAGAATGGTTTATGCCTAATATCTTCCCTAATATAGCCAGAATACAAACTCTTTTTTTGCAATAACTGTTTTGGTTTTAGCAGTTTTCATTAATTTCATGAAAGGCATTATTTCTGCTTAAAACTTCTTTATGTAGGTACATGATGCTGTCCTGCTTGTGCTCACAATTACATGTTTTTAAAAGATGCATAAAATTCAGCTTCATCCTCAGTTCTGTTTCTTCTTGGAAAGTGGTTTCCTCACAGATTTATGTCCAATGTCAGTTTTAACTAGTTCAACTTAACTGTAGGGTGCACGGTTACCTATTTCTCCCCCCTTTTAATGAAGCTCCCTCTCTCTTGACTCCAAATTCCCTTTCATTTGCTTTCTGTAACTTCTAAATTATCCATTTTTGAGGTCTTCAAATAGATTTCTACAGAAGTGTTGAGATTTATTTCCTTGAGATTAGACATTTTACATTCTGCATTGTGATTTTTCCCTTTATATAAGAAAGACTGCCTACTGTATTCCATTTCTAGCAAAATAAGGTCTGACAGATAAAGTTTGGAAAGATCTTAGTGCTGTTTAAGTAATTGGAGAAAGCATATTTCTTAAAAGATATGTTTTATCAAGTATTTCTGTTACTCCTGGCTTTCAAGGCATCGAACAGTATTGAGGTTTTCCAGTGACCTAGTGATGTCTGTTGTTTCCCTTTTTTCTTTTTCTTTTTTTTTTTTTTTCTATTAGCACACTGCATTTTAATTAAAAAATGCTAGGACACAATTCCATCTTCCCATTGTGTCTTAGTTCTGCTCCTTTCATTTAATATAGTCACAGCACCAAGACTGTCAAGAGTTCAAGAAATATTTGGACAATGTTCACAGGCACATGGTGTGATTCTTGGTGCTGTTCTCTGCAGAGCTGGGAGCTGGACTTATGGGTCCCTTCTAGATCAGGATATTCTATGACTCTATGCTTGTTTTACTCCTTTTACTTCAGCATGGGGAGGTTTCATCTGTCTATGCTGAGAACACTTAGCACAGACTCTAATATATAGCCAAGACCTCATCCCCTCCAAGTTACTTACTTATTTTTGGAAGACAATTTGCTGATTGAGAATAGTTTGAATCAGGTAGGCACTCTTTCTGAAGCACAGTCTCATTCAGTTGTCCTTGCTAAACGTTTCTTGTATTTTTTTCAAACCTAGCAACAGTTTTCTATATTTAGGACAAAATTTTATATTCTTTCTTCCCTTTGGATAAAGTTGGCAAGAGAAAGACATAGACAGATTGTTCTTGAGATTATCAACAGGTAAAAATCATTAATTTTCTAAGTGTTTTTCTTGTAGATCTGCATTCAGTTGCTGGTGCTCTGAAATGTTGTATAGCTTCATGTCTCTAATACTGGAAAAATGTGATTCACCTGTTGATATGTCCAATTTGAAATGCTCATAGTGTTACTCAATATTACATTTTTTAATGTACTTCAGATTTGCACTCTTACCTGCATATCATTCTTAGTAGTGTGTCCTTATTCCTTTAGAATGTGTATGTGAAAAGGCAGAGTTTTGGACAGTGTCCACCTGTCTGTAAAATCTATTACTGTATTTCTTCTTAGGTATTTGCATTAGCTGTATCTTTTGCTATCTTAGAATGCTCAATATCTCCTGTAAAACAAATAATCAGAAGAAAGGAATGAACACTGCTTCTTTATACCTCTCTTTTAGTAGGGTTGGTCACATTATAGTGTGAATGAAAGCACTTTTCAAAGGAATGGTTTTCTTTGAAAACAAATTTCCAAGCATCAGTTTGGGAAGAGGATGAAAAAATTCCAATATACTTACTCCGGTCTGTGATATTTTCATACTTGCTCCATTAATGTGAAATAAGGCTCTGTATAATGTTTATGCCCTTGCTTCTTCTGTGTTTCAAAACCATTTCAGGCAATGACATGTCAATCTAATGAAAAATACCAAATAAATCAAAAAGGAGCTGAGACTTCTGCTAAAGAAAAGTTAACTAGGTACCCTTTCGTTAGTTGCATGGACATTTAATACTGCTTATTAAATGCCACCTCAGCAGCATGTATGTTTGAAGAAAACATATTTTGAATTGCAGTGTATATGAAGGTTTTATGATTATTAAATATCTTTCCTGAAGAAGACAGGAAAGATACAGGAAGAAGTTTTGAAATGGTTTGGAAATTAATTCTGAGGGGCACTGTAAAAATTCTTCTCTGCTGTAATTTTTTAACACCATCTCACAGAAAGACATTCATAATTTATGATAATAGTATCTTTGTAAAAATTTTATTTCTTGATGTTGGCTTTTGTTTTGTGGGGCTTTGGGTTTTTTTATTGTGAGCTTTTCATTTAGGTAGATGTGATGGCAACAAAAGATTCCTCCTTTGCCTCCCTTATATATAACTCCTTGAAAAGTTTTAAACATTCCTTGCACTCACTTTGGCAGCAGAAACACAGTGGTGACTTGTCAAGATAGTTGATATGCCCATCTGTTCAACAACCACCGTCTTTTATGTTCTTTGCACCAACAGATCTTGCTGCGGGAAGGTTGCAAAAAGATACTCGTTGCCGATTCTCTTTCTTTATTGAAGAAAATGCATCGAACTCAGATGAAGGGTGTTCTAGTGGATGGTGGGTACAGATGAAACATGATGAATTTCAAGGTTTTAAAGACTACTGCTTGGTTTATATGCCCCCTGACTGTCTGCTTTGGAAGCTGCCCAAAAGCCTGCATTTTTTACCTTATTTGTAGAGTGTAGTAGGATATTAGATGCTTTTCCCCTTTACAAAGGAACTACTTGTGTCTCAAAAACTACAAGACCCAGCATGCAGCTGTTTCTCTTGATCAGTCTCTGCACAGCCAGTAATGCTTTGTGTCCTGCAGTTGGTCTGTGAAGGTGAAAATGCTGTTTAGTGCCAACATGAACAGTCAGATGCTAATAATCTGCAATAAAGCAAAAGATACAAGAAGGTTGTCAGAACCAGCTGAAAACATGCATGTGGGCAGCTCTGTAATTCACACCAGTTGAGTGTTAATAGCAAGAGACAAAAGCTGACAGGACAGAGGGCCAGGGCTTCTGCTCCAAAATGCTATACACTTAGCAGCCACTCATCCCATGCCCCTTTTTTCAGTTTGCCTTTTTTCTCTTCAGCACTGATCCTAAACAGCCTCAATCCTGCAGTCAGATCTAAATATTTATCATGTTGTTATTAGAAATGCTATTTCAGTATTGCTCTTTAATTTTTAATAGATTCTGTTAGGCATCTTAAGTAAATGCTTTAAGATCAAGCTCCATTTCTGTAATAGCAGTATGTTCATGCCTGCTTTATTAAAAAGTAATCATGGAGTTTGTTAACAAAGCTTGGTTTTCTTTTGTTTTGTTTTCCAGAGGAGAATATCTGTGAATCATGTCTGTCTCCAATACTTCCTTCAGGTAGGATGCTTTCCTAGAAAAAAAAAAAAAAAAGGTTGTAAGTTGTTTTTTTTTTTTAAAAGTAGTATTTTAAGAGGAACTACTGTTCACTTTCATTCATAAAAACATGTAATCTTCCTTGGTGATCAATGTATAAATTTCAATCTCCTATGCAAAGTTTGCTTTTGAATTCTGACATTGGAGTGGAGTCTAATTGAACATTTTTTGTTGCAATAAACCCAGATATTCTTTCTTATTCAACTTTGACTTCCTTATTTTCTGCTTTTAATATATGGAATTCAAGGCAACTTTTAATTCTATCAACACACGTATTCTGAAAGATTATTAGAACCACAAAACTGAGATGCTGCCTCCAAATCTTGTCCACCTCTGTTGGATTATTCACACTGAACTTGTAGATTATAAATTTTATGGAATGTACTTTTTGTCTGAATATTCTTGGCTTCAGTCATGGGTGCCATATTTGAAGCGTCTTAAAACCAACTAGCTTTAAAACACCTTCTAAAGTTAGTTGTGAAACTAGAAATTCAGGATGTTATTTTGGAGATGTATGTTCTTCAGGGCAACTGTAGTACAGAAATATCGATGTAGTTGTTGGGTGTCTTAAAAATAAGTCGTTTTACTAAGAGAATATCTGTCATGGCCTGTTAAAGCAAGAATACGTAAGACAAAGCATATGTACAGACATTTGTTTGTTTTCTAAGTGTTTATAGCCTGACAGAATCACTTACAGTTTATCTGGCTTCTACCATTTTTCACTTGAATAAATAAATAACTATACTGGGATCACATACAGCAATATACAGACAAGGAAAGTCTTGCAGAGTTGAATGTGCTAGTGCTTTGAGGTATGAGTGTTGAGGGAAAAAGAGCCAAAGTAGAATGTGAATGATGCTCGTGAGTGTGATGGTTATTGTTTAGACGTGTGGATGTTGTATTTAGGGTTCTAATCTGGCTGAATATTCATGTGGGAATGAAAACCCACGTCATGCCCCTAGGCAGCTTGTTGCCAAATTTCAGGACCATGGCATGCAGTGCACACTCTAGAACTTCTCAGGGTTCTGGTTCTCTTCACACTAGTGCAAGAATTTTTCTGCTAACTTTTCTTCAAAGCAGCTGAATTATTTGGTGGTAGTTTTACTTTTCTCTCTGCTCAAATTTAGCATGTAGCATATACTGAGATGAAAAATTCCTGATGGAAAGGTATATAACATTTAAGCCACACAATAAAATTGTTTTGTAACTCCATCACTGGCACACATTACCTGAAACCATCACTCTTAATGGTTTCTATGAAAGAGCCAGAATAATTTGGAAATTATTTTGAAAGATGTTACTTGAAGTTTCTCTGTGTATAATAGAATGTAGGGATATATTGCTGTAGCCACTAAATCATTTGTTTCATTGCCCTGTTGAAATTAATTTATTTTTCTGTTTCCCAGATGCGTCCAAGTCCTTCAGTGTGGTAGTGTTCCATTGCAGACACATGTTTCACAGAGAGTGCCTACCCGTATCTAATACAGTAAGGAATTAGCTTCCTATGTCGTAATTATCTTTGCCAAAGATAAAGTGACACATTTTCTTTTGTCAGCTGTGAAGAAGGGCATTGGTCTATGAGGAATTGTATGGTGATAGTAATAACTGGTGATGATACTACCTAGTAGTATATGTCCAAGGAAAGCGAGTTTAAGGATACTGCAACTAAATTTCATTCTATGTAGAAGGAAATCCCTGCTGTTTGAACAGTATTTTATCATTTTTTGCAATCTGAATATGTAATGCAGCTCTGAGACACAGAGGGAATACAATCTGTCTAGTTTTTTAATTAATGCTTTTCCAGCTATAACTTTAATTAAACATACTCAAGGACAAGAATAAAGCTATTTTCTCAAGTGAACCATAATAAATTATTTGACCTGGAAGACAAAACTCAGTAATTTCAGAGTGAATATTTAAATCTCTCTGTAATCATCCTTATGGCCAAAACATGTTTTTCTTTATAAATTGTTTGGGGGGTTGGTTTGTTTGTTCAGTTAACACAAAGCAAAAAAGTAACTTCTAGATATTACAGGGTTTCAATTTAGGAACAGAAGCATTTGAATGGTAACAAAATCACATAGAAAATTAAACTTAAGTCTTTAAGATTCTGTATCTTTCTCTGAAAATTAGCATGTAATGAAAAAATAGCTTCAGTGAATCACTTCATCTTTAAGTAAACAAACAAAGTGCTTGTAGCCATATGGTGCAGCATGAATACTTAAATATGTTATGAAAAGCTATTATATCATTTGTACAAGAAAGCCCAACAACTAGTAAATATTTCTTCAATATTTACCACAAATTTTATTTTGAAAAATAATCTAAAATTTGTCTAGCATTCTCAATTTTCTGGGGCAGGTGACTGGTTAGGTGGGATTTTTAAATGTTATATTGCTATTATATGTTATATATTAATATATATAATGTATGTACAAATACAGGGGTGTCTGCATGTAACAGAACCAAATTCCCCCTGTTACATTGTATTATATGACCTTAGGTGACCAGTCATGTTACTAATATTTGGTTACTGGTGACCTACTGAAAGGAAAATAGTGTTTGTGCAAAATGCACACAGAACTAAACACAATAAACATACCTATGATGTCAAATGACAATATTTGGGCCCTGAGCTCAATTGTAGGAAATCTGTGGAGCACTACCCAAAGACAGAGCTGTGACTAAGGCATCCAGTGGTTATTGGAGCTGACCAAATGCCTTTACTCTCATTTTTCTATATGAAGATAAGCAGTGATGCTTTTCACTGTGTACTTTTCATTTTTGGTGTGGTGGAAATTTGACATTACTCTTCTGGCAGGTGGTGGTAATACCCTTGGAGTGAGTGGTGAGTTGTGTCCCCTGACTCCAGAACAGCCTGCCTTACTATGTTATTTTATATTGTTTTCCCTCACCTATCCATGACTATGTTAGTTGGGAACAGCCTGACTGTGAGCAGTAATTGAGAAGGGCATTAGCACTTTTCATTCACCTTCACACATTCTGATGTGGCTACATTTCTCCAAGAGATTCCTGTTTTCTTTTTTGATTTAGGTATCTTCTGTCCAGTTCTGCAATATATGCAGTGCCAAACACCGGGGACCAGGAAGTGCAGTCCTGGAGATGAAGAAATAGCAGTGGCCTCGTTCTCCATGTCAGTCAGTGACACCAAATCTGTTAGGATCATGTAGAGCCACTGTATTTTTCCATTAGACATCATTTCTGTATATAACTTTGTGATTTGAAAGTGGTTCCTGTAGTTTATCCTGTTTATTGAATATCTTGGATAATGAGAAAATGTGAAAATCTTTCTCTGGTAATCTTTGTTATGCAATTCATATGTCATGGTTCCTTTGCTCAGCTTGTTATTTCATTCTGGAACAAAAAAAAAAATAAAATGGGAAGGAAAAAACCCATGTGATTTAGAGATTTGTGTTTGCTATCAGTTAACGTGCTTTACAGTTTGGATCCACATCAGGCTTGGGGTCGGATATTGTAAAGAAAAATGTATTGCTGTGAATTCAGCTCACCAGACTACTTCAGTCCTGTTTTAGTCTGTTAGGGACCTGTTTACCTTGAGACCCATAGGAGTCTGACTCCTTTCAGTGGAATTGCTTCAGAACTTGAAGTTGTCTGTGTGCCAACTCATATCTTCAGTTAACAAATCTATTAACTATGAATTCCATACATTGGCAATTTCCCTTGGTTACACATTCATAGTTTATTAGAAACTGGTTAATTTCTTAATTCATTTTCACAATGCAATAGTTTAAAGTAAGCTTTTCTCATGTTCAAGACATACAGAAACTTTATTTTTAAATGTCAACAGTAGGTCTTTATGCTTATTTTATGTGAATTTGAAGTGCATGGTTTCATTTAAGTGCAAGGGGGAATAAAATGTATCTGACCTTTCAAAGGTGAGCTCTCTAGAAGTTTCTTTAGGCCTTAGCAATTTAACAGGTAAGTTAAATAAGTCAATTGAATGTTAACAAATCCATATTTTTCATTTGAACTGTGTTCTATTTTGTCGATCCAAAGGAAGTGATCTAAGTGATCTTTCAGAATGTCTTCACAGTAATGTAATCTGTTTATAATATATGCTGACTAAATTCAATATAAGCATCTTTTCCTTAAGAAAAATAAAGAGAACTCCCAAGTTATTTTTCTGCTTTTTAATAACTTGAGTTTGAAAGTAAAAAATATATTGTTTTGCCATCAAATTGTACTGTTTAAACTAGTTAACATACTAAATTCTAAAACAATGGTATATACTGCAGTCTGTCTGTAAAACTGGAAAATACTGTACCTCTGATACAATACCTTCTTCTTAAAGTACCTTATTCCTATGTAAGTACACCTTAAAATAATTTCTGCTGAGGAAACTTGGATTTCTAGTTTATGTATATTCATAGTACTCTTAAATCCTCTGAGCAATTGGTCTAGCAATCTGAAGAATGATTTTTTTTTCCCCACTGTACAGATCTGTATAACACTGGAATAAAATTTTATGTGTTTAGAAATGCTAGGACTTACTCTGCATGACTACATATGCCAAACAATCATAAAAAGAATAGATCTGTCAAAAGCATAGCAATGTGTTAATACAGACAGTTGAGGAAAAAATAAAAACTGGTGCAAATTATTAATGAACATAGAGCAAGTGGAATAACAGAAGGGTAGGAAGTTTGTAGTTCAGAGCATAGTCTGCATACATCATTTCACCTAAAAGAATTAGTGCCTGGCTTTGCAGCTGTTCGTTTTCAGCAGCTAGTACACATTCTCAGGTATATTGTTCCTTTATCCATTCTTCACTACACTGGTCAGGAAAGCTGCTTTGATTCCTAGTAAATGAAATGTTCCAGTGAGCTCAAGGGTTGTTTCACCATGATGTTTGAGTTATTGCCATGCCATGCCTGTATTTTTTTTTTTTAAAACCCCCCTTCTTCATTAGCTTTAAGCAGCTTTTCTATGTTATATGCTAAGAATGTAATAAGCTGTCAGCTTACAGGAGGAAAAAGTCAAATTACTTCAATACATGTATATAGAAAAGTGGCCTGTAGATTAGAGTTATATGATAATTTCAAGAAGAATTTTTTTTACTTCAGCTTGGCCTTAAATTCCCTAAAGCATTTGAGCATTCTTTGGCTCAGTTTGCTAGTCTGCCATCATCAGCAATCATACTGCATTATACCCTGGTATACTCTTTGCATTATGCAAGTAATTTTAAATCACTGTACGAAAATCTAATCAAAATCTTCTCTAAATCCAAAGTTTCTTTCATTTGGGCTTCAGGGACTACCCTTTTTATGTTCCTGAAGTCTAAATTAGCTCATTAAGATTCACCAAGAAATGTACAGACCTGACTTTGATACACGCTTCTTCCTAAGAAGCCTTTACATCATAGAAAACATCTGATATTAGAGTCTAAAATATTCAGCTACCCAAAAGCTTTTCTCCTGAAGAAGAATTTTGCCTAAGAAGTAACTGTAAAGTTGCAAAGCCTATCAGAAAAGTACAGAGTAGCACTTGATCAGTTTCACCTGCACTTACTTCAGATTTCATAGTTTTTGTGCTTCTAAGGTAAAGCTAAAATAAACTTAAAAGCTGTTTTTTCTCTGATACGTTCAGTTCTGTGTGAGTTCTTGACCAATAAAGCTAACTGAAAGGATTCATGATGGATCAAGTAAGTACATGTTGGTTTGTCATATCAAAAGAGAGAAAACTATTTTGGCTTCTAGCAGGACATCTCACCCCCTACAAGAACTTTTGTTATTAAACAGTCAGGTAACTCATGCAGAACAAGCTGTCTTGTAGAGAGTTATTTCTGTGCCTTGGGGTTAATACTGCTCTGGCATCTCCCAGCTGCCAACATCTGTTGAAGAGATCTGGCAAGATAGGTTGGATTTCTTACTGACAGACACTCACTTTTCAAAATACAAAAGCCACACCAAACTTTCACAAAGCAGAAATCTTCTATACATTTTCCTGGATATGTATGGAGCTTTTGCTATTAGTAGGGATGCCTGCTTTGCAGTTACTTTCCAGGAGTTAAGTGAAGGAATCCGTGTACGTTACATTTCGGCAGTAAGTTACATTCAACTCCTAATCAATACTATTTCTTCTGGTATCTTAACTATAGATACCTTCACATAGTGCAGCGTTAAATGCTATACTGTAACCTACTAGTAGTTCTTTAGTTTTATACTGTGTATACTGCGTTATTACTAAGTAATTCTGATTAGGATCTCTTGTCTCTTTAATAAATAATTCATTTTTATAAATGGACCTGATCTGCCATCCTTAGAACTTGCCAAAGTGATTTCTTAAATTTAAACTGTTATCAAAATCTGAGCCTAAGGCAGGGCTTGTTTAAAACTCCCACTCATCCTGTGACAGGCTAAAGTGAGTCTTTGGATGATTTTTCCCATCTGTCATTGTTTTATTATTTCAAACCCTCCATGCTATGGGATAGGCCTGGTGAAAATGTTGGGCTGCACTGACAATTTTGGGGGACCCAAGAGTGGGGAGCTAGAGGTGCCTACTAAGCATGAGACCTTTTAGTTCTGCTGGGAGGTCAGTTAAAGCAGACAGCATCAGGAAAAAGTTGACTTCTGCAAAAGGAGGAGTTAATTGTTCTACTGGGTCAGCGATGTGTTGAATCAGCTGTTTGTGGCAGTTGGGCAAGAGTCTGCTGCCCAGCCTGGCATGATTCAGTGGCCAGTTAATACTTCAAAAAGTTGTTCTGTGTACAAAGGTATGTTCTCTACAGCTGCACTACAGGAAACCTTGAACACATTGGGTGTGTTGGAACATAAGTTCAGTGTCTGACACTGATCTTGTGTTATGGAGCAAGAACAAAGACAAAATTAGTTGCTTCCTCATTTTTGGATCCATATCATTCCATATGTATCATATTCCATGCATTTTGGCTGATAATTGGGTGGAGGCTGCCAGTGTTGTGTATAGAATGCACAGGTTGGTCTAGCAAACTTTCATCATAGGAAATTTAATCACTTTCCATCTTAATGTTTATTCAGCTGGAGTCTTTTAAGCAGGCACTGCTTAGTTCTTTGCTATTGAGCAGACTACCGCAGTGGTATTCTGCTTGGTGTGTAAAGTTCCTGACTGTAATTCAAGGGAGCTGGAATTGCAAATAATCTCTTTAATAAAAACATCACAGTGGATTTCCTGCTTCTGAAATGTTGTGATTTAGCATTCAAGTATTGTATGTCTCCAGTTGCCTTGGAAATACAGTGTCATCTCTGCAGGTTGGTTGCACTGGTCCCTGCATATGCTATTTGATAGCAGTTTGGAAAACTACTTGCAGGAAAATTCTTACCTAATACTGAACAAAGGCAATTACCTGAATGAGAAAAATCTCTTGAGAAGCTAGTTTTCCATCTCCTGTTGTACAGTTCTGGCCTCTTATTCAGGCAGTATAACTTTTACCCCTGTTTGTAAATGCTAGACATGACATCAGGGTCTCTTCCTCTCTAGAAAGCTTCCCCCTGGAGTGCATCTTTGCCAAATACCTGCTATAAATCAACTGCTGTACTTTCAAAACAATTTAAACAAGACTAAAAAGAAAAGAAGTACCTCATTTAGAGAATTACTCTTTAATTATATACTTTTGGGACTGTCTTCTTACTCTATTGTGCCGTGAAAGATTAATTTACTTTTGGCATTAGAAATATCCCTAGATGATGTTTTTTTCTGTTCCTCAAGACAATGTGTGCTTTCTTTTACTGTAATCAAATATTAAATTATGCAGAAAACAGGACATCTGAAGTGTCTGATGTAGAAGAGAAAAGAGTGTATGAAAAATTCTAAGGGAAGGTAATGAGTCATAGTGGAAATGACCTAAATTTAGCCTTGAGAGCCTTCTATAAATGGGGATCATAATAAGCTTTTGCAATACAGCAGGTCTTAGGGGTTCTGCTTAACTTCTGACTGCGCCTTTCACCCAGGAGTCTGTAATATGAATGGACAAGGCTGCCAGTGACATCTGCTCCTGGACTGTGCTTAGGAGCAATCATGATGCAGGAGTCAGAAATGTGCTGAGTGGAGGCTGATACCCCTCCAGCTTGAAGGAGCTGCCAGTGGAGGTGTAATAGTATAATTAAGGGCTAGGAAGTGGCAGGAGCTGCGGAGGGTGCTTGAATTATTTGTAGAGTTTTTCTGCCCTTGATTTTAGTCAGATCCCAGTAGAGTTTAAGTCCAGTTAGATTGACAAGGTAATGGTATCTTGGTGTCTGATAGCCATAAAATCACATTTAGCAAGATGTCAGCTGGATGACATTCCAAATAGTGTTCACATAGGATACAGATTTATCTGTTTCTGTTGAAAATGATGGATGGGAGCCACAATAAATAAGTTTTGAATTTTGTAAAAATCAGTTTAAGTGAAATGTCCTTTAAAATGAGTAATTGTCTCACATTTTATCATGTTGTGCTTGCAACAAAGTAGTAGCATGGGAAGGTGCAGATGACAACAGTGTTTTTATTATTTTATATGCTACCCATTCAATAGCAGCTATTTTTGCACATGCTGGCATGAGAATCACTGAAGCACTTTTCAGTGTGTCCAACTCTAGTGCGTCTCTATTGAGTCTTCATCTGGAATTTCTTCAAAATCATGAAGATCTTTAGTTAAGAAAAGCCAAATCTGGGAAGCATTTTCCTTGTGTTTCCCTGAACATTTCAGCCAAAAATATATTTCTGGCATAACTTAGTTCTATGCTATGCAGACTTTGATTCTCTCTGCCATATCAAAAGACTTTCCAGTGATGTGCTAAGAGAAGTATGTTCCGTTTACATTATTTCATAATCATTCTTTCTATCTTTTCTCCTTCTCCCCTTCACCACTCACCACTGCCCTCTGAATATATGCTTTGGAGTGAGCGCCTATTTTTGAATTGTGTAGTGATTTTCAGTCATTATCTATCCTGTGGAAGGTGGCCAGGTCTTTGTTCATCCTTAGTTACTAGTGGAGTTCATTATCTGGTGTCAAGCTAAGGAAAACATTTTCCTTCAGAGGCAAACTTCCCAGGACAAAATTTTCAGTGGTGCAAAGAGTATCACTGAGATAGGAAGGAACCTTTCAGGATCATCTAATCCAGTTCCCCTGCTCCAGCACTGGTTGCTCCATCACCTTCTCAGGGAATGATTGAGTCTAACAAGCCTGTGGTTGTCCAGATCCTGCTTCTTGCTCTCTAAAGTTGATGATATGGTTAAATTGACAGCTAGATCCTTGAAGGGTGAGATTTACTTTTTTTCCAGTCTTCAGAAACCTCTTTCTGATTGGCATGTTCTTTCAAGGATAATCAAGAACATTTTTTTCATACTGTAGACTTTGTGCCTGGGTATTTTATAATGTTGCAATCTAGTCCAGAGATGAAGTCAGAGCGGATATTCCCAAAAGCTTGGCTTGGGAAGAAGCATTATTCACAGAAACAGCACTGAGTTCCTTAGCAGTGGTAAAAATGCAGCGGCTGCCGCCATCTTAGTCCAGGAGTGGCCACACAGCCACAGCTCTCTCAGCATGGTTCATAATGATCTTTATTTGTTTAGCCACTTTTAGCCAGAACAGAAGGACAAAAATGGCAGCAGCAGATTTTCCTTTTCAGCACTCTGCATGAAGAGAGGTGCTGGGTGGAGCCACCAGCCGGCACGACCCGCATGGTGCCAGCAGGGACTGCGTGAGCAGCAGCAAGTGGCACGGCGAGCAATTCCCCAATGCACAGCCCGGACAGGATCAACCTTTTCAGCATTGCAGAACTCTATAAAATCTTTTTGATTAATAGAACTTGGGAACAAATGAACCTATAAACACCAATTCTCTCCTGAGTCAGGAAAAAGTGAGGACACGTGAGAACGACATGGTAACCTCAAGATCAGTGCAAAAGAGGGAGGGCGAGGAGGAGGTGCTCCAAATGTCAGAGCTGAGATTCTTCTGCAAGCCATGGTGAGGGCTATAATACAACAAACTGTTCCCCTGTAATTCATGAAGTGCATGGGGGGATGCAGCATTCACCCGCAGCCCATGAGAAAAGGCACTCGTGCTGGAGCGTGTGGATGCTGAAAAGCTGTGATCTGGTGAGAGGCTTGAACAGAGAGCCCTTGCTTTGAGCAATAGAGAAAGAGGATCCTTGCTTTTATACTAGAACAGCTCATTCTTGTAAACAAAACCCCATGAACTAAATGGCCCACCAAAAAAAAAACAGTTGTGGGAAGACTGTTTTGCTTGTGGGAAAGACTTCACGTTGCAGCAGATTTGGGCAGGACTGCTACTCATGAAAATTAGAACCACGTTGGAAAAGGTCACTGAGAACTGTCTTCCATGGGAAGGACCCCATGGCATCTTCTCCCTAAGTGAACTGAAGAAAAATTTTTAGAAATGACAAACTGACTAAAAACCACTTTTTGTCTCCCTGCACTGTCAGTGGGAAAGAAATAAGGGCAGGGGGGAAGACAGGCAGGGGAAAGGTATTCCAAAAGTTTTAGATCTCATCCTCTTTTAATTCTGTTAATAAATTTTTCTTTATTCCCTTTAAAGTTTTGAACCATTTTTGCCCCTAAAATGTTTTTCTCCTAATCCTTATCTCACCCCATGAACTTTTTAATTTTTTTTAATTTAACTTTTTAATTCTTTCCCCCTTCTCTGCTCAACTATAGCAGAAGAGAATGAGTGAATGATTCTTTTGATGGGTGCACTGATGTTTGGACAGCGTCAACCCCTGACAGGCATGAATCCCAGCAAATGAAATCCAAAACTATTCACTAATTTTTGGTGTGATTCATTCTAATATTTTCATTCTGGTGTACTGCAAAATTCTGTATGTCTTTTGGAGGGAAAGGAAACCAAACACAAAACAAAAAAAAAATTCTATTTCCCTTTTTATCCATTGTGATAATGGCATTATTATCTCAAGAGTATTCACAGTTACTTACCAGGACATGATTATATGAGAAATAACCTAAAAGGAGTTTGAAACATTGAACACTTAGGTCTAACATTTCTGAATATTCTCAGTAGCTGAAGAATGAAAATTAGGAAGGCAAAGTCCCAAAAGATACTTAAGAAAACACTGTCACAAAAAGGGATTCTGTTATTATAAGGAGGTGGGTTCCACCTAAGCTGGCATGGAATGAAGTTTCTGGCACTGAAATAAGTTAAAGGTGTTTTAAACGAAAAACTAACAAGGAAATCTGTTAATCTTTACACAGAAGACTCAAAGGGTGAAGCTGCAAAAACTCTGTAAAGCAAAAAGATTTTGGTAAATTGCACACAGGGAACATTAAAAAATATTAAATATATTAATTTAGTTATATTATATTTAATATAATATTAAAATAAATTTAAAATATCATATAGTAACATAATGTTAATTTATTTAATAATATAATGTTTTGATCTTTATCTAATATAATAATATTAAATATATTATATATTAAATGTTAAATATTTATAACATTTAAAAATAAACAAAAATATTAAAATAAACAAAATCTGTAATTTGGTGACATAAGACTCAGAATAAAATGTAATGTGTTCATAGCAGTGTTGCTATCACTAAGACACCATGGTACCAACATTAAAATTATGTAGAATTAGCAGAGAAAACCTTGTGAGCAAAAGGCAGGCGCTGTTTAGGGAAAATCAGAATCAAAGGAGAAAAAGAAATGAATACCGTCAAAAGGTAATAGAGAATCAGTAATTACCTCAATATGATGCCTGAATATGAGGCATAATAATAGGAGGGATATACTTTGAGACACTTGACCAATATGGTAGCACAGAGTGCAAGGAGTCAGGGACAGAAAGCACAGTAACACTGTCAGACTTCAATCATGCCTCTGTAAATCACAATGGAGCATCATAAGAAAACCCCATTTGCAGTGCTACAAAACACTGCCCCTTCACAGCACCTCATGAAGGAGTGCAAAAGGAGGAGGAGTCCTTGACTTTTGCCCTGGGAACTGCACAGAACCTGAATGCTGCAACTGAAGGACACTTAGTATGAGAGTCTTGTATGTGATCAAATTCAATGTCCTTGTAGGATGCAGAATTCTCCTGGCTAACCCAAAATATAATTGTATTCCATATCTATCTATGCCAAAAATGGTTACTGCCTCTTTGAGGCCCAGCAGTGTGGCTGGAACCAGAATGGCAGGGCAGTCAGGAGAAGCTGGTCTCTTCAAAAGGTCAGGGAACCTGAGCCAACTCCCTCTTGTGCCCGCCAGCATTTCTGGATGAATCAATAGAAGTTCTACTTTTAAAAAAGAACACATAGGTACATTTATTTTATATCTTACATTGGGGAAAAGTGAACATGGATAATGGAGAAGGAAGTTATACCTCCCATTCTCCTGAGTTTCTAGAAGGACTTGATGAACCTCAGTAACTGAATCAGATTATATAGTGGTTTTACTCTTGAAAAACCTCTAAAAGCTCATGCTACAATCCTGGAACAGGATTTTAAAAAATAAAGGACCTGGAGGAAGGATGTGATGCATGGTAAGTAAGTTTGGTGACAGCACCAAACTGCGAAGTGCTCCTGACTCCCATGGGACAAGAGGCTTTGCCTTGCAGAAGGATCTGGATTGATTGGAGTATTGAGCAGTCACCAGTGACATGAAGCTGAGTAAGACCAACCAAATGCTGGATTCTGCACGTGGGATGGAGTAATCCCAGACACAAGTCTGAGCTGGGAGAGGAGTGGCTGGCGAGCAGCCCTGCAGAAAGAGGTTGGCAGGAAGCTCAATGGGATCAGCAGTGGGTGTGCCCTGACAGCCAAGAGGTCAAACCTCATCCTGGGGTACATCAAACACAGCATCACCAGCCAGCCAGGAGAGGTGATCATCCTGCTGAATTCAGCAATGGTGCAGCCTCACTCGAGTACTGTGTGCAGTTCTGGGCCCCACCGTTTGAAAAGGATGTGAAGGCACTTGAACTGAGTCCTGAGAAGGGCACCAAAGCAGGGGAAGGAGCTGGCAGGAATGTGCTCTGGGGAGTGGCTGAGGGCACTGGGCTTGTCTGGTTTGGAGAGGAGGAGGCTGAGGGGTGACCCCACTGCAGCCTACAGCTTCCTGAGGAGAAGTAGAGAGGGAGGGGCTAAGCTCCCTGGTACACAGTGCCTGAACATGCAGGAAAACTGTGTCTGTCATGGGAGGTTTGGATTTAATGTGAGGAAACACTTTTTTACCCAGAGGGTGGCCCAGATCTGGAACAGGCTTCCTGGAGAGGTAGTCAATGCCTTCCCCAGCCGTGCCTGTCAGTGTTGAAGAGGCATTTGGATAGTGCCCTTAAAACCATACCTTAACTTTTAGTCAGCCCTGAGCTGGTCAGGCAGTGGGACTAGACGGTCATTGTAGCTGAACTATTCTATTCTATTCTATTCTATTCTATTCTATTCTATTCTATTCTATTCTATTCTATTCTATTCTATTCTATTCTATTCATTCCCTGTGCTCACCATGAGTTGAATAATGATGAGACTGTTATAGCTGAGGTTTTCAGCTCCAAAATTACTTGAAATAATATAATATAGGCTAGCATGTTGACTAGAAGTCCAGAATCTTCTTTTAGATATTTCCAAGCTGCATCCTACAGATTCTTTGAATGTCTACATGTAAAGTCCAATAGATCATACCATTAAAACTTACACTGAGCATGTGAATATCTTTCATCTTCTTTTGCCTCTCATATGATATAAAGAGGTTTCTTCCAGAAAAGGTTGAGCTGTGCAGCTGAAATTGCTGTGGACACAAGACAGCTACCGTATTTAGTTCCTCAAACTCTAGCCCTTCTTTTTTGCTAGTGTTTATCTGCACTACTACTTCACACAAAAAATGTGCAGCTAACTTGAAGACAAACTTCACAACCAAAAGAGAAATTAAGCTGGGATTATAATGGCTTCATTCAAAGTTATGTTCATGACTCTTCTCTTCTGTTATGCATTCATCAGGTACAGTCACTTCTCCCATGGTCGCTGTAATGAAAGAGTGTTTGGGGTTAATAAATCAGAGGAAATGTTTTTCCATTCAAATTTGTTCTAAGGTAGCAGATCTATTTTGATGTTGATTTAAAGTCAGTTAAAATGCTTTAAAGAAGCAGGAAGGTGATCTGAAATAACTCCTCTGTGGACCCTCAGTGATTTCTGACGTGGGGGTGAGTGTCCTGTGCTCAGGCATGAAGTCCACAGAGACTCTGTGGTAGTGGCTGGTGTGTCAGCAGAAAACCAATGTTTGTGTGTGTCTCTGACAGGCTCTGCATGAGCTCACTGTAGCAGGCTCCTCTTCCCTCCCCATGATGTCAGATGCTACCCCATTTACTGCAATGACAGCTTGCTTAAGGGACACATGCCAGCCTTGCCTGTGCACAAGGTCCCCTACCCTAACCCTTTTGATCTGCTTCATTTGGTACCAGCTGTGCCAGAGTGCTAAACTCTCCCCAATGAAGGAGCCAGTAAAAGCAATTTAGCATTCCTACTCTGAGCATGAAGGAGACGTGAAGCACAATACCTCATTTCATTTACTCAGTGTAGAAAATTTGGATCCTTATTTCTCTCAAGACAAGATTTGTCCCTGGGTTTGTTTCTTTCCCACTCTCCCACTGTGTATCTCACTGTAGGAGGCATCTGGCTGGCTTCTACTCAGTTTTAGGCATGGAGGATGGAGATGATGCACTAGAAGGGAGAATTGCAGTCCTTCTGAGACAGCCATCATTGCTCCACTGTTTTCTGTATGTAATCTGTCATTGGCATGAGAAATGTCATTGACTTGGGAGCAAATAGAATCAATTCTTTCATTCAGCCAAAACCTCTCATTGGGAATGTCACTGCAACACTTTCAGCTACTCAGACTACTGGGAGGTACAACAGGAGCTTGTACCTAATATAGTTGCAATCCTGAGAAGTCAACAGTTCAATTCCTGCCTCACTTCAAATGGCCAGTAAAACTCACTAAATGACAGATGGTTAGGTCTCAGAAGGATGGTGAAAAGAAAATTAGCTGGTGCTAATTCTGAGAACCCTGGACACCAAAATGGCTTTAATGCCTTAGAGACCTAGAAATGAAATAATGCACTTTTGCGATAATACTAATATAGGAGGTAATATAAAGGCTGGTCTTTATTGGAGGCCTCCAGGGGTAAATACATAAAATGTCCACCCCCACATGGGGTGAATACAGTTTAATAAGATTAGCAAATTAGCATAATTGGCAAAAATCCCCAATTAGAGACATAAGTGGTGAGGTAATTCCCACACAGTTCAACCCTTTTCTAAATCCTCCCCCCTTAAACAGGAACTAAACTTTGCTTATGAAAATGTGTCTCAAAGACCAGGTTTCAGCCTTGGGTCCCAGGAAGAACCAAGATAGGACAAAAGCCTTGGATCCCCGACTTTGAGCCTTTGGAATGTTTTGTCTTTCTGCCTATCAGGGTAGGGAAAAGTACTGGGGCTAGCTATGCATACAAATATATGTGTAAAGAATATAGAGAATATATAAAAACAAAAAAAGGCAAAAACCAATTCAGCATCAGCCTGATATACACATAAGGTCAAGATAACCTCTTAAATGATGGCATGTTGTTTGGATTAAATTAAATGCATGAAAAGTGTACAGGGTCCAGCCAGTACATAGGCCTTAGGTCCTCTTCATGAGTTTTTTTCAAAGAAGTGAATACAACTCTTTGCAACCTTGTTTATCTGTTCAGTTTCTTTCTGTCATGTGACTGAACTGTAAATCTAAAATCAGGAAACAACTAAAAATAATAATAATTTTTAAAAAAATGTAACAATGCAGGTAAAAATATGTAACACAGAACATTACTGTGGTGAAAGCAAAATCTGTCTTGCACTCTGACCTTAGAGCAACCATACCAGAGTGAGGTGGCAGAAACCCAAATTTTGGAGGGACTTCTTAACACTGAAAAACAAAGAGCAGATAGGCTGGCATCAGAGAGCAGCACAGCATGAGTGGAGCAAAGCAAGTGGAGCTGAGGATTCAGTGTCCACCTTACAGAAGCTTTACATGTCTTGCTTTAGAATCAGTCTAGTTTGGTCCTTTGGGCTGTGCACCAGCAGGCAACTGGAGCAAAAAAAGATCAACTCTGGAAGCACATTTTCTGGTTTAGTTACATACAAAAGGAATCCAATTTGCATGTTGTGACTGCTCTGAGACACAAACTGAAGCACTCTGAATGGGCATGATTGAAGAATATCCTAAGCATAATGGCCAAGACTAACACAGATGAGTGACAATCTGTGGTTGTATTCTCCACCTGTGAGGACAAGATAATAAAACTCAGCCAGTTTCCAGTGTGGAAACTTGGTTTGGTAGATTTGTAATATTTTTTAGGAAAAAAAGGTAAGGGTAGATTCATATCTTACATGGTAATACAGTTAATTTGTTTTTTATAGATGGTATCCCTCAGATGTATTCAGTTTTACATCTGCAATTTGTTGTTTTTCTGGACTCCATTTGGATGGACTGTGTTAAGCAAGAATGATGAAAACAGAACTTCAATAAAGCAACAGTTAAATTCACTGCAGTAATTTTAATTATATTCAAGCTTTCATCCTTCTTTTCAAGACAACATTTAAGCCTAATTTAACTATGAAAAGCAACGGAAAAAAACTATACTTTCTTACTCAAAATATATTTTATTGTTTTTTTCAGTTATGTATTTTAAGAAGCAAAAGGGTGGCACATAACCAGCTACAGCACCTCCTTTTAATGTTGTGTTAATCTGTTTATAAGATTGCCTCTTTGTGTCTGCAACACACATCTCAAGCTGCAGTATTCTGCTGGAGTGCAGAAATAGCCCTGATTTGCAAGCTAAATCAGTTTCACTTGAATATTTTAGAGAGCACCTTTGAGATAAAAAAATAAAAATAAAAATGTGTAAAAATGTTCTGGTGACGCATCTTTCATATGATATGTTTTTATTCGCACATAAATCAATTTTTCATTTAGTTACCTTTTAGCTTCACAATTAAAGCAGAAATGGGCGGGAAGAAGCATTGTACGGCATTGTCACTGTTTCCACGGCTTTAGTTTTATTTTATATTTCTCAGTGCTCAGTAAAATTCAGGTTGAAACCAAGTGCTCATATCTGGAGATCCTCCCTCAATTGATATTTCTGACTTCTGCAGTTTTAGTAGTAGCATTAATGAATATAAACCATGCTCTTTTCAGAGCAAAGGGTTTGTTCCAAAGTGAACTTTTTTTTTAGATTATTGTGTCATTAGAATCCTCTCCCCTGTTACCTGCTGACCAGTGTTACAAAATGCACAAAATACATTCACATCAGTAGTTCTTATCAGCACATGCTTTGTGTTCTCATCTGCACAATACTCAAAAAAATCACTGGGTTATTGACCAGGTAGTTCCAAGAGTCTCATTGCCATCAGTAAACCTCAGATCAAATTCACACAATTTTTGATAGCTAATAAAATCTTTCTGATCATTCAACTTTTCAAATTCTCCATAGGCAGATGAATTACCAAACACTGGTAAGAAGATTTTCCTAACGAAGTTAATTATGCACTTAGATCTCTGTAGGGATAGGAAAAATAACACTGGTGATCATCTTGCTGCCTTTTGTTGTCTTGTCTGTTCTGAAATTGTACCAGTTCTCAGTCAGCTGTCTTTCTTTTTTCCGTGGTAAGTCATGCACAGCGTCTCTCAGGATTAATCAGGGCAGTTCCTAGTATGTTCCTCTCATTTCTGATGTTCCAGTGTAGTCATAATCTGATTTATTTATGGTCATGACCTGATTTATTAAGATATTGCAGTAATATATTGGGACTAATACAGTAATATATTGGGACTGCTTCTATGACTACCTTACAAGGGATGCACAAGGTATAAATGTGGTGGTGTAACACACATGATGGATCACCAATGTAAAAATCATGACATCAAAACCATGTTGGAGGTCCTGGCACAATATGAAAAATAATTTAAAAAATTAAAACTTTTGAACTGGTGATCCTCTACAAAATTTGTGTTGTTTTATGTTGACACAGCTTTACTTCTGCTTCCATTACAGTTCACCTGCTCCATCTCTTTAAATATTCATTGTGGCCATCTGACTGAACTGTGCTGACTGAACTAGATACCGTAGCCTCAACTGATATGCATCCCAACCTCTCCTCTTTCTTCCCTATCATCCTCTTGTCTCTCAGGCACTAAGCCTTTTACTTTTACCTGTCTTTTACTTCGAATCAGTGACTTTTCTTGGCGGTGACTTTGATGGACCATTTAAAAATGTTAGCTTCAAAGTTCATAGGCACATATGCCATAGGTAATTGCTGTCATTTGCTTTAGGAGTGTCCTCCCATCCATTTGTCTAAATAGAGCCTAACTTCTATTCAAAGGGCTGCAGAGAGGGGGGGATGAGACCCACTCTTAATAAGTTGTGTAAAGACTTACAAAAGGAATTTGATTTTCTCAACAACCTTAAACCCTTTGGTCTTGTGCTTTAATTTTGTTCCCTCTAGGATGTGATACCGTTAGAGGGATTAGGTTTGTACTTCTTCCATTTCAAAAGGAGCATGTTTCACTTTTACTTAATGACACTGGTTCACTAAGAAAAATATATGTATTTAGACTCACATTAAAGACATATTAAAAGTATCAACTGCAGAGAAACTTCAAATCAAAACTGTTCATCATATCTGCAGAGGCAACTGCATTAAGGTTGGGTAGTACCACAGCCTACATTAAAAGTTAAGTGGATTTGTGTTGCACAGAGACAAAACACATGGATAGGTGCATCGTCTGCCTCAGAGAGTGAGATCCTAAACCAATGCATATTCAAGACAAACAGAAGTTTTCATTTACTTTGATAGCTACTGGGACAGCCTCAAAGCCCCAGAACTTCAAAGAAGCTTGAAGAAGCTCTATGACTGTAATTAAAAATCCATGAAAAGTGTAAGAATTCCACCTGGTCCTCGACTAAGGGCTGCCTCTCCATCGTTTCAGATTACAGAAAAAGACCAACATTAATAGGGCATTGGTTTGGTTTTGAGAATCGGGCAGTAGGTTTGACACTCTTAACACTCATTCATGTGATCCTTTTATTTTCATACCCCATGAAAGCTTTTGGAAAAGTTATTTTCCTCTCTTTTTAATTTTTTCTAAAGCAATTTTTTTACTGTACTAAAGCTAAATGTGTATCTTAGTTAAAAAAAGGATTATCAATATAAGAAAGCAGATCATGTTCAATTGCATCGTGATATGCTTCAATGATAGCATAGACAACTTCTCCCTCCTTCTGGTTGAGTGTTGCTAACCTTCTGCAAACTCTACGTAGGGGAGGTTCTCAAAGCAATGAATGTTGAAAAGGGTTGTGTCAGCAGAGAGGTTTTGTTGGTTTGTGATAAATGATCCCATCTTACTGCCCTTCTGACATCCACAGGCTAAGTTTAGAGCCCTGTAATTGGCAGCATTTTTGGATCAAGGTTTCAGTTATCTCTCAAAGCATGTGGAAATGTGTCATGTAAATTCTACATGTTGAGCAATATATTGATGAGTCATATAATATAAAGCATGACTTAAAATATCTTTTCAAATCTACATTATACCAATCTGGTTCAGTCTACTTCTGCTCATCTTTATCATGTTCCATTTCTCCCTGAAAAATTCTGCATCTCCATATGTTGCCCTCACCTTTCATTAGGCCCAGATGCAAATAAAACCACTGCAACTCAGTCCTGCAAATCCTACACTGCATTGCTAAGTTGGGTCTAGAGGGACTGAGATAGTTTCTGAAGTTTCCTGAGCTCTGATGAGTGGAAAAGAGAGAAAAGACCAATTAATTAGGCAGCCCAGACTCTCTCACTTTGTTCAGGCAGCTTTTACCATAAGCAGATGGAAACTAATAGCAGGGTTTACACAGTATATCACACATGGAGGACAAATTGAAAAACAGTTCACTATTGTCTAATTGCTAAGACTGGGGAGCTACCAAGCTACCACCCCAGTAAAGCACTGGATGAGTTTTAAGAGGCCAAGGACAGGCCTCCATTCCACCCTGTGAGGGGCTGATCCTTCACTTTGCTTTTCTTGACTCCTTGTTTTTCCTTTCTATTTTAATATCTTTTCAGGTCACAGTTTTTCCAGTGAAATTTCCTCAATTTGCTGTTTACCCTAGGTTCAACGAAGTTGTCTGTGCCTGATGTTTACTTTTGTGTATTTCTAGCCACTGTGCTTTCTCACCATGTCTGTTTCTATCTCAAGAGCCTGAGCCCAGATTGTGCAGCTGGACTTTATCATATTCAGCCTTCAGGTCATGCAAGGCCCCAACCTGGGAATGAGGATTGAAAACAGGCTCCTCAGAGAAACTCTGACTGTGGATGCACTTCTGCCGGTTGCTAAGAAATTCTGAAGATAGGGATGTTTTTCTCATGTGAACATGAGTGTAGGTAGGCATCTTTGTGAAAACAGGACTCAGCACCTGATGCCTTAAGTCATGATTTTTCTTCTCTGAGTGGGAAGAGCATGAGGTGAGATTGCTACCACCCATTTGTCTAGTAATAGTCTAGCATTTGGAGCACCTACCCTGCAAAGGGCAGCATGAGGTTTGGGACTTGCTAAAAGCCTTGTCTCTCAAATCCCATGAGAGTGCTGTAAGCAGCAGTCTGGAGGGCAATTACTCTGCAGTCTGTGGCAACAGCCATTCCTGGATTTTCAGCAGGTGCCTGCACACACAGGGCTGCCCTGACAGAGCTCAGGAACAGCTTTGAAGCAGCCCATGCCCCAGCATGGCTCTCTGCAGGGCTGTGGTGAAGACTACAAGGGAGTTTCCTGGCATTAGGTAGACCTTACTTCCCCACAGTCCCAGTGAAATCCTGCAAATAGACCAAAAAATATGCAATCAGGCTGGAATGTCGTGAGCTTCAGAGCTTAAGTTTTACATACTCAGAAATCTGAGTATGTTTGCTTTCCAAGTCTATTTGACAAGGGGTGGAGAGATAATTTTCGGGGAAACTCAATATGAATGGTTAATAGCTTTAGTCCTCGTGAAGCAAATTTGTATCCCTAACTTTCCCATGAATTCTTAAGACATTCTTAAAATATTTCCTGCAAGTTTTTCATCCTATTTTTGCTCCAGGGTTTAAACTGATGGGACAGAAGTGCCTGACCATTCTATGGACTTCTTCCCATGAGCACCTCAGCACGGTCCAGGCACAGACCTTGACTTCTACCTGCAAAATGGAGCTCCAGACAGCTCAGTTCAGTTCTCTCTGCTGCCAGCAAGGTGGAGTAACACAATGTCAACTTTGCACCAAGTCTGAGGCGATGTAATGAGAAAAAAGATTTCCCAAGAAAGCTCCCCTTCTTCCTTTTCAAAAATACCCTTAACTTTTAATCTTGTTTTTGGATTTTATAAGCATTTTAGCAGATACAGGCTAAGAGGAAGAAAGGGGTTTTTTCGCAGAAATGTAGAGAAAGATCAGAAGAAACTTGTTTCTCCCTTGACGTACAGAACAGGTGAAGGCTTCAAAGACTTTTTCATGGGTAGATACAAACTATACTGCGACAATTAGCTTCGTGTGTATCACTGTTCTGACCCATGCCTCTGCACCATTTCTCAGCAGTCCTTTTGTTCTCCTTGTTAAGGTGCGTGTCAGCTCTGACGTAGTGATACTACTGACACCTGTACTCAGTCCACTAACACTCTTAAATTTATTTATTGCTCATCTACTATGCCACTAACCTTGATCAAAAATTCTTCTCTTGACATTGAAGGGGACATGATTAGAGCTTTTGCTTCAAAAGAAAAGTAGGATGGTACTTGAGAATACTGGGTTTGAACAAAGCTACACTGAGGTGAAGAGAAGCCTGGGCACAGTGAAAAATATTCCAGCAGGTTCTGCTCACATATTTTCTGCAAATCCTTACCCCATCTACGGGAAACCCTTATTCCAGAGCAGCACCAAGAAGAGCTGCCTTTATCTTCAGTCTGCTTTCTAGCCCTGTTCCCCATTTTCCTTAGCATGACAGGTTTTATTTTAGTTTCCCTGTTTTACAGGTGTTCAGGGACTACAGAGTAGTACATGAAGTCCATGACCTCTCTCTACACAGCAATGCATTTATTATTGATTATACAAGATGCATTCATCTAAAGGCATTTGCAGTTTAAAAAAAAAAATTAATTGATATGTCAAAGCTATTAATCTATTGGTAATTAAGATTTACTAAAGGTTTTCCTTCTGAAAGCACATTTTTGAGACCTACAGTCAGGAGGTATCGTTATTGTGTAGTTAGCTCTCTCGTCTTCTTCATGTCATTTCTGAAATACAACAGAGAGAAGAGTAGCAATGTGTGAACATTTCTCAATACTGTTTTGAAGAGGGGAAAAGGAAAAGAGAAGGTGTTGAAATTTAATTTTCATTTTTACCAAGGCTGCCTCTGATAAAAGCTGCAAGAAGCTGCAAAAAGATGCCTCTAAAATAAGACTAGCATAACATTATTAGCTAAAGACTTCTTTTCCCCACAGTGTGAGAAAAATCAGTCTCTCATGCCAAGGACTAGGAAGAGTTTGGTTCCTATAGCGACTGTTATAGCAACTGTTAGCATCCAAAGTGTCTTTTCATCTAATGATAGAAATAGTTCAAATTTCCTTCTAGAGACAGTCTCTGGATTAGTGGAGTGTTTATTGTCATGCATACATTTACAATAAGGTGAAACAGTTCAGAAATGGAGACTGGGGGAGGACCAAATAAAGTTCTGCTGTGACGTGAATGCAAAGAATATTTTGCCTATCCCTGCTGTTTGTTGGTAGCTCTTTTAAATGCTGCAGAAACCTTCCTGGGGAAAAAGAACAAAACAAAATGAACAATAAAAAAAAACCCAGAACAAGACAGATGTGGGTATATATGTGCTGAATAATGCACTGGCCACAGCTAAATAAGAATCTCTTAAGCAAGTCAGGCCATTTACAGGTAAGACTATTTTAACTGACCCCAGGGACTACTTCTCACAGCATCTGTCTAGGACACCACTGGAATGAATAATATAGCTGGAGCCCTTGTGAATGAAATATTTTCTTTATGTAAAGAGAAATGCATGTTGCAACTTTTCAGTGTGCTGCTCTTCCTAATTTTGATAAAGGAATCAAAATTACTGGCATACCCAAAGTTCTGATGCAGAGGACAGGCATCAAATTCACTTTGGGATACCTTGGAAAAATTGATGGATTGCAGTAAGAGAAGTCAGGACAAATCTAGCTCAGTTAGGAACAAATAATGTACTGAGAAAGAAGAGTGGGGACAGGTAAATGAGGATCCTTGATAATCAAAAGCTGGGGTCATCTTTGGAGAGTCTGTAGGTTTAAAATCTGACTTTTGACCACACGATTTAAAGCAGCAGAATCTACAACTTGACAGACTCCAGACAGGCACTCCAGGGATGCCTTTCTGAAGTCTGGATTAACTCTTTGCTATGTGTCCTAGTTTAGGGCAAATTAGGGAGGAAAAACTCCAAATGGGGATTTCCTCAGGGAAATGCTCCCTCCCCACCAACTGATCCGGGAAAAGGAAAAAAAAAAAAAAATTCTTGGAGAGAAGTGGAAAAAGCTGTTTATTTAACAGAAATTGAATAATATTAAATAATAAAACCTCTCGCTGTTCGATGGGATGGCAAGTCTAGGAAGAAAAAAAGTCCTTTTCATGTGATGTAGCTCGGCTCGCTCAGGTTCTTATCAGTCCCTCCGGCGCTGGAAAGTGCCGAGGCCCAGGCCCCGGTGGGCCACAGGCGTGAGCTCCCGGGGTTTGGCTGGGTGTTCAGTCCAGAGCAGGCTTGCACAGATCCAAGAAAAGGAAAAAAACAAAGGTCCAGGGAACTCCTCTGCCTCAGCTAGCTAAAGCTAACTAAAAAGCCAGAGAGAAGCTCTGTCCCGCTGTCTGTCCGTGCTGCAGACACCACAGTCCAGGAGCGGGATGTGTGGGAGTGATGTTTTTCTTTAACACAAACTGCGCGCTTCTTCTTCCCCCTCTCTTGCTCTCAAAGCCAGTCTTAAAGGTGCAGAACTTAATATATAACATAAACCAGACGATTGGGGATACCAGTATCATAAAGTCACCCCAGGACACTATGTTATATGGTATTCATGATGAAAGTGTCTCTCCTGTGGCCAGAAGTCACATTATTCCCTGCAGATCATGGCTTTTTGGGACATGCCTGATGTGTCTAGGACTAGTAGCATGAGTTTGGCAGTGCTGCTTTTTGCAAGCCATCTTCTGTATCCATGCAAGCAGATCCCTGGTTGCTCTAAATCGTTATTTGCTTCCTTGAAAGCAGTGAGTATAAAGGCAAGAAATTCTGCAGGACAGGCCTCCAACCTCCACAGTCTAGCTTCAACTGACCAGGAAGAAAAATTTCCTGATATTTAGAAAATGACATGTCAGATACTAAACCAGCACAATCAACTGACAGTGGTTTATCTTCTTCAAGAAAAAAATTGCATGGCTTTCATAATGACATAAATGTATTCATAATTTTGCATGTATATATTATCTTGCATTTCATGGCCTTTTTAAATTAGGGGCACACACAGAATAGATATGGCTAGTCTCTTTTCTCCAAATTTTAAACATTTCAGGATTAGGACTACACATCTTTTTGCTACATCACTCCTTCTAGCCCACAGAAGTGGTGGAAGCAATGGCACTGTGTAAATGTGCATTAGCACTGGGAATAAAAGCAGAGAGGCTAGATAATGCTATGTGATGTGTGCATAATGCCATTAGGAGCCAATTCATAAGCAAAGAGTAATTTAGGGAATCATATTGGTGCTATGCATGCCAAGACCCCTTCACAAATGCCTAACCTGAGAGAGGAACTCACTAGTGGTCAGGGATTCCCCAAAGAGAAGGCAAGATTGTGCTGGAATGACTTTAAAGACAAATTTAAAAAGAGAGAGAGTAACTGTTACAATATTAATTTTTATTGTTATGCAAACCAAAAGGTGTGCGTTTCCAGATAATACCGTAAATACTAAGAATTTTGTACACATATTTGATGGGAAAGAGAAAAGGAGGGGTATGGAAAAATTCACATGGACAAATGAACTTTTTAACTGAGACTGACTTTTCTTTCAGGAAAGAACCAAAGGATGTTCTACAAAAAGTCTTTCTGTCCTTTTTACATGACAGGTAAAAAGAAAGAGATTTCTGGTTCTGGCCTGTGTCCTTCTGACCGAAAAGATGAAATGTGCCAAGCACATTTAAGTTCAGATTTTTGAAAAGCAGTTTTCAAAGTTCTTTTGATACTGACCTCAGATAGACTAAAGGAGCCTGAATTTTGGTTGGTACTTATTGTGTGGTGGGTGTCCTTCCTATGTGGGACAGTTCATATGTTATCAGTATAATTCACCAAAATTCATCTTCTGTGCAGCTCACTGTACTTTTAATTACGAAGAGCATCAGGAGGAGGCCAACCAAAGCATAAGTATGCTGATCAGCATTCATTCCTAATGCTGGAATCAGTATTCTATTCACAACCTATCAAGGCACTGTTGCCATCTAAAAGATGAACATAAAGCCAATTTCTTTGCACAGGCCCCACTGCAACAGGTCCATATTGCCAGTTATCCTTGCTGAGGGGAGGAGGGAACTGTGGATCCCTGCAACTCCGGGCGTGCTGAACCTCATTCCTGGATCTCAAGAAATCTTCTTCTTATTACCCTAGTCTTGTCCCTAAGTTTGTATTTTATTGACACATCACACCAGCTGCAGAAAAAGTAAAAAATACTGGTGTTAACAAAGTGATATTTAGTTATTCACTCCTCCTACCCCCACCTGCCCATCCTAAAGGACTCTGGATCTCTTGTCACGTCTTTTTATCTACTTGCACTGCCTCAGACCTGAAAAGATTCACTCAAAGGCAGCAGTAATACCAGGAATTCACTCTCCAGAAGTTGTCTGGGCTTTTTTTATATTTGAAGTTAATTTCTCTGTTTTTTTCAGGGAAGAGGACTTGGAGGATAGAAGGAACATAACCCCCTCCCCCACAAGTCCAGCATGGTCATCCATGTCCTGTGAATGCTATCCAGGTGTGAATTTCCTATGGAAAAATCACCAGTGCTTGTTCTGTGAGCGAGCTCTGCAGCCCTTCATTAGTCATACTTTCCCATGTAAAGCTCATTTTACGTAGTTTCAGAGCCTGGGGTGTCAACCCAGAAATTTGCTGATTGAAGTCAGCAGGAAAGATTTTCCAGAGTAACAAAGTGAGGCCATTGTTGAAGACCACCTACCTGTATGTAGCTCTGTGAAGCTAGATAGATTCAAATAATCAGGCTGAAATCAAAGGGCACCTTTCAGATAAAATGCTTCCCTGTGATGGAGCTAGTGTTCTGTGCTGGAACATAAGTACCAGTTCAACATATGTTGATAGCACTTTAATGGATGAGAGGTGTTGATCTAAAGGTATGGCAATGAAGAAAAACCTAAAAAAAATAAATAGATATGTATTTGTCTTTAACAACAAGAATTTTAATTAAAAACGAGGGTCTAAATATTAAAATATAGAACATGTATGGGTTTTAATTTAAGATGTTTACTAAAATTTTCCTAAATTTTTACTGGATTTAGAACTACATTTATTTTATGAAAGCATTTTTCTTTTGATGCATGTCTTCCACTGTTCCTTACTTTCCTTTTTATGTGAGACAGACAGCTCTTCCCTCCCTGACTCACATACAAAAGTCAGCAAGACCTACAGAAACTGCCCAGATAATTTAGACAGTCTTTTGCTGCCCATTACATGCTGACCTAAACTGCAAGTATACTACCAAGTTGTCACATGTAAAAGAAGATTTAAAATTCAAGTCCTGTACACCTGAAACCTTTGATTTTCTCATATTGTTTTCCCATGCTTGTTATTCTATTAGTCCCATCTTGCCTTGGTTTTTTATCCATACATTCTGCCTCCCCAAACCCACACTACAGTGAGATTTCAACTCCCAGGCTGCCCTGTAGTTTCATTTCCCGCCCCCATTTTCCACTGCACTGAATATTAAAGTGGTGTGCTTATAACGGGAATGTCTTTTATCTGCCACATGTAGTGTGAATTGTGAGTGTCCATATGCTGTGATTTGTAGAGATGCAAGCCACTTGTTACTCTATTTTAATTATTATTGCAATGGAGATGGCTGCAAGGTACCTGCCAATTTTTTCTATCATCAATAGTGTAAAATTGACTCCTTTGGACTAGGAAAAAAAAAAAAAAATTTACTGCTTTACACAAATGAAGAGTGATCAGTATAGCAGAAATGTGTGATGATGCACCATGTTGATGAGCCAGAAATTATCCAGATTTCTTCCTTTTCTGACTAGCATTTTGGGTGAACAGGGATCAACAGCTGGAAAAAGTGGTGACATAGCAGTTGTACTAATATTTACTTTTTCCTTTCCCTTTAAATATTTTATGTTGAAAAATCACCATTCCCCTAGGAGCATTTTTCTATGAATGACTGCTATTCAGGAGGGAAACTGAAATAAAATCTGATTTTAAAATAAAACCAAATAAACAAGAACAATAAAATAGGGAGAAAATGGGGTAAATTGTAGTAAAGGATTATTCATTTTGAAATATCATCTATTTCAGACTAAAGCATGAGCAATACACAGAGAAAACTTTGCTTTGAAACACATCTAAATAGAGAAATTTTCTCTGAAGTATTAATTACAATAAATGTTATATGAAACAGACAGAGAGTATGGAGAGAACAGCCTGATTATTTGCTAATAATTACTTTTGAAAATCTAGTTGATGGAGAGCAACACACACATTGATAAACCAGCTAGTGAAAAAGAATTGGCTGTTGTCCAAGGCCATTAAATGGGGCAAAGCCAGTGCAGGTCAACTGACTGCAAAGGAAGAGACTGGCTGTCTAACTAAGAACATATTTTCATTCTCCTCATCCACTGGCATGAAAAAGCATTTTTAGGCTTGGTGACGAGGGTTCTACTACAATATCAGACAGCGGGGATCTAAAGGGCACAAAAGAGTGTCGTCCTCTCTCCCTCTCCTAGCCCAAAGGCAACCAAATGCACTCTGTTCTGCTGATACTTCCTACCTTTGCTACCCTTTGGTGAAGATAATGCATGAATAATCAGTTAAGACCACCTCTTTTCATGATTTTTTTTTTTTAGTCATTCTTGAAGTGGTGGAATCAGAAGCCAAACTGGCCAGAAAGAGATACTCTGAAGATGTGAAAAATTACCTCAAAGAATTTAAGAGCCCTATGCACACTGAGATTTTGTTTTGATCTTTCACCAGTTTAAGAGCATTGTAAGACATTACTATAATCTTTTCGACAAAATAATTTCCTTGGTTACTGTGATACATTTTCTTTGGTTTTCTGCATTTGTTTTGGGTTTGGGGTTCTTTGCGTGATTACTTCTTTCTTTTTAAATAATATTTACATGAGAATTAAGTAAGTACCTACTCTTACTAAACATTACTACTGCTGCAGTTGGCATGTTAAATCAGCTTCTTAATAGTACAGGAAAATGTGTCAGGCGCATGTGAGACTGAGCAGATGTCAGAAATACAGAGTCTCAGGAAACACAGCTGGACTTACTAAATGTGTGAGACATTTTCTTTTGGCAGGTAGAAGACCTTCTGATTTGTGTTTTATACCAATGTGAAAAATCTATGAAAAGTACTATGAACGTAGGACAGTTCCCTAAAGAAGGATACAGGCTCAGGCTAAGAGAGTTGAGTTCCATTGTTTTGCTTTGTCTTGCTTTGCTGTGGTTGCTGCTGGATTTCTACTCTCCATATCAGGGAACTCCACATTTGGCCAAAAACCAGAAATAAATGCCAGGAGTGATTTTGGGGCTTGGTATCTAGGAAGGATAACTTTGCCAACCTTGAGTGTCTGGTGCTGCGTGATCCCTAGAAGATTTTGGGGTTCTTGAGTTACAGGGGAGGACAGAGACTTTTGCTATGACTGCTCTTCAGTTTTAATTTAAAGTTGTAAATTCAGAAATAAGATCAAAACCACAGAACCAGTTTGGAACCAGTTTATTGCTGTTGGTTGCTACACTGAGAAAGGAGCGAGGAATGGATGGGAGGAGGATGTCGAGAGCAGCACAATGGCAAGTCAGGTGTAACACATTCAGCAGCACGGCCACGTAACCCCAGAACAGCTGATGGCTGTGCCAAAAAGCCGAGCCCGGGCCGAGCCGGGGGGTGCAGATCCCCTAACCGCAGCACCCACCTACTGCACTTGATGCTGCAGCCCCCAAACAAAAGTGTTAAACGAGTTTGGACCTGGAAGTGACTCTGCCTTGGTGGAAACTTCCAGGGGAGTAAGTTTCTCTGGCTGTACAAGGGGGCTTGTGCCAGTAGCGGAGGCAGCCATCAGCTGTGCTTCTAGAAATCATCATCCCCGTTATCTCTCTTGACGTGTTTTATTACCTAGAGGAATCGCCTCATCTCCAGGAGACAACACTTTCCGTCCTGGGCTCCCGACAACCGCCTCCCCGGGGGCCAGGGGCGGCCGGGGGCGGGGGGCCCGCGGCTCACCTGAGGCGGCGGCGGTGGCCACGCCTCTCCCTGCTGTGTCTTTAAAGCCCTCCTCCTCATCTTCCTCCTCCATCCCTCCATCGCCGCTGCCGCTTGTAGCCGCCGGGCTCTGCCTCGCCCGCCTTCTCTTCCCCACCCTCCCTGTCCCCGCCGCCAGCCATGGCCGACATGAAGACCGGCATCTTCGCCAAAAACGTTCAGAAACGCCTCAACCGCGCCCAGGAGAAGGTGCGCTGCGGGGCGGGGGAACCGCTGGGAAGGGGCGGAGGGGGAAGAAGGGTGCGGCGGCGGTACCCGGGCTCCGCGAGAGGATGCGGCTCCGCTCGCCCCCAGCGCCCGCCGCTGCGGCTCCCCCTGTGCCAGCCCGCGGGGAGCCGGGCGGGGGCCGGGGTTGCCGCCGTTATTACATAACTGACCCATTTCGCGGTGCCCCGGGCCCCGCCGGCCGCCCGCTGCCCGCCCGCCGGCGGCACCTGCCGCAGGCCCGGGCCGGCCGCCGCGCCCTCGCCCTTGAGGGCCCGCCCGCGGGGCTGGCACCGCGCCGCTCCCGGGGCAGCCGCGCTGCTTTCCCGGCCCGCGCGGAGAGCGCGGGCTCGGTTCGCCTCGCCTCACCGCCCGCCGCCAGCCCTCCTAAGAGGATTGCCTTTCCTTTAATATCCGCGCCGGCTCGACCCCGGCTGCGGCGATCCGCCTTGCTGCAGCCGCGGCGTGACAGACACCGCTGCGTGTGGTGACAGGAGCCCGCGGGGGCCGGGGTGCTGGCGGGGCCCGCGCCCGCTTCAGCGGCCGCTGGGTTTTGGGCAGCGTCTCGGGATGTCATGAGGCTGGTCGGAATGTTCCGCAGCTGACAGCGTGTGCTGCTTAGGGAAGCCGGTACCGATTCTAGCGTTCTTGAACCCTGGAAATGAACAACGGGCCAAGTCGGGCAGAATTTGCAGGAGTTCGTGACCAAAGACCAGGGCCTTATGGGCCGCTGTTCGTTTGTTCATCTTCATTAATGAAAGCTGATAGGTATAATTGATCTGCACAAATAGCTCCTGTGTAGCTGTTGTGTGTGTCAAAACAGGATCATAGCTACAGATATTAGGCCCAACAGGAAAGCATTTGCGTGTGACTATATGTAGCAGCAGTGTCTGCTGTTAGCACAGTTTATGATAAAGCTGTTGCCAGCATGAATTTTGCCAACAGAATTGTCAGGAAGTGTTGCAAGCCTTTTGAGGGTTAATAAAGCCTTTATACCCCTCTAGCATATATCCTGTATTGTTATGCGGTTTAAGTAGTAGGGCTCTGAATTAAGAAAGATTATTTTATGAGCGTATTGCTTATACTTCACTGCCTATAAATCCTCATTTTCTTTTTGTCCAGCTACTGAATTCTGTGGAGCTCCAGGAGCAGGAAAAAATGCAACAATTGATATGTTGAAAAGTCCTATACATAATTGTGTTATTATCAAAAAATCTAATAGTTGAGGCTGTCACAGACTAGCGATTAATTTTCCCTTTCAAATACTCCTGTCTAGCTCACCAGGTTATAAAGTACTAGCCTTTCCAACACCTAAGTCATGATGCGTTTCCATTCTTGCAGATTTGGACTGCAACTGTTTTCAGGTAGAGTACATAAATAGTCTTTAATAGTTCAAAGAGATCTGATTACTTTATGGTGTGAGTTGACTTGGGTTTGTAGTTGGAGTAGAAGCCTAAAAATACTGTTTGTTTCCTTATGTCTTTGTCAGTGTGGTTATGATTAACCATCTGGAAAAGCACTGGTGCAAGTTATAATCGCATGTACTGCTTCAAGCTGTGTCTGTTCCAGCGTGGGGGTCCTGCTCACAGAAATGTGGGGGCATACCAGGGAGGACACCTTAATGTGAATACCTGAGATACCCCATACCTCTCAAAGACTGCTCATGCACTACCCCCAAGACAGGTGCCTTGAGTCTGATGGTTGCCTTGGGTGCAAATTGAAGATGCTGCTGGGCTCTGACAGATGGTCTGCTCTACCTCCACTTTGGTGATCAACCACGCTAACAAGGGGGAGATCTGTCTAGTTTGATTTTCATGTATTGCAGTCAGGCATCTGGCAATTTTGGCTTCCTTATAGTGTCTGTGGTGGTAATTTCTTATATCAGTGGTCTAAAAGTTGCTTATTTTCAGGGTTATTTATATGATGTTAATGACCTTACACAGAGTAGATCATAGTACCAGCAGTCTGACACAAAGTAGGTCACAATACCATGTAGCTCTGTATCCTTGTCTCCTCCTTGCTGGCAAATGAATTGTTATTACATGAGATGTGCATGTGTACTCTTTCATGTCTACATTTCTGGTTAGCTTTGAGTTCATTTATGTCTATACAACATAAAATCCTTCATTATTTTGACTGAAACTTTACTAAAAAAAAAAAGTCCCAAAATGGGGCTGATTGAGTTTCGTTTATTTGTTTTGGGTACTTGATGACAAGTAATTTTTTTTCTAGGAGTTGAAAATGTATGATTTGTCTGATTCATGATGGTGTGGACAGGATGGCATTGTGACAGGTGTGTAATATCACACTGGCCTAAAGAGGTTTTAAATACATTGAGTTGTTTTTATCTTGATGCTTATATTGTATTTGTGCACCTTCAGTTTACTGAATGTGTTCTTACAGATCAATATTTTATAAGGTCTTTTTGCATTGTTTTCTATTGTGGATGCAACATATGTATTAAAAACATGGAGTGGCTCTAAAACATAGACCTTAATTTTAGTTTTCAGTGATGCTTTTGATACTCTCACAGGATCCTGCTGGATAAAATGACCAGCCCCCAGCTGGATAAACACATCATGCAGTGGGTGAGCAGCTGGCTCACAGGTTGGTGTCAAAGGGTTACAGTCAATGGGGTGACACCAAACTGGTGATCTGTTACTAGTGGGGTTCCTCATGGCTTCATCCTCAGCTCAGTGCTCTTCAACATCTTCACAAATTACTAGGCTGCAGGACTAGTAAGGTATATCCCTAGTAAGGGATACTAAGCAAGTTTGCAGATGATATAAAACTGGGAGGAGCTGTTGACTCCCTTGAAGGCAGCAGAGAGGCCCAGAAGAGAGAACTTGACAAATCAGAGGGCTGGGTAATCCCCAATCAAATGAAGTTCAGCAAGAGAAAGTGCCAGATTCTGCACCTGGGATGGGTCAACCCTGGATGTACAGACAGACTGGGGAACAAGACACTGGAGAGCAGCACCATGGAAAGGGACCTGGGGGTCCTGGTCGACAGAAAGTTGAATGTGAGTCAGCAGTGCCTGCACAGCCAGGAGGGTCACTCATGTGCTGGGGAGCATCAGGCACAGCATTGGCAGCTGGGCAAGGGAGGGAGTTGTCCTGCTCTGCTCTCCTACAGCCTCACCTCAAGTGCTGGGGGGAAGTTTTGGGTGCCACAATATAAGATACAAAACTATTAGAGAGCACCCTAAAAGCAAGCTAATGAAGATCATGAACTGCCATGAGGGAAGGCTTCAAGTATGAGTGGCTGAGGTCGCTTGGTCACTTTACCCTGGAGAAGAGGAGACTGAGGGGAGATCTTATAGTATTTTACAACTTATTCATGAGGGGGAGAAGATGGTCACAGCACCAAGCCTGACAGATTTCAAGAACTGATTGGACAATGCTCTTGGGCACATGATGTGACTCTTGGGGATGGTTCTGTGCAGGGCTGACTCAATGATCCTTGTGGGTCCCTTCCAACTCAGTTTATTCTGTGATTCTGATTCATTTATGGAAGCTATTTTTCTAATAATGCCATCATTTTCTTTGGTTTCTTGCTGTCTAGGAGAAATTTTAGTTGCACAGTGTAGGTAGTGTGTGTGTGTCTGGTCACTATTTACATGACAGAAGCTAAATAACTGGAAAATTTAATATTGAGCAGATCTCTATCTTGCATTAGAAGTGATACTCTGAGAGTTATATAGAAATAGTAGTTGGCTGCTCTATTTTTCACATCATCCAGCTGATGATGCTTTATGTGGTGGCATATGTGTCCTGACACCCTGATTTTGAATCCGTGAGTGTGCCGTCTTAAAATCCTCTGGTCATCACATTTCTTCAATTACTTTTACCCCAAAATGCAGGAAGTGTGGACATGCTGAGCTTGCAGCATTTGTTAAAATCTGCCAAAAGTCAGCTGAAGAAAATGGATGAAAGTTTTAAAAGGACAAGATCGATTTAGGAGACTACATCCCAGCCATAAAAATTAATGAAATGTCAATGTGCTTAAAATGAAACCAGAACAGATGTTTGGATAACCAAGGCTCACTGAGTCAATTCTAAGGACAAGGTTACTTGAATGAAGAGGCTGAATTTGTCTCCCCAGGTTTCTTTGGAAAATTCCATTTAAGCTAATAACCCAATGTATAACACAACTTATCTCCTTGTCCTCTCTTCTATAACCCAACAACTCTAATTGAATAGAATAATTCAGCTGGGAGAGACCTACAGTGACCATCTAGTCCCACTGCCTGACCAGCTCAGGGCTGACCAAAGTTAAATCATGGCTTTAAGGGCACTGTCCAAATGCCTCTTCAGCTCTGACAGGCAGAGCAGGGAGGGAGGCATTGACCACCTCTCCAGGAAGCCTGTTCCAGGTTTTGGCCACCTTGGAGTCACGAAATGTTTCCTCATGTTAAGTCTGAGCTTCCCCTGATGGACGCAGCTTGGAGCCATTCCCAGTGTCCTAGCACTGGGAGAGGAAGAAGGGCTCACCACCTCCCTCACTGCTTCCCTCCTCAGGAAGCTGTAGGCAGCAGTGAGGTCACCCCTCAGCCTCCTCCTCTCCAAACCAGACAAGCCCAGTGCCCTCAGCCACTCCCCAGAGCACATTCCTGCCAGCCCCTTCCCCTGCTTTGGTGCCCTTCTCAGGGCTCAGTTCAAATGCCTTCACATCCTTTTCAAACGGTGGGGCCCAGAACTGCACACAGTACTCGAGTGAGGCTGCACCATTGCTGAATTCAGCAGGATGATCACCTCTCCTGGCTGGCTGGTGATGCTGTGTTTGATGTACCCCAGGATGAGGTTTGACCTCTTGGCTGTCAGGGCACACCCACTGCTGATCCCATTGAGCTTTCTGCCCAGCAGCATTCCCAAATCCCTTTTTGTAGGGCTGCTCTCCAGCCACTCTCCCAGTTCAGACTCGTGTCTGGGATTACTCCATCCCAGGTGCTGAATCATGCATAGTTCTAGCACCCTCAGGTTTGTAACAGTAAACTACTGTCTAATAATCTAAAATGTTGGCCCCACAGATATTATAAAATGTATTATACTGAAGTCATTACAGTATTATGACTGGCCTTGACATTTGTGGCCCTGCTGGCACAAGCACACACAGTGATGAGGCAACTCCACCTCTGAAGAGCTAATTCTTAATCTCTAAGTTTATAAACAAAACCAACAACAAGTCAACAAATTCTCATGTAAATAGTATGGTCTAAACTATGCAGATGATCTTTTTCTGTCTTCAGGTTCAAGTGTAATGAAAACTTGAATTTCCTTTTTAAAAGTCTTTTCATTTTTTTATAGAAATTATAGAAAAGATGGAGTGCAAATAGTTATCTGGCCCATCCTACTACAAAAGTGGAATTAACTGTACATAAAATTATTCCTCAGGAATTATTTTCTTGACAGCTTTTTTAAGTTTGTAATGGTGGAGATTTTGCAGGTTCCCTAAATTGATTTGTACCTTTGCTTCAGTCAGAAAGTTCTCTTCTCATAGAAGTAAATGTCTTTTTTTGCACTTCAATTTTTTTATTCCCCATTCTAGCTTTCCTTGTTGTAGGGGAATGTTTTCTTTCTTCTTGCCTCAAAATTTGGAAGTGGTTTTCCTCTTTTGTCAGTGTTCCCTCTGATCTAACTGGAAACAGTAGATCTTAATAAAATATTGATTGCTTTCACATTTTAGTTTCTAATGTACAGGTTAAAAGGTTAGAGGTACGTTTTGGTTTTCTGGGTGCAAAGCATGGAAGAAAGGGGAGAGAAAAAAACCCCAAGGCTCCTTCCTATTAGGTTCTCATATGATATTTCCCCTGGTTTGTAAGGAAAGGTAATCTGTTTCTTCTTTCCCAGTTTTCCTCATCTATGCAGTATTAACCGTGATCCTGTAAGTTGTTACATAATACACTCCTCATTGTCATTTAGTTTCCACAAAACAAGGAAGTGCTGATTCTTAAGTTTTAAGGGGATCCATAGCTCTGTGTTCACTGGCCAAAGCATTATTAGTATCAATGTGGCCTCATCCTCTGTTCTTGCTCGACAATTTCATCTTTTATTCTTCCCATTTCATTTAGCATGGGTCCCTTCCTCTGTGGTTCTCTCTGTGCTTCACTTAAACCCTCTATTAAAAATAAAGTAAAACTTTTAATAATCTAATTCATTTGGTTTGGGTCTTGACTGCCTTCTTCACTACATCTTGCTTCTCTAGCAGGTCATCTATTTGGCATTGTTATATTATCTAAGACTTAATGTTTCTGACCCAAGGAATGCCCCGTGGTAGCTGTCAGTGGTCAGTGGTCTCCACTCTGCATGCCACCTTCATGTTGTGGCACTGTTGAGAGTGTGACTTCATGGGCACTTGGAGGAGAAATGTTGAGGTGGTATCTGGAAATTGCTGGAATTTCTGCGCTGGATTGATCACCAGTGTCTGCCTCTTAGGATGTGTGCTGGACCCTGGTGCAACCAGTTGCTGTAGATGGCAAGGGGAAGAGAGCAGTAGATGAGTTTAGGAAAGGAGAATGCAAGCTGCTTTTCACCTCAGTGGCCCAGATTTTATTCACTGGCTAGGAGGAACAGTGAAGAAAACTGCCCAGCATCTGTCATAGCAGGATATTTCAGGATATCAGGAGACAAATGGCAGAGAAAATCAGGCTAGGTATAAGGTGTGAGTGAGCATGGAAGGGGAGAGCAGCATGCCTGTGCTCACCTTTCCTGCAAAACAACTGTCCAGGCTGTGGGCAGCCTCTCTTAGTGGCGTGCCAAGCCACTGTAGGATGATGGACAGTATACTGACCTTGCAAGAAAACAAAAATAAAGGGTGAAGAATGCCCTTTAGCAACATTTTGAATGTGATGTGAATAGGACTGTAGCTCCCTGAACTCGCCTGAAGATGGCAGGGAGATTTTTCATTTGCCTAAAATATACACAGAGGGATTCAACCCCACCAAAACCCTGATCAGGCAGCAGTCACTGCTAGTCTCAGGGACTGCAGTGTGCAGGGAGAAGGAGTAGAAGAAGGTGGCTCTGCTGCTTTGATACGGAGGGCATTTTCCTTAGGGAGCAGTTGTTTGGTTTAGTTCATTGGACTCTGCTGCAATCTCAGCTGCTTGGAGCCTCCAATCCAGAGTGTTTTGAGTGCTGGGTCACTCTTCCCTAAATGTTCTGTGGCATCAGCATCAGTGCTATGCGACACTGCATCTTTGCTGTTCTTGAATGCAGAATCATTTATTCGAGACTTAATGAGTGGCTAGTTAGTCGGTAGCTGTCAGAATGATAAACCAATGACCAACTCCGGAAAGCATTTGTGTCATGTTTGGTCATGTTGAGTCTTTGCTAATTGGAGTTTATTAATTGTTTAAGAGGGCATGGTAAAACTTAGGGTGCAGGAAACACACATGTAACAACACATTTCTGCTTGTGTTATGAGAAGGCTAAGCAGGAAATACCCTGTTCCTCTCTGTAGCAGCTGTACCTTTCTTTCTGTTGTCTCAATAATTATTCTTTGTTATCTGTAGGATATTAGCACCTGTGAGATTCTGCAGAATTGGGGACAAAACTAATTACAAGTGAATAATGGTGTGGACAAGCACTTAGTTGGTCAAATTCTGTATAGACAATTTCTCAATGTTGGTAGGGCAGAGGGAATGCTCAGAGGCCTTTCAGTGGGCAGGGTCACAAAAAAGTCAGGGACTGTACCACACTTCAGGGCTCTGGGCTCAGATTCCCAATGCCCTGCTATTGCTACTTACTGTTGTGCCTTCTTTTTCTTTCTACCTCTTTTCTGACAAAAAGCTCCTTCTTACTTACAGATAAGATCCTCTGCTTAGTTCTTCCTGTCTCTGTAGCAGATCAATTCTTTGATGCTGCCTTGAAATCTCAACTTTCTCACTTGTAGTGGATTTAACGCTGGCTAAAATCACCAGTGCACCTAGTAGAATTATTTCTTTATTTCCTGCTGAGAGATATGAATTAGGAGGAGGGCAAAGCAAACTCAAAACTTAAAAGGTATAAAGAAAACTTTATTAACAGAATTAAAATAATATTAAGAATCAGAATAAAAACATCATAACACTCCTCGTCCCCTCTCCATGACTTCTTTTCTTTCCCAACTGACAACATAGAGACAAAACCTGGGATTTTTCCATCAGTTACCACCCCTGCAATAGTCTTTTATCAGTTCTTGTAGAGAGAGGACTTTGTCACGCCATGCCATGGAGACTTCTCTACAAGAAACAGTCCTCTCATGGCTTCAGTGTCACAGTGAATCAGCTGCCTGGGAAAGGAAAATCTGTTTGCAGTGTGAAAGTCCCTCCCATGCCTTGCAGCTTTCCCGAAGCTGCTTTGACATGGGCCATGTCAACTTATGGGGTACTATTTTAAGGATCAGCCGTTCCAGCATAAAAACCCAAAAGTTCTTTTATCTCTGACAATAGAGGCTTTTCTTCTTCTATCCATGGGGTAAAGTTTCTCATCTCTGTCTCTGCTCAAGCTTCTCACTGGATTACAGCTTTTCAGCATCCACACGCTCCAGCACGAGTGCCCTTTTCTCATGGGCTGTGGGTGAATGCTGCATCCCCCCATGCACCTCATGAATTACAGGGAAAAAAATGAAGTCTGATACATCAAAAATATATCTTTACCACAGCTTTACAAAGAGAATTTCAGCCGAAGGCATCTCCTCAATCCCCTCCTAACTAGAATTTGACTCCTTTATTGACCTCAGAGTTCCATGTTGTTTTCCTTACGTGCCTTCATCCTTTCCTTTTCCTGAGATGGGAGAGAACTGGTGCTCATAGGTTGATTTGTTCTCAAGCTTTATCAATTTAAACAGTTTTTATAGAGTTCTGCAATGCTGAAAGGTTGCTCTCATCCAGGCTGTTTACTGGGGAGATCGCTCCCCGTGCCTCTCGCTGCTGCTCACGGGGTCTTGGCCAGCACCACGTGAGCCATGCCGGCCACCAGCTCCACTCAGCGCTTTTCTTCATGTGGAGTGTGGGGAACAAGGAAAGCTGCTGCTGCTTTTGTCCTTCTGTCTGCAGCATGGCTGGCTAAAAGCGGCTAAACAAAGTTCATTGTGAGTCCTGCCGAAGCAGCCACGGGCACCTGCGGCTGTCATGGTTGCACCGATTTTGGCCATGTGGCTGCTCCTGGTACAAGATGCCATGGTCACTCTTGGCCCCCAACTACTCCTCCAGCGCTGACTGCAGGGCCACTCTCAGCATTGGTCCTGGCCGCATGGTTGTTCCTGGTGCTGATGTAGCCCTTGGCTGGCATGGCCCAGAAGTGCCGCTGGAAAAAGGACCCGTGGGCTTCAGGAAGGGGCCCAGCCCCACTGGGAAGGGGCCCCAGCTGCCCACAGGGACAGGGCCTGGTGAACTCCCCAGTGAGGGGCTCAGCAGCCCACTTGCCACCCCTCGGGGGCAGAAAATCTCGTCTGGGCTGCATGGGGCCCAGCCATGTGGGGCCAGTCCAACCAGCACACACTTACCTCTGCAACAGCCATGAGCCAAGTGAGCGATTTCCCGGCCTTGCCCGCCTTTAAAATGTGAAAATGTGAGGCGGACTCAGCTTCTAATGTTTTATTAGGCTGTCAATTCTCAGAGCTAGACACCTATTGGTTTTTGCTAGGCACAGAGGAAGCTCTTAGCAGCCCCTCCCAGAAAAATAATTTCCACGGGTGGCTCCTTCCCTTCTCAGCAAATGTCAATTAATGCAAAACCAGCATCACTTTCTAAGCCCACTTCTTGGTACCCACAATCTTGCTAAATCTGTGGTTTGTATTGATACAGAGGCCAATGCTACAGTCTATGAACTGCAGTCTATCCTCTTTATCTATGACATGAAAGAGGAGAATATGTACACATGAGCCTGCATATGCTTGAAAAACCCTGACTATCCTGCTTTTCTCAGGATAAATTGAAAGACGTGCTAGGAGTAGGTTGGTGTTTTATTTTTAATGAAGTAGAGGTTTAAGAAAATAAAAGTTGCTAAAGAACACAGTTAATAAGAATTTCCTTTCTAGATTGTGATCCTTGGTAAGCAGTTAGTTGTGTCTTTACAGAAGTATAGGGGGTTAACAGTATGTAGCAGAGGTAGGTGGTGGTCTGTAATGCCATAAGAACAGTTATTTATACTGATGATTCATGCTTTATGTCTCACCAAAGCCCAGTGAAATGACCCACATGTACAAGCTTAATACACATTTAGCATAAAGTAGAAGGAGATGAAACACTGAATACAGAGAAGAAGCTTGGTTAAATATAGGCAGTCCATTTTCTGCAGAGAATAATTGGTCTTTGAGATCTGAAAAATGACACTGATTTTTCACATAAAATGCATGGATTAGTTTTTAGATCCAGGAAGTTGTTTAAAGACTTATTTGCATGTAGGACATGCAGAGGAATAAATTAAAATATTATGTTCCTTTTAAACCTGCACAGATCTGTGTGTGGATGTTGTTGCTTGTTGCAACAAGGCTTCCTGTTGTTTAACTTGCTATTGTAACCTAAATCCTTGTTAGTTTATGTGTATCTTTTCACACTGGTGTAGCTATTCTATGCAGTTTGAATGAACTTTTTAAATATAGAAGAGACACTGCAGAAACAGATCTGCTGAGAACATGAAATATTTTTTTTCAAAATGACGTTACCAGTAATTTTAACTATAGGACAAACTTTAGTCCTGTAAAAATCATAAGGAATGGTTAATGAGGGTAATCGGAGAGGAAAGAATTTAATTGCCTTATGTTTTTCAAATCTGTACTAACCAAATTCTTATCAGAGGTGAGACAGTAGCTGTGGATGAAAGGCAGAACACAGGAGACAGAAGCGAAAGAACAGTACGTAGGTGTACTGAGGCCTGAAGAGAGGCAAGAGCATGGCTCAGTTTAGAGGCTGATTGGGCCGGGGCAGGCATTCCCGTGGTTTATCTTGCTCAGGAGAGAAACTCTTCAGCAGAAAAGTGCATGCAAGTAACTGAAGACAGGCAAAGGCTGGTTAGCTGCTGCTACCACAGCATGGTCACTGCAGGACACAGTCAGGAAATGGTAAAGGAGTGGATTTATACCATGTGAAGCAGTGAGTGGAAAACAAGCACAACAGAATGAGGTTAACGTTCATGGTTAGCTGAAGGCCAAACACAAGCTGTGCTTTTGGAGGTGTGATGTGAATTTGAAATATGGAATTTGGATTTAAAGTGATGTGGAAACCTAACGGTGCAAGGAGATTTCTTTGATTTTAAAAAATAGCACAGACCTCCTTCTCTAGCCTTCAATGGCTTCTGGATTAATTAGTAAAGAAATGAATATACTCCTTATGATGTGAGAGTATTGCAAACTGCCAAAATGTGATTTTATTGATAGTACATCTCTAAACATTGTTCTGCTTAATTCTCAGTCAAAATGTGCAGGCAGAGTCAATACCAGGAAAGTTATATCTTCATGTTTGTTAAACTTTCCTTTTCCTTCCTTATCTCTTTCAGTTTCCCTTGTGTCATCCTTTCTTTACTGCTTGCTCTTTCCCGTTGTCTCTTATGCATCTCACCAAAAAAGTTGTTGCAGACATAACCACCAAAGCCATTTAGAAAATTATTTGACTTCTGTTGCTTGATAGGTGAGCCTGGTTTCACACTTTGGATTGGTTAAAAATCAGTACTGAGCCTCCAAACGTTGTAGGCTATGAAAGAATACTGGATGTTCATTTCATTTTATTTGTTTCCTGTTGTGCATGAGAGGAGGGACAGATGGTGCTGCTGGAACAAGGCTCTATTCCCTCAGGGTCTGCAGGGCTGACCAAGGTCCTCCCTGTGTGGGGGAAAACTGGGAATAAAGTGACAGCATCGCATATTGGCAGTGCTGAGTATCTGGAGAAAAACTAAAAGACAGGGAAGGAGAAATGGAGAGACAAGTTGCCGGGTAATTAAGACAGTAATTAGGCATTGTGGGAACTGCAAATGTGCAAGGTGAATGAGCCTGCAGTGGGCTACATTCATAAGCTTTGCTTTTATCGGGAGCTTCAACTGAGTTCACAGGAACTTCACCCAACTTGTAGCCTTAGGGTTAAGCCCAGCAGTGCTGTCACTCCAGATTCGGTGAAGTCAAGGTGCTGCTTGTATCCCAGGGCTTTTGGGCTTACTCCTGCTCTCTATTCTTGTGCTAAAAAAAAACCAAAAAACCCTCATGTGAGATTTATGCTTCCAGGGTCTGAAAAGCCTGTTTCAGAGACTACAAACCTCACTGATACTGTGCAGAGCTGAACAGGGTTTTATTCTTAACACCACCCCGGCATCATGTTTTCCTGTAATATCAATCCAAGAACATAGTTGTTGTAAGCATAGTGCCAGAATCTTTTATGCAAAGTTTCATATTAGGGTAAAAATAAACAGTAATTCAGAAGCTGGCTGAGAATCTACATTGATTTGACAGCCAAACTGAGAAGCAAATCGGGAAGAGATTCAGGAAACCCTTAGATGGCAAACACACACATGCCATTCGAATGGCATCTTAATTCCTAAACTAGTCACTCCTCCAAAAGTCATGACTTAGCACTTTCCATAGGAAGATGGAGAGGAACAAGCTCCATCAAATATGGACTGGAAAATATTTTGGATAAAGAGCACGTGTTTACAGACTGCAGGATGAATGCAAACTTGAGTACAGTGTGTTTTTCTCAGAGTTTCAACCTGGATCATGCCTGTTTCTATAGTGAGGGCTGTTTTCCCTTAGGCAATGTTCATCTAGAAAAGAAATACAAAAAGTGTACCCCATAAAAGAAGGATATTTTAAAAAAGGCACTGTGCAGTATTGAGATTGCTAAGTAACTTCTCTGAAGGCCCTGTTTTTGTGAGCGATAAATATTTTTTCCCTCTAGTATCCAATTTCCAGTTTGCCTCAAAGAACTTACACCAATATTGTTTTGCTAATGCCCATCAGTAGCGCAACCTACCAAAGGCTTACCATGAAGTTTGTGATTAATACTGCTGTTGGATTACTCAGTAGCATCTGTTATCAGAAGTGTTGATGGGATTCAGAATAGTCATATCAACCTGACTCAGACTTTTCCCTTCTCTGACTCAAAGGATATTTTTTACACTCTTTTATACAGAAAGATTCCTTACTTGCATATAAGCAGTCACCAATCAAGCAAATTTTATTACATATTAATGCATCTTGGAATTTTTTGCGAACTGAATGGATCTAAAAAAGCAACCAGTGTGAAGTCAGTCTCAAATGCCAAGCACTTGCTATTCCTCCTCTCTCACTCTGAAGCTCAGGGTATTTTCAGTTCTTCAGAGGGGGTCTTATCATTACATGTTGAACAAAAAAAACCAAAACCACCTCTGGTGGACTGTGATGGATCTCTGTCTTTGTTAAGTCTTGTGAAAAAAAAGTGAAAATAGCAAAGGGTTCAAGAAGAGCTTTCTAAAAGTGTCACAAACTAATTTCTACCCTAAGATATGTATGCCATCACATGCCAACAGGTTTTGTCTACATCTAAACCGGCTTTAGCTATGCCAGAAGTCAACAGAATGTTTTCAATCACACCAAAATTACTTGCTGTACTACTAAAATGTGTTAAAAATAGAGTAAGTTTTGTCTAAGGTTTTTAGCTCTAGGACTTTCAACAGAGCTCAGTTCCCACTGCCTACCTCATCTAATTTCAAGTTGTTGGTAAGTCAGTTCCTTATTCATGAACATGCCTTTCTGTGCTGCTAGCACCTATTCAATTGTGGTTTGGAGTGTTTCCACATTATATCCTTCACTTATCTAGAAATCATTACTCTGGGGAGACACAAAGAGTACAGGTTTAGGTTCCTCAGGGAAAGCACGCTCTGTTGTCTGCATCTCATCTTCATCCAGTGTCTCCCCTAGTGAAGCAAGGGTTCTCCAAGCCTTCAATTGGTGTGGTCTCACCTGGAAAGTCCCATGCCTGACCAGGTGTATATCTGTGCACTTCAGGAGAGTGGGTTACACTCATGTTCACCCAGATCTGCACCCTGAACACAGTAAGTCTGGTCCTTATGGTATTAGCAAAGTAAGTTGTTGAGAGCACATAATTTTCTCATTTCCCAACCTAATGCTTTTGTGCAAAGACTTTGGGCCAGTCTAGTTTGATGTACAACAACAAAGTTTCTAACGGTTACAAATCGGGGACATGTAAAAGTCATACACGTGATACTGACACATGCCCAGGCTGTGCATCCCTTGAAATGAGAATAGTCATTGGAATCATTGGGAAACTAATTGATCACTGCTCTGTCAAGGGATGTTGGTTGCAATGGGAAGCTGGTAGACAAGCAATATATGATTAAGATGAAAAGCCACTAGATAAGTTCCGTGCTTTTACCACATTTGCTTGAGGTTCTTTCTGTCCTTTGCTTTGTAGGTCATCCCACAACAGAATACAACTTCTATCTAAAGTTTTACTAAAACATTCCACATCCTCTACAATGACCTTTTCCATTTTACTTAGGTACTATGATTAAAAAAATGTCTTTCACATAATTTTATGCCAATATGGAGAGTAAGCATGCTCATGTTTAATATAAATTGAACCCAAACAGATGGCTGGATAACTGTTTGATGCTATGAGAATTAAAGAATTCAGCCTTAAAGCACTTATAATTTATTAAACAATGAAGAACCTGTGTATGATACCCACAAGACAGTGCTGGTACAGGGCTAAAGTGACAGAATGGTTAACAAGGGCCAGTGACTTCATATAAGAATTTTATTTTTAGTGGGGCTACATGTTTAAAATTAAAGGGAAAGTGTCTCAGTATTTCCACATTCTAAAAAATAAGAAAGAGAGGACTGGTAAAAAGTTCAAAGGTTCAAATATGTATAAAAATCAACACTGATGTGTTTGACATAAAATATTTTATATCTGTATTAGAAAAAAAGACAATATTGTTAAGATTTACAATTAGTATGTCATATTTTTCAGAAGAGTATGTGTGTTGTAGAATATCCAACCCAGTTACCCTTTATGTTGTGTAAACCTGAACTATACTAAAGAGCATAATGTTTTCAAAACTTTTTTTTTTTCTTCCCAAACCTAGGTATGCGAGTTTGTATTGTTGCTTGGTCCATAATATATGCAGTAGATAATTTTACCAGAGACATGATAAAATGCCTGTACTCTCATCTGGGAATCTGATTGGTCCTTTGGTCTCTGACAAACATAGGAGTGATAGAGCTCTTCTTTCCTCAACCCTCAAAAGAAAAGGCAGTGGTTGATTTGTACTTGGTAAATCAGGGGGATGATCCTTCATTGATATGAATGCTTGTGTTTCATACTAAGGGGCATTTTACTCTACCAGTGATCTTATGGAGATATATGGAACTATGCGGTTTATTGCCATGTACATATAGCAGGAAGAAATGTGCAAAAAACAGTGTCAACCAGCTTTCCACTAAGGTTCTGTTTATTCCCTTTGCCTTTTTTTAATGTTTTAAGTTGTTTCAATACAAAACCTGTTTATTTAAAAATAATTCAAATCAGAGCCATGTATTAAGAAATGTCATTTACATCTAGCACAGTATTTTAAGATTTATGCCTATTGTAAATTGTGATGAACTTGATATCAAATTGCTATAGTAACAATATATTGCTTTTAAAGATCTGATTCTACTCCTGCCAATTTTATTTGTAGCAGGGTGAGGCTCTGCAGGTTAAATATAATCCAGTTCGCTGTGCTAACACAAAATCTAGTACTACATATACACTCAGTATATTATGTATATACTGGCTCTGCATGGGACTGGATTTAAATTGTAGCTCATTGCATAGCTTTCTGAATATCACACTTGTGCTTATGGGTGTAGTAGTGTGTATACATATATTCTGAGGCAAGAAGAATTTTTACTTTGAGGATGTAAGAAGACGTTGTGGCATCTTGAGCAATTATAAGCTGGGGTTTCTCCTTGCTTTGAGAGTTTGCCTGGCTATGCCGGCAGCAAATCTATTCTGGGATCATAAATTTCTTGGTTGACCTTCTCTGTTTCACCTACCCATGGCCTGCATAAATCAATATTTTTAATTTGCTGATACTTTGAATTTTGTAGCCAATTATGACTCCTTCAGCAAATTTGAGTAAAAACTGCAAGCTACTGCATCCACCTGAGGGGAGATGCCCGGCACAGACTTGTGCCAATGTTTTGCAAGGGTTCACTTGTTCAAGCCTTTTCCTTGCTCCCCTTACAACAACCACCTTTACACAAATGAAGAAGGCTTAATAGATCATTCTGGGACTGTCACTGGTTTTAATCTCTCTAATTTTCCTTGCATGTTTGTACTAATCATCTGACGGTACTTAGAATGGCCATGCAGTTTGATTGCACACTTCCTCTTTAGTGCACATCAACACCTTATTTTATCTGTTCCACTTCCCTTGAGTCGTGGCTGAATGTGTCCAATATGTAGACTAGACCCAAATAGTTACTTGACTAAAAGACAGTCTTTCTTCCCCTCCTTTGCTTTTTTTTGAGAATAAATGTAAACAGTTTATGTTGATTTGCTCAATTAGAAGCAATAGAAATCCCACAGAACCTGCCAGCATTGCCACAAGACTCAGAAAACGACGGTGTACCAGGCTGGTTTTCTCATATTTGGGGAACAAAAAGTAATGTTGGGATTTTTTAATATTACAAAATAAAATTACCTTACACAGGCTTTTTAAAAAGGAGAGCAATTAGTTTCTCCTCCTTTCCCTTTGATGAGCATTTCTCAGTGCATTCCTCCATCACTGTACAGTCCCTAGTCCAGTTCCTGCCTCTTCCTCTTATTTTCATTCAGACTAGCAAGTGATCCTTTATTTCAGAACAGAGTAGAGTCTAGAATAAAGTATGTTGGAAGAGATCAGTGGATGGTGACTCATCCACCTCCAACTCAGAGCAGGGACAATATCAAAGTTTGGGTAGGTTGGGTAGTTGTCTTCACTATCTCCAAGGTTGGAGGTTGCCCAGCCTCTCTGAGGAGTCTGTTCCAACATTTCACTATTTCATGGTGATTTGTTTTATCCCCTCATATCTGCTCAAAATTTCCCATGTTTCAGCTTATGACTGTTGCTCTATCCACTTCTCTTGTGAGCCTCTGAGTACGGCTTGAGTTGGTTTTCTCTGTAATGACTGTTAGGGTATTTGGAAATAGAAAGCAAGTTTCCTTCCCTTATCTTTGTATTTTCCTGGCTGAAGAAGCCCAGCTCCCTTCCCAGGCCCACTTCTCTAGCCCACTGAACATTTCAGTGGTCTTCTGCTGGCTTCCTTCTAGTTTTCCCATGTCTTCCTTTCACTAGGTAGCCCACAAGTGGAAGCAACATGACTCTCAGTGCAAGCTCATGAACTCCAAACAGCGGAGGGGAGTTGCTGCCTTTGACCCATCTACACTGTAGTTGAGTTTCCTTCTTGCAAGGGAGCACATGATTCTCAGGGCATGATCCTCAGCAGTGGAGAACAGCAGCAGTTTTCCTTGGCTGGAAGAACTGAGAGTAAGGACAGACAAATATGGAGGTGTGAAAAAGCTACTGGGTACCTCAGTACCTCTTTGTCATTCATGGTTTTCAGGCTAACTTCCTGAGAAAAATCCCCAAAATGCCTACATGAAATTCAGGGTCTGTGCTGCCCCTTTGCCAGCTTTTGGCTCAGGTATGCTAGCTCTCTGGAATAATTTTGAGTCAACAGAAATTAATTCAGCTGTCACCATTTGTGGCTTTGGCTTTTTTTTTTGTGGTTTTTGTTTGTTTGTTTGTTTTTTTCTTTTATTTTCTGTTGGGTTTTTTGTTGGGCTGTGTGTTTGTTTGCTTGTTTTTTAACATGTTGATCCATTTCAATAACAGCTTGTGTTTAATCAGGGCCTGAGTTGGTCCTTTTTTATTAATGGCTTCATGAACAGTTCTGTTGAGAAGCCAAGGCATCAATGCCTCTATGGAGAAGGTCAGGATTCAGACCCAGATCCCCTTATTAGTCAGCTGCGGGCCAAATTAGTAGAGAGACCATATGAGGTGGGTCAGTAAATACTGGGGCTCTGCTTTGCACACTGACTAAGAAAACAGGAATTACTTCAACATATTTGCAGCACCTATCAATTTTGTGATGTCTGTGGTCTTACAAGGTTTCTGGAGAGTCCAATAACAAGAAGTAATGTCCTTGCACATATGATATACCAGGTGTGAATGTTATTGTTTCCCATGGCAGGGAGAAAAGGCTCTCCCTACATACACTTCTTTTTCCACACAGACATACTTTATATGGAGAGCTAGAGATATTTTACATTTTATTTGAAATTTCCTGGAAGCATTTATTATGTGGGAGTAATTTCAGGTGATTTTTTTTTCCATGTGTACTGTATGGCTGATTGATAAGTGTAAGCTGTATTGATGTATTCAACTCAGGAGCACATACCTTCCTGCCTGGGTGCTCTGGACACAAAAAGATTGAGAGTTTCTTTACATCTTTCCCTTACCTGCTGTGATGGTACATTTCTGCTATGGAAACCTTTCCTATATATGTTATATATAAAAATTAATAATTTGAAAGCAACATGATGCAATCTGATGTGGAAATAGAGGGATATATTCTCAGTTACTGTAAGCTCATGTCAGCCTGCTGGCTTCACTGGCTTTATGCTGGTTATCTTATACAGGTGAAAACCTGCCTGACTGCTGGTAACTTTACTTACATTAAGTGTAATGTTCTTGCTGCAGCAGCTTCTGTGCCCTGGGAGTCTCACAGACATGTGGAGCCTTGTTGAAAATTTATTTAAGCATCACACAGGTAAATACAGCGTGCATCATTATATGTATGACCTGCTTACCTGCTTTCTAAGAATCACACTGCTTTGAGAGATAGACTAAGATGTTCAGTTGTTATTACCACTTTTTCTGATTCCAAAAGCATCAGGTGAAAAAAAAAAAGGGAGATGCAAAAAGTAGGCATCCAGACAAAAAATTTAACTGTTTCAGGGTAATTCACAAAGTCAAATCTGAGTATAGACTTTGGAAACATTTTGATCTGTTTTTCATGTGTGACTACCACTATTTGCATTATTTTCATCTTACCTATGTAGGCTCTGGGCCATCTCTTCATTGGCTTTTTTGTTAAGGCATTTACAATATTTAATGCAGTTGCTGTAGTACTTGATATATGACTGATTATATTTTACAATATGGCAGTGGATTGCATGTTACTTCAGTGTCTAAGGAGGGAGTGTTACCTGAAACTGCCATACAGAGGACTCTAGCTGCTATTGATTAACCTGTAGTCTCTTACAGAGAAGTCTTCTCTGGAAAAGGGCCAGTCTCAGGAAGGGCTTCAGTCCATGATCTAGGGTGAATCTGAGGCAGCAAAAATTCATATTTGTCTGGTTTCTTATATGGATCCCAAGCATAGCCTTGATATGATGTACTTAGCTTCAAGTCAGAAGTAATAAATCAAAATACTAAAAAAACCCAAAAAAAATCTATGCTCACATCAGATGAGTTTAAGGCTAAGTGCAAACCAAAGAGTTTGGCTGAAGCAAGACTTTATGGCCCTCAATATCTGTGTCTTTAAGAGGATCTTGATGCCGGAGCAAACACAAGGGTATTAGAAGGCTTGTATTTTCCCTTCCACCATTCCCTTTTGACAGATAGTATGACTCCATGTTTAATAAACCTTGATAGATATTTAACTATTTACATGTTTAGTCTTTTAATATATTCATGCTTTTGCAGTGTATTTTGCTCTCAGTTCTATTTTACTTTTTATTTTGGTTTACTTTCTTTTCCTGACCAAACAGATACTCTGAAGTGGATGATAGACCCCCATATGTTCTTTACCTAATAATTTTTTACTGACTTTGCAAGCAGCATGTACTTTGTAATGTCTGTTCTTTTTAGTATTTAATATGCAGTTAACATATTGAATACCCAAATGGACACCAATTGTAACTCTACTGGTAAAGCTCTCTTCTGCTGCAGCATAGACATCTGAAGATATGCATTTAAGTAGTCTGTGGCATCCTTTCACCTTCAGGATGTTAGCAAATTAAATGTCTATACACTATCTCTGAACTGTTTCAAAGATTTATTAAAACTACTGGAGCATTTTGAAATATTAAGAGCATGCAATATGTTTTTGTCCCTTTGACCAAAGCATAAAAGAGTACATAGCACATAACTGTTTTTTCTTGGGCTTGTCATATTTATCTTCTGTTTTTTCTCCACTCTCAAAATACATGGGGATGGGAAAGAGAGCCCTTAAGTCTAGGGCAGCTCAAAAAAACGATGTTGTTTATGTCCTCTCTTGAGTAATGCCATCAATCCTTCTCTGAAGCTTCATATGAAAAGGTCAGGTTGATTCCAGTGATGATCAAAAAATACCTTTGATATTGTGTGCTTGCATGTATTTGTCATTAAGGGTCAATGTTTTTCTCTGTGGACAGAACAAAAGAGGCAACAGAAAATTGTTGACCCTACACAGCTTGTATGATAAAAAACTAATGTTAGCAATTTTGCCCTTACAGGACAGAGATGTCAGGAAGTCTTTAGATGTCACCAACTGTAAAAAGACTTTCATCTATGTTACCTCTTTTTCCACCCCCTGCCCCCACCAATTCCATGCCCTATTTTTCTAGTGTACTACAGGTCATCTTTTGAGATGACAATTTTTTTATTTTTAATTGCAATTTAAAATCACAGCACAGTGACAAAGTAATTTGAATATTCTACAAGTAGTTCCTGTGGTATAAATTATGAGGAACACAAAATCATTATTGGTGGTAGACTTTTTCCCACTGAAACTCTTTCCTAAGTTGAGAACAAACTGTTTTCAGCTGAAAACTTCCCCTTAATGTGTAAAGCATTGAGAATAGTTTTTCAATTAATTTCATCCTGTCCTGAAATTATTTTCATTATACTATTAATTCACAGCAAAATCAACAAACTAATTTTACTTCTCACTGTTCTGTGAGCCTAACCATAACCCTAACCCCTATTTAAAAAGCCTGAGTCTCCAGCAAAAAGTCAGGTATTTAATTTTTCTAACTTTAATTAAACATTTCTACTGGAAGTTAATTTTCCACTTAACTTCTATGCATTAAACAAAATACTTTAGCAGCATAACTGATAGAAGTCCAGAATAGCATCTATTTTCAAAACTAACAAAAATATTTCCCCCTTTTAAGTCAGAAAGTTTCAGAGGAAAGCTGCTGATTTTTTTCAAATAAGAGATATTGTTAGGTAAGTAGTAGAAGCTCAACAAAGGCTTACTTCAAAATACATGTAACTCTCCTTTCTTTGCTATCTTCTGTAATTTTGTGAAACAAGTTCTGTCAGTCTGCCCCTATTGATTATTTGTCTTACATTTAAATTTTTTTTCTATTTTTCCTTTGCAATTTGGTCAGCTCCTCAGTCTTTATTGTTGTCTGGCACTTCCAATAAAACATCAGAGTGCTTGGCTTAGGAGAGGCTTCTGAGTAGTGTTCAGATAGGGGACTTGCCCATCACAGCTGCACTACAGAGGAATCCAGGTACAGCCTTGAGGGAAGGTAATAAAAGTGTAGATATGATGAGGGCATTTCAAGCAGTCAAAAAAAAAAAAAAAGAGATTAACCAAATGCTGAGTTGCAACATTATGAATCAAACAAAGGTCTTAATGTATGCTCTGCTGGATGGCATATAGCTTAAATATGGTATGTGGTATCTTGGGCAAATACACATCCTTCTTCTAGAGCCCTTTTGGCATAAATACTCAGAAGATGACTTTAAATTACCTCAAGTTATGAGTAACAAGGGACAGGTGGGGTGGTATAGGAGAACAGTCTGAATATCACTTCAGTATCTTTGAAAGCCACCTGTGTATAGAAGTACTGAACATATATCAAAACAACTTACCAAGAAATTGTGTTTGTTGTGAACACAAAAGCTTCATGAGAGATACAGTATTTATATTATTTCCATCCTGTACCTGTGAAATGGAGGCCTAAAATGAATAAAAGAGAGTGTTGGTTACTGAAGGGATGGATTTTTCTTTACTCATGTAAAAAAGAAATCATCTGAGTTACAGGGAGGAGGGTAAATTCAGGCATATCAGAAAATCATTGCTTTAAGGAGGAAGGAGTGAGCAGAATCAAAGAGGACATCTGTTTAAAGAGAAGATTGGTGCAAACATTGTCACTTCTGATAAGATGCAGATACATCTGTCTTTGGCTAACATCTGGCTAGTATCTCCAACATCATGCCAGCTTGGCCTTGTAGCTGTCAGTCCTTGATGGAACAGGCAATCTGTTCGACTGACTTCAGACTGGTGCTGGTTTCCCAAGGCAGAATGGAGGATCGCATGAGAATCCAAAGTAATCTTACAAACAGAACCAGCAAAGTCAAATTCAGTAAAAATGAACCAAAGACAACAGTACAAGGTGAGACCTGTGGGTTGCCCCTGCCCAGGGAGGCAGGGATTTGATTTAGACAAGCAGTGTTAAAGTGAGAGGCATAGCTTTAAAACCTGGGAAAAGTAGATTCCACCCATCTGCCTTGGAGGATATGTCCTATAAGCCTGAGAAGAGTTGGTCCACCCCTAAAATCCCTCATAGGGTGTCAGTCCAAGGAGTTCTTCCCTTCCTGTGTTGCAATTCACTGTATTCTGCAGTAATCCCTCCTATTGTATCCCTATTGTTTGTGCCCCTGGGGCTTCTTGTTTGCTGAGTCCAAAACCCCCTACCCTGTGAGTGTTCGGGGTTCTCTGCCTCTGGATTAAGCTGAGTTGGTTCCTGTGTTGGTGACACCCCAATAAATGGATTTCTGAGCTTAACCAAGCAGAGACCTGTCTTGTTGATTTCTCATGTCAGTTACTGGTAGCTGTAGCATCCCTGGACAAGACCCTGCTGCTGCAACAGAGGCCAAAAAGGAATTTCACTATGTCGTGTCCAAGAGCTAGTGGAGAGATGTTTGTGGAACTATAGCAGATAAATTACTCAAGCCAGAAATGTTAACATCTCAGCTGTTGTCCTTTGTATCGCTTTTGGCAAGAATTCTTTGAAAATACACAGATCTATGCAGAGGTTCAGAGAGGAAAATGTCAGACAGCAAAGGGTTGAGGATATTGAGTTGTCTTAGAACAGAAAACAGATATCTCAAGTAAGTCTCAATTGTAAAACTACTTGCTTTTTGCTTGGTTTTATAGGTGATGGTGATCAATTGTCTTCATCTGACTGTAGGACAAGGTGTAAACAGCTTGCTGTGAAGAAAGATTTGGGCTGCTTATTAGAAAAAATGTTGCCTTTAATGATAACAAAGCACTGAAATGGGCTACTGAGTCATAAAATATTTAGACTGTGGTTTATTTACTTGCATTTTATAGAGCAGGCATGGCCAAGGTGTCAGAGTTGGTATGGATATGTGTTTCCTGTTTCAGTGCAGAAATATGGGGAAAAAATTATGTCTTGAGGTCTATTATTCCATATGATTTTGAGGTACAAATTAATCTTTAACTGAAGGGAAAACTCAGAGGGAAATACAGGTAATTTAAACATAAGTCTTTTCACAGCTTTATATTATTCAATTTAGAGGACCAAATCTTTCTTACAGTCTGTCAAGATGGATCAAGCTTCCATATGGCAAGTTAGATTAGAGCCTCTTCCAAAGTGAGTCTCTCTAAATGCCGTGACCCACTAGATAATATAAAATATAAAAAGCGTATTAGCAGCAAAAATCTGATTCTTTGTATTTGCTAGTGGCAAGAAAATCAGGCTTGTGCACATGTATGAGGGAGGACAGATATCACTGGACTCTGCCTCAGTTCAGGACAAGATTTGGGAAGCGGGTCAAAATCTTTGAATTCTTTCTGATTGTGTTTTATTTAGGAGAACAGTTTTTCCTTATTTCTGTATTTTGCTTGAAATACCAGTATTGTTCCGTTGGAAAAGATGTTGTGAGTCCAAGTTGTAGGTAGGATAAAAGTGCTCTGGCAGCCTGCTATTTTATTTTCTTCAAAGCAGTGTACTTGCAAACTCTGAGCCACCTAGATGCCATGAAACAGAAGTGAGATATGCATTACCAGATACAATGTCTGAAAATTTGATTAAAATATAGGTAGTTCTCCCTGCGACGGGAAAATTAGTGAAAGTACAGCTTTAGACCAAGCAGGTATAAAAGCAAAATTATATCAGTAGGACAAAACAAACTGTTTTGTTCAGGCACAGAAGTGTGTTCTATCATAATTCCACAGATGGTAGCCTTGCACCACTGGCTCCCCAGTTATGCACATACCTCAGATATTTATATACACATATGTACATGAACATACACACACATATATGCACACATGTGTATTTATACTTGTATATAGTGGGGGGAGAAAAATCAAATTACATATTAATTATTGTTTAATAGTGTGACGTGGTAATAGCAAAGCTTCAAGAAATGCTTCCTCGTGTAGGTAGGATCAAAGCTGCATCATAGCTTCTAATGCATGTGAAAATATTTTCTTGGGGAAGTTATTGGACCTGTGGGGTCTGGTGATCGCCAGAAATACTGTTGCTTCCTTTCCAGTGTGCTTGTATCTCTTGTTCCAACTGATTGGTCTGTGTTGTGATGGATTATGCCATAGTTCAGCCTGCAGGAAAAACTTCATTTGCACTACCCAGGACTACAGTGAGTCCACTTGTAGAAAAAAAGACTTTGACTGAAAAAGGGATTACTATTCATTGAAGTAAGATTTGCAATAGGGATATTGGTAAGGGAGTTTTTCTATGCTGAGTGTTGATTCTTTGCTGTCTGTTCCTCAGAGGCATGGTTGTGCATGCTCTTTTCTCCCTTAGGAGCACTGTAGAGTTTGTGTCTCTTGTCATAATGAGTTTGACTATTTTAATTTAATAAATGGTTATGGTCCTTTCTCAGAAACTTTCTGGTTTTCTTACAGAAGCAATTTTTAAACCAGAATTCAAAGGACAGACCTATCCTCCCAAAAGTTTGGCACCTTGATTGTTCACTTCTTACAAGCTAATTGGTATGTCTGAGGAGAGCTCAGTGTCCATTCAATCCATAGGAACTCTATATGTAAAATTTAATCATCCCACAAACTTAAAATTTGGGTCCCTAAGTTGTGGCTTGACTTTGGGTATCTACATAAGGACTGAATTCACTGAGGTGATTTTAAATGGGAAGGAATTAAATCTCATCAGTTTGAGGCTGAAATAAAATTGGAGTTCATCCTGTAGCATGAACAGTTTCATGGATTTGATTGATTTAATATAGAATCTGAATGCTGGCATGAATTTGATTATGAACAAAATTAAATTTTTGTTAGTTTTAGGCAAAGTATGAGCCACTGGAATAGTTAATGCCTGAAGAGAAACATTTTTTAGTAATTTTCAAGTTCTTTGACTTTTACTGAACTCTTTTCTTCCTTGGATGTAAAGCTCTTTCCTGCTAGACTGGATTTTTGAGCATGCACAAGGAGCCTGTATCTTCCCCTGCTCCCGTAGATGGAGAGGGATAAAACAATAGTATAAAATAGTCTGTCACTTATGATATTTTTGTCATTTAGAGACAGACTGTAGTAACACTTATTTCTCCCCTAAATTTTGCTCAGTTGTGCAATATTAATATTTCTCAGTACTTGTCACATACAAAGCTAGAGAACATGTAACACAATTTGATCTGTTGTGACATGGCATAATAATGTCAAGATTTATTCAGGGGGAGAAGTGGGAGGATCCAAATGGAAATTTCCAACCTTAAGATGTCATTTGCTAGAAGAGCTGTCTTTGGTTACAACCAGCCTCAGCAATTTGCACGTGGCATACACTTGGTTTCCTTTTCACAGAACACAGTGTGGTGCTTCTAATGGCTGTTTGTTTGCAGCGTCTGGACTGTGGGTGAGATTCTAGCTTTCAGATCAATAATGAGGAGAAAAGGACTTCTTCAAGCCTGGTATCAGCTTGCCCTGCTCTGACACTCCTAGGAGGCTGCAGAAGGTGCCAGGCTTGGTGGTGTATCTGTGAGCTACTCCTAGGATAGGACTCTATCTCAAAGCAGAATATAGCCCTTAATTATTTATTTTGAGCATGAATTATTTATTGAATTGAACACTATTGTCTTCTGCCAAGGCTGGAATGATTTTATGTGTTGATTGCTCACAGCTTTGCTCTCAAGCTTTGATTGTGATGTCTGAATCCAGGGAACATATTTTAATTCAGTGAATGTGTAATTCCCAGAGAGAAGTGTGTGGGCATCAGGAACAGGATGAACCGAAGTGCCTAAGCTATAGACACAGCCGGAGGAGTGAGATATTTATTGAATAAATACTGCCTTTGTTGTAAAGACCTTGGAGTAGAGACCATGAAATAAGCTGAGGAAAAGTGTGATGGATTACTAAATACATGCCCCTAATGAGTCTCATGTTGCCCTGACGAATCTATGCTGCTTCACTAAAGCACAGTGGTGTGATGTGGTTGTGGGGGGCCACCCTATCCAGCTGATAACCCCATGTTGAAAGCTGCTAAATGGCTGTGATCTTCAACAGAGAACATGCTCCAGATATTAAACTCACACATTTTCCCAGTACCAGCTTACATACGGACTAGGTGTGCTTGCTTGCTGACCCCAGTATGGTTTTGGTAACTCGGGTCCCTTACAAATGAGTTTTATTTCACAGCTCCCTGTTACTCATAAGATATTTTTCCAGCATTCCTGTAACCCTGTTGACCTCTTCCTGAATGGGAGTAGTTGAATAAAAGTGCCATGATAGGATGTCAGGTGGAAATAGTAAACATAACTGGAACAATTGTGCCTTGAGCAGTGGTTTGTATGGAAACACTGTGAGTCTTACGTTACTGTATATATATTTTCTGAGGTGAAATATAATTGAAAGTGTTAGTTTTCACTGTAGTTTACAGTACTTACCACTTTGTCCCCCTTCTTGTAAAATGTCAGCGGGAAGTGAGTCAAATTGAAAGAGTTCATATTAATAAAATCTTGTATTTTGTAAACTTGAAACAACTATTTGTAAGGTTATTTGTTATTTCATTTTCCACTACTTTGAAGAATTTTGTATGCCTCTCTTCAAATGCCCAGGTCTTTATTGACTTGATTCATGTGGGTTTTCTTTTTGTTTTTAAACAAAAATATTCAGACTCCAATAGAAAATAAGAAGGGATAACAGTTCATTGGTGAGATGCATTTAGTGTACAGATACACTCTCAAATCAGCACTGAGCCTCCAGTGAATGCTGAGTGGCTTTGTCTGAAGCACTGTGATTCTCCTGTGCCTGAAGTGACAGATATAAAACACAAAGACTAAAGCTGGTGGAGTTGAACAGAAGAGGGAAGTATCACCTTCTATAGTCTATCTCCTCATTTTGTGTGTTCTTTCCACCTGGCATCTCAAAATTGAATTATCTGGCGCCTTCTCAATTTTAAAAATTGTATTCTGATGATTTCCTGGCATATTCTCATGATATCCTCACATGTACTGGTTTCCAGAACAGGTGGTCCAAAGTGGTCCTTGCTGGTATGTGTCTACCAAACACTGGAGTCCAAGCCTGCTATTTCAGGAATGTGTTCCTAATACCTGCTTGGGATTGCATTTCAGTTTGTTCTTCCTAACGCCTTTAACACATTGTTCAGTGAGTTTTAAAATAAAGCAGTTATTTTATCTCCAGGTTTCTTTGAAGGAAGCATCTCCACTGGAAGAGCACATAAATGAAGCCATTTGGGGATATCTGCTGAGTGTGCTCTGCAGCCTTGCTTGGTAGTATCCAGCTCTCTCTACAAGTGTCTGGGAACCTGCTATGCTATGGCAATGAGATCCATGCTTCTGTTTCTCTAGTTTTGCTAAAGTACACCAGAGTGGAGTTACACAGCTGCCCGTATAGTTGGCTTAGTATAATCTGTCCCTGATAAGAAATGGCTAACATTTTCACAGTATTGGCTCACATCCTTTATAAATTCCTAGAAGGCAAAACTATTGTCTGAAAGTATATAAATTTGAGTCACAAGTCTGTCTTCCATACCCTCTCTTCCATGCTGCTCAAAAATTTGGATTTGTCTTGGTTTAAGAAAATCTAAGGGGAACATTCTACAATGAGTTCTCCCCCTGTGTTTCAAACCATTCCCTTTCCACCAGGAAGGGGAAACAAAACCCCAGTAGATATAAGTGAGAAAAATAACACTTTTAAGCAGCAGAAACAGCAGCAGGCAAAAAATAGCAGTAAATTATTGCTGAATACAAAACTGCTAAATTTAAATCTTGCAAACACCACAGGAACAAAAAGAAAACTTAACATGGTAGAATATCCCTCCCTTCCAAGATTGTGACCTTTGCAGGTGACCACCAACAGTGACAATTCCATCAGCAAATGTGACTGGCACTCTCCAGTGGCCGGCACTCAGCTGGGGGCTGGAATTGGTGGAGGGACTTGGCCTTCCCGTCAGCAGCAGAGAGGAGCAGCAGCTGGGATGTCCCAGACTGTGTGCCCCTGCCTTGGCCAGGCCGTGCTCCTCTGGGCCGCTGCAGACCCGTGTTGGACAGTGGCCCTCAGACAGCCTTGATTGCCACACAGCTTCTGCTCACCGTGCTGCTCTTGTGAACAGAGGCACGAAGAAACCACAAATCTCTTGGTGACCCAAGTGATTGTGCCTGGGTGCCTGCACTTTTAGAGAGCTTGGAACACCCCTGCTCCCTCTGCCCTATTTTTGTTTTCCAGCAACAGGGTATTAAAGAAGCAGTAACAATTTTTGGGAACAGATAGGTAAGGAATACAACATTTTGGGTTACCTACTACAGATGCGTATTGCCCTGTAAGACACTCCTCTCACCATGCTCTGTTCCTTTTGGGTTTGTTGTTAAATTTTACCTTACACAAAGGAAGAAAACTTGCCAGGCAACCATACCTGCATTTCTCAGAAAAGACTGATCACTTGCACCCTAGATGTAATTACATTAAAAATACTTATAAAAATATAGTATGTGGGAGGCTAATGCATAGACAAACTATTCACCTTACCAACCCACAGCAGTATTTTAAAATTCTGTTTTAAATAGGTTTAGATATTCCTCTGTGTTTGCTTGAGTTTGAGGTTATATTTAAAGGAATAAATGTTTTTTGAGAAGCAACTTGGGCTATTTAGCAGTGAGATAGTAAAATGTTGAGATAAGCCGGGAAAAGTGAGATAAGTGAAATGGAACATTTTTTAAAATTTATTATTAATTACTTTTTCCAAACTCCTTCTGATTTATACACTGCTAATAAACATTTCCTGTGATTAATTTGCAATTAATGCTTCATAACTTGCTAACGAAGAATAGAAGATGTATATTGCTGTCAAGGATTTGAAAGCATTGTGCCTTGATCATTCTGAGGTCTACTAGGTTCAGATAAAGAGCCTGAAGCCCTGATTAGTGTATTCATAGTGTCTACTTTAGAGCAGGGGGAAAAAAAGGAATGGTGCAGGAAATGAAAAATAATGCAAAACCATTCTTTGATAAAAGTTTTCATTACAGTTTGTTATGCAATTCCCAGGTCAGGCAGTTATTTGAATAATAATCAGGCAGTTAAGAATCAGATATGTTGATTGTTACTGGCGTTGGATTGACGCTGGAGCTTTTTCTTTTAAAATTGTCTTCATCATCCTTCCCAAAAACCTCTCTGTTGTTCCACCATGGGGTGAGAGATGCACAGCAAAAAGAAGCACTAAAGCCAGATTTGCTCCTTAAAGTTAACAGGATCAAACAGTAGCAGGCTATTCCTGAAAAAGATACAATTGACTTATTCCTGAGAGAGGCCTTACTAATCTGAAACTCTTTAGCTCTTGTATCAGTATGAGAGTGATCCTCAGTCATGAGAGGCTGGCTAGGGCTGCTGTGATTGCACAGGAAGGTCTCCATGTAGCAGATGATATCAAAGTCTGAGCACGTCTAGTTACAGCTGAAGGAATTATTCAGGTGGAAATAATGTATATTTCTGAATTTAATCTGATTTTCTTAATATTTTGTGTTTTACAACAGAGTGTAATTTTTTTCAGAGATAGTTACTGCTCTAGTGCACTTTTTAAAAAAATCTTCAGTTACTTTTTGTTCAGGTTTGCTAACCTCCAAACTGAGTATCTCTCTGTTGTACTCCATGGTCCCTAACTTGCTATAAACAGACTATATTTTTTAAAAAATCTATTAAAAAAATAAATCGTTTAACTCATCATGCAGCTTATAAAAATTTATTTATAAAGTAGTTTGAATAAAATTAGTAGTGGGAAAAAATATACTGTAATTAAACTGGAAAGAGAAGTTTATCAAGCTGGATGTATAATTAAGAGTTAAAATGTTAATGTCTCTGGTCATGAGAGGAGCTTTTGTTTAATTGAAGGAATGGATTTAAGAGGTAGTACCAAGGTAGATTGTGCAGTAGAGATTTTTAGTTGGAGATTTTAAGTTGTTTACTTATCCTAAAAGAAGAGGTGATCATAAGTTGGTAAAAGGAAAACAAGCTGAGAAAATGACTTCTTGGAGAGAAAGGAAGAGTTGGACTAAGGACAGAGCATGAAAGCAGAAATCTTGGGAATGGTGCTACAGAATAAAAGGGTAAAACAAAGAATAAAAGTGAAAACCTAAAGGGAATATTTCAAGGGAAACTGTTAGTGGAGATGTAGATGGAGAGAAAGGGGCAGAGAGTGGAACCATACATCCCTTGCCTGTCACTGATTAATATCTGTATGCTTGTTTAATTTGGGAGAGTGACAGTTGCTTTCTCTGAGAAATGCTGACTAGTTTCAGTTTTTTCTCACATGACATACTTCAGGGGCTTGAGCAGTATTTCACTCTTGCATGGGAGTATTTATAAAATGTCAGAAAATCCTGATGTAATCTTGTATACTACCTGTTTGTTGTCAATAACGTTTCTAACAAAGAAAGTCGTGGTCATAGGAACAACTAATGTGTTGTATTGTTAAGGGCTCCTTGAAATATAATTTTCTGAGTTAGCAAAAGTTACTTTTCTAAAACCCCAGTCATCATAATTTTCTTAAAGCCTATTGTAACAGAAAATATTGATTTCCAGAGGATTTTTTTTATCTGATTGCAGTTGCCTTTATTTTTACAGTTGCCACTCCTTTCTATAAGTACTTCTGTAAGTACTTCTATTGCTAGCATTTAACCAAATTTTAACAGTGTGTGCATGTGTAGTAAAATAAACTCAGTGTAGTGATACCAAAACTATGTCTCTGAGAGCTGTATAACGATGTTAGCATGCCCACCATAGCTGGAGAGGGATTTCATTACTCAGGATGGAGCTTTTTCTCTAGCAAAGTTACACAAACCCACCCAAATCTGGTGTCTCTGTGCACCCTTACACTGATGCTTTTTGATCAGCCATCTGGTATTCATTTGGCTGTTATATCTGCCTCCTTCCTTTGCTGCCACAGCTTCCAATCCTCTAAATCAAACAACAGCTTTAGACATTTGACAGCAGGATAATTGAAAATACCAAATTATAAGCAATTTTAAAAAATTATATGTTTTTGATTGTAATTTTCTGCAGCAATCTGGTCTTTCCAATGGCAGAAATCAGGCTTTATCAGGGGATTTATTTTATATGAAAACTAAGGGCTGTTTATGGTTGAGTATAAATTGAGTGCTACATATTGCTAGCAGTACAGCCAGTACCTTTTTCCAGGAAGAAAATACTCTTTTGTTCCTGACAGAAATCAGTGTATTTAGCCCTGTGAGTCACTGGTACACCTATGTGCATGGAGGCTCTCAATATATGCCTGTATTTGTGCTTCCCTATGCTTTATTTAATGCAGCTAAGATGCGGGTAACCTTCAGCAAGGGCCTCCAGCTAGGCTCGGCTGCTCATAAGTTTTCTTCCTGGCAGCATCCTCCTTCCCACAGATTCCATAAGGAGTGACAGTGAGTGTATTTCCATTTCCATACTCAGCCTTTTCCTGAGCTGGCAGTGAGGGGACTCACCTTGCCCAGGGACACGGTGAGTCAGCAGAACAGCTCAGTGCAGAGGAGCTGAACCAGAGCAGCAAATGCTGGGGGAGCGTGGCTGTGGAAAATATGTTTATTTACAAAAGGCACTCTTTATTTTTCAAGAAGGAAAAGCAACTGAGCAGATGGTTCAGTCCAACAAAATTTCTTTTTCAAGAATACATTTGACTTGCAAAAGTGACAACATCTTCCTATCTGACACTATATTATCATCTGGGAAGTGATTATCTGATCTCTAAGAAAAAGATGAAGGATATTAAGATACACTGTTCTGATACCAGCTCAACCACTACAGATGTATCAGAAGACTTTCTAACCTGGGGGCTACGAGACCAGTCCTGTAAATTACCCAATAAATGTTGAGAATACATAGTAGAGGTCTCACTGTATGCTCAGATGTAATTTCAGTTTTCCAGTAACATTTTCCAGTATCTGTTTTCTTCCTCTACATATGAAAAGCTCATAAATTTGAACTAATCTAGACAAGAAATAAATTCTAGAAATGGCAAAGTCTTTCATCGTATTTCTCAAGGGTAAACTATCTCAATTTACAATTTAAAAAAAGGCAAAAACAAACAAGAAAACCAAAGCACAAAAACTTTCCAGGTCTAATATATTGATATACACAATGCAAACTATGGGAATTAAGTTATTGCTGTCATACTCATTGACAATAAAATAGACTTTTCAACCAGAATTTGTCTTTCAAAGTCTGTGGGGAATCTTAATGCGAAATACAATGCAGTTCCCTATTGGCACAGCAATTCTAACAAGATGAGGTATAATAATTGTATTTTAAAGGCCAACATTAGACATGTTTCTTGAAAGGCATTGGAAATTGTTCTCTTGAGTAATGGGTTTCAATCACGTGGAAGCTGCACTTACTGACTAAAAGATCAATTTAAACAGAAGTGGACTTCAAATGTGCAAAATTTTCCTGTTTTGTAAATAGGAAAGAAAATAATATCTAGCATTGAATAGGAGAATCCTGATTATCCTTAATTATGGACTCTTGCTCAGTTTTTTGTGTATATTACTATACTATATGTTATTCTTTGACTGAATAGGTTTGTTGTTCTCAAAAGAATGTCATCCCTGAATTACTCATCTCTCACCTCAAATTACAGTTAAAATTTGTAGATGTCGCTGTAATGACCTCTGTGGAGCTTACAAAGATCAAGCTCTTTGAATCTCACAGAAAAAGATTACAACACACAGAAATAAAGCAGTGTGAGTTGGTACTTCAGGACAGTACCATATCCATCATGTCTCTCTCACTTAATGAAAGTTGTTCTATCCTTGGGCTTAAGGGGGTTTTTTGGACTGTAATTTGCTTGATATGTAACAGGATATTTATATCTGATCTATAGTGCACTGTAGTACTTTGCAAGAAGAGAAAGGAGGAACTCTGGCTACGCAGGGAGATCTAGATCCTGCAGACTTGGAAGAAATTACAGTGCTGTTGGTGAACAAGGGGCAAGCTAGAGTTTTTCCTGTCCCGTCCTTTGCTGTGCAGAGGATACAGCGTATTCTCCTGACATGGACATCTCCTGACTCTCTTGAGGGATATCTATTCCTTTAAGTTAGGCAAATTAAAAAGTGAACTCTGAAGAGTTGAACGTTCATTACCTTTCATATCACAGCTACTGCTAAGGTTCATCAACTACTTGAAAGCTGTGTATGTGTTTCCAGATTTGTGATTTGGAATGATATGGTGAAGAGGGAAGAAAGTTCCTCAGATAATAAGTTTCTTGAAGGGAGTGTTTAGAATGGCTCTGTTATTTCAGATTAAACCTTGTTTAAAATCTCTGTTCAAAGACTATTCACTTTCTTCATCACTGATTATCTACAGTAAGTCCTACTGAAGCATGTTCTGGATTGAAACTGATAGAAAAATCTTTTTGAGTATTAATTTACCTTGTGACATAGAAAACTGGCAAAGCATGTTACACCTTTTGGACAGGGTAAAGAGTTCTAGTTTATCTGGAGGTCAGGTTTTTCTGTTGATAACTAGACATTAAGCTACTTTGCAGTTTAATGTCTAAATATTTATTAATGCAACTCAACTTTATGTCACTGGTCTGTGGCCATGTAAGTATGTAATTATGTTTCAATCCTCATCTCTCTCTGTTGGTCCCTTTACTCTATTGGCATCTTTTTATAATGTAAAAACTGCTCACAGGAGAAATAATTGCATTGAAATTACCTGGTAGTGATTGCATAGTTATTTGGGCAGAAATTAGATGGGGTAAAGTGATGAAAAGTTAAAGCTCAACATTTTATGACATGTTGTGGAAAACATATTTCATTCTTTCACTTGTGCAATAATCTCTCCATTCCTTCCTTGACTTTCTATCCTGTGCAAGGTAACAGGGTAAATTCCCCTGCTGCTGCTTCTCTAAATTACCATGTTGGCAGAGTTGCATTCATATTCCTAATCTCTTTGACTACTTGATTGATTTCCTTATGATATCCCTTAAATGTAATAGTGATGGCTTTTCAAGTTGTCTTGATGTGGAGGTGACATTTTTCAGGGTCCACTCTATGCTAAAAATGCATTTGCTGGGGTTTTGTGTTTTCTTTTAAGTTAAACAGTATTTCTCAGAGGGTTTTTTCCTTTTTAGTTTTTTGATTGGTTTTTGTGGGTTTTTTTTGATTTGGTGTGTTTTTTTGTTGGTGTTTTTGTTTGGTTTTTTGGTTTTGTTTGTTGATTTGGTAGGGGTTTTTGTGTTTTGTTTTTGTTGTTTGTTAGAATGGACAGATTCACTACTATATAAAAAGAATTCTTAACTACTTTTTCCCTTCTGAAAGGGTATACATTGACAAGAACTCCAAAGCACAATAGTGTTGAGTGTGCACTGCATACTAGGAAGTGGAGTTGTGGGATTGTTGGAAAAAATCTTCTGTGACCAGATACTAGCAGATTTCCTAGGGGTTATCATATCCTAGAGTATGCCCAGCACTTCCCAACTGCTCCTGAACAGCCCAAGAGCCATCCTACAGGATGCAGGACAGCACAAGAGCGACTTCTCTCAAGAAAGTTCCCATCTGGGGACCTTGTTTAGGTTGACTCTGAGACAGGTAATTTAATCCAGGTGCTCTGGATGTAGAGTGCTTGATTTTGGAACCCAAATTCACCAGAAAATATTTCCACATTTCTTTTCCCAGAAGAAACAAAGAAAAAAAAAAAGAGACACAAAAGCACAAAAAAAGGGGAAAACAGGGGAGAGGGGAGGGGTGCGGGGGAAAGGGAGCAGCTCCTGCAATCTCTCCTATATTATATACATATGTATTTTATATACATATGTGTGTGTATATATATTCTGATCCTTTCTATGGATTTGGGCTGTTGATACTTGACTGTGGGTGCTGTGATGAGGGGTCCTGTCCTGCTCAGCCGGGGGAGGGGGGGAGCAGGTAGTGATGGAAAGGTCACTTGCTGCAGTTACGTAAGGCACTGAATCCCCAGCGATTTGTGCTCAGCAAAGCTGCCTCTGACTTACGTCATGTGAACGCGGAGCCCAGAGCGGTGCCCAGTGTTGCCTGCAGCAGCAACGTAACCTTTTAGTGAAACTGTCAGTGTTTGCTCTCTCTGTGGAGAGCCTGGTGGATGTAGGAAGGTGTAAGAAGGATGTAGGATGCTGTAAGAGAAAAAAAAAAAAATAGCTTTTTGGATGACGAAGCTTGACTCCTGTTAAGGATAATTGGTTTTCAGAAGGATACTGCTTTGAGCAGTACACGTCTGTCTGTTTATATGATTTCTGAACACTCAAGCTGGAGTCTTCCCCGTCTTTGTCCAGGGGTTGAGAAATTCTTGCTCTGATTTGCGATTTTTATAGATTTCATATACTTTCAAATGCTGCTTTCATAGCTGGTAAGGAAAAATATTCCTTGTCCATATTCCCAAGGAGTATTACCACAGTACCACTGTTGTAAAACTGTCTATTTTTTTTCTTGCCCAAACATGACCCTGAAATGTTTATATTAGATCAGTGTTGTAATCCATGTACAGTGATTTCCCCAGAAGTCTGCCACTGTGACACTGAGAGAGCACTTCAGGCATTCACAGATGCATATTTATTCTGAAACAAAAGTAGCTGAAGGTTAGAATGAGAAGTTCTATGACAGCATGCTACTTTGAATCGGAAAATCTTTCTTTAAATAATGTCCTCTCATCCTAAATTCAGAGCAGATTTTGAAACAATTTAGTTAGTTATGGGAAGAGAAAGCATTGGGACTCAAATATGTAGCCCTGTTAACCACAATGACTTGCACTTAATTACACAGTTTTACATTAATCACCAGCATTGCATTTATATTGTTTTACTGTCTGTAAGGACTGCTGTGCTTTATGCGGACACCATTTCAGGCACTACTGAAATGCAGCTTCCTTTTGAAGGATGTGGCAAATGTGTAACAGTCCATAGTACTACTGACAATGGCTGAGGGTAGGAAGAGGACAAAGTTAAAAAAGGTAAAACAGAACTATTTCAACCATTTTGTTCTTACTGCTGTGAAAAATACGTGAACAATACCTGAGATTATCAAGATTTAGTTTTGCTACTTTTATAGAGACATCTCTGATAACCTCCTAACAACCTGCTGAGATGCTGAGATTAATTTAAATTTGAGGAAGCAGTGGCATCTACCAAACAGTTAACATGATTTCTTGCAGCGTCCAGAATTTCCATTGTAGTTATCAGCTTCAGTAGGTATCTTGTTCATAAAATTCCTCTCACAAGGAAAACAAAAGCATAAAAGTTATAAAAAGACACAAAGCTACAAGTAATAAATCTGTCTTTTGACTACTTTGCATTCTATGAGCTTTTGATGTAGAGCCCTGGGTTTTTATAAAGAGGAGCATTAGAGTAGCTTGGCAAGGACTATGCTCAGAGGAATAGTGTCATTATTCAGGCAGCCTTTCCTTTAGGGTGCATGTTTTCAGCATTAGTTGCCTTAATACTGTCACAGTTTAGGAATATCTCACATAATCACCTGCCTTTATTTTCATTGATTTGCCTGCAGGCCTATAGGAATCATAGCAGTCAAGAGCATTGCATGGATTACATTAGTGAGTCACATTGAAATTACAGTGGAGGGGGCATAAATAGACCTGGAGTATTGATATAAAAGTCTTGTCATAAAGGTTTATCATTCAGCAGCATGAAGTCTAAAAGAAGCATCAGATTTTAATGTGTGTTTCTATTTCATATCACAACAAATTTGATCGTACATCAGTGTAAGTTCTCTGTCTCCTAGCTCTGTGATTTTTATTAAGAATTAGGAAATTACATCTCAAATTATATTTACTAACAGCTGTTTCCTTCAGTTTATAATGTGTATTAAAGCTTTTCCCATATTCTAATTTATTAATGGCATCAGAAGAGGCTTTTGTGTGGTACTTCATGAAGTTACATTTCCTTAATGTCAGAATTCAGACTTCAGTATGAATGGAGTTCTTAACATTGTAAAAGGAAGTGTCAGTCTCTTTTCCTCCAGGCTAAACAATCCCAGCTCCCTCAGCCACTCCACATGTGACTTACTCTCTAGACCCGGCTCCATTCATTTCTCTGGACTCTCTTTAGCATCTCAATGTTTTTCTTGAAGTGAGAGGCCCAGAACTGGGCACAGTGCTCGAGGCACAGTCTCACCAGTGCTGAGTACAGGGGGATAATCACTGCCCTGCTCCTGCTGGCCTCACTATTCCTGGTATATTCCTCACTATTCACACCTGGGTATAGCTGGCTCGTGTTCAGTTGCTGTCAACCAGCACCTCCCAAGTCCTTTCCCATCAGGAAGCTTTCCAGCCACTCTGTCCCCAGCCTGTAGTACTGCAGGGAGTTGTGACCCAAGTGCAGGACTCAGTACTTGTTGAAGCTCATATTGCTGAATTCAGCTCCCATATCCAGCCTGTCCATGCCCCTCTGCAGATCAGCAGATCAACACTGCTGCCCAATTTAGTGTCACCTGCAAACTTACAGATGGTGCACTCAATCCCCTCATCCAAACCATTGATAAAGATATTAAACAGAATTGGCCTAAACACTGAGTCTTCAGGAATCCCAGTAGTGACTGGACACCAACTAGATGTAGTACAATTCACCACCACTCTCTGGGCTCGGCCATCCAGCCAGTTCTTAACCCAGCAAAGAGTGCTACTGTCCAAGCCATGGGCTGCCTGCTTCTCTGGGAGAATGCTGTGGGAGACAGTGTCAAAGGCTTTGCTGAAGTCCAGGTCCATCCACAGCCTTTCCTTCATCCACCAAATGGGTCAACTGGTAATAAAAGGAGATCAGGTTGGTCAGGTAGGACCTGCCTTTCTTACAGCTGTGCTAACTGGGCCTGCTCCCCTGGTTGTCCTGCACGTGTGGCGTGATTACATTCAAGATCTGTTCCATAACCTTCCCAGACACCAAGGTCAGGCTGACAGGCCTGTAATTCCCTGAATCCTCCTTCAGACCCTTCTTGTAGGTGGGCATCACACTGGCTAGCCTCCAAACATCTGGAATGTCCCTGGTTAAATAGGACTGATGACAAATGATAGAGTGTCTTGGCAAGCTCTTCAGTCAGCTCATTCAGTATCTTCAGGTGGATTTCATCCAGCCCTGCAGACTTGTGAGTGTCTCAAGTGGCACAGCAAGTCACTTAACTAATTCCTCCTGGATTGCAGGCAGTCTGTTCTGCTCCTGCCCCTGACTACCAGCTCAGGGAGCTGGTTGATAACCCATCTTCCTGTTGAAGACTGAGGCAAAGGAGGCATTAAGTGGCTCAGCCTTTATCCTTGGTTACAATGTTCCTTTTTGCATACAATAAAGGATGGCGATTTTCCTTGGCCTAATGTATTTTAAAAAACACTTTTTATTATCTTTCACAGCAGTGGCCAGATTGAGTTCTAGCTGAGCTTTCACCTTTTTATTTTCCTCTCTGCATGACCTAATGACATCCTTGTAGTCTTGCTGACTTGCCTGCCCTTTCTTGTGATAAAGTCTCTTTTTTTTCCTCAGTTCCTGCAAAAGCTCCCTGTTCAGGCAGGCCAGTCTTCCCTGAGAGCTTGCCTTTTGACACATAAGGATGGCTTGCTCCTGCACCTCTACCATTTCCATCTTGAAGTATGGCCAACCTTCCCTGGACCCTTTGTTTTTAAAGGCTCTTTGACTAGGGAGTCTCAGAACCAGTGCCCTGAACAGGCTGAAGTTCACCCTTTGGACAACCAAGGTAGAGGTTTTGTTGACCCTTTCCTTACTTCACTGAGAATTAAAAACTCATTTCATGGCTGCTGTGCCCAGCACACCTCCAACCACCACATCTGTCACCAGCCATCTTCTCTGGTTTTAGCAGAGCACCACCCCTTGTTAGGCTCACTTACCAGGCTATGCCAGGAAGTTATATTCCACACAATCCTGGAACCTTCTGCAACTTCCCAAAAAAACTAGAACTAGAGATAGTGAAACCTCAGCCAGCTGTTTGCAAAATGCTTCATGTGCCTTTTCCTCCTGGTTGAGTGGTCTGTAACAGACTCCATCAGATATCTGCCTTGCTGGACTCTTCCCCGATTCTTACCCATGGACACTCAATGTTACCCTCACTATCCTTGAGCTCTATCCAGTCAAAACACTCCCTAATGCATGGAGACCCCCACCTCTCCTTCCTCACCTGTCCCTGCTGAAGAGCTTATAACCATCTATTGCAGCAGTCCATCCCTTGCAGATTTATAGCCTTGTGGTTACAGAGGACATCCCACATGCAGGGTTAGAGCAGGGGTGCTCCCAGCAGCTTGATCTAGAACAGGGCCTTGCAGTAAAGAATAAAAATTCACTGTTCACTAGTTAAACTGCTCCTGTGACAAGAAATCTGTGTAATGGCCACATTAAAGTTTGCAAACTTTTAGCTATCTGAAGTACCTGTTATTTTGCTGAGAAGATGCAGTCTTTGCAGAAAGGCAGCAAATGCTGCTCATTTTGAAGGAAACTGGGTGTCAGAGTGCAATAGTATCATTTCATGAGCAAGACAGGGATTAGTTAATTGGGGAAAATGCAATCCAGCGCTAACAACTTTGCACCTTTATCTCATGAGAAAAGAGCTGGCCTGACAACTTTTTGAGCTCTCTGACCTATGATCTTAAGGGTGTAAACTGGCTCCAAAGCAAACAACTGTATCACTGCAAATACCTGGAGGGCCTTTTTTCCTCCCACAGATAGGATTTGGCAAAGAATATGCCATGGTCCCATTGATCAACAGATTAGGGAGGCCTTTAAAGACTTTTGTTTCTAAAATTCATAGATGTAGGGACAATTATTTTTTCTCATCCTATAGCCCCCACAGACTACTGCAGTTATTTTAGGTTCATCAGCATTGGGAAAATTTCATAGACTGCATCTTACAGTGTGTAGTATCATACTCAGAGATAAATTATATGAGATGCAAACTATTGACCAACTTCCACAACTTCTAGATGTCATCTACTATGGGACCTTTTGTTGTGGAATGCATTACATCTTTATATTAGATTATTTCATTGCTGTTATGGTAGATAAGAGGGTCCTGAAAACAATCGTCTGTTTTCCTGGTAACCATTGTGTTCCTTAGACCTGCTGCCCTCAAGTCCCATCCTAACCATCCTGTACATATGGAATTCAGCAACAAGAACATACTGAGACTCAGACTGAAGTACTTCTTCATAGTTGGCTCAAGAAGGCGTCTATAATTTTATCTAATATAATGTATATATATGTATATATACATATATATGATATATACATACTCCTCTATGTTATAAAAATTTGGCATCTTGGCAGATACACGTGTTAGCACACCATGGAGCAGGGTACCTTTCCTTCCTTTTCAGCTTTTGTGTAGCCATCCCTTCTTCTGTGTTCCTTAGCAGCCAGCCATCAATACTTTCTGCTGTGAAAAGCTGGCTTTCAAAGGACAGATCTAATGTTTGACTGTAGTATGTACCTTGCTGCCTGAAGTTTGGTGTCATACAGATATTTTAGATAAATTGAGACTGGCTTGATAGTAGTCTTCAACTTCTCACAAGTCCTCTTGAGACTGTGTTTCATAGCACTTAAGGTTAACAGAGTGAAATACCAGTTAAAGACAGCAATTCTGTTTGGTTATAAAGGGTGATTTTTCCATCAAAGCTGGAGGGGACCTCTAGACAGGGAGTCCAAAGACATTTTGAGGTGCAACTGGAAAGCTCTCTGCACCATACAGGCAGACAAAAGGGGCACAGTAACAGTGTGGATCACTCAACAGTGTTACTGTAGACTTGCATATCTCTGATCTTGTTTCAGTTTGTGTTTTACAGGTTTCAGAAGAAAGTTTCCTTCCTTTTGTATAAAGTTGTTAATTTTCCTCTTAACTTGCAGCAGCATAAGGCATTCGATAATCAGAATATTCACCCTGAGTGGGAATACTACCAAGTCTTTGGTGTAAGACTGGATTTTCCAGAAGCCCTCCTAGAAGACTGGCAGACTTTGATTCTGCTGGACATGGGTTGAATGCTAAACACCGTAACATACTTCCCCCTACATGATTAATCTCCTTGGTCAAGAGAATCCTGAGGGTACCTGAGATAAATATTTCCAGACAGAGAATTTATCCTTGCAACCTCAGGCTTCTGTTCTCTTACAATGCATGAAGTCACCTTCCTTAGTCAGAAACAATGTCTCTATATGCTTAAATAACAAAACCGGTATGTTTTTAAAGTCGCCTAAGAACATCATGAGTTTCCTAGTGCTCCTAACACTCTTCAGTACCTGTGGGGTACTTTTGTATTCCTAGAAAAACTCATTTATGTTCATATAAATGAACAAAATGTTATGACTGTGGTGCCTTTCTAATATTTTAGTAGCTGCTTGAAGTTCAATTTATATTAATAAATGCCTACAATTCTACTTGCCTCTTAAAGTAATTATAGTTCATTATGTGAAAAGCATCTTTTATGAAAGCATTTAATAAAAAATCACTTACAACATGTCTTTGTTCAGAAATTATTTGCTGCAGGAGCTATTTTTCACAGCTGAAAGTTTCAGGGCCAAGGGAAAAAAAAATAAAATCAGTCTTTACACTTAGAGAATGATTTATAGTAAGCTATGATGGAGTTATTTTTGAACCAGTATCTTTAAATTTAAAATTTTTGCTACAAGAAGTATGACAGCCTGAGTAAGTATGATAGACAATATTAAGTAATAATTGCCATATGTATCAGTTTATTGTGGGGAGTGATAAAGAAATTAATCCTGCTTCTCTTTCTCACACATTCAGATTCACAAATCTAATCACTTGAGAGAAATAAATGATATGTGGTCCTTTTTATATATTTGTACTCTGTTATATTTGCTTTTTTAGTTCTTTTTGTTGCTCAGTAGTTGTTTAGGCACAGTGTTGATGTACAACAACTACACATTCAGATTAAAGCTCTTCCTTTGGTGTATTACATAATTAATTAAAGGCTGGCACAGCTGCTTGATCAATTCCTGTGCCTCAGTTTTCTCCTTCAGAAATTAAGGTGTTATAATCCAATCTAGAAGTGATTTTTAAAGGTGCTTGGAAGATAGTTATTTATTCTGGTGATCATGGTGGATAGGAGTATTTAGACTGACTGTATATGTGAGCTCCAAATGTACGAGACACTGAGGAATATGTAACTATTTTATTAGACATGTGCAATGGTTTTTTTCATAGGATTAAGTCCTGAATATCAAACTGCCATAGTTTAATCTCTTTTTCAGGTCAGGCAGCATTTTCTGATCCATTTTCACATGTAAGCTGATTTTCAATGCTTAACACATTTCTTTCTACCACTGATTTTAAAATGTATCAAGCGGTTTTAGACATATTATTTTAAGACAAACTGGAAAGAGTCTAGACAAAAGTCAAAAAAAGAGTTGAACATTAGTATACTTGGCCACAAGGGAAGGTTGAAGTCAGAGCATTTGGCTAGTATGGAAAAGCATAGACTGAAGACAGGAATGACAACCCTCTTTAAAAAAGAATGGTGATAATTGTTTTCAATTTTTTGCCATGTGTAAGACACGAGAACAAGAGAAAGACTAGAATTATTTGTCCCTCTGCCATGCATTTCCATGACATTTAATGTGTTAAATGACTGTCAACTTAGCGTTCTCTTCGCCACAGCTGAATTCACTATGCACCATATCCCCAGTGGCTTTCATAGTCTCTAGCATGTGCCAATTTCCTTCCATCTTATGTGTGATGAGAGATTTGTATTGAGCTGTTCATTGACACATGGCTTCCGCATCAGTAGAAAGAGTTTGCTTCTGAAGACTGTAACAGGCCTTGCAGCACCAGACTTGCTGATGAGGGTGGTTAAGGTTTGTCTTTGCCTCTGCTGTCTCCCCAGCATGCCTTGATGACTACACTAACAGGTTATAAGGTCACAGTATCCCACTGTTATTTTATTTTCTCTCAGTTATGGAAGTGCTGTTTTCCAAATCTCCTTACACTTGAGTTTGTGGTATTTTTTCTTACCTGTCCTAATCCTCTTTCTGTATTGAAAAGGTTTTTTGTCCAGAACCTGAATTTTTCTTCTTGTTGATCTTGCTCTCAGTGTGGTACATTCCTCTGACTTGTTAAGTAAGGACCATTAAAAGGCATCAGAATGTTGCTCCAGATGAACAGTATCCTCAGAAGAACATTGCTTCTCTTGCAGTACAACAGTGTTCCTCCTGCCATTTATTTTCCATCATTGGCAGATAGGCTCCTTTTCTGGACCTTTTCTTGCCCGGAAAGTGTGACTGTTAGCGAGCTGTTAAATGGGTTATTTTCATGCAGCACATTGAGTAGAAGGGAATTGATGTTGCCTCAGCAAAGACTTTCCTGAAAAGGGGACCCTGTATGTACTCTGCGTGCTCCTGATCTGAGCAACACATCTGCTTCCACGTTCAGCAGCTCTGAAGGCTAATTCTGGAGTTTCATTCCTGATGAGAGGAATGGATGGGAGAGGATGAAGTCCTGCTTGTCTACAGTGTCTCAAATGTCAAAGCTGGAGCACTGGCACCACCACTGCTGGTAGTCCTTCATGACCTCAGCATCAGTTCAGTGCTTTTTTTCCTTTTCAGTAACTAAGAGTCTATGACTTGGGGTGAGCATGAAGAAATGATACACATAAACTCCTGAGAACAGGCAAGCTTATCCTTAATAGCACTCAACAAGAGAGTTAGAAATACACTATGTTAGCTGAGCAGCCTTAGAATACTTCAACATCACAAGGTTTGATATTCAGTAATACAAAAATGCTCAATAATTCTGAAAAGCAATGAGAAGGAAATATGGTAACTTTTTCTTCAGAAATAAATGACAAGCACATAAAGCTAGCCACGTTATGCCAGTTTAATTATTTCTTTATGGAGATGATCTTGGAAAATTTGTGATTGTTAGGAGACTATGCCATCACCAATTCTTCCAATAAGTCTGGAATAAATCTCTTTTGGATCAATAAATTTTTGACAAAGCTATTTTTAAAAAAGAAAGACAGACCTGGCCGGCTTCAAAGGCTTACCAAGTTGTTAGGTTTGCTAAACCACGTATATATGCTCTATCTAAATTTGGATTTATACTTTTGGGAGCTCCATTTTTTGAAAAAAAACCACTTATTTATCATTCCATCTAGCGGAAGAATGAATTTATCTGAAAAAATTCCATCTCCAGAAGAGGAGACAGGAGAGAAATTTGGAGCATCCCAATGGTGAAAAGTACCTCATCAGTAACTTTGCTATGTCAGGCACATCAGTGATATTTAGTGTGCAGTATTTTCATGATCTGTCAAGAAACAGTAAATTCCTCCATAGAGGAGCATCAATCTGGAAAACGTTTTGCAAAACAATAGACAAAGTTATCTTCATGTACTGCATTGCTATGTGTGGCATGACATGAGACTTTCTTAACAGGTGGTGAAATATGTTGTTGGCAAGCTACCAAAACCGTGCTGGAAACTTTAGGTTTTGTTTCCCTAGGGCTCCATTATACCAGTTCTGTAATGAAGGTTGACCTGGGTCTACAGAGAGAAATCCTATCCTTGCTGGACATGAAGGAGCCTCTGGGTGGGCAGCATCTTCACCTCAGGGCATACTGGATCAAATGTGGGTGTCTCTTCCTAGCCTCAGCCAATTCCTTTCCAAGAAGTACCTGTGGAAATGTCACAGATCAAACTCGAGGAGGCAGTCAAGATTAGGCATCTGTATTGCTACTTTGAGCATATGGACTAATTTGGAAGCCAAACTGTTAAGACACAAAACCACTAGTATTCTGGCTTGTGGAAATAATGATGTAAGCGGAGGGAAACTAAATTAAACTGTTATCTCTTTGACACTGAGATAAGAAATAAGTGAGCTCTGTTAATTTACTCATGTCATGAATGGCTGTAATCTTGTCTCTAGTTGGCATCATCTCTGCGTAGTTACTGATGTAAATGTAATTTTTTTAATTACATTTTACTGTGTTTAATTATGATCTTACAGGCAATCACTGGAAAAATATATTATATCAAATCAAAATATCTCTTTTATCTTTTTTTCCCCCACCAACTCTGACAATTTCTTTAAGAATTTTTATCTGGTTCTTCCTCTACATTGAAGAAATTGCTGTCATTCTTAAATTGTCTGTCTGCCTTCTGTGATGAGAAGTAACCTAGAGATACCTATAATGCTATCAAATGAGACATACCAACTTCATATCATTCTACTGAAAGGATGTATTTTGCCACTAATGCTTTTTACCCACTTAATGCCAAAATCCTCTGTTTTAATAAAAATTTGTTCTATTTTATTTTAATCAAGACCAATAGGAAATATTTTCACTGATCTTGGAACTGAGAGAATCAGATACAGCAGTGGGAATATAAGGGGAAATAGCCTGGAAAGCATCACTATTGAAAATGAAAGCCTAGTTTCCTTAAATTCTGTGACCCACTGAAATTGTATGATCCGAGGTGAATAAACAAGACTCTGCTATATATATCCTGTGGAACTAAACAGTAGGAAGATGCATGCACACTTCAAGGTCTGTTATATTGAATTATTGAATGAGATCTTTTTATTTGGCCATGTGACTGAAAAGCTTTTTGTTTGATTTTTTTTTTTGCCAACTGCCAACAGCCAAGAAGAACAGCATATATTTGCTGTGATAAATCCAGAGGGACAGTCTGTAAAGGACAAAGTTGTCTTTTCCCAGGTAGAATTTAAATGTTTGATTAAGAAATGAAACTGTGGTAGCTACAGATAAATTAGAAACTTATATTTAATATAACTTCTTTGCTCAGAAAAAAAAAAATAATTTAGAGTTAACACAGTGTCTGTTAGATATCTCTGTGGAGGACTTTGGTAAAATAAATTGTCTTAGTTGACTTGCTCAAAGATGAGCTTTAGTGGCCCTACTATACAGGAGAATGAATCCTTTATTGCATTGTGGCTGCTTCCAGCTTAAAAAGATTTTTGCACTAAATGTTCCTCTGACAAGATCTCAGAAGCATTTTTTAAGAAGTTCTATCTAGGCAATTACTTAATTTTTAAATAACAATCCAAATCTAATTTGGAAAGTTTCAAATTGAAGTTTTGTCAATGTCAATTGTTTTGTGTTTGATTCTGTGCCTTTTTTTCCTTGGAAATATGGTGGAAGAAAGTTTATCAAGTGGCTGCTTTTTTTTTTCCTCATTCCTAAAGACTAGTAGTATCAAGTAAATAGTAAAAGAACTAGCTGGTCACCAGGTAAATACAGACATCAGAAGTTAAATTACTAATCATGTGTTTTGATAGGATCTTCAAACAAGAAGATGATGGTCCCCTTGTCTTCAGTGCTATAAGGGGCAGAGGTTCAGATAATCTCTTGGTTTGAAAAGCTTGCAGCCAGAAAGTTAGTAGATCAGATAAATGAAGTTGTCACATGACAAAACTGAAATGCTATCAAAGGCAGTAAATAAAATATTTCTTCTATTGTTGATGTTTTTTGGAGGGAGCAGTTTTAAGGAAAGCGTCTGCTCAACAGTAAGGGTAGAGGACAAACCAAAGGGTAGTCAGACAGTGAAGGAACTGGTAAGAAGGAGGACAATTAGAAGTAATGAGGAGAGTGTGAACCTGAGTGCACAGCTAGAACCCTCAAGACTGCTCACTATTAGAAAGCTATCCAGGTACTTTTCAGCTACATTAGTAGTAAGTACAGGCAGAAACAATAGATGACAGGTTTTTTCTTTTTTTTTTTAATACAGCAGTGTAATGTTTTGCTTTATTTGGGATGCAGTAAAGGACACTTTACACTTTAAAAGAAATTCAGCCAAGGATATCATTGCTAATTATTCGGGCAGTTAAATTTAGACCTTGTTCAATCAAAAGAAGTAATCAATCTTTTCAAGAAGGATGAGAGCAACATAAGCCAGAGAAGGTCAAAGAGATTGTCTTTGCAGTTATTTGAGATGCCTTTGTGTCTCATTCTTTCTCTTCTGTATAGCTCTAGAGCAGATATTCTGAATACAGCAGATTTCTGTACTGCTGTTCACAGGAGGATGGGCCAGAGGTTAAGATGGTAGTCTGTTTTGGCTTATGATTGACATTCTCTGAACTTGGTGTAGAAGTTACTTGCCTTTTCTGTACCTGTATTGCCCAATGGTAAAGTGACCAAAAAATGCACTATTATTGTATTAAGCAATTTTGTGAGGGAACAGAAAACTCAAAAGTTTGAGGACTGTAGGTGTTGCTATGCTATTAATAGTTCAGTTTAGCAGCCCACACATAGACTGCTTGAGTTGTATCCTGCCTTGCCTCAAGCTGCCATCTTATGTCATGTTTGCCACCTGCACAGAGGTGTTCGAGACATCAATGTGTGATCTGAGATGACTGTGGGAAGGCAAATGAATCAGACCCGTGATTTCTCAAAGCTGATTCTTTGTTTTTAGCTTGGTCCCTATTCTCTCATAATCACTTGAGTCCCACTTAATTCCTTCTTTGATTTCTCACTCTTTTGTTCTCTATATATCTTGATCTATGTTGTTTATTGTTTCTTTCCATTTTGTCTTCCTGTTTAAGCTACAATCTATGAAAATCAGCTGCCATGCACCATTGCACTATCTCTACCTTGATGCTGTCCTCTGTTATGTAGGCTAGCTTCCCACATAACCTAGGGAACAGCTTTATTGTTTGAAGCTGCACCAGGTTTTCACATCCACTGGGGATAAGCACTGTTCAGAATACATACAGAGAGCATCTGATGAGCCACCTCATCATATGGGACCCCATGGCATTAACTCTTGTGAAGTTCTTAAGAGAAAAGCAGAAGTCCCTAGCAGTATACTGACATACCTGTTAGTATTCCTTCCCTTCTCATAAGCAAAATGAGGCTTTGTAAACTTAAAAGCTCATCCTTCAGTCTCCTTGTATTTCTACTGCCCAGCTTAAGTTTTACTGCTGGACCTCTTAGGGTCACACTTAATGCAGAGCAGTAACCACTTGCTATGGTGTTAAGTTTTGCAAAGGTGTATACTTTCAGCAAAAGATATTTGCTGGATGTTGCAAAGAAAAGGGCAAAGGTCTGCCTACATATTGTGGTACACTGCAATATGCAGATCAGTGTCCTCTGTAAAGTTCTTCTTGGTTTTAACCAAATGACCAAGAACTAAGGTAGCAAGCAGTCTGTAGTTTCATTCCAAAGGTAGTCATAATCTTGTTTATTTTGTGTATCTCTTTAGAGAATTTTTACATTATCTGGGCAATGATGGACAATTAGATTCTGTGATTTGCAGAAGGGTTACTATGGTCGTCTCTCATTGCATGATGTTCACATTTGTCATTTAGGCTACATTTCCTCACTTAAATTTTGATTGTGAGAATGTTGTTTATGCTTGTCTGGATATTATGCAGTACTCTTCTCATTTGTTACGCAAACTGTTCCAATGCATCGTGGTATTTTACAATACTCAAAGTACCAGCAAGCAAAAGCTTAAAAAAAATTAACAGAAGAAAAGCATTTGCAAGAGAAGCACACCTTTTTGCTTCTTTAAGCAGTGAATACCTAATCAGAGCTTCACAATCAGCAGGACAGTCCATCAGTAAGAAAAATCCATCAATAAGAAAAGTGGGTCTATAAAGTGTAAAGAGACAACATCAGTAATTCATTTTTACTGTAATACATTTTTACAGTAATTCATTTTACAACATCAGAAATTCAGTTTTAGTGGTTGGGAGAAGGTTCTGAAGTAGTGTCATTGCGCAGTTATCATGTATCTTCTTTTGAGGGGTTTGGAGAGAGGTTTGTTAGAGGTTAGGTCTATATTATATGGACAGTTAGTCTGACCTGTAGACACATCTTCATGCTCTTCCATACTGGAAAGTGCCTGATACCTAGCAGCTGCCCTCCTCCATTTCTTGGGCCATATTTCATGCATTCATGCAGTTCAGGATATGACTTCTCTCTGACTTTGTACAGCGGAAATTGCCTATGTTATACATTAGGATAGAAATTGTGGAGCTGCATAATGCCACTAAATGATCCATTCCCAAATGCAGTTTACTGTGATGGCCTTTCTTCTAGGATATGATCCACTGTGTCAAACTTGAGCAATAAAACTTGACTGTAAATCGTGGACAAATTAACATTGTTGTGCCCATTCTGAGAGAAGACCCAGGAGGAGTCTGGGGAACCATTACTAATACAGTAATAAATATATAAAATACATTAAAGGACAGTGAAGATTTTCTGTAATTTGATGCATGATCAGTTCTGTGTGTCATTAGTAGTGCCAGTGTGCACGGAAAAAAGAGCTGGTAACCACAGATGGCCTAAAGCTGATCTGGAAACCTGAGCTAAGTTCAGTCATTTTATAAGATTAGTAACAGAAACCAGCACCTCACAAAGTAATTGTTTATAAATGAAGAGCTTTATTGTAGCGTCTTTCTGCATTTTCTGTGATAAAATGCTTGGTGTTCTGTATTGATCAGGTTTTCAGGCTTTTGAGAGTCGGTCAATGGCAAAGGGATTTTTTTCCATAACCTTGCAGCAGATATTAATGAGAACAGAGGCTTCAGCAAACATTTTGTTGTCATCTGTTGTTTTTGCAGGAATACAATGGTGAAATAGCAGCAGGAGTACAAGGGCAAGGCTGAGTTCTTGGAAAACATGTGACTGTATAGCATGGAGAGTATGAAATTCAGTCAACCACTTAGAGAAGCAAAGCTATTGAGCCTGTTGCATTAGAGCTAAGCTGAGATAAAAATATTCATAGCAGAACTGAAACTGAGCAACACACTATGCTATTTCATACACAGGAATCCTAACTCTGTCATAAAACGATAATTTGTACTTACTGAGTGTGTTCAACACTAGAGAAAAAATTAACAGGATTTTAAAAAACATTATATTCATTATTTTTCTAATTATGAAAATCCATCTAATTTTTAATCTTAAAATGTAACAGTATTGAAAAGTATCTTAGTGCCCTTCTTTTACTGACCATATTTTGAGATTTCAGTGCTGAAATGGAGGCAGAAGACTGTAGACTTAGACATGGCAGAAAAAAAGCTGTTTTTGTTATTAAATGTCACCCAGCTAGAACTTGAGTAGATATGAATGTTGCCACTTTGGAGAGGAGGCTTTCTATTAGTTGGACTAAACAAATAGTTCCATAAGCTTAATACTTACATACCTGTAATCCATTGCACTATCTCTTTCTGCCCCTCTTTCTTGCAGCAGAGCTAACTAAGCAGCATCCTTAATGATTCTCCCCTCTGTTTTCACTTCAGCAACCCATGTGCTAACTGTGAGGAGGTGGGAATCTTCTGTGGTTTCAATGACTCCTGAGTATTCTGTTTCTTGTGCTTAACACCCTGCTGTCATGCTTGACTGAGAGTCAGTATATAAGTTTTGAAATTATTTCTATACTGTGTTAATACTTAAATATCTTATCTTCCTAGCCAGCTTTTATTTCTGGAACAAACAGGGTTTCTTAAACTTTGCTCCTACACTTCTCAAAAACCAGCTGGGTATCATGGACCATGCTTCACATTTCTACTTTGACACTATTTTATGGTTTTGTGGTATTGGACACAGTGTATAGCATCCCATCACATGAAAAAAAATTGTCTTTTTAAACATGGAGGTGCTTGTGGTGCTTGTGTGGGGTTTTCTGGTGGGAGGAGATGGCTGGCTTGTGGCAAGATGATTGGTGGGATGGAGTTTTTTGTCTGTCTGGAATTAGTGTCAGGCTCTGGTAAGCCTGGGGCCATGTATTTTTCTTTATGAGTTGATGTATACTACTTCATAGTTGGTTAAGTTAAAATGCAGTCATGCTTACTCCAAACTTAACCCATTGTGTTTCTCTTTTTTAAAAATGTCAGATAAGCATTGTTGTGTATCATAAGAAGCTTCTTTCAAAGTTTATATTTTATATTGGCCAAATACTTTAAATTTTGTGAGCATTTGCTGATATCCATATGATGTTTTGCACAAGGGTAGCTCTAAAATCATTTCTCCTGCATGGCTGGTTTTCATTTTAACCAATTTCTGCCCAGGAGTATAATCTTGAAACTCCTTTGGAAAATTGCACATATTAGTCATGCAGCCCTAGTATTTCTTCTAGAGGTTGTAGAAGAGTATGGTATTAGCTTTTAAAAAAATGTTGTGTAATGGAGTTGTAAAACTGTTGTGGAACAGTGCTATAGATGCACAAGGGTGCATTTCTTTAGATCCAGACCACCTGTTCTCCAAAAATTTTGGACAGTGTGTCCAGGGAGTCTGTGGCAATGGTTTTGAACTCTCATAAGTGTTTCTCTTGCTTTTCACACTGTGGTTATTCTGTTATACTCTAAATTGTGCTACTTTTGGCAAGTCAGCTTGGTTTAATTTTTTCAGTATTTTAATGGTCCTGTGAATTTCTGATGAAGTCTTCTCCTGGGTAGCCCTGTCTGAGCAGTCATATCTTCATGCTCTGAGTGTTTTTAAACATGTTGATTGTTCTTTAAGAATACTGATGTGTGACTGGGAATGATGTATGTTGTGATCTCTGATGAGGTCAGTTCCTGTCCACCCTCCTGCAGCTCTGCAGAAAGCTGAGCTGCCCTTGAGGCAGCTCCTGGGTGGCCACAGCTTACATCAAAGAACCAGTTTCAGGGTTGTTCAGTTTTATTAATTTTTTTTCTTCTTTCCTTGAATTGCCCTAGTCTTAAAAACTTTTTTATGAGATGATGGCTATGCCTGTCAGGGTGGTAGTCTCAGTAAGTACTGTAACACTCATTCTTACCTCAAGACAAGAGTTTTCAGTGTAATCAAGCTTTCTCAAGCTAATCTGTAGTTTATTTTACTATATTGGTTTCTTCAGTATGTTGCAAGCACTTAACAACGTTCACATTACAATTATTCTATAGTTGCTCAGTTGAATTCAAGGTCCTCATAAAATTGAATGGTAAATAAAGGCAGTTAGAAGACTAAAGGCATATTGATGCACTGAAGATACGGCACCCTCAAATGGAAATGTTCTTGATGACATATATAAATTACATCAGAAATGACTGATGTTCTTACTCAAATTTTGTGTGTTAGTGTAGAATCTGCCATATGTCAGTACCACATTGCCTGGCAATTCCTTTTTATATTAACTTGATAGTATCTAAGTTTACCATTGTATTAAATGTAGCTTTTACTTCATTCTCGATGCTAATTTGATTTAACTATTTAATTCATATATTCTTAGTAACATGCTAGATCAACACTGATACTCACTTTAGATACTTTTTAAAAAATATTTTTATGTCATTTTAAGAGGAAGTTTAGTGGTAGCTGCATTAATTTAATTATATGAAATGAGGTAGCTTTTATCCTGTTTTATTTTATTAGAGTGAACATGTTCATCAACTACTTTATTATATATATTTATATATTTTATTTTTTTATGTTATATATTTATCTATTATATATTTTATAGCTATCAACAGTCTTCAGAAGATTACAAAAAAACTTGAGTATAGAACATTTATTGAGATTCATTTTGTGTCCACTTCTTTAATTTTTAAAATTTATTTTATTGTAAATGATACAGACTGTGGACCTGATTTTCTGAGTCTGAGAGAGTTCCCAGCCTGTCAGTGGCTGATCTGTTCCCAAGGGAAAGTTTCTTGAGAACAGATCAGCCACTGATAGGCTGGGAACGATCTCAGATTCAGAAAATCAGGTCCACATAGACTGTTCATACACATTGACAGATGTTCTCAAACTTAACCTCAAATGTTATTTCTCTGTATGGGTATGCCAAGAAAAAAAAAATAAATGTTAGCTGCTTGCCTTCACTAAGCTCTGGACTCACTCAAGTCCTTCAGGCCTCCACATGTTCAAGATCTTTGATTCTTCTGCTCTTTTTTTATTTTTTCCTCTATTTTTTCCCTAATAACCTGAATTCAAATCCATATTATGGATTATTTACCACTTGGGCCTAAAATAAAATATTAGCCACTTGGCAGTCCAGAGTTCCCTTCTTTAGCATGTTGTAGAGCCCTCCAAGGCTCCTGTGAAACACAATCCATCTACCTTTCTCCTGTTCACAGGGGCCACCAACTGACTGAGCTATTCCTGTTACTGAAGTTAATTCTTATCTAGAATGGTGGTCAAACTGAGGCTTAAGGGGGAGGTTAAACACTTGCTGCTCCGGAGAACAGCCTTCATTTTGCCATTAAGAACCATCAGATGCTTTCCAATAACCTGTGTGTTTCAAGTCTATTTTCTCTTGTTCAAAACCTAATGGTACTTGCCTTTTCCTAACCCTACCAAACCCCGACCTTAACCCAGATATTCCACAGAACAAGATGAACAAAATGTTTAAAATTTATTTCAGCCTGTCCTGAAATAAATAACTCCACCACCCCCAGGTGGGTTAGACTAACCCACGTCTAGGGCAAGACAAACCTTCATCGAGCTTTAGCCCTACCCCACAAACATCCTATAGGTGCTGACCTAACTGAACAAAAATAAACTATAAACTGTAGACTTCTATTGACAAGAGACTTCCACTTTGAGACAGAAGTGCACAAACAAGAGCTGAAAGGTGACAGTTTCTACTTTCAGACTGTCAGCCTGGCTGCTTTTCTGTTTAGACTACCAATGGTAAACTTGTGAGTAGGTTGATTGTAAAAGACTGAGCTACACATTCAGTAGTCCATGGAGTTATATAGGTGGGATCTAAAAGAATCTGTGAGGAACAGTTTATTTTAGTGCCAGTCTGCTCCACTGTCTCTGTATGGAATTTTGAGGATGGGATTAGGATTGCTTTTAGCAAAGAGTAAGTGAACCTCAGTTATCTGTGTACATGACATGAGCTGCAGGGCTTCCATGAGGGTAAGTTTCTTTAGCCTCTGGCTTGGAACTGCTAGATCCAACCCTATGACACATTTATAGTTCTGATTTGGATTGGGAAAACTGAAAAACTATTTTATAAATTATCTGTTTTGACATTAGGGTTGGTGTTTGTAGAGGCTAAATTATAACACTGCATCTTAGTTCAGCTAAATATCTGTCTATCAATGGAAAGCTGGAGACAGGATAAAAAAACCCCAAGCCATAGGATGTAGGTTCTACAGGAGGTTGTTCCCTTCCGGGCCTTATACTATTGGGCCTGAGTGAACATTTGAAAATCTGGATGTTCCCCATTGATATGGAAAAAAAGAGTCTATCATGACAAATTTTGGTGCTGTAGTTAGTTATCTGTGTTATGAATGCTCATACTACAGTTAACATGCTTCTTGCTTCAAATGTGGTTTGAATGTATTGCCATGGTCAGGAAGCTTACCTGTCTGCCACCTCTTTGAAAAGGAAATGTTGGATTTTCAGAAAGCCCCCTAGTGCAGATCAAAACCATGTGACTGTTTAGCTCACTGGTGACAAGGAGCAGTGTGAAGGCCTGTGATGATTCCAAATGTTAAATTAAATTATTTCTCTTTAAAAGTCTCTGTGATACTTATTAATATTTTATGAAGAGGTTGGTGATGAGAGTGAATGAGGTTTTAGGGACTAGTTAACGGTCTTAAAAGCAACCAAAAATGCCCACATATGCCAGAAAATGAACATTGCTGTTGGCATCAAAAGGCTAGTCTATGTCTTTTTTTCTTCTCTGATATAATCCTTTGTCTTTCTGCTGTAATTATGTCAAAACTTCCTCTCACATGCCATGTCCAGCATTGCATCAGCTTCATGATTATCTTGACCTCTGGTTTCCACAGCAGCAATGCTCACCACCCCTTTGTGCAGCCTGATTTTGTGCTGTGAGGCTGGCTGGGCTTGGGAGAAGACGGTCTGTGAAAGAATGTGGTAGTACTGGAGCTGTACATTCTTTGTTTTGAGAAGAATAGGTTATAATGTTTATATGTTCATTCATGGTATCTGCTAATTGCTACTGTTTCGATTTTGTGGGGCTTTTGGGTATTGTTTTGATTTTGTTTTAATTTGTTTGGTTTTGTTGTTAACTGTGCAAATAGATAGTTTGGTCAATTTGTAATGGAAAAACAATCTGAACATCAGTCTGTGGGATGGTTCATTCCCACAAGCAAGTACTCTATAAAGATTTGGGGATTGCTTTACAAGTAAGGTGAAGCATAATTGCAGCTATGTTTAAGTCTTCAGTATTATAATGAATGGATAGCAATGGGATTTATTAATAGAATGCATTTATTGTGGTTAAATACAGTGTAAAGTGTAGCTGTGTCAAATTACTTTTGAGATTGCTGATTGAACAGCCCCTATTGCTGAATTATTGTAGCATACCTGTTATCTAGTGGATGACAATCTACTTACGAATTTAATGAGGGGAGCAAAATGAACACCTTGTTTTAAATAAGCATCATCCTTACAGTTCCTAAATTTTTATGACTTTATGTTGAAAATCATGCAGATAAAAATAATGCCAGCAGAATTCTCTCATTCTTTCTTGCTTTGAAACCATGGGATTCTTTGCTAAAAGAAAAGTTGCTTCACTAAAAAAAACCAGCAACATTCCCCCAAGGACTCCATACTTGGAAGTACATTTCCACACACATACACTCACATACACCCACACATACCCTCCACACATACTCCTGCTTTTATATACTTCTCTTTTTTTGACAAAATATTTTCTTGTGTGAACTTTGGAAATTGTAGAGCATGAAACACTCCCAAAAGTAAAATACTGTTTATGCCCAACTGCATGAGCAGACGTGTTGAAAGTAGCAGTGGTTTTGTTTTCTGTTATATATATTAAATTATTCCTTTTTCCTTTCACTGTAGGTACTTCAAAAACTAGGAAAAGCAGATGAAACTAAAGATGAACAGTTTGAAGAATATGTTCAAAATTTCAAACGGCAAGAGGTCAGTTACTTTTTCAGTTTCTTTAATTATGTCTTAAGAATGCAAGATATTTAACTTGCTGATTTTGAAGAAGGTATTGGAGGAGAACAGGTAAGATTTTATTTTTTGGTGGGTAAAGAATTTTGTTCTGCAGTTTTCAGACAGAGATAACATTGTGCATGCAGAGTGCTAAAATATGGCCTGAAAATAAAAGCACATTTGTAGTCATATGTAAAATCATCATGCTTGAACTACTTGAGATCACAGTGACAGTACATTTTCACCAGTAACTGAGGATAGAACCCAACCTCAGTTAAATACAGCTTTGTAGTCACCTTCTTACAAAGAAGTATTTCCATGGTTTAATTTTGTGGATTATTTTCATCAGTGTTATATAATAATACCAAATAGTAAATTTATAAGAGTGAGTAGATTAATAGTTTTGAACTGCACACATGTTGTAAAGCTCCCTGTGGGTGCTGGTGCCTGTGGTGGCAGTGTTGATGAAGCATAACTAGGCAGCAGTGCTCAATTACTCTTAGTGTTAAAAACACATGAAAGGAAAGCTGCTCCAAGGAGTTTATAATCTACTCCCCATGCAATCCTAAATTCTAACCCAAATTATTTGTTTCTTTGTTGGACAGGCTTTTTGGTTCTAAGGTGATTAATTGCAATTTATATATAGTACCTTTCCAGTACAAATTAATGCCTACCATGAACTGTGGTAATAGCACCAAGAAAATAGTATTGTTACATAAAATATGTACTGATGTGTCTGTCTTCTTTATGAGCTGTTATTTAGAGCTCCCATAGAAAGGAACTGGAGAATGAGAACTACTTTCACACATTTTACACAATGTAAAATTTGGCTCATGTCAGTTTTTGCAGTTTCTGCTCTGAATCAGTCCTATTCTACCAAATGCACTTTCCTCCTTTCCATGTAAACACAAAGCCTTCATCCTGACTGCTAGAATGTTTATTAACTCTTTTGCATCTTATTGATGCTTAGTCTTTGTTTTCTTGTCAGTCTAGAAGAGAGGAAGGGTTTCAAGAGCTACTGAGCTTTCCGCTTCACCAAAGAGAAAAGTACTAGGAAGTAAAGAATCTCTTTCTCTGAGAAGAATAATTCCTTCCCCAAATTTCTTGAGGTCAGGAAGATGGTGGGATTTAATAGAAGTTTTGAAACCCAACAGAGGTGTTATATTTTCCCTTTTCTTCCCTTTCCATTTTTCCAAGTCTTCTTGACTTTATGATTATCTGATGTTGTTGCTTATCTTTGTTGCCTACATCCCAGCTGTTTGCACAGCTAGTAACTGTGTTTGTAGAAATAAGGTACATCTCTGGGGGGTTTCTTCAGTGTAGGAGCAAATGGAGCATTCCCACAAAGAAAGAATTTGTGGTACTTAATTCTTTTAGTTCCAAATTCTGAGATAAAAAAAAGAGGGGAAAGAGAAAAAAAAGTCCTTTTAAGCAAAATGATGTCTCAAGTATTAGTTTTTTCCTGTTCTTTACTAAGAATTTTCTGTAATGGTGATTTTAAACTGAAAATCTTGCTTAGGGCTAAGGAGGACATTAGCATTTCTTTCTTTTTATTTCCTCATTCTTTGATGTACATAGAGGCAGTAATAAACAGTAAAGGACTCTGCAGGAAATGCATGATGCTAAATCCTAAATACAAATGTGAGTTGGGACCAGAGAGGGAATTGGGTAGGGAGGAGTGACTGCAGAGGGAACTACTACAACTCTCATGATGGTCACATGCAGATTAGGCTAGGTCCACTGACACACCAAATGAGAGAGACTGTATATTTACTGAACTAGTCACACATGCTTACTGCGCTTTCAGGGAGCTCTCTTGTGCTCAGTTCTTCAAATACAAGGGGAAAAATGCTGCAAAAGCACTGTTTCTGCCATGTTCACTGATAAGAAGCATATAAATAGTTTAAATTTTCTAAGTTTTGTCCATGCTTTGATCTACAATTTATTAGCAATGCAAAGGTATGAAGCATTATGATGTGAATCTGAATTACCATTCTTACTGATTAATGCCATGTAGGTCTTCTGTGAACTCAGGCAGCCATCTCTTCTTGGTTTACATTCAGTCCTGCTTTCAAGTCCATTCTGCAACTCTAGAGGCTTTAGATAAAGTCAAATTCTAGATATTAAAGGCAGTTTGGTGGATTTATCCCTGTGCTGAGGTTCACCAAACTGTTGATGTGGGCCATTCAGGAGGCTTGCAAGAACAACCAACCCTGTTAAAGGCTGTCCCGTCTTTTTCACTTCCCTTCAGGATTATTTGTCTCTGTGGTGGTCACTGACCTAACAAGACCATGGCAGATGAAGTTTGAGAAGACATCCAAGCTTTACTTATTTTCTTGTAATCTCACTTAGCGAGGATTTGTCTGTTCCCTGCCCCCCTTACCTACCCACAGTTCATTCTGAGGAACACTATCACTTCAGTTCTATGTCTCTTTGCAAGTTCTTTGTTGCAGCTGGTGCTATGTGTGCCCTGGGGATCCTGGTAAGCTGAAAGCTGTGAAAATGGTTTATCTGTTTATCTTGTTTTCCTGCATTACTGAGCCTGCAACAATCCTTGAGAGGTCAACTAACCTAAAGTATAAAATGATCATTTTATTACTACTCTCCAAAGATTGTAAATGAGGACTCCCAGTTCAGCCCACTGAAAGGATAAAGGAAAGAACATAGTGCTCATTATCCAGGAAATGGAAAATAGAAAATCTGAAATCTTTCCCTGAATAGCAGATTGGATGGTGGGCCTGTACCAAACTCAGGAAAAGGCTGTTTGTAAGTATATGTGCATGTCATGGTTTGATACTGGCCAAACACCAGGCACCACAAAAGCCACACTTGCCCTCCCCTGCCACAGTTGGGCAGAGGAGAGAAACATTTAAGGAAGGCTTCATGTGTTAAGGACCAGGATGAAACATTCCAAGGGCAAAACAGACTCAGCTTAAAAGTACAAAGTGAATTTATTACTAATTGAGTTAGAGGAGGATAACAAGAAGTAAAATAAGCCCTTAAAAAACTCCATTTTCCACCAACCCTCCCTCCTTCCTAGTGAGTGGCACAGAGAGAGAGGGTATGGGGATTTGGCCAGTTCATCACCTGAGGTTTTCTTCCACTGCTCAGGGAGAGGAATCCTTCCCCTGCTACACCGTGGGGTCCCTTCCCATGGGAGACAGTTCTCGTGAACATCTTTGGAGCATGGCTCCAAATCTCATGAGCAGTAGTCCTGCCAAAACTGCTGCAACGTGAGTTCCTCCCATGGGCAAACAGTCCACCCAAAACTGCTGCAGTGTGGGTCACTCTTCCACAGGATGAAGTCCTCCGGGGACAGGCTGCTCCAGCCTGGAAGCAGGGACCCCTTGTCTCCCTCCACCGGGTCTCCCACTGGATCACAGCCTCCTCCAGGCATCCACCTGCTCCAGCATGAGCACCTCCCTCATGGGCTGTGGGTGGATCTCTGCATCTCCCGTGGATCCCCATGGGCTGCAGGGGCACAGCTGCTGCACCATGGTCATCACCATGGCCTGCAGGGGAATCTCAGCTCTGGTGCCTGGAGCAGCTCCTGCCCCTCCTTCTCCACTGACCTTGGTGTCTCCATGTTATTTCTCTCACATGTTCTCACCTCCTCCTCTTCTCTGACTAGCAAAAAACTTTGCATGCACACTTTGTTTTGATTTTCTTCTAAAATATGTTATCACAGAGGCATTACCAACATCTCTCATTGGCCCAGCTTTGGTGAGCAGCATTTCCATCTTCAGACCCATCAGAGATTGGCTCTGCTGGACATGGAGGAAGCTTCCAGCAGCTTCTCGTCTCAGAAGCCACCTCTGGAGCCCCCTCGCTACCAAAAACCAGGCCATGCAAAACCAAAGCAGTGCAGCTGATCTATCTGGAGAAAGCCATCATTTGGATTCCCCAGTCACCCATTCCCGTCTCTTTCTGAATATAGTTGGATAAGAGCCTCTTCTGGACTTGACAATCCAGAGTTGAACTACCTAGATGAATCACCATGGAGAAACTGAGTCATCCCATGTCCAGAGAGAACAGAGCACAGTTGCTTTGCAGACCCTTAAGACTTTCTTTGTCAAAATCATTAAGCTCCTGCAGCTGATGCCAACAGTAAAAACATTTAGATTTGTAAAAATGAATACAGCTGTTTTTCATCTTCATCAAGTTGTAAACTGAAAATTGCCACCTTAATCTAAGCTTGTGGAACAAATAAAACATACAAAGTCATATATGACAGTATGACACAGATTTTCATTGTATTGCAAGAAATTTCTTGAGATTTAAACATTCATTTTACACAGCTAATTGTGAATATGCTCAGCTTCTTAATTGACTCTGAAGTTCAGAATGAGGGGAGAAAAAGGAATTTCTGCATAATTCCTCTTGTAAAATTATCATCAAAGCCCAATGAGGATTTACCAGAAATTTCGTCTGTATTCTGTTTCTCAAGCAATTCCATCTTACATGTTCTTTTTCTTTACAGTAAGTACTGTAGCAATTACCTTTATCCCCATGTATATTTCAATGACTCACAGTCATTAAAAGTCACACTTTATTGTTCTAAGAGAGCAATATTCTATTTCATGTTTATGCATATTTACCTCTCTTTATTTTTCTACATGTAGTTATGAGACTTCTTTTACTTTACATACTACAGTCAAAATATATTTATATTATAAATATAAATATAAATATGTTATAAAATATTTATGCTTAAACCCATAAATATTATGTACTGTATATGTACACAGAGGAGATATAATTAACAGTTGCTACTACAACAGCAGCTTCCCATGACATGTTGTCAGAAAAAAAGCAAAATGACAAAGGCTGTTGTTGCTACTTTATAGAATTAGGTGAAAACTAAGAGCCTTTTTTACTGTTGTTGAATGATCAGAATCTACTTCTATGGACTGTTTTACTAATTGTGCACCTAGTAGTAAGAGCTGTTCATTGGTGTAATTGTTACGGTTCCTGAAAAATCTTCTTTCACACAAGCATGCTTGGCTGCCTTACAGCCAGTGTTATGACGTTGTCTAAAAGTTGATTTGTGAGACAATTAACATTTTTTTAAGTGTTCTTTTTTCATCAGCTGTGCCAATGATTTTTTTAAACTTATTCATATGTATTACAAATAATAATATTAATTTCAATCTGAGTTTTGCAAAATCTTATTTTCTCTGGGAATTAGTAATTATCATACATCTATATGAACCATCTTTAAATTTATCTTATATCTCCCATTTAAAGCCCCTCATTTTACATGTCTTGTATGTGGTCTTGAGATGGATTAAAGAATCCAGGCAGTAAACAAAAAGTGTGAACTTTAAAATTACTCTGAATGGGTGACACTCTCCTTAGCTAACACTCAGATATTCTTGGTTGTCTGTAGAATCTAATACTAAAGTGCAGGGGATTTTTGGTACATGTTAAGCTGCAACTATTATGTGTTCAGTACTGTTCTGTCCATGTAAGACTCCTTTGCTAAATAAAAGTGATACCAAGCGTCTCTGGTAGCTGTTCCAAAGTAAACCAGGCATAGAATAACACAATCTAGACTAGAGGGAGAGAGCTTTTTTCTGTGAACCAACAAGTATTTACATTCAGGGGTACTGAGTCTGATAAGCATTTGGGGTAAACTGGTAGTGTACTTCAGAAACTGGATGATCCCTAAGCCAAATACACTCTATACAATGTATATATGCAATCTATACAAAGGTACAATGTAGCTTGAGACCATGGGAGGGATTTCTGTGCTGATTCCATTCCATCCTGAAATGTGCATTTAATAATTTTCTTATGTCTTAAGGGCATTTTTCCCAAGACAAGAAGAAATATAGTGTACCATTAAATCTTATCTCAACCTCATCAATTTCCAATCAAACAAGATACTCAGGAAGGTGGTGTTATGTTTATGTTTTATGCTACAAAATTTTCTCTTCATGAACAGCTCAGATGCATTTCAACTGATTCCTCAGTAAAAAAGAGAGAACAGCTGATGCAATGTTTTTCTGTTTTGATTCTGACCATTGATTGCTCCAAATCCAGAGTCCAAACCATTGTCACACTGTGTGAGTTTTGAATGCCCCTTGGATATAAACTATTATGCCTCTGCAGCTTTAGTAACTGTGCTAATTATTTTCTCCCCAGTGCAGCTGAATGTTCAGTGTTTTTTCTGTCTGTTTTTAAAGGAGACCTGTATATGTTTCTTCAGGACCCCTTTGAGATAAATGGCTGTGGGGATAGTTAACATAGCCCAGTTCAGAGATTTAAGACACGGATTGAACATGATGCAGTTCACAACAAACAGTTCCGGACAGTTTTCTACCTGATCTGTTCATACATAGCTTATGTACATTATTTACAAATGTGGTTATGGTTATGCAGCTATTAGCATAAAGAGAGGCACAAGTTGTCAGAACAACTTTCTGCTGTTCAGAAAGTCTAGCTTGACATGAAATATGTAGAGATTATTTTAGCCATAGACTTGTAGATTCTTGCTTCCTCTGCAGACCCCAGTTTTTAATTATTCCCATTATTCTGGGCCCTGCTTTGAGGACATGAGTATATTAAAGGATGATATAGTAACTGTGAAGGTAGAATGCTTAGGCAGGGGGAGGTTTAGTTGTGAGCAAAGGTTGGAATTTCGCTTAAGGTGGGTGCCACATATTTTTCTGTTCAGTTCTTATCTGGAACAGAAACCAATGGTTCAGTAAAAAGGTTGGTTTAGTGTCTCTGCAGGCACAGAGCTTCCTCACCTGCCTACTGGGTGTTGCTACTAACACAAGGCAGAGCTCCCTGGTTCTTGCCTTTAAGGTTGATTTTTTAAAATTTTTTTTTTAAATTAGTATAAATCATCTGAGAAGCTTGTTTCATTTGATGCAGTTTACTTCAACATGCTACTTAATTACTAGAACAACAAAATTCTTATTTTTGAGCCTTCTTAGTGGCTGGGTCACAAATTTGGTGCTCTTATGGAAGATACTGTGTGAGAAATGACACTCAATTCATAAAATTTTAAAAAGTTTATTAAAATACAACAAGGGGAAAAACAAGGCAAAAGGGTACTTAGCAACAACCCGAGGCACAACCCTAATAACAGTAACATTCCTTATGTTTCTTGGGTATTGATCTGCCAGCACTGCCCCTCCCAAAGTCTGCCAGTTGACTCTTCTTTGCCATCCACTGGTGGAGACCTTCTTGCAACTGGATTGGAGGTGAGCTGTTGTTGTGCCAAGTCCCCCCAGTAACAAGCTTCCCCCATTGCCACCTGACTCATGCAAGGGGCACATGTACACACCCTCCCCCCACATGTCTGTGACAACCCTGAAGACCAAGGTTGTCTGGTGGCAACAACACAGAGGGGAGAAGAGGGGATTAGAGGGAGAACAAGACGGGGCCCAAAAACAACTTGGTCACCCACATACAACAAGAGTCACACATCAAAAGAACTTTAAGTCCCAACAGAACCTCCCCCAATACACACAATATCCATTCCTCATTTGGGAAAGACTGACACACAGAATAAAGACTCCACAACCTGCAAGGCTGTAAAGTAGGTATGTTTTCAGTGCTGAGACACATGGGGGAATCACTCCACCACAAACGTGCGTGCCAAACAGAGCAGACGCTCTGTTTGTATACACTTAAGCTCATACATATTTAGGAAAGTTTCAGCATCGCCTATACATATTCATAACCTTATCCCCTCCTACTCTCGCTTCGTATGTTAATCAGCCTTTCATCGTTCTGTGCTTGTGCACTGTCTCCCAGTGGTCTTGGGCAGGGGTTGCTGGATGAAGGAAGTAGACATCCTCACAATGCCTTCTGGATGAACCTGGTCTTCTCTTGGTATCTGGCCATCCTTCAAGGCTTCTGGCCACAGTTCAAACTAAAGATCCAGGTTTTACCATTTTTTAGAGCTCTAGTTCCTGCTTTACCAGTCTTTAATGATAGGCAAAATCCTGTTGTTGCATAGGAAAGGACTATCTGTTCTGAACACGCTTGATTGATTACACAGCAAGCTATAGTTGCATAAGCTTAGTTATAAGTTTCCTATATCAAGCCAATCACCACACTACCTGTCTACAACATACTGCTATGCCTAAAACATCTGTGTTTCCAGAGAAGGTTGCAAACCCAATTTTTTCAAGTGATGCACTTGATAAATATTTGAAAATCTCCTAGAGCTTAAAAAGAGAGAAAGGAAATCCATTTCTTTAAGAAAAATATTTCAGAAATTGTGAGACAATCCTAGGGACTATAAGAAACCTGATTGTTGGGGTTTAGTATTTTTCCTTTTGTTTCTTTCTTTTATGGATTTTGGCCCATCTGTTGCTAAGAAACCATCATGACCGCTACTTAGAGAGACAGAAGTTGCCAGAGGAAGGGTGTGGCTGGCTACTCTCTTGGCTGGGGGGTTTCTCTCAGAGGGGCAGAGATGCCAGGAGAGTTAGGCTGAGGAAAAGGGGGCTGTGCCCAGCTCCTAGCTCTCTTGCTCTCTCAGCTTTGGAGGAAGACAGTCGAGTTACTGCTCACTGGCGGGGCGTGAGTTCATTACTGCTGCTGGAGCCCAGCCCTATCCTGTTTCTTCTGCTGTGGCCCCACACCCCCTTGCCTGGTGGGACGCCCCACAGTTCCAGCTGCCACTGCAGAGTTTCTGATACAGCTCATTTTCCACTCTGGAATGTTGCATGTCCCAGCTTGCTGCTTTCAAAGTCCCTGTTACAGCTCTTTTTGTTATCCAGAGGGGCACCAGGAGCAGCTGCCCCCCGTGAGTTTGTGTGTTTGAAGCCCCGCTCTGTCTCTCCCGCCGGCAGCGCGGCCATTGCCCGTGTGGGGAGAGGCGGCCGGGCCCGCGCCACAGCGCCCCCTGCCGGCGCGGGGGAATCATCGCACCCGCCCTGCCTGGCCGGGAGCCACCAGCGCCCCCTGCCGGCTGTGCCCGGAACTGCACCGGAGGGGAAAGTGCCTGCGGCCCAGAGAAGGCGTCACTGGGCTTGTGCTGCTGCTCCTTCTGCTGCCCTTGTGGCTGTTTGTCTGCCTTGTTATACAGATATATTCTGGTAAAGAACTGTTATTCCTTTCCCCATATTTTTGCCTGAAAGCCCCTTAATTTAAAGGTCATAATAATTTTGAGGGAAGGGAATCATATTCTCCATTCCAAGAGAGGTTCCCACCTTCCTTGGCAGACACCTGCCTTTTATACGAAGACACTGATAAAGGTAAAATGGAGTACTCTGGCAAGCAGATAGATTTCATATTTAATTACAGATTTGTCCAAGTAGCCTTTTATTATGTTAAGCTTCTCTTAATATAATAGTTATTTTCATTCATACTACAGAGTTCTGTAAAAGACCTAGCAGTAAATAGTATCTAAAGTGTTTATGAACAAAGAGATAGCACTGCTCAACGCTGCAACAAGCACATTACAATAAAGAATGTCTTCCAGGTGATACAGAAAATGTTTTCTTTTCAGCTATTTCTCTGATGTCTTAACAATGGAATGACAAAATTCCAGTATTAATTAGAGCTGCATTTAAAAAATTTCCTTTTAATTGTAATTGTTGTTATTGTTACTTTTACTATTATTATATTTGCTATTACTTACACTGTGCTCCAGGTTCAATATTTTCAATGCTCTTGCCTCTCACTAAATTGGAATGATATATTTGGGTTTTGTATGTCATTCATGTGCTGACCTTTCCTGGAAAGATGTATTATGTTTACATCCTGTATGTGACATGATAGAAAAATCAAACTCTTCTGTTCTGACTAGAAAGCTGTAAATTCATGATTCCTGGCAATTAGGTCATCCAATTACAACTTTTGTGGAGGCAAGGTGGCCTTTAATTTATGGGTGGATGCAACAGTTTTTCTAATCCATCAGGAAGCAAAAGCTGGTTAGATGGAAACTATGGGGCTTGTTTTCATCGTTAGCCTTTTATAGGTCTCATCAGTCTCACAACCAACAGTGCTGTGGCTGTCTTTTTCTTAGTGCTAAGATATGATTAAATGCTACAAATTTAAAACAAAATCAAAACGAAACATACCCAAGAATCAGTAGTACTGAAAAAGCCTAATGCTTCTGTCATGGTATGTAAAGCTTGTGGCTGTAGATTGGTAGATCCTGAACCATTGAACCTTCTTGTCTCACTGAGTGGATGTGTCTTTACCAGCTATATAATACTGACCATATGGTGAGACCAGAGAAACGTGATAGGCTACATTGTTCAAAGCAACAAACTATTATTTGGGACATTGCTGTGAGGAGCTTTGTTGACTTTCCCAAAAATTTGTGTTGATTTCGGTTGTTGATGTGCCTCCCTTGCTTTTATGTAAAGTTAAACAGCATTATGTAATAGATTTTTTGTGATTTGTGTATTGGTTTTAATCAGGGGAGATAAGAGCACTGATTTTTGGTGCTGGAGTCTGGTAGAACTGGTTGTGAGAAATTTGCTGTTGAGATTTTTGTCTGGAGTTTCTTGCATCTTACAAAACTCTGACTCATTTTGCTGACTTATGTAGAATAAATGAAAGAAATTATGAAATTAAAAAGGAAGAATCAGTGCTGTCTTGGGAAATTTCATTTCAGAGGAATACAACATTGGTGAAAGGACCTTTCACTCTCCCTCAAGAAGCTGCATCTCATTTATCAAAATTCATGGCTTTAGTGAAGATACTTGGAGCAACAGCATCAGAGCCACTGGATGTTTTCATTTGCTAGACCAGAAAGCAGAAAGAATATACTAGTAAACAGCATAAAGGGACAGCATTAGATCCATGACAGTCTTTTAAAAAGCACTTTTTAAAACCTGTGTGTAACAGTTTGCAAGATGTGCATAGTCAGCAATGCAGTATTTTCATCTTATGAATTTTAATTAGTCTGTTAGGTGACAAATGTTTATCTGTCTTCACTAATAATGAGTTTACTGTAGGAAATGTGTAGACCAGATGCACATTTTTCAAAATTCACAGGACTGAGGGCTTTTGATGCTAATTTTTTTCTAGTATTTTTTAAAAGGTCTAATTTTGTTGCCATTGAAACTGAGAAATTATCTCAGTATATTAATTCCATAGGAGCTCGCCCTTGCTCATGGATTTTTCAGTGTCACATCACACAGCAATTGATAATGAGGGAAAAGTCATATGACTCTATCATCCATAGATATTTCAGGTGTTTGTGGCCTGTTAGTAACCTAGACTGAGGGAGATGTATATTAAAATTATTCTTTTGAATGAACTGTCAGAACTCATAACAGCACATGTGGCAAAATATTTACATCATGTCTTACTACTTTGACTTTTTTTACACATTTCCCTGAACAGCAGTTGCTGATGGTGCACAATGCTAACCAAACAGAACAGATCTAATAGTGGTTTAGGGTAGGAGTTGTAAGGCTGCACAGCAGTGTAGTTACAAGCATAGTGTTTGAGCAATGTATTTCCCTGACATTTGTGGTGTGCTGCTTAGTCCTAGTGACAAAACATCGTGTGTATGAATAAAACTGAACATGAAATCAGCTAAGGAGGCTCTCAGCCTTCCAACTGTGGTTTGCTGCTCCTGGAAAACCAGAGATTTTTTTAATAACTAAAAGTTGTTACTATATGGTCACCTGTTCAGCTGGACCATGATGAAGAAGCAAGTTTCTGTACCTTCCATTTTTACCACAATAGGTCAGGCCAAAGAAGATATGAAATAAAAAGATAAATTCTGTGCCTTGATGTGACTTCCCACAGCACAAGGGATCCCCCCAGAAGAAGACTGGCATGGATAAAAGGGGAACTTCTGTTTCTTTCTAGTTTCTGCCAAGTATTTGCTGATCCTCCTCTTCAGACATGAGATCAAGAAATTTGCTCCTGGGTACAATCTCCTTTCCTCTGTGGAAGCACTGATCACTTAATGCCTAAGACAACTTCTGCCTACCACTTGAGCACAGAATGAAGTTACCTTCTGCTGAGTTATGTAGCATGAAATAATGTGTTGTAATGACACTTTAGAGTAGTACGTTTTGCTAAACACTGTTAAAATGTACGCTTAATATTTTCTTTAAGGACATAACATCAAGCTACTACTCCAGAGCTTTATGTTGTTCTATAAGTAATTAAATCAGAGGTTAAATCCACTGATACTCGCCCTGCACCTGTCTGGCCCTTGTTTTGATAAGCAGCTTGTTAAGATAAAGCAGGAAGATGTTGCCTTCCCTTTGAGCATCGAATATGGTCCCAAATCAGAGAATGGTTGGTGGTCTGGCTGCTCCCTCACACCTGCTGTTACCCAGCAGCTTTTCAGATACCACCATGGTGGGTCTATTCCTATGCTCAGACTTTAGTCAATTAATGGATTTGAGACCTGTATCAGTGACTTCTTTCAGATCAAATTAGTGTAAAAGCAAGCTTCTGTTTGTTAAATCCATAAAGTGAATTCAGCCTACTTTCTAGACCCACTCAGGCGTTTTTACCTTTCGAATTCTTTAATATTTCCAGAAGGTTAAACAGTTGCTCTTTTCTTCTAGTGTGCTGCAATTTGAGAGATGGGGGTGGGGGCTGTTTGTGATCCCATTGTAAAGGCCTACAGTTCCCTTCAAGAAGCTGGGAGAAGTGAATTTGGTGGGTGTAATCTGCATTGTGTTGTGTGTACTGGTGAGACAAGTATTTTTTCAGAACCACAATTTTTGAATTAACATGGCATGTAGCTATAATGGATTTTAAGCATCAGATAGCCCCTATCAACTGAATTCCTTATGATCCTCTGTGTCTGAATGCTCTGAACATTGAAGTTGCTGATGGCAAATCCTTTACTGACATCAGACATCCTTTGAATTAAATGGAGTTGTAACAGCTTATACCTTCTGCCTTCTAAAGTATTCACATTATTCACGTGCACCCTTTAGATTCTGATTTTCACATGGAAAACATGAGAAAAACTCTGAAGCAGTCAGTCATATTTTGCTGCTGATTTTTCCATATGGTGTAGCTGTATGTGAGAAAACGTGACTGCAAGCTGATATTCCTGTAGTTTCCAACTGCTTAAATAAATAATTTGAAAGCTATTAGAAACTGGTAGATGTGGACTGTTTCAAAAATTTCAGGCTATTGAAGGTGTCCTGGACATCATCTTTTTAGCAACAAAGTGTGTGTGTAGCACAGATTTCTTTTCAAATCCTAGGAACTGTGAAGTCCAACTTGTGTTACAGTCACAGACAAAGTAACAAAATCCATTGTATTCTCTGTTCTGAGTTTTTCAAAGGTTGTTGGTATAAGAGAAAGGAAGATAATTTTGATGTATTCACCAAAGAAACAGTCAAGATTTCACAGCAGACTGCAAGATGCACTAATCAAGCAAAACAAAATAACTAGCATTATTGTATTTTGCTAGTTATTTGCTTGCAAAATGTTAAATTTTAGAATACTTGGGAAATTGTTTGCAAATATAGTAAGCAGCTTGTATAGGGGTAGAACTTTCTTCAGATCTAGACTGGCCTCATTTGAGTGGTTTCCAGTGGAAGTTCACCATTTTTGATTATACTTCTTTGTGTTTCAGATTAGGCCATAGTCCCGGCTAACTTGAGCTGCACCTTAGCTGTAAAGTTCACCTGTCTTTCTTTGGTAGAGTTCTTCCCTGTGCAGATGATTGATAGGATAAACCCAGAAATTCTAGCCTAGAGAGTACACTATGCAAGCCTCCTTTGCCAAGCCCCCTAGGTATATGAATATATGAATGCTTGCAATGTGTGACACTATTAATCAGATAGCTCCTGAAATTGCTTTTAGTTGTTGTTTGACATACTGGATGTTTCAAGGCATTAAACATAACTGACATGTTCTCACTTCCATGCTTTTTTTTTTCTTCTTTTTCAGGCAGAGGGTTCCAGACTCCAGAGAGAATTGAGAGGATATTTAGCAGCCATTAAAGGTGATTTTGAAGCTTTATATCTTGCTTTCATAAAGTAGACTTTTTTTAAAAATTGTGACAAGTCAGCTTGTTTGAAGTATACAAAGACAAATATAAGTAAGATTCTCTTTAACCTGATGCTGGGGATTCTGCATCTTCAATGTCAACTCATGTATGTAACAGTCTTGCATCCTTGAATGTCCTTTGTGTGCACCCTCTGCTGCCCTGATTCTCATGTTGCATGCATTTTCAGCACCCACAGTCTACACACCTTGTTATTCAACTTTGCAAATGCTAGAATATGAAGTACCTCATGCAAGGCAAGGGATTGCTTGATCTCCACAACTGTAATATTTCCAGGTTGTTGCTAGTTGGATGCCGAGCTTCCTTCAAAACCAAGCTCATTGTGATAATGTGATTTCTCATCTATTTCTGGCTACTTAATCCATTTTTTTTGAAGTTTAAAAGTCAAATGTGATCTCTCTTGATATTACATTGAACATCTAAGTAGCAGAAGTTCATTAAACAGTGCTTACATTTCAGAGATAGGTAAAGAGTCATTTAAGTCCTGCTAGACATTTGTAAATCCAGCACACTCAAGAAAGCACTGTAGGCGAAGTGTTCTCTTTCTCATGCCACCTGTCTTTGGAGGAGTTGGAGGCTAAAGGGAAGGGAATAAGAGTTGGTGACTGATTGAGAGACAGTAGCTTCTTGAGATAAATATATGATAAATATATATGTGTGAATATATTTTCAACCTGGCTCCAGTCCAGTAGGGAAAATTTTGCAAATGAGTATTAACATTCTTGGAAATTGCTGTCATAGTAACAGTTCGTCAGCTGTTCACAGGCAGGTAAGAGAGCTCTTCTTGATCTGAACTATAAAATGGGAAGCAAAGCAGTAGCTTACTGTCTTTGACCATCTTTTCTGGATGGGCTGCCCAAGGAAAATTCCATACCAGACAAATTTGCACTGATATCTTTCTTTCATAGAGGAAATTATAGTATCAGTCTTTTTGGGGGGAACACATTGAATGCTAATTTTGCTTTCTTAGTTTTCACTCTTCCCTACACACATTGTCTGGTGGTTATTAAGAAGCAGCAGGATGATGCTGTTTGTTGGCTAGATGTCTTACCTGTCACATAAGCTGACTGTTTATATGCTGCCTTGATTTCTGTATTGGTGATAGCAACACTTCTCTCTGTTTCATCTTCTTTTCCCATCCTTCTTTTCCTGGTATTCTAGACTCACAGTCCTTTTGCTCTTTTACTCTCTAATGGACTACTTTTTTCACAAAGTTTTATCTTGGTGTAAAATTTTCTATTGTTTAAGTTTTTCCTTTTTAGCTATGCTTTTCTGTTTAGCATCTTTTTCTTGTTGCTGCCTTTAAGTAATTTGGATTGACTTTCTTACTCAGAATGAAAAGTGTTTGCTAGTACCTTATTATGTACATGTCTTAAAGAAGATCTAGTCAAAAGCTCTCATGAGAGCCTTAAAAATGTGAAAGCCAACAAGCCAGCAGTGGGCGTCCTTGGCACACGTACTGGCACACATTGATGCTGTGGAGTGAGCACACAACCCAAGACAGTAGAGCACAATACACAGCTCTGGCTGAGGCTTCCTCAAAGATGACCAGGTCAGTAGTGCCAAAGACCAGATTTTGAAGCACCTGCTACAGTGTCTTTGTCGAATGAATGACTGCTATCATTAAAAGACTTTTAAGGTATCTATGCACAAAAACATGGGAACCCCTATATTTAGGCACTTGAGTGGGATTTTTGCACCAAAGATGTCAGAAGCTTGGTGTCATGCTGTCATCAGAGGCTCATTTTTCAGGAAAAAGGGTCAATCATTTAATCACTTATATTGGAACTACTGGAAAATAATGTACTTGACATCCTAATACTCTTGAATGTATGAGAGAAGCAGTTTTAAAGGGGTTTAGGATTTGAACTTCAGTAATTAGTTTCATTTTGCTGCATGAGTTCTGAGTGACTTAATATTGCAAGTAGGAAGTACAAATCCAGGCATGATTTCATAGAATCATAGAATGGTTTGGGTTGGAAGAGACCTTATAGATTATCTAGTCCAAATCACCCTGCCATAGTCAGGGATGCCACTCACTAGACCAGGTTACTCAGAAGCCCCATCCAGTCTGACCTTGAACACTTCAAAGGATGGGGCATCCACTTCTTTGGGCTACCTGTTCCAGTGTCTTGCTACCCTCTGAGTAAAGAATTTCCTCCTAATATGTAATCTAAATCTCTCCTCTTTTGCTTTCAAACCATTCATTCCCCTTTGTCCTGCCACTGTCTACCTGTGTAAAAAGTTGCTATCACTCTTTTTCAACAAGCTCCCATTAAGTACTGTCAGGCCAAAAGGAGATCTCCTCAGAGCCTTATCTCCAGGCTGAACAATCCCAGCTCTCTCAGTCTGTCTCGGTAGGAGAGGTTCTCCATTTCTCTGAATATCTTTGTGGCCTTCTCTGGACCTGCTCTAATGGGTCAACTTCTTTCTTGTGCTGTGGACTCCAGATGTAGACACAATACTCCAGGTGAGGATTTAAGCAAGGAGGGGAAGGCAATTGAGCCTTATTATGACCCTCTGTCCCTTCATTTTAATATACTTGACAATTTGAGGTTTAGCATCACACATTCTTAAAATAATTTTTGCTGTATTCAGACTCCTGCTTTTGTTCACTGATGCTTCCTAGTCTTAGCTGGACCTTAATCTTTCTTGTTGGTTATTCAGGGACATGGAGAAACCATGCCATAAAGCTGTTGAACTTGTAAATGGCTTTTATGTGTAATTTTATTTCACCTGCATGATAGTTTAATGTCTGCTGTGTATCAGTGATGTTTGTACTGATGAGACTTTGTCCTATCCCCCATAGCTGTAGTCATCTCATGCCTCAGTCTCATGTCTGTTCCAGTCTCCTTGGCAATATATATTTGGATTTTATATTCCATGATTTATTTTTAAGCTTTTGAGCGCTGTGAGGGACTTGAACGGTTTTATGGGCCCATTGTTACAGAAAACCTAAATCAGTCATCCATTCTCTATCCTGAGCTCTTTGCAAGTACCAGTGCAGATGGGGAAGAATAAACCTAGATCTTCATGCAGGTGGCAAGGTGACAGAGGTAAAAAGTATTCCTGCAGGATTGAAAGAAAGCACCATATACTTCAGGTGGCTTAATGCAGTGATAAAAAGTAACTGGTGTAAAGAAGGCGAGGGGAAATGTTTGAAGTCTGTAAGAAGTTCTGCTGCCTAGTTGTCAGTCTGTGGCTGACAGAACTGCACATATCCTTCAGACACAGAAATCTTAAAATCAGTCATGTAATTTCTTAAAAGCCATTAAACTATTGATCATCTTTCTGCAAAGTTTATTCATGAATAATGAAATTATTGAATTGTTCCAGTGGAAACCCAAATGGATTACTAGCAATAACAAATACAACCTTTATGGCAGGGCAGGTCATTTCCCTGAAGAACCACATAAGTAATGTTAAGAGCCAGACCAAGATGTCTCACCCCATCAGGAAAATGGAAATTTCTACATCATTCAGGCTAGATTATGCTGCAAGGGAGTGAGGAGACTCCACAGTGTGTGAGTTCTACAACCAACATGCTGTTTCAGGTCTGTCTCCTTCTCCCTGGGAGCTTGAGTACATTGGAACTGTGATGGTAAAGAGTCTCCTACCCTCCCCTGGTGGTGCTTAATGAGAATGTCTCTGCACTGTCACCCCCAGGATCCGTATCACAAGGAGGCCTCTAGGATTTTTTGGAGGCTTCAGGGACAGGGACTCTTTCCCATAGAAACAGGAATCATTTAATCTGAGAAGCTCAGTCTTCAGTTACTGGATTATTTAGGAATATTTTTCCTAGGTGATTCAAATATTTTGGCACTTTTAGCTATTAAATAAAGGACCCAATTACCAACAAGTAGTACTGAATGAAATAATTGATACTAAATATAAATTTCTAACTGTTCATCAGCAGTAAAAATTCTTTTCACATTTCTTAGTACTTTTCATATTTTTTAGTACTTTAATGACTTGCTTTTAACAACTTATCTTTCAAAACAGCCAAGAGAAAGAACAGTCTCTAAGACTGACACTAATCCTCTTCAATTTAGTGTTGAATAACGCATAAAAGGTATCAGTGTACAAGAAATAATTCTATGTGAAAACCAGCCAAATAAAAAATCATTGGACACTGTAAGTTTATGTCCAGAAGCATGAAAAAGAATGGGAATTCACTGGATTTGTATTTACCTCTTCACTTATTTGGTGTATTGCAGTAAACCTGGTATAGTTGCAGTCAGAGGGAGTAGGATGGATGATCTTAACCTGGAAATTTCAGATTGAAGCCCCTGACCGAAAAATCCAAATACTTTACTGCCCACTTCCCTGACACTGCAGCTGGATTTTACCAATGTTTTTTACAGGAATGTGGTGGAATGGAGGATTATCTAATTCTCAGACCAGAAAAAAGTGTAAAAGTTGGTGCAGTTTTGATACGATTCAGGCAAGGTGTATTAGGTGTATTTTACTTATTCTCTTAAGCAGATACATGCTTGAGTCCTGTAATACTTAAGAAAGTCTAGGAAAAGGTGCCAACATGGTCTGTGACTGAGCTGAATGCAGGCTGCAGGAGGGATTATCTAGCAGCTGTGCTAGCCTGCCTGGCACAGGAACCTCTGCCACAGGTTTACCACTCAGAGTGCTTAAGGGCAGAAGTTCAGATATCAGAAAGGATCAAGTGTGAGCAGGAATGAACAAACCCTCCTGGTTTGTACATTCACCCTGATGGGAGAGAAGCAGCCTTCTTAAGCAAAGAGATAATCTGTTGGTTTTGCCTTACCTCTTGAGTTGATTAATTTGCAGTTACATTAAAGATTTTAAATGAGGCCTGCCTGAAAATATATGTGAAGATCATCTGTATTTTATTGTAATTTGGTATCTTCTAAGGAAAAAAAAAAATCCTTTTTTTTCAGTGGAACACTTTCTTAGCTGCAGATACATCATCCTAAGAATTAACCATGAAGGGGAAAAGGAAGAAATACATCTTAATTTTTGTGCTATCCTAATACTCTAAGATAAGCTCAGTCACTAAAAGCCACCCCCAAGACAATTCATAAAGAGATCAAATCTGTTTTGGCTCAGTACCTTTTGATTTAAGGGTGAAAGTTTGTACCCTCTAAACACCAGTATCTCCCTTGTACTTGTTCTTCCCCATGCCATTCTCTCTTTTGTACTTAAGGACTGAGAGCAGGCATGTACTTTCAGTTTTTTCAGTATCTGTTTTCCTATCCTATCTATTCCATAGATAGATATTCCACCATTTTCTTATTAGGAAGTGTGCATTCCTGCATTTATATTCCTGTCATTTTTACAGCAAGTCTTTTGGGAGTGCATGATGGAATACCAACTGACTAGATCAA